>NC_067400.1:443158894-443771751 GCF_016432865.1 Antechinus flavipes
TTGTTGAATCCTGCATCTAAAGACCAACAATAAAACTAAGGACTTTTTGCTTATCCTGATTCCGGTTGATTCTGGGGTATCTGGGGTGCTAGCCTGGTCATCGCAAGTTCTATTCAAATTTCTCACAACTCTTCCCCAAATAGCTCTGTACCTTTGTACACTACATTTTAGATGCTGGACTGAGTTTAGATGTCCCAGATTATTTGAGGAAGAAGAGAAGTCTTGGAGGCCTTCCTGACATGATCTTAAATAGAGAGAAATATTGAGGGTATCAAAGATACTTACCAGGATGAGAATTACTGAAAAGTAACCACTATGCAACAAAGAATTTATTTGTTCACCTGCTTCTATCTTCTACTTAAAAAATGTTTTCAACCCTTCTTGAAATAAATTTCATTTCAGTAACTTAAATTTTATAATGTATAACTAATTTAGTTCAAGACTGATGAAAGACTCTGAAAAGTTAAATTACTATCTAACGATGGTTAATTATAATGAAGGAGGAACACATCTAAAGAAACCACAGGCCTACGAACGTCTCTAGTTTAGTTGATATAAAAAAGAACTTTAAGATGAAAGGGTAACACACATACTCAGAATACAAGAATGAATGGAAAAAAAAACCAATGAGTGCCAGGAAGACCAATAGCCAAAAAATCAGAGGCTTGCCCAAAAAAACAAAACAAAACAAAAAAAAACTTCAGACTACACAGGAGATAAAGGAAAGGATAGCTTACACAAATGGTATCATATTAACAAGAATGAACCTCCAACTTAAGGAATGATAAAACAGAAATATATTATTAAGAACAGAAAACATCCAGGCTCCTTTCTCCTCCCATCTTCACCAAGGAAGCTTGGGGTGAGGGAAGAGTATAAAGTCAAAAGTCAGCTTTCTCCCAGAAAGAAGAGAAGAACCCTGCTGGCTTGTTTCTCCTAGGAGTTCTATTTGCCCCTTTGAGTAACTGGGTGGGGAGGGATGGTTAGTCTGAAGACTGAAAATGTACTCCTTACGGGAAAAATTTATTCAAAATATGTACAATTCCATCTGGAACCAATTAACCAATTAACAAGTACCAAGGTACCATGGTAGTTACTTTGTTGTTATTGTCTATCTTTTGTTCTCAAAGAGGGCCATGACATCAGGGAGGTACACTATGACATGCAAGTGAACTGAATTTAAATAAGGGAAAGTCTTTCTCCTCCAGAGGCAATGGCAACATATAGCTCAGGACAATTGGAGATGGCCCTATATCAGGGGTTCTCAAACTAAGGCCCATGGGCCAGATGCAGCAGCTGAGGACGATTATCCTCTTCACCCAGGGCTATGAAGTTTCTTTATTTAAAGGCCCACAAAACAAAGTTTTTGTTTTTACTATAGTTCGGCCCTCCAACAGTCTGAGGGACAGTGTACTGGCCCCCTATTTAAAAATTTGAGGACCCCTGGTGTGGATGATGTAGATACCAGATGATGGCAGGCACCAAAAATTGGGGTTCGGTCATGTGAAGAATTCACAATGGCCATTCTCTTTGGTAAAGGCCAGGTGAGACTGCTTAAGACCGCTACAGAGAATGGATCTCAGGGGTTTGATATAACTTGGCAAGATTTAGCACTAGTTGGATATCTGGGTTAAGGAAGAATAAGGAATTAAGATAACATTAAAGTTACAAACTTGAGAAACTGGAAGAATGTAGTATTTTTGACATAAATGAGAAAGTCTTGAAAAAGAGTAGATTTGGGACAAAAAAAATTTATCTTTTTGGACACGTTAAGTCTGAAATGTCTAGTTTAAAATTTCTAATAAGTCACTGATGATATATGGGAGGAAAAAAATTAGGAGACAATACTGCTTAAAAACCCAAGAATAGCATCTAGGATAGTGATAAATATGTAAGCTTTTTACATAATGCTTAGTTGCAAAAATCCAAATATGAATTCTTAACATAACTTTTAAAAACCTGATAAATCAATCATAAGAGAACCTGAAGTTCCAGATCCCTAGAAACAATTTGATGTTGTAAAATATAATGAATAGCAAAGCTTCTGTCTCTAGCCAATTGTTTGGCTTTATTATGAAGATAACCTGCTTTAAGTTACTCCACTGAATCAAAGAATTAGCTAAACAGAATCTATTATATTCATTTTCACTTTTTAAAGGCAAAACTAAAAATTTGTTCCATGTCTATTTTATGGATAGAAAATTAAGTTCTATAAATCCCAGGTTTCTGATTATTCTTATTTCTTTCACAAAGAAGGACTAAATAGGCAATATCTAAAAATAAAAATACTTACTTGAACTTTGCTGGTGAAAGAGGAGTAGGAGGGAACATTCCAGGTTCAAAAGAATCAAAATAAGTCACTGTCCAAGAAAAACTGCAACACGAGAATCCTGCTGTTAAGGATATAATAAATAAAGTCCAGAATCCTTAATAAAAGAGAAAAGGAGGGAAAAAAAAGTTAACTTGTAAGTTTTAAAATTCTTGACAATAACTGAGAAAACCAATTTAAAAAAAAATTCATTAAAGCTTTTTATTTACAAAACATATGGGCAATTTTCCCCCTCCTTTCCCCCACCTCCTCCTCTAGATGGCAGGTATTCCAATACATGTTAAATGTTAAAATATATGTTAAGCCCAATATATGTATACTTATTTATACAGTTATCTTGCTGCACAAGAAAAATCGGATCAAGAAGAACAAAAAACCCCAAGAAAGAAAACAAAATGCAAACAAACAAAAAAAAAGTGAAAATGCTATATTGTGGTCCACACTCAGTTCCTACAGTCCTTAATCTAGGTACTGCTGGCTCTCCTCATTGCTGAACAACTGGAATTCAATTGCATCATCTCACTCTTTGAAGAGAGCCACATCCATCAGAATTGATCTTGATATAGTCTACTTGTTGCCGTGTATAATGATCTCCTGGTTCCGCTCATTTCACTTAGCATCAGCTCGTTTAAGCCCCTCCAGGTCTCTCTGAAATCATCCTGTTGGTCTTTTCTTACAAAACAATATTCCATAACATTTATATAGCATAATTTATTCAGCCATTCTCCAATTGATGGGCATCCACTCAGTTTCCACTACAAAAAGGACTGCCACATTTTTGCACAAGTGAGTCCCTTTCTCTCAAGATCTCTTTGGGATCTTGAAACCCAGTAGAAACACTGTTGGGTCAAAGGGTATGCAGTTTGATTAACTTTTTGAGAATAGTTCCAAATTGCTCTCCAGAACGATTGGATCCATTCACAGTTCCACCAACAATGTATCAGTGTCCCAGTTTTCCCACATCCCCATCATTAACTTTTCCTGTCATCTTAACCAATCTGAGAGATATGTAGTAGTACTGTCTTACTTGGCATTTCTCTGATCAACAGTGATCTCTGTCAATCTGAGAGGTGTGTAGGAGTATCTTAGAGTAGTCTTAATTGGCATTTCTCTGATCAACAGTGTTTTGGAGCACCTTTTCATATGACTAGAAATTTTCAATTTCTTCATCTGAAAATTGTTCATATTCTTTGACCATTTATCAATTGAAAAAGCCTTGATTTCTTATAAATTTGAGTCAATTCCTTATATATTTTAGAAATGAGGCCTTTAATAGAACCTGTGAATGTAAAATTGAGACAACCAATTTTATTCAAATCAGTATCCAATTTAAAAACTTTTCCTCCTTCTGACATGCAGTATAAAATTTAATTGAAGCCATGAATGAGCAATAGAAAAATAAGTTATTAACGTGGAAACAGAAATTAGTAAAATAAGATTTAATACAAACTTCTAATTTTTTTTAAAGTACAAAAATGAAACTTGTGGCTTTATATGGCAAAAATGCTGATGTCATTATTCTATAGCATGTCACTTTTTTTTTTTGAAGTGGGATTCTTTTCATACCACACTAAGTAGGAGGCAGTTAACACTTTCTGTGATAAAGTCTGGTACCTCTCCTAGAATTTATAGAATAGCACATGATGAAAATAGCACTTAAAAGATTTGTTGGGCATTTCATATACTAACCTCCTTGATTCTTACAACACTCATAGTTCTTATCCTCTTACTTCAATTGCTAAGGCTAAGGGAACTGGTTCAATAAGTGAGGTTCAAAATCATTGCAAAATGACACTATAGATTCAAACCCATATTTTTCTGACATCAAATCCAAGAAAATTTCTATCATTCTATGTTATCTCTGTTATCTAGTGTTTTCTTCATACTAATAGATTTAAAATTTTTTCCCTTTTCACCTTTAAATCTTTATTTTTATAGCTGAGTAAATAAAAACAATTTTAAATTTATTTAAGCTTGTCCCATATTTGAAAACAGGCAGTTGCTAACCTACAGAATGTTTTCTATTTATCAGCTATTGCAAAATTAGTTGTTTCAAAATGTTACACCAAAGAAACAATATTTAAAAATCTATTATTAATATAGTTAAACTACAAAATTATCCAAGTTCTGAGAAGGAAAAGAGAATGAGTGCAGTCTAATGAAAATATCTCCCAGCATCAGAGCTGGCCCTTAGCTTGTTAATACTTACCTTTTTTAAACTACTATCTCGATTCCCTTTACCAGGGTTCCCGTTTCCTCTTCCTTAGATCTTCCAACAGACTTGTTCTCTAAATCTCAGTGTTGCAAAATTATTTCCCTTTAACCCAATCAGAAAGTCTATCTCTTCAAGTGTATCCCAAATAAATAGGAAGTATTGATCTGAATGACTGGCAGTGCTTAATCCTTAATCCTTCTTCAGTTATAGCTACATTATAAAAAAAAAAAAAAAGCATTTCTTGCTACCGTAATTTTGGAATCTGGATGGGATGGGGGTGTCAGGTGTGAAAAACATTAGGTTTTCTCAGACTAAAAATCTTCCCCACTTTTCTTTTCCATTTGTCTCCCCCCCACCCCCTCACTCCCTATGGTTTTCTGCACATGGTTATAAGGGGAGAACAGTAGCACTTGCACATTTGAAACAGAAATTTGAAGATATGGGATTTTTTTAAACTTGGGACTGCCTAAATTTAGTAGAAAAGTGATCTAGTAGAAAGATTTGGAATCAATAAAAAATAAAAAACACTTGGATTAAAAGTCAATAAAGAGGCACAGTGATAAACAATGAGAATATAAAGGCAAAATAGTCCCAGCTGTCAAAAAACTCATAATTTAAGGAATGAACTGAATACATAAAAGAAAGCTGAAAAAGAAGAACAGGTGAACAAGAAGGTTTCAATGAGGTGTTAATACCAAATCTGATTGGATTGATGAGACTTGGAAACTGTTATCAATGAAATCACATATTGAGGTATTGAGCTCCTTTAGTTAATCTAAATCTGCTATCTTAAAACACTTTTGCTGTATATCTTTATAAGTACACTGTTATAGTTATATTAAAATACTGCTGAATCAACTTTGTAAATGTCTATAAGTGTTCTTATTCATCTCTCTATAAAAAGTGTAGTCTCAGTATTTATTTTGGATATGGTGTTTGCACATAGTTATTTACATGTTACCTCCTCCATTTCTTTGAATTCTCAGTACTTTATAATACCTAGTAAATAGGAGGCACTTAACATTTATTGACTTAATTAAGCACCTATTTCCAAAGTATTATGCTGGGTCCTGGAAATAAAATAAATTTAACAAAGTTGGTTTTCTTCTACAGCCATAATTTCATAAGGATATTTACACAATCTTTATATTGATCATACTCAATTATAATCACAATAGTTCAACTATTCTTTACTTGTGTAACATTGGCACACTGGCTATTTCGAATTTTTATAATAATAATGTTGCTACAGATTTTTTTTGTGGTGACAAAGAATTGGAAATTAAGATGATGCCTATTAATTGATGAATGGTTGGACAAGTTGTGGTATATGATTATGATGGAACACTATTGTGCTAAAAGAAATCATGAGCAGAATGCTTTCACAAAAACCTGAACTTCAATGAACTGATGATGAAAATCAAGTGGGCAGATATGAAACACTGTACACAGTAACAGCAATATCACAGAGTAACCAATTCCAAATGATTCAGCTACTCTCAGCAATACTTTAATTCCAAGACTTTAATTTTTTAAAAATCTTTTTTCTTTCACAAAGTGACTAGTACAACAACGCTTTGCATGACTGCACACATACAATCTATCAAATTGCTTATCATTTTAGGGAGGAGGTTAAGGGAGAATTTGGAACTCAAAGTAATTTTTAAAAAATGTTTAAAATTGTTTTTCTATGTAAATGGTTTGAAAAACATTGTTTATTAAGAATGTTTCTATATAAACAACTTTTTTAAACTTTCTGATAATACTCTGGACATATCAATAATAAAATTATTGGACCAGACTATAATTGTGGTGGTAGCTTGCCCCATCAAAATCATTATTTCAAATTTATTCCCATTTTGTGTGTCAAATTGAATAGAATGCCTGGCCTAATGTCATGAAGACTCATCTTCCTGAGTTTAAAACTGGCCTCAGATATTATGTGACCCTGGGCAAGCCATTTGCCTCAATGTCTGCATCTGTCTTTAAAATGAGAGGAAATGGCCCCAAATCATGAAATCAGACATAAATGAACATTATGTTTAAGCCTAGACACTTTTTAAAAAATGAAGTTTCCTTTTGTAAACTGCCAATTTATAACCTTTTATTAACAGTTCCTTTAGGAACTGAATTTTAGCCCTATTTTTACCAGTCCCCTATTATTTTGACATTTATATATTTGCTATATTGTTCCATTTTTAATGTTTGTTATATTATTTTCCTCTATTATTTCAAAGCATATTTCACAATGTAGGTAGCTGAAATTTAATGTATTAGAGGAACTCCAAGCTTATATCTTTCCATGTTACTAACAAATTTTTCCAATAGTTATTTCTAAAATAATGAATCCTTTACTCAATTTTTTTCTAATTTTATCAAATTAGTCTGAGATATATCTGAATTCACATAATATAAGTGACTGTGGGAATTATTTATTCTCTGGGTCTCAAATGTTTATCTATAAAATGAAGGGTCTGAGGTCCACAATTGCTAAAGCCAAATCTTGTTCTAAAATTTATTATATCATAAGATGTCAATAATCTCTATTCTTTTCAATTTTTTCTAACTTTTTAACAAAAAACTTTTATTATTTTTGGGTTACTAAACCTATTATCTCTTCTAGCTTTGTCCCACACATTATTTCCCTTCCTAAAACCAGGAATGTGTTCACTTTAGCTCTGATAAATCTTTACTTCCAATCAATCCACTGACATTCTTAGGAATTTTTCCAGTTCTTTCTTTTCTGGTACATGACAACCACTTGTGTATGATACATATGTATAAGTGATTTTATTTGGAGGCATAAACCCAGTAAATGCCTCCATTACTGGATTTACAGTAAAAATACTGATTATCCAGTATTTCAAGTATTTCTGTCCTCTCATATTATGAATGAAAAGTTAGAATTTAATTTTCTGCAACTCCAAATTAGTGTTTCAATTTTGTTCCAAAACCCAACTATACAGACCTTTACAAAATGGTTCTAGAGGTAAGCTACATATCTGTATTAGAAATCTCTATTTATAATCCAGCTAAACTGAAAGGGTAATAGAAAAAGGAATTTATTAGTCATTGAACACAAATTATTAAGTCCAATCTATCACTAAATCTACCTTAGATTTACCCTTTATCTCAATTAAGACTGCTAAAACAGAAACAAGTCCTCTTATATTATATACTTATACTATACTTAGTCTCTAATCACTTCTAAAAAATCCTGAAACATCATTTCAATTCCCCATTGAACAACCTAAAAGTAGCTCCCTATAGAACATAGTTCAAATTTTCCTTTCTAATATCTTTGATAATCTGGACCTTAGATCCTTCCTAAATGATTTCAGACAAATCAATTAAATTCTCTGGTCTGTACCTTTGACTGTAAAATAAACCACATGTTTATGATTCAATTCAGTTCTAATCTTTCTAATTCTAATCCGAAGGAGAAAATCTTGAGAAGTTTAGGACAGTAGTGGAGAGGTAACAATTTCAGACACTTGAAAGTGGGACACCTAAGTTATCTAGAGGAAATGAAGAGCTCCACTGAAACTCTTCTGTGTTTCAGTTTTAATAGTAACAATAACATTTCACCCTAGAATTCTATGTCTTGTTTTTTCTTTTATGTATCTTCTTGAAAAAGTATGCTCCATTCTAGAAACTTATTTAACTGTTTAGTTTTAGCTTGAAGTCTGATAAACTCAAACAGTAGTTAATAAGACTACAAAAAATACTATGATGCCCTGGTTTTTAAATAGTGAAAGCATCTGAAAAATTATGACTCTTGTGAATAAATATGTAACACCCAATCTTCAACTCACACAATAGTATAGATTGCTATTTTTAATAATTTGGATATATGTCCCATAATAATTCCCCTATAAGCATATTTCCTTATAAGAAAACTATTATACTGTAGAGAATCTATTTTTACAGTGTTTTTTATTAACATTGTAGAAAAGAGACAGAAACTTTTTGATGGTGACAAGTTATATCTATTATTTGTAATTATTAAGAGTACCTGATCTAATAGAATTAAGTACTGCCTTTAAATAGCCACAGCTGGAGTCTCTGTGAATACATTGTATTTCTAATTTTACAACTTGCAACACAAGATAGAAACCTTGTTGTAGAGGAATCTGATCTCCTTTGCAGAGAGAACCTCCTCAAATAAGATCAAGGTCACAAACTATTTTTCAATATCAGTAAGACAAAAGGATACTTTCTTTTAAGGAAAAGAAGGGACTAAGAAAACAAACATAAAGGTGATATGGTACGGTATTTTTGATACCATTTTGAACCACTTCTACTAGTATATGTCATAGCTCATTTATGCCTTATAGCGTAAACCTATCTAATATGCTGGCAGCCTTCCTTTAATTCTTAAAGGTTACAATTTATATATTAACAATTATTACCATTATTAAGACTACCCATTTATTACCTTTTGGTCTTTCTAGTCATGCATATCCTTGTTAATTATCTTTCATACTATTAAGTGAACATTCATTCTTAGCAATAATAGATCATAGATCAAAAATCTATCTACTACTGCTGCTATCTACTACAAACCTCAAATTATCCATTGATTGGTTATTCTTTATCTACTTGGGTTCCCCTATGTAAGTTTATATACCAATCTCTTGGATGATCGTGGACTTCACTGCAGATACTATAGTGCTCTGGAGCTCTAGGCAATCAGTACAACGTTATCTACAAACAGGACTAATTGAAGGACCTTACTACTTAGAGCAAAGCTTCTTAAACTGAATTGCAAAGGCAGAATATGGGGTCATGAAATTATGATTTGCTTTCAGTAAATGGTTGACTTGTATGCCTATTTATCTACCTATATATACATCCAGAGTCATGCAAAAATTTCTCTAGCAAAAAGGGTAGGGAATAGAAAAATTTTGAGACGCTCTGATTTAAAAGAACTATCTTATGGATTTGAATTTTGCTCAGGACATGCTCCTTGACTGATGTCAAACTGGGGTATGATACAGCAGGATGAATACAGAGAGGTTTGGAAAGACTTACATGAACTGATGCTAAGTGAAATGAGCAGAACCAGGAGATCACTTTACACTTCGACATCGATATTGTATGAGGATGTATTCTGATGGAAGTGGATTTCTTTGACAGAGATTTAATTTCAATTGATTAATGATGGACAGAAGCAGCTACATCCAAAGAAAGAACACTGGGAAACGAATGTGAACTATTTGCATTTTTGTTTTTCTTTCCGAGTTGTTTTTTACCTTCTGAATCCAATTCTCCCTGTGCAACAAGAGAACTGCTCGGTTCTGCACACATATATTGTATCTAGGATATACTGCAACATATTTAACATATATAGGACTGCTTGCCATCTAGGGGAAGGGGTGGAGGGAGGGAAGGGAAAAATCAGAACAGAAGCGAGTGCAAGGGATAATGTAAAAAAATTACCCTGGCATGGATTCTGTCAATATAAAGTTATTATAAAATAAAATATTAAAAAAAAAGGATATAAAAAAAAGTGGGGTATGATAATCTCATCTCTATAATTGCACCATCACAGACTCTCAGTCACTTAACAGCTGCACAGGACGCACCTTCTTTCTGAAAATCTTTTGAAGATGCTTTTTCTTCTACTGAGGAGTAAAACAGACACTAAATTAAAAGTCTTAGTTAAACCCATCACCAGAAGAAACTCTAAAGGTAAAATCCTTTTTCCAGAAATATTCAAGATACCCATGAAGCAAAAGTCTATCTTTTAGTGACTACTTAGAAAACTTTGCTTTTGCAAAAAATAATAGAAACCGAAGGACCTCAATTTTGTGCACAAACAGGTTTTTCATTTAAGCTTAGCATAGTGATATGTTAGAACCACCTCAGAAAAAAAAAATCCACCCAAAACAAATAAATGGCACAAATCATTTTTAAAAATGGCATAGCATCATTATGACTGAAATTCTGGCTTTAAAATGCTACTGCTTTCTTGTAGGAATAAATATCTATAAATCACTTATCCCTTCCTCCACTGTATGCATATACCCAAATTTAGGAATTTACAAGGTACCTTATTTTCACTAACTTTTCTTTCATTTTCTAATCCCCTGAATCAGCATTTGCCAATATATATTTTGGTTGATAAACAAAGCTGGCACATAATTAATCAGCCAGGTAGCACAATGAATAGTGTGCTGGATTTGGTATCCAGGAAGATGAATTCAAATCCTATCTCAGCATTTAACAGCTGGGTAACCCTGGGCAAGTCATTTAACCTCTTGCAAACTCAAGTTTCTTAATCTGCAAAGGGGGGATAATAATACCATCAACGTTTTACAAAGATGCTATAACAAAAGAAATAAACATTTAAAATAGTTTACCAATCTTAAAATGTTATATAAATACTGTAATTGAGATCATTTAAGAAAACTATTTGAAAATAAATAATTCAAATTTTGAGTTTGCCATGCATTATTCTTCTAAATAAATTTTGTTACTTTTTGGCTTCTACTTAATTTCCAGTGTTACATTACAAAATAGTAATGGTAAAATTTTGAAAGACCATTTCCTGGAGTTGAGTTAAGTAAGGTTATATGGGAAGTGGGCCTCAGATGAGACACTTCAATTCTTATTTTCAGGGTATGCCAAACAGTTCTAGTAATACAAATGACCTAAGAAGTAAAGGCATAACCCAGTCATCAAAGAATTTGGTGAAAGTCCCAAAAGGAAAGCTTTTCAACAAGACAAAGGACTAACTACTGGAAAATGAGTGGAGTTGATAAAAATAGGTTCCAAAAAGATGGAACTAGCTAAAATTCAAGTCTGTTAAGACTGTTTTCATCAGAGATTACTTAAAACTAGCTTCCCTCATAATTAGAACCAGTCTTAAATGGCTAGCAAATAAGCTTCAGACTAACTTTAAAAAATCAGCCTTTTCAGAAAAGGTAAAGAAAGGGATATTGAATATTGAATACTGAAGGAAAACAGCTAGAAAGGAGAATATCTTCAACCACTTAGTAAACCTGAGCAGCATAGCTCAAAGCCAGAAAAAATTGTTGCAAACAGGCCAAGAGATGATTCTGAGAAAGATTAAAAATTTTTTTGCAAGACCTAGTAAGCATTAAGATCCTATATTTCCTATGATGTTTGTTTCTTTTTAATTTTGCATCCAATGCTAATAAGGGTCAGAAGAATAGCACTCATAATCTAGAGGTAATCTTTGCCTATATAGTAACATCAGGAAAATATGGGTTTTTTTTTTTAATTTGGAAAGAAAAGGTGATTTTCCTAGCTACTGGGTTTTTATTTGGTTAAATATTAACCCAGTCTGGCTGTATATCTCTTTTTTTCACATCTCCTTCAAGACATTTAAGATAAACAACCTCATCCTCATTAGCTTTAGGAGCCTATTTCAGAGGTGGATTTAGCAATTCAAGGGTCTAAAAAGAGTAGATGGAGCTTGGGCAGATAAAAAGCCACTAACTCTTTATAGTAAATAGTGAAACTAGTTGTAGTTTTGGATCACTTAGGCTACTCTCTCAAATGCTTCTACCCAATTTTTCTTAAAATCAACTAACAAAAGTATATTGAATAATTGTTCTACCTCTCATTCAGTGATAGAATAGTAATGGGATTTTCTATTTGGCTAAGGAAGGAGAAATATGTTAATTTATTTTTACATGATGACTATAAAATGCCTTTCAAAATATGAGGTAAATATCGAAGAAAGGAAGTTAATTTGGACTTAATCCTATTACTCCTTATTAGATCATTTGGTATAATCTCTTGTTTTACCATTTTGGTATAGTCTCTTAAACTATTTATTTGCACAGGAAATATCACATCTGGGGAAAAAGCAAAAAAAAAAAAAATAATAATAATCAAATAAGCCAATTACCTATTTTGTTCATACCTAGTAAACCAGTTTCTACACCATCTTCGGTCTTCAAATTCTCAGCATGCAAGTCTGTGAATTAAAAAAAGAGTTTAGGTAGATAAGCAATTTAATCCCTAATCAATCAATAAGTATTTATTCACCAACTATGTAAAAAGAACTAGGAATTGAAAAAATATATATCACAGCCTTCAATGAGCTTATATTCTAATAAAAGGGAGTAAGTTATTCCCGTAAATATCACATACAAAGTAATACTGGAAGGGGAGTAATGGTCATCAGGAAAAACCTTGAGGAGGAAGTCCTGATTGAGTTAAATGAGAAGGCTAAGTCTTTTAAGAAATAAAAAGCAATTTCTCAATGACAAGTCTTTTAAGAAATAGAAAGCAATTTCTCAATGACCCAGAATGAGACATATAAAGGACAGCAAGGAGGCTAATCTGGCTAATTTAAAGAGTTGGGGAGAATAGGATATCTAATAAATCTGGAAGGTAAGCAGAAGTTAAGAGACATTTTTATCGTATCTCAGATAGAAGGGAGACAATCTTTTTGAGTTAGCATGTTTCAGTAATATCACTGGCAGTTATGTGAAAAAAAGTGAGGCAATCAGAAGATCAATTAAGAGGTTTTAATAGTCCAGGTGAGAGGTTTAGACAGGAAAGAAAATTACAAATAACAAATGTAAGAAAGCTTATTGAGGCAGAATTTTCATAATTTGCCAACTGACTAAATAAGGAAGATGAATTTAGGCTGACTTGAAGATGTGAAGTCTCATGCCTTAAACACAAATATAGAAATTCATTATCAAGGGGACATTTGGCACTGATAAGTCACATTAAAAGCATGTCTTTCAATCTTAATCTTGCTAAATTGGTCTGTTCTCTATGAAACATAGCAAGTCAAAATAACAGGTAGCAATGTCTTTCATTAGAATCATGGAAAATGGTGGGGGGAAAAGTGAACTTTAAATTTTCTAACAAGAAATCTCATTTCATCTCTGCCTCCTGACTTTTGTTAAAGTTCCATATTCTATGAAATCTTTCCCAGTTTTCATAATTTTAGTACCTTGTGAGACTTCCTATTTATTCTGTATACAATGTTTATACATTGTTGTATACCATCTCCTCCATTAGGCTATAAGCACTCTGAGAAAAGGGGACGTTTCTGATGACTTATATTACCCCTAGAACATAAGAGAAACTTAATACTTACTGACTCTATACACACACGCATATCCATATATATTAATAATATTATAGATAACACATTAAGGTTTCAAGTCCTTAATATGTTATAGATATTATTATTAATACCCTACTTACCTACTATAAATAAAATATATTTCTCCAGAGTTCCTGCCCTTTACAGAGCACATACTATGTCTATATATTAAAACTAGCACAAAAAAAAAAAAAACATTATGGTGAAATATTTGATCCTATAATATGAAACACAGGACTCTGAATACAGAAGTAGTGACATGAAGGATCACATGAGCATTTCAGGATCACTTCTTTGGCAGCTGTATGTGAAAGACTAGAGAAAAGAGATCTGATTCAAGAAAACCAATTGAGGAAATTACTATAGTAGTCTTAAGCAGCGGATGATGAAAGCCTGAAATAGGACAGTGGCTGGGAGTAGAGAGAAGGGTAGTTTTAACTAATTTACTACCTGCTAGCGCAGTGCCCTGTTTAAATGGGCCCACATCACACCAAAAGACTGGAAATTTGCAAAGCTATGGAAGGAAGCAAAATCAGGTTGTTAGGCAGAAATAGATGAAATATGGATAATATGTTTTATGTTGGAAACAATCCCAGGAAGACAACTGATTATGAAATATCCATCTATTTCTGCTTGATTTACACTGTTCATTTTACCATGAGAGTGACTGAAAAGTGTTCTTTCGAAGTTTGAATCAATAACCACTTTATTTAGAGGTCCTAAGTGCAGTATATCCATGTGACTGGTTTCCCCCCTCCATAAAAAGTAAAGGAAAAAAGGGCAATAACAAGTAATAAATTGAATTAACAGCTGCTTCAATACAATGAAAGCAATAAGCTAATCATCGTAGGACAGTAGGGTAGTTAACTGGTGCTGCAGGACCTGAGTTCTAAGCCCCTTATTAGCTTTGTGATCTTGGGTAAGTCACTTAACCACATTTACTTTAGTTTTCTTACCTGTAAAATGAGCTGGAGAAGTAAATTGCAAACCATTAACACTTATTTGCCAACAAAGCCCCAAATTAATCACAAGATAACAGTACACTGAAACTAGTGGAACTCTAGAGCAATCGACCATTAAGATCTCAGCTGGCCTCCCCCTTCGGTAAAAAAAACCTTTACCAGTTCTTATTAATTTTGATGCTTTCCCCGAGATCATAACCCATTTTAATCTATAGAGGTTTATTTATACTATTTTCTCCGAATTATATTTTGAAAGCCCAGGAAGCAGCGGCTGTCTTTTGCTTGTTACACCAGCACTTATTACAGTGAGATCTTACCTGGTAGGTGCTAAATACTAGGTAACTGCTAAATCGAGCCCCACCCACAACACTCCGTTCTGAGGTCCCCACCCTTCCTGGCAGATCCAGTACCTTTCACGATCAAGTAGACGATAGCTAGGAGGAAAGCAAGGAGGGCTGCGAAGAGAAGAGAACAAATCACCGAGAGGATCTGTACTGGCCACGGTCGGCCCCGGGGAGCTTCAGATACCCTCGGGGTGACTCCATTGTGTTTGTGCAGCTGAGGCGATGGCGAGTCAGCCAAAAGCTCTGCTCGGAGGTCTCGGACCACTTCATTGACCCCGTCCTCCTCATAGTCATCTTCTCCTTCCCCCCAGCTGCCCCCACCCTGAGAGGGAGAAGTGTAGGCAGGGAAGACCAGGGTGGCCGGAGGTCCCACTCGGCGGTGGCGAATCGAGCGGCTCCCACTAGTCAAGAACGACATGGCGGGAAAACGGGCAACGGAACCCGGAAGCTCTGGGATTTCCTTCCCCCCCCAATCGTTGGCCAATTAACGCCCCGAAGGTTCCCCGGTGCCTACCAACGAAGGCCTAGGGGGAGGGGGAAGTTGCGCCCAAGGAGTGGGGAAGGGGCAGCAGGAGAACCCGGAAAAAGTGCATCAGGGGATGAACCCGACACTGGGGACTGAGGGAAGAGGGAGACTGAAAGAAGTAGGGGAAGGCGGGGGAAGGGACAGGAGGGAAAGGCGGACATGTTGAAGATCATATTCCCCTCCCCTCGCAGCGTCTGGTCCCAGCTCCAAGACCTCCGCCTCCGCTGCCGCGTAGCCTCCAGGCAAGCCGCACGCGTTCCGGCCCAGCCGGCCCTTCTTAAGCCGCAAATCCTGGTGCTCGGTCCTAGTGCCTGCCGCCATTGCTGCAGTCCGTACCCCCTCTGAAACCCCTTCCTCAGTCCGTCCGCTTTTTCCCCGCGTCCTCCCTGCTTAAGAACGCGAGAGATCTTTCTTGATTTTTCGTCTAAACGGCATCTTTAGAGCGCGGCGGCCCGTCTCTTCCTTTGCCTAAACCGCTTCTCCCCATCCCCCTACTCGACTTTCAACCACCTCCCCACTTCCACACTTCCCTTCTCGCTCAGTGCCGCGTCACGCTCCCCCCTCTTCACCTCGGCCATCGCGCGCTTCGCCAGTCTCGCGCTTTCTCACCCGGTGCCTTCCGCGTCCTCGAGCCCCCTCCTCTTCCCCTCCTCCCTCCCTTTTTCCTCCCCCCCTCCCCCGCCCAATCTCGAGCCTCGCGCGCGCGCATCCTGTCCCAGCCACCGCTAACGCTAGAAGCTGCTTCCCCCCCTCCTGGCTCCCCGGCGGCCTCAGGTTTGTGGGGCGTGCGTAACTCGGGTGGGGGGTAAAGGCGGCAGCCCCCCCACTGCCCCTCCCCCTACGGGGTGAGGTGGCTGTTAGGCCCGGGAGGCTGGGGCCTACGTACTCTTCTCTTCCCCGGGGGAAGTTGGTGGAGTTTTCCCGGCGGGGGACTCGGCGCAGAAACTTCCTCCGTCCCCCTCCCCCCCTCCATGCAGGCGACGCCGAGCGAGGCCGAGGCCGGGGGCGAATCGCCGCAGAGCTGCGTGCAAGCTGCGCGCTCTGATTGGACGGCGGGGAAGCCAGTCAGCTTATTGGCCCCGCTGATCCCGCCCCGCAGCTCCGGGCAGCCTCTACCCTTTGGCCCCAGCGGGCGCCAGCCACTCAGATCGCTCCTTGTTGGAATGTGTAGCGGCAGCGGCCGCCGCCGGAGCAGCCTCAGCCCGACGATGAGGCCGGGGACGGGAGTCGAGCGTGGAGGCCTCATGGTGAGTGAAATGGAGAACCGTCCTCCACCGCGGGGTCCCGGGAACGGGGAGCGGAGACTGTCCAGTTCAAGCCTCTGCTCCAGCCCATGGGCCTCTGCGGACGGCTACCTGAGGAGACGGCCCTCGGTAAGGGAGCGGTGGGGCGGGGGAAAAGCGGCACAATGAAAAAAAGAAACAGGAAGCCTTCTCCCTGTGGGGAAGAAAAAAAAAGGTGGACAGAGGAGGAGGCCTGAGGTGGCGGGATCTGACTCTGAGGGAGGGAAATGGAGGGCGGAGTATCACAAAGGAAAAGATGTGGGTTCCCGGGAAATGGGTATTACTGTGGCGATGATGGAGGAGGGAGCCTTGGGCAGAACCGGTGGCTGGGTGTTGGCAGCAGGAATCTGCTGTAGGGTGCAGGCCTGATTTGCCCAGGGTAGAGAGAGGAGGAATGTGACTAAAGATAAAAGAAAGAGTGATCAAGACTAGGTAGAGTTACTAAGCGTGTGCTTACTTTACGTGATTTGAGGCATTGGCCACCTTTGTAGCCTAAATAATTTTGATTTTACGAAGTTATTAAGGCAGGTACTCTTTCTATTGCTTACTGTACATAGTTTGCCGAATGACCAACCAGTAGCAGTTACTGATTTTTAGAGCTGGCAGTGATGTTAAATAGCTTTTCACAGAGGCAATGTTTTGATCTATCTTAGAGTTTTTCAGGGAAGTGACAGGTTTGTCACTTAGGAAACATCCACAGGTAGCCTTTGTAGTATTCTTTGAACCTTTATAAATTACCCTTCCATTACTTGTAAAACAAAATAATTTCGTTTGAAATTTAAAGACTGGTCTTGATAAGGCAGAATAATTAGGTCTCATCCCTCCTCCCCCCAATTGGTCCTAAAATTATTCATTTCTTTGACAAACTACATTTTAGCAAAAAAAAAAAAATACTAGGGTACAAATTCTTTTTTGTCATTCTTTATTATCTATGAACGGTAGGCAATTCCCCCCAGAAGTCCGATTGTATAAATGGACAAATCTCTATAAAAGTTACTGGTTGCCAAATATCTTGCCATCTCACTTCAATAATAGCGGTCTTAGTGCTTTTAGGGGTGGGAAGACTTTATTTCTAATTGATATGTTCTTTACTAACACTTTTTCAGATGGGACATCCTGGTATGCATTATCCACCCATGGGAATGCACCCTATGGGTCAGAGAGGAAACATGCAACCTGTACCTCATGGAATGATGCAGCAAATGATGCCCCCTATGGGAGGTCCTCCAATGGGACAAGTAAGACAGTTTTAAAAATTACATTTGTTTTATAGCATCACTGTGATAATTTAAAGCATGGTTAACTGTTAGTAAATAAGTCAAGGATTAATATTTCCCCAAAAACATATTCAAAGGTTTCAAATATGAAATGTTAAATTATGTCCGTAACCAGAGTTTTTACTGTATTGAGGCTGTCGTCCACATAAAAATGATCACTTCCACTTTGAAAAAATATACTTGGATAGCAGTAGCTTAAAGGTTATGTTTAGTTGCCTGATTTGATCTTCTCAAGCAACTCAATTTGGTTTTATGCCCTAGCTGCAAATCTAGAAACTTTCTGTTCATTTTACCATGTCTTTTGTGGGTTACTCAACTGAGATAAATGTTTGTAAAAATAGGAAAACCTATATCAGCAGCTTTGTTTAGGTGTTTTGCCTTAGAATTTCAGTGTTTTACATTTTTTGATACCAAAACAGTCTTCTTGCATTTTTCTGTTCCATATTCCTAATTTTCTACAGGTTACTTTTATTTTGAAGTGAGAAAGTGCTGAACTGTCCCTTCTTTCTCTAGTATAAGTTGTAAATAGGAGTGATTTGTATCAAGAAACTTCATTAGAAACTTCACCCTATAGTGTTCTAATCAGGGAAAGTAATTAAATTCAGTTACTGTGAATGATAGTTATACTTTAAGTCTGTTAGATGCTATATGAAATTTGAGTAGCTGGTTTTTCTCCATAAGAATCTTGATAACTCATTAGAAATATAGACTTATATCACATGGAGGCAATCAAGGGTACTGAATATGATCTTTCTCTTAACTAGTTTTTGTTTAGTTTGATATTGTTAAAAGATCATTGATTTCATAGTGAAATTGTATGGAAACCAGAAAGGGGAAGGAATTTTTTTTTTTTAAATTAAAATGTTTTACCACAAATGCTTTTCTTCTGTGTAGTTTTTTCTATATTAAATCAGTAACTAGTTTAAAACTCTATTCAAAGGTATCTGGCCCAAGAGACTTGGCTCTTTGATGTAGGAGCTCTTTAAATAACCGAGCCATTGGCCTTCTGATTTAGGAACAACACAAGTTTCAAAACTCTCTTGGTGGTGAAGATACAATTCTGTGATCCTTCTTCTGTTCTTTACAGTCTCCCAAGCAGCAAGGAAGCTCTTGATTTCTTGATAGAGCTGCTCTAACTAGATATTGAGCTTTAAAAAAATATTTATTCTTTAAATGCTCTGGTTCTTATTTAAAATTAGTTTCTTTCCACAGAAAGATAAAATAAAACAATTTGCTACTGCCAGATGCTTCTCTCTTTTCTGGGGCCTTCTGTTTCCATTGGGCCAATCAAGGTAAGTTATGCAAGGGATTGACCTGCTTTTACCCTTGCTATGGTGCCATGGCACTATTTTTCAAAACCAAGAGACCAGTTAGTCATTTTCTAATTAAATGCAAAGACTTTACTTTTTTGTAATTGTTTTGATTTGTCTTAGTGTTTTGTCAGTTGGTCACAGTTTACCTTAAGGTCTTTATGGTTTAAGATGCTGCAGTGACCACTTCCTTTTGGGTTTTGTTTTCCAGTTAACTACACATCTACTAAGAAATTGGGCAGTTGTGCTTTGTGGTCTTTCCCACATTCTCTTCCCAACATGTCATGTGCATATACATCTCACTTGATTGCTCAAATTTTGAGGAGTCCATTTGTCTACTGACTCCTGTAAATATAAGTGGCTGTCTTAAGAATCTTTAACACTGATCCTCAGAGAAATTCTCATTCCAATGCTTACCCTAGATTCTTATAAATGCTCCTATTTTTATTGATGTCTTTAGAACTTTACAATGGAGCCCTGGATCTTGGCACAGCCAATTCTTGGTTATCAATGGTAACAGGAGACAGAGACAGCATGGATAATTAAAATCCATGGATGATTCAAAGACCCCATTTAAACTCAAAACTGTTAAACCACCAAGGAATTACTAACAAATAGCAAAATTGTTTCACTTTTCATCTTCTTTCATTTCTCTTGCTCACCCTCTGATAGAGGTATTCATGAGCAGTGAAATGGCTGGAAATTTAAAGAAGCAAAAGTAAAAGGTCTCTATAAACATCAGTGTGCCTAAGTTGGTGGAGTTTTTTCCTACCGCATAATTTAACCAATTTTGGAGTTTGCTTGATGAAGACTTTGTCTTTGGAATTTAGAATTTGGGATACCAGGTTGTGTGATGGCCAGGAATCAGAATTTAGGGAAACTAGGTATGTGTTGGCTATTTCATATTTCATTCTAGGCCTGATTTAAGGTTATATGAAAAGCTAAGATTGATATTAGTCTTGTATATTCATTAGAAGTTGTGGAATTCTTGGCAATCAGCAAATGCAGTAAATGTGATTTATGAAGTAAACTTTTTCTTATTTGAAAAATATTTCCTTAAAATTGGTTGAGAAAACAAAAGATTTTCATATCAACTAGTTTTCTAATTCACAGTAATAAAGGTGAGAAGGGGACTTGTGTTCTTATGTTATACTTTAAAACATTAGTCCTTGCCTTTTAATATTCATAAGCAAAATTAAATAGGCTCAGTTGAATGATTTATCTATTCCCAAGTAATAAATTGAATGAACTACATTGAGCTAGTTTGTTTTTTGGCTCTCCCATGTTTGCTGTTGTCATTTCTTAAGTTACACTCATTGTTTCTTTCCTATTACCAATTAATGTAGCTATATGGTTAGTTGTTACAGTAAATTGTATTTCTGTATTCACAGAATGAGTTTTCGAGTCTGAAGGAAATTCAAAGCATCCAAGCTTTGTGAATAATGTGATATTCACAAAGGAGTGTTCTAAGGATCACTCATTTAAAATGTACTTACTGGATTTCAGAAGGAAGAGCTAAAAACTTTGTTCTGTGCCTGTTCAACTTAACACTTTAATAATACTTGACAGACTTTAATGTAATTGCATTTCCTAGGCTACCTTGTTCCATACTCTTTGTTAATAATTCTTTACTTTTAGAACACATTTGTTTTGTTCCTTTCCCCAGGAATAATGTTTACAAATCAAACATTTTTAAAGTGCCTGTCTTATATAGTTTCTGCCTTCCTCAATCACACTTTTTTTTATTTCTACTTTAGGAAACTGTAATCTTTGGCAAAGTCTTTTAACCTCTGATTCTTGCTTTCTTTAATCACTAAAATGAGTTCAGAATATGCAATATTTCCTGGCTCTTAAAATTTTGATTCATTAGAATCAAATGTCAGAGAATAATTATTAAAGGAATTTTTATAGCTTGGTATGAAAGAGAAGGAAGTATAAATTTGAGTTTTGTTAATAAATTTTGCCTAGATTACAATTTGTTGCAAATGAAAATATATTTGTATTTCACAAGTATGTATCAGTTTCCTATTCTTAGATTTTACACCAAGAAATGAAGCTGTAGTTCTGACTCAAAACTCTTGTCTTTAGATTATCAGTAAAATTTTTATTGGATAATTCAAATAGCCTCCTAACTATATGCTCACCAGTTGCTTTCCACCTTACTTTGCAATCTGCTAGATTAACCTCCTTTGAAGTATTTCTCTGATTGTCTTAACTACCTTGCTGTAGTCTCCCTCCAGTGGTTCCCATGTTCTTCTATGATAAAAGCCAAATTTTTAAACTTCTCATTTAAAATCTTTAACAGTCTGATTTCAGCCTCTGTATATGGCCTTATCTTGTTAAAAAAAAAAAAAAAAAAAAAAAAGGCTGTCCAGCCCAAATCCCTAGCCCTAGCCTAAACTGTCTTTTCCAGAGTATGACGCTTAGTTTATAGCATATCTTCCTTTCTCTTTTCCTCCCTGCTCTCCCAAAAGGCAGCTGGAATGCCTCTTCCTGTTTTAAGACATGCAGCTCAAATTCCATCTCCTCTAAGAGACCTTCCATAATTGTCCTATATTTATGCCCCTCTTTTTGATTTTAATGCAGTTTCTTGTTATGTAATTTATATAAATTATTTTATCTCTGCAATTTAATTATGAGGTCTTGAAAGATAGGCACTTTGATGAATTAGAAAGAACATTAGATTTTTGTGTCAGCAATGAATTTGAAATCTACCTCTGCTGTTTAATCTGTTTAACTTTGACAAATCATAGGACAAATTTCCTCTGTAAAATGAGGGGATTGGGCTGGATGGTCCCTAATCTAAATCTATGATCTCATGGCTTAAACTCAGTCATTCTTCTCTCCCTCAGTTTTGAATATAGCATACTATAAAATAGTTTTAAATAAATAAATGGCATACACATTCCTAAAAAAAAGGACATAATAAATACAGGCAGTCACATTTAGCTAGGATATGTGCAGCTTAATTCAGATGTCCTAGCATTTTAGATTCATTTTAGGATTTCAACTGCTTAGGAGAAATTATTAACTCTTCACGTTAGTTTTAATATTCAAGTATCCAAAAATGAAACATCATGGAGCCTGAACACAACCCAGTTCATGTAGAAGAGTGTAAGAAGATGGGCTGGAAGAGTAGATGGGGGGCCAGAACCTGGAAGCCAAATTCTGGGGTTTGGAGTAATAGGTGGTTTTTGAACTATTAAAGATTTTTGAACTGGTAATTGCCATTATCAATTTTAAGATTACCTTTTAAGATTTTAAGATTTTTAAGATTACCTTTGCAGTACTGATAGATATTTTTTAAAAGGATGTGAAAATATGAAGATAGGAGTAAGAATTGCAAAAATATATACATAGCTGTCAGTATAGGTATAGTATTATAAAAATATATCTCTTTGCTTTACTAAAAAAGAGAGTAGTATCCAGGCAGGGAGGTTCTAAGAGAAAGAATCAAATTTTGTTAAGTAGAGGAGAGCAGAAAGGAAGATTGGCCAAAAGCACTGATATGAAGATATTAATATAGAAATGAAATAGATGGGCTGTGTCACTAATGTTACAATCTGTAACTTCTGAATCTTGAAAATCATAAAGCTTTTTATAGACATTAAAATTTTGCGCATACTACACACCTGAGACTGACCTACTGTTTTCACATCCAAATGATCTTTTATACTTTGTAAAGATAGTCAAGATTTTGACAAATAAAATTTTGAATAAGATAAAAACGCTTTTACTGCTTATTTTAATCCCTTTTCCCTTCCCCCCTTTTAGACTTCTCTGTGTCTTTAAATGTATTGATTACTGAGGTGTCAGCTAAACACAATTTCTTTCTATTTGAATCCTATGTTTGCAACTACTTCTAGCCTGGTACCTATACTAGGACTCCATGAGCAGAACACCTTTCCATTCTTAAATCAAGCTATTTATTCTTTGTTGACAAAAAATTGTAGTAATGGGTTTAAAATTCATGGACTTGATCCATCTGACTTGACAAATTGTGTAATAGGTAGATCTGTGTGTGTTTCTCTCAGTTTTAAGAATTGCACCTAATCACATGGACAAAGACAAGACACAATAGCAAAAACAAAGACAGTAGAGTCAAAACAGAATTTTTTTTTATCTTAGTCTTTGATCCTCTTTATTTTAGTGTTTGTTTCTGGTCTCATACTAAAATTCAACAAATGTTACATTCTACTCTTCTTGTGTCTGTTTGTATTACAAACTTTCTTTTAGCTTGTGGGAATAAACATTAAGTGACAGTTTGCACATTTGGTACATGTGTGGATTGAGCTATCTATCAAATAACCAGAGAAACATATTGCTTTTCTGAAAGATTGATTTTTCGTGAATGTCAGTCTTTATTTTTGTAAACAAAGGACAATGATCACCTTCTTGAAGATAACTTTCCTTACCTACAGTAAGAAGGATATAGCTTGGTAAAGTGACTTCCTAACGTTTATACATTTGGTAGTATTTTATTTCATCTATTAGAGTTTTAAGAATGCATTAAACATTCTATGCAGGGTTGTTTATAAGTTTTTGTTGGAAAAAGTGATACATGACCTCTTAGATTACTTTTGGACCATCTGATTTATCATTTATAGTATTCTGTTATAATGTTGCACAGTAATATTGTAGTTAAATGTAAAAACTTAACTATAATTTGCACAGTTCATTTGACTTGACAAGTTTATCTTCTAAATTTTTCATCCCATGGAATCATATCTAGAAATCTTTCTCCTTCCCTTTTGCTATTTTTAGGAAAGGTATCCTATGCTTTAATATTACTAATGTATTTGATATTATTTTATCCTTATTCAGATTACTCTTTCCAGGGACAGGGAGTCTTACTAAGTCTCATTACCACTGCCCAAATTCAACAACCAGAAGGATGTTTTCTAAATTGGTCATAAAGACCAACATAAAGTTAGAGTTCTAGTTTCCTCAATAATTTCTTGCAACTCCTTTTTTCCCCCCAGAAAATTCTGTTGTTGAATTTAGCTAACTCCTTGATAGAAATTCTTGCTGTGCCTTTTTTAAAAGTACTTTTAGTGAATGATAGGTAGCCAAGTCTTAGTGTCTTGGCAGTCACATTTTCATGACTTGTGTGATGCATATGGTGATTCTTTATAACATTTCCCTTCTAGGAGAGAACTATGTAATAGGAATAAGTAGGCAAAGTATGAGGTAGTAAAAAAGGATAGGATGAGGTATTGCAGGTTAAGTCAAGAAGACAGCAAGAGCTTTAAGTTTTTCTGGTTAAGAGTTTGAGTTTATGCTGTCAGACTGACATGCCCTAAATTTCTTCAACTTTACCTGAGGTCATAGCTTAAGAAACATCATGATAATTTTTATATCAAAACAATATCATAGTGGCAGAATTCCATTTTTTTAAAAGTAAAATATTCATATTGGGGTATTTCATTTTTTACAGTGCTTTATATATGTACTGTTGGTCTTTTCAGAGATGTAGCATGGCATGTTGGAAAGAAAGCTGACCACAAATAACTTTATTGAAGATGTACATCTGACACATAAGAGCTGTGTGACCCTGGGCAAATGACTTTACTCTCAATGTGCTAGGTAGCTTTCTAAGACTAAGTTATAGAAAAGGTCCCAATGTGCATAGATAGTTTCCTTATCCGGAAATTCCCTTATCAGTGAAATCATAATTCTAGTTCCCATACTATTCTTCCCCAAACCTTATTTTGGAATGAAACTGACCTTGGCTACTGAAAGATTATGCCAGATATTAGCTCTGATAGGTTGTACTGTGGTGCAGAAGAAAATGGTTTTCTAAGAATTGGCCTACCTATATAATTAGCCACTTTATTGTCATAGAATTCATGAAATAAGAAAAATGCCAAGTGACCCACAAGTAAGCATAGTCCTAGAGAAATTAAATCACATCAATCGTAACATTCTTAAGTTGCACAGATTCTCTTGGAAAGAAGACAAGTAGAGGAGTTGGCAGAATTGGCTTTTATGTTGGATCCAAAAACAGCAGGAAATATAATTTCATGGAACTTTTTATCAATCTTAAATTGCAGTATTTGTGAGGAGCAATTTTAAAAAGACTACTGAATTGTAATTGCATCTAGTTAAAAAAATTCTCCAAATTAAATCAACATGTACTTTTATCAGTGATTCCATTGCAAAGATAGACATAGCTGAGGAGAACAGAAAATGTTGGAAAACATGATTGAGGAAAAGAAAGGTGAGAGGCCATTAAAAACTTGCACACTGTATAGAAACTTTCTTTGAGAAGAGTTGGGAGTTCCTTGATAGCAAGGTCCAAAAAAAAAAGTTAGTTTGAATACAGAGACAGTAAGCTGCTTGCTAGAATGGGGAATTCCAGATGAGGAAACACTCAATGCCAAAGCAAGTTAGCACTTTCTTTGCAATTTAGTCTTAGTGTTTAGAGCACCGAGAAATTCAAATGATTTTTCCAAGATTCACATAGCCCCAGTATATGTCAAGCAGTACTTTGAACTTAGATCTTGTGGCTTAGAAGCTAGCTTTCTGTCCACTATCCTGGGTTGTCTCTTTAAAACATTATTTGAACAGGTAGAAAGTGATCTATTACCATCAAAGGAATTGTTTCTGAATTAACTATCTGTTCATTAAGTACATGACAAGAAAAATAGAAATGAGATATGGCATGTGCATTTGAGACAACCCCAATCTACCTTAACTTATCAATACCATAAATAAAGGCTAAAAAAGCAAATATCTATACCAACTGTCACCATTTTTCTAAAGTAGTGTAAGCAATTTCACTCATTTCCCATAATGGATATCATAAGGAGTGGAAACTGTCTCATCCAACAAAATTTGACTTCCTTGTAAGTAGACACTATAGCCTAGGGCAACATCAGTTTAGATATCTTATGGAAGAGAGTGATGAATATTGCTTCATGTAAAGAGAAACACTGATGAAAATTAAAATAAAAAATTCTAAGGAAAGTTTGGCAAGAATTTCAACCATACAGGATCAACCCATGGACATTTAAAAATCAAACTGGAAGGCGGACAAGAGACAGATAACAAAAGGAAAAGATTTAAAAGACTTTTCAGGGAATATGTAATCATCATTGACAGTTGAGTACTACTTTGTACTCTTAACATCATAACCCCCCACTGTGCCAAATGAGGAAGAAGAACTGGAGAAAAATAATAATGGAAAGAACAACTGGATCATACCAATTATACAAAGAGATTTATGGAAAAATATGATTTTAGAACATTGAGGGGATCAATTCTTAACGTCTGAAAGAATTTCCTTGGGGAAATTATATACTTTCTCACTAAAAGAAAGCAACAGAGAAAACATTAATAACAACCTAATCTGTGTGTCTATGTTCCCATCTCTATAGAACTTTTTGGAGTAGAATCTATAAATGAGTGTTTTAGACTAAGTTCAAATTCTGATATACATTTACTTGCTATATGATCCTGAGCAAGTCACTTAACTGCTTGATGTCTCAGTTTCTTCCTCGTTAAAATGAGAGGTTCAAACTCAATGGCCTCCAAGGTCTTTGTTCTCTCTCAATCTATAATCCTGTGATCTACACAGTTCTACCCAGAGCTATGAAGTTTCTTTATTTAATGGCCCACAAAAAAAAGTTTTTGTTTTTACTATAGTCTGGCCCTCCAATAGTCTGAGGGACAGTGAACTGGCCCTCTATTTAAAAAGTTTGAGGGCCCCTGCTCCAATTGCATAATTGCATAATTGTCACTAAAAGATAAAAACAAAACCTAAAAACATATGTTCCCCTAAAATTTATATAAGGACATAGCTAGCCAACTCTCATGAATGATAAGTGCAAAGAGCAGAAAATCTGCCAGCATTCTCTCTTGACTAGTACTTGAGCTTGTGGATTTTCTGTTCCTTTTTCCTTCATACTTATATCTAAACATCAGTAGAGTCAAGTGATAAATCTTCAGCAGCAATACAGTTTGATGTTTGAGTGCTCTTGGTTATAAAAAGAAATCACTGACATTACCCCTTTTCTTCAAGCATTTGAAAATTTAAGAATACTAACTGGCCACAGTGCCAGTGCTTATTCAATAGCTTATAAAGTCTATTTCACACTAATAATTGCCCTTAGATGGAACTTCTTATAATTAGCCTTAGGGTTAATATACAGTAAGTGTCAGTAAGAATTGATTATCTCCATAGAGAGTATTTTGCTTGGATTCTTATAAAAATCCTGGGAATGACCTTGAAGCTTCTATTGTTTCATCTTGAGGCCTTTTGCATACCTTACAAAAAAAGGCGGGGAAGTGGAAACTGGTAACTTTGGACATTCAAATTTATGAAATTACAAGTAGCTCTGCATAAAGAACACTTTACTATGTGCAAGTGAAAAGGATTAGTTTTATACAGGGGAAAAGCATACATTAGTGGCATTCCTACTCTGAGGTAGGTCACCACTCTCAAAATAAGACCAATGAATAAGAGGAAAGGGCTACCTAGAACAATGGTGAGATCCCGTAGATACTCCTGTTTGCATCTGCCATCGAACAATTTGTATTAAATAGTTAGATTACTTAGTTTAGACTACTGCTGAGCAATGAAATCCATATTCCTATGGCTAAAAATGTGGATGCAAAGTGCCTATGATTCAGAATGTGCTGTGCAGTTCAATGGGCAACTTATAGAAGTAGTTCCTTAGTATTTCTGTACTTTGGCCATATCCTGCAAATGGACAGTAAAAATTGAACAGGAGAAGGGAAACTATTGCCTTTGTAAAACTGCAACATTTTTGGTTGGTTTGTTTTTTATTTGGAGAGGGTAGTATGGATCTGTGATTTCATCAACACAGATCATTCTTTTTGAGGAATCCTTTCTACCAATGCAAATCTGGCAATTGTTCTGCAACTTCTGGTCTTAAGAAAGTTGCCTGCTACACTAAGAGGTTATAACTTGCTGAGGGTCATAGTGTATTTTAAGAAAGGAACTTTCTGACAACAGAGCCAACCCTTTCATTAGACACTGCCTTGCAAAAGTTATTGCCATATCAAAAATACCATGAGTGATCTGCAATCTATATCATTGTGGGGAACATTTATATCAGTGAGATCAGTGATCTCTTGGAAAATTGGAATTTTAAGGTTTGAAAACTTTGTCTTAAACCTTATGGCAGTCTTTTTGAAGTAGGTACCACAGGGATTTTTCCCATTTTACAAAAGAGAAAATTGAGGCTCAAAGAGTTTATGTGACTTGCCCATGATTATATAGCTCAAACATAAATATTGGAAGTGGGATTTGAACCCACTTATACTTCTTCTTATAGCACTGTATTCACAATACCATACTGCTTTTGTCATATATAGTTTCTTAATTACCTGATAAATACTGTAATATGGACATTTGTGAAATTTGATGTTAAAAGGGATCTACTAAAAAAGTTTGGGAGCTCCTTGATTTTACAGTGTTATATGGGAGTTAGTTCTGTGGATTCAGCCTAATAAACAATAACTAAACAGACTGGTATAACATTAAATATCATCTCTTATTCATCCTTCATCCAATTTTCATCTTGAAATATCAGCTGAATATTATTGCAATTGGATTTTATAATATACTATGGTATTTGGTTCTCAGTGACATTATTTGGCATTGGTATGTTCACATCCTTTTTTGTAGAATTTTCTTCATTATAATTAGTTCTCTTGATCTATAAAAAAGCATTTCATTCAGTAATACAAAATGCCCTCAAGGCTCTCCTCCAACAAAGTGTTTCTCATATTAATTCAAGATTCTTTAAGACAAGTAGCAATAATTCAGGTAACTTTAACAGTGACTGATTAATATTAATCAAGACATTAAAACAGGGTGTTTGCCTGCCACTATCATGGAAGATGTTCAGAGGGGAACCTAAGTGGAAGAGAAATTCCCTACATATAGTGAGATCCTTCAGATATTCCTTTTTACAGATGACAAGCTGTTGATATTAAATGAAGAACGTTACAGAACCTCATAAATGAGATGATTGATTGTTTTCGATTTGGTGTAACTAGCTACACAGGGAAAACCAAGTGCACATTGTTGATACTTGAGAAATGGTGGTATAATTGAACTTACTGAAGAATACTGCATGTCTGGAATTTTATATATTGTTGGATGAATGACCCATAGAATTTGTCCAACAAATAAGTTTACATCGTGGACAGTTCTGCCAGTGGACAATGAACTGGGCTAGAATTGTACAGAAGGAAGAGAGCAACCGGGATTGCCTCTGGAATGTTGCGCATTACTTTTAATGACTTCAAAACATCTTGAAACAAAGGTTTACCTTTTAAACAATAATCATCTAGTGATGCTACATGGCTGTGACTTGTGGAATAGTACTGATCCTGAAGATTTTCAGTTGAAGGTTCACTCGAAGGCAATGGAGAGGTGAATGGTGGGTTGAATAGGCTACAAGACATTAATATCCAACGAAGAATTGCTCAGGAAAAGTAGTATAAAGAATGTCATTGGAGAGAGATATGTTGGAAAAGACGGGCCATTCATGTAGTGAGAGCCAGGTGTTACCAAATACATGTGCTCCATTGGTATCAATGCAAAGCCAGGAGTTTCTAGAGGAAACCTTTCCGGCATATGTGGGTGGAACTTCTATAGCTGATTTACAGGAGGATATGGACAAGTCGGTACAGGATGAGAACATATGGATGGGTTGTGATCTACACTTTTGGAGGGAGTCCTCACATCGGTCACAGATCCAGTGAAGTAAGTAAAAGTTTTGTTTTGTTTTTTCCCAAATGCAGGCTGTTTCCCTAATATAGGTGTAAAAATTTAGGTATAAACTGAAAAATAGCACTGGTTATTAGTCATTCCTTTTAAATATGGTAGATTGAAGATAGGAGAGTTGAGGAAATAAAATCTGTGTTCAGAGTATGAAGTGTTATCCTCGTACTCTGAATATTTGTTGTCACGAGACTGTTGAATTTTAACTATTGAATTGAGAGATCTTGGAGTAGCCCCAAAATTAACTAGTTTTCCCTGTTTAATATGTTTATGTTAAAGATTACAGATCATGCAGTCATCTCTTCCTCTTTAGCTGAGAAAACTTTGCATTTTTAAATGTCTTTATATTAATGGCACATAGACTCATGTTATCTACTAGTTTTCATTATCCTTGTGTAGTTAAGTGTGATTTTGTAGTTTTCTTGGGCTTTATTTAAAAGGAAAAAAAGAAAAGATCATGAAATTTATTCAGGCTTTCAAGTTCAGCTTAACTGTTGGTTGTAAAAATACTTCTGAATTCAAGATAATTGATTCATGAGCAGAGATGAAATGCTGCTGTTCTAGAATTAGAAGTTCAGGTTGTGAGTGATTTCAAAAAGAAATTACTTGACTAATAATAAGATAGGAATTTTGAAGTGATGGTCATTTTGGCACTGCTACAACTGTGATTATGCTAATATCTTTAAACTTTATTCTGTTTTCTAAAGCCTTTTCTTAACAAAACCTTTTATAAGAACACCTAAGAGAAGCCTCTCCATTGTTTCTTTTCCCATATTTGTAGAGGTTGTTCATATTTTCCAGTAGACTCCTACTTTTAATTCTTAATTACATTTTGGCAGTGAACCTGGTTTCCTAATGATTCTGACCATAATTTTTACCAGGCCCTACCAAGACAGAAAGATTTTAGGTATAAGTCCTAATGTCTACCTCTATGTTTGTATTTTAAGAGCCAGCCTAGCTAACTTCTGGGATCTTCCTCACCAAGTTGAATCTTGTACTCCTTCTCTTATTCCTAGAAATCTGTGATTTTTCTTTTAATATACATTCTAAAAAATTTAGCATTAGGAGAAATTAGGCAGAAAACTATCAAACTTTACAAATGGCTATGATAAAAGTATTTCTAACATACTCTCTTCTATTGGTTCACAGTTACAAAAAATTAGGTAAACTATGTTTAGTATTGGTCCAAAGATCTCAACATCCTACATAAATTAATTTTACAAAATTCATAAGGAAATCTGTACTAGAACAAAGGACCTATTTGCTATAATCATCGCATGTGAATACATAATAATTTTTACTAATGATAATAGCATGTTTTTGTGTTTTATTACAGATTTTCTTATAGATGATAGTAAATAGCTAGATTTTGAGATGTCAGTATTTAGTCTTAAAGATGACTAAGACTTCCATAAATTATCCTTACAGGAATTTTTGTTAAGAATATAAGTAAATAGTGTAGTAGTGTTTATTTTTGTGGGTTATACATATAGACTGACAATGCAATTTTTAAAATTTTGCTATATAAAATTCAGCTTCATAAGCATTACATTGTTATAATTTTATTTAGTCTTAAGCTTATTAATTTATCATTTCTACTTTTAAAGAAAAATGATGCCCTTGAAATTTAAAATGATTATATTATTCAATAGAAAAATCCTGTCTCTAAAAAAAAAGTTTTGTGGGATGTTTTTTCTGTTTTTTTATTAGGACATTTTCCCCTAGCTTAGCTATTTCCTGGGTTGAATAATTGTCTTTTCCTAGGATATTCAGTAGATTTAAGGAAATCCCTTAAGTTAGAAAAGGTTTTTGCTTCGAACAGAGGTATTGAAAATTCTCAAATCCCTCCCAAATCAGATGTAATTGAGAGGTGTTCAACAAATAAAAATACAGTAAAAAATAGAGATAATGTTAACTTGAGATTTTCTGAGTCATTATGTAACCTTGCAGAAATTTATTTCTCTTGTTTGATTCTATTGAATTGGAGAACAATATTAATTCTTAAATGATAAATTATGATACAGATCCTACTCTACTTAAAGTTTTATGAAAATATTCAGTTGGTTGACTTTTCAAATTAAAAAGATGATTGATAATTCTGCAGAAGTTTTAAACCAACATTTTCAATTTAAGGAAGTAATTAGGCAAGAATAAGTGAAATTATTATTTTCTATTTGCTTAGCACAAAAGTTACTCATTTAGTAGCAAGCAGGTAACTTACATATGATGAAAACCAAAAGAAAATATCAGAAGTTAAGAAATATGGAAATAATCAAGCATTTGGAAGAATTACTACAGGTTAATTCCCATTTCATCAAATTGAGGCATAATTCATATGTTTCTGTTATGAAGAAATACTGTTATCCAATATTGTTTACAAAGGATAGCTTGTTGACTTGAAAGTGTTTTTTTTTTCCCCCCTTCTAGTTTGACCTTGTATTATATTTATGTAATGGGATTTGACCTGTTTTAATTCTTTATTCTGACTTTGTGTTTGTTTGTGTATTTTTTGTTATGTCTTCAACTATTACTTCTTTAAATATACTTTAAATCTTAGGTTGGTTTTTGCCTGCTACTACCCAGTGGTTTGTTTTTTTGTTTTTTTTTTTTTTTTTTTTTTACTCAAATGTTCAGTTGCTATCCATTTAGAGAATTTCAACTTTGTGCTTTTAGCCAAGGTACAATTTAAAAATGAAATTTCTTCTATCCTTGAGAACACCAAAATCTATAAAAGCTAAAGTTGTTTGGCTTTGGGGTGGTTTGGGTTTTTTTTTTTTTTTTTTTTGAGAGGGGGGTTATTTACATAATTGTATTACCTAACATTCTGTTTTCATTTTCTTTCTACATCCTTCTTTTAGCCTTGATAATTGAGAGTTGCCTATACTTCCAAATGTATACAAATCTACTAAATTTACAACTTTTAAAAAATATTCACTTGACCAATCCTCCTGACTAAAAATTGCTGAGCTTATTTTTTGACAGAAATTTTTCAAAATAAGTACGAATGCCTTGTGTAATCATTTTAAGCAGAAATTTATGCTCTTTAAGAATACCTTCTCTTCTGTTATTTATTCATCCCATCATTTCATAAAGTGAATCATTTATTTTATCTTTTTCTTCCAGATAAAATAAACTGACTTGAACAGGGATTGGAATTCAGTTTGTAGAAGTTATCCTGATCATTGAGCTTTTTTGCTTAGTCAATAGGACTTTCATCTTCCTTGTTTGTTAACCTGTTACCCTATCATTAAGATTTACCATTTCACTTACTTTTTTTAATTTGAAACTATTTAAGTGTTTGAAATTATGATTTATTTTTAATTACTATTAAATTTAATTGAATAATCTCTTCCCCCTGCCTTCCTGTCCCCTGTATATTAATAGTTATGATATGGGGAGGGATGTCATAATTATGCTAGTTTTATCTGGGACATTGTCTCCTGCTACCCTTGACTGCCTTTATTAATCTTTACAATTCTTGCTCATATTTACTAGAGTACAGTGATTCATCAATTATACTAGAACTAGTTGCAAATTTAAGATAACATTTCTTCAGGTTTCCTGGAGGTAGGGAAGTACCAGAGGACTGGGTGGAAACTGTAGGAAGTTGGTTGATTTGCTAGTGATTTAAAATTGGTATTTATATTTCAGGGTTTTGTTTTGTTTTGTTTTTTTTAAGTTTCTCTTTTAGGACTTTTATTACAATGAAAAGAAAAAACAACCCACTGCTTAAAGCTTTTTTAGTATGGTAAAATTGGGGGTTGCTTTAAAATTTAGTAGGAGAAACCCTGTGTTGGGGGTAGAGAAATAAACTACTAAAATTTTTCAAACATTCAGTAAAAATAAACCTTAAGTATATTAATATTTGGTTTAGGGGAACAAAAGCAACATATAGAAAGTTTATGATGCTTTTTTTCTTAAATAAAATTTTCTTCATTTACACATTACACATTATACATACACATTGTATAAATAGGAAAATAGTTTGCAAAGGAAAAATATTTTTAAATAATTTAAAAACATTTAAGTCCAACCCATATTTTTGTTAAATTTTATTTTTTATTAGCTTTATGATAGGTACACTTAAATTTTGTGTTACTTTAGTACTTCTGTACGATGTAATAATACCTCATTACTTTTATTCTAGATGCCTGGAATGATGTCTTCAGTCATGCCTGGGATGATGATGACTCATATGTCTCAGGCTAGCATACAGCCTGCTTTACCGGTAATCTTTTGAAAGTTTATTTGATTTAGTATTTTTTTAAAAAAAAATTTATTTCATAAACAGTATTTTGGAGTGCCATAAAATATAAAATGTTTTTCATTAATACTAGAAATTATTTCGGGGGGAAATGATCAAATGGACAACTTTTGAAATCAGAAAATATGAGTTGTAAAGCAGATTGCTATGTTTGAATATCGTTCTCATAAATTAATTGGGAAAACCATGTCTTTACTCCTACTTTAAAAGATTTAAAAATAGGAGTTGAAGGGGAATTTGGTTTGGAAAAACAAAACAAAATATAATCACATCACAACAATGTAAAAAGTGATGTTCTAAGAATCATTTTTTGAGGATGGAGGATGCAAATATTCTGTTTCATAGACAAGGAAATTAAATCTCAGAAGTGTTAAATTAGTTAACTTGACTAGAAAGTTACATTATCTTTTCTCACGAATTCTGGTAGCTAAATAAATGTGAGGCTGGAAATACAAAATTAATCAAGATGATATCACAAACTTAGGAAGGAAGAAAAGTATATTTATTAAGTATCTGCTGTGTGCTAAGCACTTTGCAAAAATCTCATTTCATCCTCGCATCAGTCCTGGAAGTTGTCATTATTATCCCCATTTTTCAAATGAGGTAACTGAGGCAAATAGATTAAGTGACATACTGATATTCTGAGGCTAGATTTGAGCTGAGGTCTACTTGATTCTCAAAGCCCATCACTCCATCCAGATTCTCACTATTTAGAGTCTACAATTGGAAGGGATCTAAGAGTCATCTAATATAGCATTAGAGGATATATAATTTGCTTAAGGTATCATAGGCAATATCATTCAGGATTTAATCTGAAGTCTTTTTTAATTCTGGAGCCTGTGCTTTCTGAAAACTGTGTATTGACTTAGAAAATGAGAAACATTATATACTTATTTATTTTGTTTAATATTTTCCAATTACATTTTTAATCTGTATCCTGCTGCAAATTTTGATGTCACTGCACTCACTGGCATTCACTGGAGTTGAATTAGTTTGCCCTCTTGTTTTCTAAAAACATTGGCTAGATGATTAACAGATATAGCTATTAAAACAAATATTTATTTCTAGATGTAACTAATAGTTTCTTATAAAAATATAGCACCTTTGCAAAATGCTTAAATGTCTCCCCCAAGTCATCTTCCTATGAAATCTTGTAGTCTTAGGTAAGTAAAATATTTACCCTGGAAAAAAAAGAGTAATTTTCAAATTAAAATGTTTTTATTTCTACTATGTATGTGTACATCAAAAAGACATCGTTTTTGAAACATTTGATTTGGTGGCAGTTTTATAGTTTACCTTGGAAACCTATAAGCAGTTGGAATCAATCTAGTGTTCTTGTTAGGAATTCAAGATTTGCAAATAAAATACTATACTTTATCAATTTTATTTTTTATTCTTACAGCCAGGAGTAAACAATATGGATGTAGCAGTAGGTATGTAATATCGGTTTATTAATGGGAAAGAATTTAATTTTTAGAGATTCTTAACCCAATATTAGAAATGGTTGGTTTTTTTTAAAGGAGTTGGTTTCTTCAATGCTTTTATTAAACAAAAGAAAATTGTATCACTTGTAAAGATTTTTGACTTAATATATGATATTGTATTAAGTAAATAGGTATTTTTAGTGTTATGCTAATATTTTCGGGTTTTTGAAAAAATAGTGAGAATCCTTTCATTGGTGTACTTTAAATTGTTTTGTCAGAAATTAAAATGCTATATTAAATGGGTTCTATTCATTGTCATTGGAGCAAATGTAGAGTCTGTGGAACAGAAATCAACAATTTTTAATCTAAAGGATAAAATGTTTATTAGAAGGTTTTTGAGGTAGAAGCATACATATATCTATATTGTTAAGGATGCTTTGTACAAATTCATCATTTTTACAAAAATGTTCATTTCTTTTTATTTTTTTGAAGCCCAGGGAGGGAATAAAATGTCTAAGTAAGGTTGAAAAGATGGAGAGGAGTATGGAATGGTTTAAAGTGGAAGTTGGGCATCAATGCATACTGTATTTACATGAGTAATATTTCTGTCACATGATAATTCAGTGTGAAAGTAGGGTAACTTCTGGACATCTTGATCATCTGTGGAAATGAGAAATCAGGATGGCATTGATCATTGAAACTCTCAGATCGCATTTTATTCGATAGTTTCAACCTCCTTTTATAAAAATACTAAAAAAAAAAAAAAAAGAAAAGAAAAGAAAGAAGGTGATAGCCAAAGTCTGTCACTACATCCAAGGCCATCTCCAGTCATTCTGACCTATATCTTGTCACTGGACCCAGATGGCTCTGGAGGAAAGAGCAACTTTGGGACCATTACATTGCCCTCTCTCACTTAAATCCAGATAATTTGCAAGTAATGGCATCACCTTCCTGATGTCCTGATCATCTTCCAGAATGAAGGCAAACAGCAACAAATAGTAATGTTTTATCTGCCGTGCTTTTGTAGTTCTTCTGTTTCTTCTTTTTGTCATTGTATGTACAGTTTCCCTCAGGGCAAGCTCCTTGCCCATTTTAGCTTTTAATCTACCATAACTTATAGAAAGTAAACTTATTTTCATAGTTGATAATTCTCAATCTTGAGACTGGGGTGAGATCCCTCCAATGATAAAATAGATTATGGTTAAAAATACTCTGTAGTTTACAAAGCAATTTTGCTCCAGTAATACTATTAGATTAGAAGTATTATCTCCTTTTTCTATATATTTTCAGAAGCTGAGGTTTAAAGTAGTTGACTTGACCATGGTCGCACAGCTTGTAAATTGCAGAGCTGGGACTAAACTTAGATCTGATGATTCCAGGTCCAGTACTCTTTCCACTATGCCATGCTGCCTCTACTGTGAAGTAAAATTGCATGGGTGATTTTTAATTGCTTAGAAACTTTCTTTGTTGTGTTCTGGATAAGTGAGGTGCTGTACTTTTCTTGTCAGTTGTTTAGTTGTTTTCTGGAGAGCAGCAAATTAATCAAGATAGACAGTTTTAGGAAGAAGCAAAGGGTTTTAAACAATAATTGTCAAAATGGTTCAGTGTTCAAGAGTATTTGATACAAACATTTTAGAGTAAATTGAAGACTGAAGTTTCAGATAGTCATTAGTTGCTGGAAACCCTTAAACAGCATGATTTTGGATGGAGAGACAGGAATGAAGAAAAATGTTATATGGTATAGTATTGGGGGAGGAAAGCACAAATTGGTAGGAAAAAATAATGTTAAAATATGTGACAGGTAATATTTAGGAAATTTTTGACTAATTATAAGAAGTTGAATTTAGTGATGGTCTCTGGCTTGTGCATGATTTTATTTATATCAATAATGCTTTCGATCTTTATGGATGTTAATTGTTTAAGAGAATTATTTTAATCACTTGATAAATATCCATTTTTTGTTTTTTAGGTGCAACATCTGGCACACAAGTAAGTAAAAATCTAAGGCTTTGGGATTTATTTAAACTTAGATGTGCCTAGATAGTTTGATATTATTTTGTTTCACCCCTCATTTCTTGTCTCCTTTTAGAAGATTAGCTTCTACTTCTAAGATGTGACCCTTTGCTTCTTTTATTGCTAATATGTCAACTTTTTTTTTTTTTTAAGAATCAAAGGTTTAAGAACCATTGAAAGTTTTATTATTAACTCTTAAGGTATTTTTGTCACATTTTTAAGATTGAGATTGATTAGCAAGAAAGAGGAAGTTGAGTAATGGAAATAGTTTGTCATTTGAAGGATGAGGATCTTTTTTTAATTGCTACCATTTATTAGTGCATATAAATTGGATTTTTAAGACTAAAATTGAGCCTGATTTACATAGACAGTAGAATCATCCTTCCTACAGCTTCTTAGTGTTGCAGGAAGCTGCCTGATATAAATCCTGTTTTTCATTTTCATGAAACGTTCTTTAGTATAGAAAAAAATTCAGTCAGCTGGTATGCTGGGTTAATTTTATGCCATAAAGAAGTGGTAGAGAGGCAACATGGCATAGTGCATAGAGAGCCTGTCTTGGCATCACAAAGACCTGGGTTGTACTGCCTCTGACACATACTAGATGTGAGACCCATGGGTAAGTCACTTGACCATTATGTGCCCCAGTTAGTTTTTAAAGACTTTCCAGAAAGGTTGTTGCTCTGTATTGCTGGAGGAAGTTTCTACCCTGGGAGTTCCCTATACCAATTAAATCATGTATACTCGTAAAGTCATAGGGCTAGACAAAAATAAAATACTATGTGATTGAGTTGACAGTTTTAAGAGATTCGGCCTGTCTCTGGTTCTATAGTCTCCAGGGTGACTTGTCTTCTTGAGTGCCTAGATTTTTTTCCTCCCTGGTATTGGTTTTAACAAATTTTCATCTTTGTTTTGTAATCTTGTCATTTTTGAGTTGTCGTTTGCGAAGTGTAGAATGTCATTCTCTAATTATATGTAATGATAGTAACATATATATATATATATTATATATATATATATATATATATATATATATATTATATATATAAACTTCTGAAGTTTCTGAGTTTTATCCCCAATGTCATAGTTTAAAATACAACCAAATGTTTGTTTTCTCCCAGAATGATAAAAGAATTACTGAGAAATTCTTAGAAGCTCTAAATCAGTATCTGGGTGTGGGAGTAATTTGCATAATCTCATTTTTACTCATTTGTTCTAAATGGAAAAATTGGTTGTTTTTCTTAAACTTTTTGAAGTTACTTGGTACTCATTTTCATAGAAGTTTTTTGGTTGTATTTAACCAAAGATTCTAGCAGGAGCCATTTTCTGATACAGGGAGTTAGTGATTAGATTGATATTGTTCAAGAGCTACCACAAAGAACACAGAATGTGTGGTATAGTGAGAAGACCATTGGATTTGGAGTTAGAACACAAGGTTTAAGCTTCTAGTTGTATCATTTTCTATATGATCTCAGGAGGTTCCGAGCTCGTCTTGGTCTGATCAGCCACAGTTAGACACACTAACTTGATTCTAACATAATGGTGTAATTTTGGTCCTCTTCGAGAACAGAGGATAACAATGGATCAGAAACAGAATAATTTGAGGGATCCAGAGTAAAGATGAAGATTTTGCTGTACATACAAGACCAAATTAAAAGAATATTTGCTTACTAACAATGTCTCTTGAAATTTGAAGCCAAAATGACTCCAGTGGAAATACAAATTTGAAGCCAAAATGACTCCAGTGGAAATACAAAGTAGATAGCTTTAGGGATAATGCAGCAATAAATGATTTATAAAGTATTATAAGGAATTAGGATATTTTTCTCATCTCTGAAATGAAAGAAATTGAATTAAGTGCTCTATAAGGTTCATTGCAACTCTTAGCCATTATATAAAATTTTCACTTATATTAGGTTTCCATTGGAGATGATTTTATAATGATAGATTTCAATGTGTTGTATCTTAAAATTTTAACATTTTTCACACTGGGGGTAGTTAAGAAACAATAATTTTTTCAATTCCTATCTTGAGCTTTTAAACATTTGCATATTTTAATTTACTTTGAAACATAAATCCAAAACTTATATACAAAATACACTGTTAATAGAAACCTTTGTATTCTCTGTTTTACTATTCTAAACATTTATGGCAAAAGTTCTCAACCTGGGATCCAAAAACTTTTGGAAATATTTTTAGAAATCTCTTTCAGTATGATTTATTTCTCTTGTAATATACTACATATTTTATTTTATGCACTTAAACACATTACTCTAAGACGGGGAGTCCTTAGGCTAAAGGTAAAGGATCCACGTCACAAACTTTTTATTGAAGTTAACAAACATCTCAAGTGTGTAGCCTTTTGGGTTTTTTACTTAGTTTCAGAAACAGAATCATTTGAGAAATATGAGATGTGCAGAGTTAAGATAATTGCACCCCAAATATTCACAGGGGACTATTTGTGTCTGACCTGTGGCAGAGCATTTCAAGCTTGTATTGGTCTGATCAGCCACAGTTGGATACACTAACTTGATTTTAATATGGTGGTTTCATTTTGATCCTCTCTGAGAATGAAGGAACACAGTGGATCAGAAATAGAATAATTTGAGGGACTTGGAATGAAGTTGAAGGTTATGCTATATGTAACATCAAATTAAAAGAATGGTTGCCTACTAACAATCACTTTCGAGATTTGAAGCCAAAATAACTCCAATGAGAAAAGACAGTAGATAGCTTTAGAGATAATGCAGTAATAGATAACTATAAAGTATTATAAGAGATCTTTAAACATGTGTATACTTCTCTTATTGACCTGGAAATGGAGAGGTTTCAGTGTATAAGTTTATAAAGTAAGATTTAGGGAAAAATCCTTGTGTTCCTTCTATGGGTGTTGGGAGTTATGCCCTGTTTTGAGCAATTTAGATATCTGCATTATAATTCTGTAGCAATTCCTATTTGCATTTCAACTTTTAACATGTCAGTTCACTTGGAACATTTAGTTTGTCACTCGCTGATAATGTAAAATATTCTTTGTTCACAAACATTACAGATAATTGTAAGTTTGAGTTTTTCTAATTGGTTGTTTATTTGTTTCTGAGAATAAGCCATTGAATATATCATGACATAACTTGGCAAATTTGATGAGAGGTATAGATTAAAATTTACACAAACAATGAGTTTTGCATCATAGTCTCATCATTGTTCCTATGGAAAATGGTCTAGTAGGATTATATTGTGTGTGTGTGTGTGTGTGTGTGTGTGTGTGTGTGTACATAATTTTAAAATCCTACCTTGACATGAAGTTGACCTATATAGTTTAGTTTAACTGTTTTATGATTTTAATTGTTACATAGTAATATTAGCACACCACACTATCCCAGCTTATAATATAGGAGTGTAAAATTTTTGAATGAAACAATCTTAGGATTGTTGTTTTTGAGATAGAAGGAATGAGAGGATTTATTTATTCCCCTTTTTGCCAATGAAGAAAGAGGTCAAGCTACTGAGGTCAACTATCTCTTTAGTAGTTGATAGCAAAATAGTGTGATAATGAAACTAGAACTAGTATGATAGTCTTTTCCTGATACCATTTCGTCTCTTAAACCCATTGGCTTCTTTCTGTGTATCTCCTCTTCTTCATCATATTCACTTAATACAAGTCTCAGTTGAATTATTCCTTGTGACAACCATAGTTGCCTTCTTTTTTAAAAAACCTTTTGACTGTAGCAGTTGATTAAATAAACCCTAGGATCTGCTCCAGTTCATTGGCCCTCTTATTTTCTGGTGTACAGAAACTCCTGTGATCTGAGGAGCACAGAATGTAGTAACTATTAGTTACTATGACCTGATCTTAGTTTTTAAAACTCTGGTCTTTTTCTTATGGACCCCCCTCTCCTTCTATAATTTTAAAAGAAAAAACTCTGGAAGGAATTATCTAATTTATTCCCCTCATTTGCAGATTAGGAAACTGAAAACCAGAGAAAGAAACTTTTCCCAGATCACATAGCTAGGTAATATCAGGACATTATTTTCAAATAGAAAATGTTAAATTGATTAGAGTGTAAACCAGCTATTTAAAATTCAGTGTTAAGAAATTGGTAATTAATTATTAAGATGACTGGTCAAGTGCCAATCCTCTAGAAATGAGAATGTAATAATTTTTAATGCTTTAAAATTTATGGGTCCGATTGTAATATTTAAAGCAATTTGTTAATATACATACATATATATAAAAGTTTAGCTTATTAAGGACTTTAAAAAATTGTTATTTATTTCACATCAATTCATTTTTTTCCTATAGAAAAGTTAATTTTACCAGAACAGAAAAGAAATGTGAATGAGAAGATTATTTCAATAATATGAGATATTTAAGTCTTATGTTATTGTGGATAAATATGAAAACTATTTAGGAAAATAATTTCAAAATGTGTTTATGGTTTTACTAGGCATCTAATTTTTGTATGGATATTTTACTATTAAGAGTCATAGTACATACTAAGATACTTTGGTTTTTAGTAGTTATATCAGTTCATACTGAACTTATAATCAATGAAAACCGCTTTTTTTCACACGTACTTAAATAATGTCTTGTTTTTAGCCTATTATTTGAACTTACAAGTGTACAATTTACTGGTTTTGGTAGGGCCAGAATTCTTGTCATATATCTCTAATCTCATATATATATATTTAAATAGCATGGTTTTTATGATTAAATTGATTTTAATATTAAATACAAACAAAGGTTTGTGGCATTTCACTAATGACCTGTGTTCCCTAATTTAGATTAATTCATTATAATCACTTGTTGGGTATAGTTTTCAAACCAGCTACCATCTAGCCTATATTTCCTTGCTTTGTTAAGGAATGGGTCTATGTTTTGTCAAGTACATAGAATACTTTTGATAAATTAGCAAAATTTTAGATTTGTGGTAGATATTGGAGATATAAAATTAGCTTCACATCTATATTCAAGCATTAAATATTCTGGCTGTAATTTTCAAGGTTTGTAAAAGAATAAAATTTTAATGAATTATTACTTTTGGTACTTTAAAAAAAACCCATTTTTCAATTTCTGACTATCTTGTTACAGTACCTTCTAAAATTTAACTTGCCCAGAGTATTTCAATGTTTTTCATGCTACGTGGCAGTAGAAGTCAATTTTCATAGTTCATATTAAAAAATAGCCTTCTGAGGTTTCAGTCAAGTCACACAATTACCAGACTTTCCTGTGAACATTTTTTATTTCATGACAAATCGTGAGTTTCTCAGTGAATAACCATCCTGAAGTACCACACAATTCTTAAAATATTTTTAAACATGGTGCAAAACATAATTTAGTCCATTGTTTAACCGAGTTTATGTATTTAGATTTACATAGTGTTAACTAGGACAGTTAGCTCTTTCATACAAGTATTATGCATGTACATACATACACACATGCATATATATATTTATATAATGACACTTAAAATTTAATTATATTAAAATAAAATTAAAAATTATTAAAAATGTAAAATCATTGTCAAGACCAACAGAATAATAATAATAATCTTTTAAGGTCTTAGTTTGAATTTTGTTGCTTCATGTTGACTTTCTTTTTCCTTCAGAAATCAATGTGGACTGAACATAAATCTCCTGATGGAAGAACTTATTATTATAATACAGAAACAAAGCAGTCTACCTGGGAAAAACCTGATGATCTCAAAACACCTGCTGAGGTAAATATTGGAAAGTTTTAGTCTGGCATCATGTGTCACATCTAGGAGACCATAGTAAGATACTATTTATCCTGTTTGAGGATATAATGGGGGTGGGAAATAAGAGATTTCCTGGATACTTAAACATTTAAGGTTAATGTTTATCTAATATCCTTACCAATATGAATATTATTATATGTTATTTCTACTAAACCCCTCTGTGTTTTCATAATTAGAGGCATATTTTAAGGGGACAAAGATTCTTACTAGAGAAAAACTTGAATGTGAAATGACCACAAGATGGGTATGTTTGTTTTCCTTACTGAGCTTCAGAATTGACTCCTACATGTACCCCCCTTAAAACCCTGCCCTTTTCAGAACAAGAATTAAAAATGAGAGAGAAATTGAGGCTGCAACTTAAAATCTTAAGGTTAGAATTTTTAGCAGTTTTATATAGCAAAATCTGGTCGTATGTGCTTTTAATAAGAATAAGTTTTTAGTTTGCTTTTTTACAAATCGAAAAAGAAAAAACATGACCATAAAAAACCTTAGTGAATAATAAATAAAAATTTAAAATAAAGTGAATAAGCTTTATTCAGTGAACGCTGTAACTTAAAAAAAAAAAAAAAAAACAATGCAATATAGAAAAGGGGCATAAATAACTTTAGCCAGCCTTCTGTCTACTTTGTGACTGATTAATGACTAGACATATTTTAGAAAACGTATATATAATATTGGGGGAACAGATAAAAAATACTTTCTTAAACTGTCAGAATTTTTTTTTCTTAGCACAAACTAGTTTAAATTGGTTGATTTCTTTTAATTCTCAAAGTAAATATTTCAAGCAGTTGAAAAAGATTTGGTTCAGCAATTTCAGATATAGTGATATAATGACTTTAGATTCACTCTTTCATGCCTTCACATCACGATGTTTGGCAAGTTCTGTTTCTATATTTCATACTCATTTTACCTGAGATGTTATTAAGAGTAATATTTTTAAATCAGAATTTGGTAATAATAATAATAGTAATAATGGTTTTAAATATTGCATTTGGGAAGTTATTTTTAATCAAAAGTATTTATTTCTCATTAGCAATTATTATCTAAATGCCCCTGGAAGGAGTACAAATCTGACTCTGGAAAGCCTTATTATTATAATTCTCAAACAAAGGAATCTCGTTGGGCCAAACCTAAGGAACTCGAGGATCTTGAAGGTAATGTTAGAATAGTTTTCTAAATTTTCTTTTCAGACTTAAATCATTCACAACAAATTGTCCCCTCTATAGGATAATATAAAGGCAATTTTGTTAAAAATCGAATGGTTGGAATTATTTTAGTGTAATAGTTTTGTGGAATATTATTTTTGTTGTTGCTGTAGATCCCAGTTCTGTAGATTAAATAGATTTTTATTTGATTCCACTGAAACTAGGATACCAGAATACCATTGTTGCTGGAAGTCTTATTACAAAATCAAACCTGCATGGTGAGCTGCTTTGATAATTCACTTTCTGTCATTACTTACTTTTCTATAGTTGTTCACTAACCATGATTTGAGTGAAAATCCAAAACTTAAATAATACCATTTCCATTAGAGTTACATTAGAAATGAGCTTTTATTTGTTTTGAAATTGTGTAGCAATTGAAATTAAGGTTCTGTATCACTATAGTAATGATAGTTGACTGAAAATAACATGTTTATTTCTTACAAATCAAGTAAAACTAAAAGCTGGATTCAGTTTTGAGTTTTGTTTTATTTTGTTTTTTCATTATTGGACAAATTCATTGGGCAAATTGAATATGAATGATAATATTTTAAGACCTGACTAAGTTTAATTTGATAAATATTTTCACTAGGAAAGTTAAGTCCCAGTAATGGTATTAACAAAATAATCAAGATGTTCTTGGAATACTTTTAGAAATGGCATATATGATTTGAAGTTAGGTGTCCTCACTTCTAACAAATGTTTCAAGATAGTATTTTAACATTTTAGAAAGTCATAAAAGAACAATTAAGAATCAAAAGTTTAGTAATACCTCACTTATCCAGCCACTTCAGATAATCAAAATTTTCTTGAGAACTTGGCAACAAGCAAAAAGGTTTACCAAATAACCAGAACAGAGTCTATTTACCAAAGCTTGTTTTAATTTTAGGAATATTTTGTATACTGGACTCATTCCCTTTTGATTGAGTATAATTCAAGTAAATTTAGTCATCTAGTTTTTCCCCATTTATAGCATATTTCTTTGATGGTGGGGTAAAAGAAGGAGAGCGGGTTTAGAAGAGATTATTTTTTTTTGTAGGAAACTTCCAGTTTTGGAAACTTCACCTGGAGAGTTGTGACTTGGTCGTAATCACACAACTATTTTGTGTCCAAACAAGACATTAGTGTCCTTAACCATGTTGGCTATTTAATAGCCAATTCAAAGGATTATTGGGGGGGGGGGGGGGGTTGTTTGTTTTGGTTTGTAGGGTTTTTTTGTTTGTTTGTTTTGGTTTTTTGAGGGAGGAGTATTTCTAGCATATTGTCTCTGTCTTTCAAAATGCCAAAGATCAGAGCAGTATCTTTATTCAGAATTATTACACGTTGCTTCCCCTCATTCATTCATGCTATTTTCCAGCCAAATTGTTCTACTTTCTTTCCCCTCTGCACAACATTTGTGTAATTTTATAGCATAGGCTGCTCCCTGTTCTTGGAATACTCCTTTCCTCAATTCTGCCTCTTGGAATCCTTAAGACTCAGTTCAAGGCCTTTCTTAATTGCCTAGTTAATTGGTGTTGCCCATCTTTTACCCTCAGCCCCAATTTATTTTTATATATAAATATATATTTTGTTTCTGTGTATGTTTCCATTTAGTAGACTAATTCAAAGAGAGGGTACTGTTTCAATGTTGTCTTTGTATTTCTAGTGCCCATTGCAAAGCATGGCACATGGTAATACATTTGGTGAATGATTATTGAAATTAATTGAATTAGCTGATGAATTAGGGAAGTGATAACCAAAGGCAGGCATATCAAGTGCAGCAAATGAATAACAGCAAAGGAGGCAATATGAATGAAAAGAGAAGAAGGAGATCAAAATGCTTTATAATTCTAAAAATCTTTTTGTAAATAGCTCTATATACCTTCATAATACTCTGGTAACTTTTGAGGGCCTGCCTCTATTACAATAGTACAGTACATCAATCACATTCATAATTGTGACTCCTGTCATTGGGTTTTCATACATTCTGTTTCAGAAAGAATAAACTTTTTTAAAAATTCCATTAAAAAGTTAAAATTCTTTGTAGAAAATCTGTGTTTAAGGAATAATATCTAAGCAATGATAGTGGATAAATGAGGCATTACTGTAGACTTAGAGGCAGTGCTAAAATTGAAACAGAATATGAAATTTCCATTTTTAAAGTATAAATAGAAAATAGGAACTAAAATTGGCCTAAACACTCAAATCACTTACTTTGTCTATGGTAATTTTTCATGACATTTAAAAAGAAGAAAGCTAATTTCTAACAACTTTAACCTGAGTGGCATTATTTAGGTTTGAGATATCTTAAGTTCTAATCTATTTGTCTACTACTCAATCTTAGCATATGAACTCCAGATTTCATAGTAACTTGGGTTAAAGTTTAAGCAATCAGCTCTTTGAGCCTTGGGAAAATATTGTTTCTCTTGTCCTAATTTTGCTGGTTAGGACATAATTTATGTGGTTTGTGGGAAAATAAAACAAAAGATTGGGAAATCACTAGGATTTGAAGAAGCCCTTAATGGTTAATAAATATAATTTCCACATTAGAACTTTGTGGGTGAAGCAGCTATTAACAAAAATAGTTATAGTTGGCCTAGTGGGATTTCTTTCTTCCTTTCTCTCTAAAGTTTTTCAGCAATATTTAAAGTAGCTATCAATGAGTTAATTTTCTTTTTCCTTTTTTTAAACAGCTATGATCAAAGCAGAAGAAAGCAGGTAAGTAATCAGTAGATCTGTGGGTACTTATGGTGTCTGTGAAGATGGAAGTTACTGGACATTATTTGAAGTAAAACATTTATGTTCTAGCTCTACATTTGCTTTTGTATTTTGCAGGTGTCTAATATTAATTAGCTTTGCCAAATTTGGCAATTCTAAGCTCATTTGGGAAATTTATAATTTATGAAATTCAAAGCGTTAACCTGCTAAGATGATGCTTCTGTAGAACATAGAAATCTTGATAGCATATTATATAAATTATAGATAATGTATTTTTGGTGTTTAAATACATATGCCTTTGAATAACCTTGAAAATTACATTAAAATCATTATACAAATTTATTATTAGTTTATATATTTCATTTTTAAACAAATTCTCTTTTAAACAATTCTCTTGGAGAAATCAAGTTATTTGGACTTAAATTTTTAGGTTATATTTCATGGTTATTGAAAGTGTAATGCACTATTTTGTGAATGGGAGGTGATTTGGTGAATTCTTGGAAACCTAACCTTAGTGTACTTGCTGCACCATTACCCTCTCCCCCCCCACTCTGTTCCTCCCTTCTTTACCCCTAAATCCTACTCTGCTACAAGTCATGATTGATTTGCTTTTTATGTGACTTAATATTAAAGTCCATTTTTTATTATTTTTTTAATGTACTTCACAGTAAAGAAGAATCAACCACAACATCTACTGCCCCAGTTCCTACAACAGAGATTACAACTACAATGAGCACTATGGCTGCAGCTGAAGCTGCAGCAGCTGTTGTTGCTGCAGCCGCTGCTGCAGCTGCTGCAGCCGCTGCAGCCAATGCCAGTGCTAATGCTGCCATATCAACTCCTTCTTCCATTGTTGCTTCAAGTGCACCAATTGTCACTGAGCCTGAAGTTACTTCCATTGTTGCTACTGTCATAGATAATGACAATACAGTAACAATTTCAACTGAGGAACAAGCACAACTTGTTACACCTATTGTTCATGAACAAAGTGCAGAAGTATCTAGTAATGTACCAGAGGAAGCATCAAAGCAAGAGACTTCAGTTGAGTAAGTTGGCTTTATATGGTACCATTGAAGTTCATAACAACTTCCAGGTGTAGCAGAACCAAACTCTGGCATTTCAGAATTTTAAGACCTTCTTTCCTCTTCTCTCCTTCCTTCCTTATTCCTCCCATTCCCTACCCCAACCCGCAACCCCCCTCCTCCAAAAAAGGTGTTGATTAAATTTTTCCGTAAGTGGAATGTAGTTATTTTCATTCTAGTAGTGGAATTGCTAATAGGCCAACTGATACTACCCACACTTATATCCATCACCATTAATATTTTCAACCAAGCCCTCAACAAGCATTGTGAGGCAATTAATTGAATAGATCAACTAAAAAAAAACTAGGTGAATGGAGAGGGAAAAAAGGAAGTGGTATCTAGAACAGGATTGAAAGAATAAGAGAAATGCAGACAGATTAAAAGAAATAATGCTGGGGAATAAAAAAAACTTGCTCAGAACATCATGCCATTAGTGCATGTCCAAGTTTCTTCCATATCAACTATAGTATTGCCATATTGATTTGTATAATGGTGTTATCAGTTGTCAGATTCAATTTTAATTATGTTCCATATATTTAATGACACAGACGAGTACTAATACTTTTAAAAACTTTCAGCAAGGTTGAAATAAAAAGGCCATCATTGGCTTATAGAGGTAGTATGGCTAGAGTGCAGGAGTTGGAGTTGTGAAGACACAAGTTTAAGTCCTGCTTCAGCCACTATCTGTGATAACAGAAGTTACTGTTTGTTTTTTTGGGTTTTTTTTTTTTTTGTTTTTTGTTTTTGCTTATTAGAAAAATAATGAGTTTATTCATGATAATCTTTAAGGTCACCTTTTAAGTCTATGATAATTCAAAAACTAATATCCCAAAAAAGAAACAGCTTGGCATAGTAGCTAAAGAACCAGCTTCCTTATCAGAAATACCTCTGTTCAAGTTCTGCCTTTGACACATCTTGGCCATTTAATGACTTTGGAAGTTTCAGGAAATTCTTAGGCTTATAAGTTATAGAACTCTGACAGACAATGAAGACTGAAGCTCACAACAAAAGTTAAAAACTTGATCAAATATTTACTAATGAAATGTCTAGTGCTTTTCCTAATAAGAGCAATGATTTTTCGTAGGAATGATAACATTTTTATTTTGTTCCATGATTTCATAGTTATACTCCCAAAAAGGAGGAAGAAGATAGTCAGCCTGCTAAAAAAACATATACTTGGAATACAAAAGAAGAAGCAAAGCAAGCATTTAAAGAATTACTAAAAGAAAAGGTATTTCATGTCTGAATATTTTTAATGGGTTTTTTGCCTGAGAAAGAAATTAAATTTCTTAACCAAGTTATTCTTTAAAAAGCCTTAAATAAAGCCTTATTTTAGAGCTAAACATGATATGATTGCAGCCCTAAAAATATGACAATTTCTTTTTCCTCTTGAAATATTTGAAGTGTATTTTAGTGTGTACTATATCTAAGACACTATTTTCTTTGTACAGGTTTTAAAGATGATGGAATTAGAATAGCAACACTTGAGTTTGTGTTGAATTAAAAATATTTTTTAGAAAATAGTGTGGCTTTTGTGACTTTGTTATTTTGAAGACATGTTTCCTTTTCTACTTTAAATTTATACAAAGAAAAATAACTTCCAAGTTATTTAACTTAAAGTTATATAACTTTCCAAGAAAAATAACTTACAAAGAAGAATGCAACAAAAACAAAAGGTTAGTTATCGCCATGTTTGTTATCGCTTAAATTATATAATTTGTCTTAACAGCGAGTACCATCTAATGCTTCATGGGAACAAGCAATGAAGATGATTATTAATGATCCCCGATACAGGTAGTACTTTCCCTTTTCTTTGTTCAAAATTATATTCTATTCTAGTTTAGAATACTTGATTTTCTTGAAAATTTAACCATTGAAAAACAAAACAATAATTTTTTTTGGAATTTCGTGGACTAGATAGAGAAATTTCTTTATACTAATTTAGTATAAAGTATGTCACTTGAGAAATCAATGTGTTTAAGCCTATTGCTTAAGACTGCATGGTGGTTTTAGGGATTTTTGGTTTTTGTTTGTAATATTTTATTTTTTCCTCAATTACTTGTAAAAGCAATTTTTAACTTTTTTTTTAATTCCTTCTGTCTATCTCCACTCTCCCTCATTGAAAAGACAAGCAAATTTATATAGCTTTATACTTGGGCAGGCTTGCCGAGAATATTCCAGATTAATCATTAAGGTTTGTTTATATATTTGAGAAATCTAGCTATAAATTGTGATTTGTTTGGGGCAGGGGTGTTTTGTTGGTGGTGGTGTTTTTTGTTTTTTTTTCCTCAGAATAAAAAGAACTTTTTGGAAAGATCCTTTATATTTTCCTTTTCAGTTAATTACTTATTTCCTTCATTTACATTGTATGGTATTTTGTGAAGCACAAGCAATATTTTTTCTTTCTAAAGTTAATATTACCAGATTTTTTTTTTTTTTCCTTTTCCATTTTAGTGCCCTGGCAAAGCTTAGTGAAAAAAAGCAAGCCTTTAATGCATATAAAGTACAGACAGAGAAAGAAGAAAAAGAAGAAGCAAGATCAAAATATAAAGAAGCTAAAGAATCCTTCCAGCGGTTTCTTGAGAACCATGAAAAAATGACTTCTACGACCAGATATAAGTAATTCCTCAAAAGTTTGTTTTTCATTTCAAACTGTTTGTATTGGTTCCCAGGGAAAATAATTCTCAAGAATACTTAAACTTTAAAATTTACAGATGGATGTGTATAACTTAGATTAATTTCTAATTTAAAAGTACCCAAATGAGTTTTTCATTATGTAAAACCTTTATTAATCACAGCAGTAATTTAAAACAATACATTTTAAAATAAGAGAGCATATCAATATCAGATGTCTCAACAGAATTTGCATATTGAGGAATTTGCTTAAAACTAAACTGGTTTTGTTGTTTATATTGTTGATATGTAGAAAAGCTGAACAAATGTTTGGAGAGATGGAAGTATGGAATGCAATATCTGAGCGAGATCGTCTTGAAATTTATGAAGATGTCTTATTCTTTCTTTCAAAAAAAGAAAAGGTGATTTTCACTACCTATGTAGAGTTCCATGAACCCTGGAGGATAAAAGAATGAATCTTTTTTGCAGGTTTCAGGGTTTTCTTTATCCATTAATACTGAGCTTTTAGCTTCTTAGAAATAAAATGTTTTTAGGGGATATGGGAGGAGGAATGTATTACTTGCACATATGCATGTCTGTGCACGGGCACACACACACACACACACACACACACACACACTAAAATTTTAATGCCTTTTATTCCATTACTGGCAGGAGAAATAGAAAAGAAATTTTGTTGCATGATTTCATGGAAAACAAAATAAAAATAGAAAATCCCTACATGAGCTTTTTTTTTTCCCTTTGCTTCTTAATGAATTTATTTTTTATTGTGGGCAGCTAAGTGGTACAATGGATAGAGTATTAGAACTAGAGTCAAGAAGACCCAGCTTTCTGAATTCAGATTTAGGCACTTAGTAGTTTTACAAGTAGGTCACTCCAGGATTTTTTTCCCAAAAAAACTACAGGAGACCATGAAGAGTCAGCTATGACTCAAAATGACCATTTTTCTCAACATTTTCTTCCCAGAAAGCTGTAAGAAAGAATTAAAAAGAGGGACAGAGGCAATAAAATCAACCAAGTCTAGCATTCTCTCTATAAATTGTATGAAAGTCTATATTGATAGTTCCCAACCTCTGTAAAAGCAGAGGTTTTTTCTGTCTTTTCTTAATTCGGTATAGGTAGTCATAATTACACAGTATTAAGTTTTGATTTTGGCTGTTTTATTTTCTATATAATCATTGTGTACATTGCATTTTCTTTGTTTTATCTTGTTTTATTAATACCAGTTCATATAAGTGTGACCTTGCTTCTTTGTAATCATGATGCTCATTGCTTACAGGATAATAGTAGTATATTCTTTAGCATAAAGTTTTTATTCCCCAATCCATTGGTATCTATTACATTTACAATTCTCAGGCTACACCAAAGTATTGCTATGAAATTTTTGGTATAAATGGAGCCTTTTTATCATACCTCCTAGAAACATACACATAATAGTGGGATTTGGGGTCAGAAGTTATTTTAATGAGTCTGTTAGCATAATTATAAAATGCTTTGAAAGGAAAGGAAAAAAGGTAGGGAGAATCCCATTAGTGGCTTTATGTGCCAGGCATTGTGCAAAGCATTTCATAAATATTAAAATATTTGATCCTCACAACAGTCTTGTGAATTGCTATTATTACCCTCATTTTACAGGTAAGGAAACTGAGGCAAACAATTTAAATGATTTCCCCCAGCGTCTCGTAGAATTTAAAAGACTTCAGTGCCTGAGGCTGGCTTTGAACTTTGGTTTTCCTGACTTTTATGAGAATACTTATTTCTTGAATTGCATGTATTTCACCTATATCAGATTGCTTGCTGTCTTGAGAAGGAATAAAGGAAGAAGAGAGGGAGAAAAGTTTAGAAACCAAGGTTTTGCAGATGTGAATTTTAAAAACTATCTTTGCATGTATTTGGGAAAACAATATTATGAACAAAAAAAAAGAATACCTATTTATAATAACACTTTTTTGTATTAGCAATGAACTAAAAAAGTAAATGCTACTCAGTTTAAGAATAGCTAAAAAAAATTTATCCCCTGAATGTAAACCAAGCATAAAAGTTAGAATTTGGGAAATTAAAAGGAAAAAAAATGCATGAATTGAAAAAGAAAAAAATCTATAGTGTGATCAAATAAGATTGATTCTTTGAAAAGATTAGCAAAACTTGACAAACCTCTTGCCAACCTGGTAAAAAAAGAAGAGGATGCAAAATACTAACAATAAACAAATTTGGAAAATGAACCAGGTAATGGTCAGAAGAGGAATTTTTAAAAATTAGAATCTTCTATTCAGAGTTTTACTACTAATACTTGGGACTTTTGAAAAAGGAATTTACAAAACTATAAAATACCCAAATTAGCAGTATGTTAATTATAATCAAGTTTCAAAAAAAAATTTAAGATAATGTTAAAGATGCTGAAGGAGGGGGAGGGGGTCAGAAAAGTTTATAGAATTCTCCTAGATTTTGGGGGGGAAATTAATTTTTATTTTATTTTATTAATACATTTATTACTAAACTGATTCTCAAAAATTGGCCAAAAAAAAAAAAATCCTCTAAATTTAGTGAGATATATAATCATTAAAGCCAAGGAAGGATGAAACACCCCTTCAAAAAAAAAATTATATATATATACACACACACACATACACATATATATATTAAAATTTTTAAGTCAATTTTTTAAAAGCACACTATGATTATACCAAAGCTTTTAATTATGCCAATGATTTATTATGCTGGGCTGTCCTTAGGATTATGAAAATTTTTACTTGGAATATTTAGCAAAGTTCTGGAAGGAATAATGGAGTCATGAAGAAGTTACTGATTTCTTTACAAAATGAATAGTCTGACATTTATGACTTCCAGTTATCATTTGTTTCTTGCTTATGTGTTTTGATACTATTGTTTCAGGAACAAGCAAAACAGTTGCGAAAGAGAAATTGGGAGGCCTTAAAAAATATACTTGACAACATGGCTAATGTTACCTACTCCACTACTTGGTCTGAAGCCCAGCAATATTTGATGGATAACCCTACTTTTGCAGAAGATGAGGAACTTCAGAGTAAGGATAATCAAGAAATTTTCTTGTTTTAAAAAAGTGGTTTTAAAAAGAATTTTCTAGGAATAAGTGAATTATTTTCATTTGGCATGAGGGAATTTTAAATTTAATACTTTATAATATGCAGTGGCATACAAATTAACTAGACAAGTAAAATATTTACATTTACTGGGTTATACAGTAGACATAACATACATTTGAAAAATAAATATATAATGTCCTTTTATTGAAGTCACATGATTTGTAATTGACTTCACAAGATTTTGTCACATCCTCAATTCATTAAACCACATTTTTCATATTGAATATTAACTATTCCTTTCAGAAACTATCCATTTTTCCAAATTCATCTTACATTATTGATATAGGTTTAAATCAGCAAGTTTCCAAGCCATTGATGTCTATTCTTAGATATATGTCTCACTCTTTCTTGACTTGACATGATGCAAGGTCATCTTGTAGTATCCCATCCCCATTTGAAAGTTTTGTAATTTTGGAACAGTTCTGCTCCTTAGTATCTTTTCACCATTCCCTCTGTGGATGAATTTTCCAAGTTTACTAAACGTTCAACAAATAAAAAGGTTTTGTATTTTTTTTTTCCCTGAAAATTTATTTATTTATTTATTTGTTTTGTGGGGGTGAGGGGAATATTTTGCAGTCTGATGAGATAGATGCCCAAATCTTACAGGCTCATCTAGACTTAATGAAAATAATTTTGATATAAGGTTGAACTGAAAAGTGACTTTCATAAGTAAAAAAAAAAAAAAAAATCCATTCTTTTCACTGTTTGTATCCAATGGCAAATGTTTTTACTTGTCTTTTATCTCTCTCTTTTTTTCAACTTTAAGAAGTCTGTGCTGCTCTGTTGTAGAGGACTTGGGAACAACCCGTGCAGTATCTAGTAGATCCCTCTGAAAGTGTTTGCTTCTTTTCTTTATTGAAAATATTTTCTTTATTGGATTGTATTTTGGCACAATAGCCAGTCATTTGTTAATATGTGTCTACACCAATGCTTGGCAATATCACCGGTAGTCATTAAGCGTGCTCGTTTAGTTCAAACTACCCAGTAGTTTGAAGTACCCAGATTAAAAATCACAATAAAAACTATGCTGAAACCTGATACAGAATTTTATGATACAAAATTCAACACAAATACAACAGAGATAAATAAAGATAGGAAACTCAGTTCAGTAACTCAGTTTATTTGATCAGTGCCAGCTTTGTGTCAGTAGAAAAACTCATGACCACTGCTATCACAAATGGAAGTGTTTCAAAAATACTGTTCAACATAATTTTGACAACACTAGAATTTTTCATTTCTAGAAAATGTGTGAATCTTTCCTAAAATGGAAGTTTCACAAGAGATGATAAACCATGGAATTAATTCAAACATGCCATGTCAGTTGTAGGTGAATTTCATTGATAATTCAGATTACATTTATTAACACAGTTTTGATCTCCATATCCCTAAGTTTTGTTTTTCCTTTGTTGGAGATGTTGGGTCACTTTTTAAAAAGGAAATCCTTATTGTATAGATACTGTTTTTGAAATAATTTTATTAACATGAAATTATTATTACTTTCCTTATTCAAGTATATATATTTTTAATTTGTTTCCCCTTTAGACATGGATAAAGAAGATGCATTGATATGCTTTGAAGAACATATCCGGGCTTTAGAAAAAGAAGAGGAAGAAGAAAAACAAAAGAGTTTGTTACGAGAAAGGAGGCGGCAACGTAAAAATAGAGAATCTTTTCAGGTTAGTATTTCACATTTCCCATGTTAAGAATATAATTCTGACATCTTGATGGCTATATCAGAAAGGTATAAGCTTTGGCATTCTCTTTCATGGTAGAAAGCCATCAGATATATTCTCAACAGTAGACTTTGCTTTCTGAAGACCACCTTAACTAGAACAGCTAACTTCATATTCAATACTTTGTAATTCTTGGAGTCTTTGGCTTTTTTAGTTCATGAAACAAAGGAAAATAAGGTGACCTTTAGTACTCTGGAGGGAGCTCACTCATCTCTGTAGTGACTGAAAGAAAAGATATGAAAGAACAGGTGGTTTTTTAGGCCATTTATAAAAATTTAGCATTTCTTAATATAAAATCTTTCTAATGACTATCGCAATCACATAATTTTAGAAGTTAATCATATATATGATTTCATATATATGAAACCATAATGCAGGAGAAAGTAGTTTAATGTAGACCATTCCCTTATTTTAGACATGGAGAAATTAAGGCCAGAGAGTTTTAAGTGAAAATTATCCAAAGTCACACAGTTATTAAGTAGATGAGCCATGATTTGAACCTATCTTCTGATGCCAAAATACTAGATTTCTTTCCTATTACAGTATGTGAAACAGTGGCTCATAGATTGTTAAAATTTCAAAGAAAGGAATTGTGAACATCAAGTATTCATGAATAGTCTTTTCCCCATTTCTGTATAATCTTCTAGAGTAATTTATACATGTATTAAAGGCAACCTCAAGGAAGGGAACAGATAGGCATTTGCAAATGATATTTATAATTATATAGCAAAGTAACAGAGAATAGATACGATCCCTCTTGTATTCTTTGATAATTGTATTCAGTGGTTCATGCAGCCTGAATTAGAGTATTGCACCTATTCCAAAGAGCATTTAATCTTTCTTTCTAATTGGCATGTTTGTATAAAAAAGCAGTTGATTCAATAATTTAAGATATTGCTTCCTTAACTACTCCCTTCAGTAAAAAGTGTCTCATGAGCATATTAAAAGAATATAAAAAGTCTGTGACTGTGGCAAAAACTGATCTTTTGCTTAGCGTTAATCAGTAGTAAAATAGTAATACAGGATTGTCAAAAATGTTGTCCTCTCCACTCTCAAATGCAAAATTCAGATGGAAGAGGAGTTTTTAAGGAAGAGTTTTTGAGGCATTGTTGTTTTGTTTTCCAATTGACATTGAACTGATTGCATCATTCCATAGAATATTTCAGAACCTTTATAATATAGTATATAATTGTTCAAGAGTCTCTATTTAACGAAGGATACCTTAGGTTTGTTATGCAGTTGGGTGAAATATTTATATAAATCTGGTTCATCCTTTCATATATTTTAGACAGACAGTACAAATGAATAGAAAACAAACTCAGAATTAAGTAGAACAGATTTAATTGCCTATAGGCTGTTGTGCATTTATTTTCGTGACCCAAAGCAGCTTCTGAAAAAACAGCACACACTTTTGGTGACCCTTCTCATTAAGGCCAACCCTCTTACACCATTCTGTCCCAAATTCTTTATCAGAATGTCTTCCCTATCATCTCTATTCTTTGCAATTTCTCCCTATTACTGGGTTCTCGTGTACGACCAATAAATAAACTCATGCCTCTCAAACCCTCAATAAAACCCTCACTTAATCTATCTTTGCTGACTTAGTATGTTTCTCCTTCCTTCATGATTAAATCTTTGAAAAATTCTGTAGAGTCATTGCTTCTACTTTTTCTTTAACTGTAGTTTGCTTCTAATCTTCAACTGAAATTGCTCTTTCCAAGTTACTGATGTTCTCTTAATTGCTAATTCTAATGGCCTTTTTTCAGTTTTTATCCTTCTCTATATCCTTTCACATTGGTACTCCTTTCTTGGCTCTTTTTGATGTCATTCTATCCTGGTTCTACCTAGTTGACTGTTATCATTGTCCTTTGCTGGAACTTCTAAGTCATGCTCATTAACCTGTTTTCAAAAGATTCTGTCTTGGATCTTTTCCTTTTCGCCCTTTGTACAATTAGCTGCCATGAATTTAATTATCAACTGTATATAGATTATTCTCAGATCTACTCATCAAATCCTAACTTTTTGACCTCCAGTCTTAAATCTTCAATTCCCTTTTACACATTTCAAACTTTTTGTCTCATAGATATTTTAAACTCAACATGTCTAAAATTGATGTGTTCTTTAACCATCTCACTAAACTTTTCTTCCTGACGTTCCTATTATTATCTAGGGTTAGAGTCACCAAAATGAAGTGATGGCCTGTGAAAATATGTTTTATATTTTTTGAATAAAATAAAATGTAAAAATCATACTTAGCTTACCAGCAGGACCTCTAAGGCACCACCATTCTCTTAAACTTACACCTAGATGGGAGCTTCAACTTCACACTACTTTCATATATCTCCTATTCCTTATATCTATTTTATTGACAAATTCACTCAGTTTTTATCCTCACACATTTGATTTTTTTGCCTTTTTAATTACTAGCACTTAATACAGGTCTTGGCACATAGTATATTTTTAATAAATACTTGTTGATTTGACTTGGAGATGATTGATATGGAGATGATAGAATACCATAATCTCTAAAAAAAAAAATTCAAGATGCAAATCATCCAAAAGATAAGAAGTAAATAATGTGAGAGAGAGAGAAGGAAACAATGTCAATATTAGTGTTGTTAGTTATCAAAGTGGCATACAAGTGTCCTCAGAGTTATTAAGGTTGAGAGACGTAATTATATGAATCTTTAGTACAGAAATTTTGACAGTTTTTTTTTTTTTAACATTAGCAAGTTCTCAAATACTAGAATAGTCTGTTATCTCTTTAATAGGAAGTACTTTTGAAATGGAAAGTTGGCTGTTTAATATGATTTTAAGTAGCCTGAGATGCATATTTGTAGAGTTTTCTTAAGCATAATTTAAAATATTGTGTGACTTTTATGTTTATGTAGCTGATTATTTTTATCTAAATATGAATGTTTTCAGATATTTTTAGATGAGTTGCATGAACACGGACAGTTGCATTCTATGTCATCTTGGATGGAATTATATCCAACAATTAGTTCTGATATTAGATTTACCAACATGCTTGGTCAGCCTGGTAAGGTTGTTTCCTTCCTAACTTATAATTTGATTGTATATGGAATGGATGGAATGGGGGTGGTCATTGTGAGTGGGAGACATTTTTTTTTCTAAATGAAAAAAGTAATTGCAGCTCTTTGGTTAGAGCTAGCTTTTGACTTCTCTAGTTTTTTCATTAGGATCAACAGCACTTGATCTTTTCAAGTTTTATGTTGAGGATCTAAAAGCACGTTATCATGATGAAAAGAAGATAATAAAAGACATCCTAAAGGTAAAGAGATGAGATGTATTTCATTGACTGGCTTAATAATGGTAAACAACTAATGATATGCTTGAGCTCTCCAAATTGGGATTGGTATTTCTCATATAAATGAGGCATTTGTTTTATAGGATAAAGGATTTCTGGTTGAAGTAAATACTACTTTTGAAGATTTTGTTGCAGTAATCAGTTCAACTAAAAGATCAACAACATTAGATGCTGGGAACATCAAATTGGCTTTTAATAGTGTAAGTTGTCTTAGCTTATGTCACTTTTTATTCATAAAAAAGTTGATATTTATAAAAATATATTTAATGAAGTTATAGTTTTATTGTTATTGGAAATAAGGGATATTGGGTAGGATAACAGTTGTATTTTGCAAGGTAGATAAAAAAATCTCTTGGAATATCACTTTTAATAACTAATGTTAATACTATATCTGTTAAAATTATTGTGGTAGAATTCAGAAAATATCAAAAAGTAATATGAACTTAAAACTGTTGATTTGCTATTGTACCACTACTAAAGTAGACATCTTTTCTTTAGTTGTTAGAAAAAGCAGAAGCCCGTGAACGGGAAAGAGAAAAGGAGGAGGCTCGTAAGATGAAACGAAAAGAGTCTGCATTCAAGAGTATGTTGAAACAGGCTGCCCCTCCAATAGAATTGGATGCAGTCTGGGAAGATGTACGTATATTATGCTTTCTTGTGTTGGTATAATTCACTGTAGATTATTTTACTAATAACATTGCCATATATTGCAAACATATATCATAGATTTAAAAGAGTCCTTCAGGGTCCCATCTCCTCATTTTACATATAGGAATGCTGAGAACCATAAAAGCCATAGGATTGTAGATTAAAAAGAGAGACAGTCCTTTCTGAAATCAAATATGTAGCAAGTGGTAGAGCCAGTACTTACAGGCCTTCTGACTCCAGGTGCAGTGTTCTTTTTATGGTATTCTGCCAAAATTTGTCTAATGTTATAGCTTAAATAGAAATTGAAGGCAGTTAGCCTGGCTTAATGTGGGGGGGAGTATAGGTTACCCGTACTTTTAACTTTTTTTTTTTTACCTTAGGCTTTTGGGGATTACAGAAACTGTCTTTTTTGAACCGTAAACTTAGAAGGAATTTGAAGAATGTTTTGTTTTATTTTTAACTTTGAAAGTTATATATTCATTAATATTGTTTATTTAGTAATGTTATTGTGGGATTTTTCACCTAGATTCGAGAAAGATTTGTAAAGGAACCTGCATTTGAAGACATTACTCTAGAGTCTGAAAGAAAAAGAATATTTAAGGATTTCATGCATGTGCTTGAGGTAATTTTAATCTAGTTTTAGTAACTATCTTTTATACCATTATTAATATATTTTCAGTGCAGAAGGATTTTATTTTGAGTCAATTTTATGGATTTTTTTTTTTGCTTTTTTAATATTAAATCTATAGTTCAGAAATTTAAGGTAATAGCATTATTGGGTTTCTTCATGTTAAATATATTTGTTTTATCAGTACAAATATAGTAGCATCTTTGTTATCTGGCTTGGGAAGGGAGATTCTTTGATTAAATCAATTTGGACTTAAGATTACCATCATCTCCTGCATAATGTGATGATCTTCCTCCAGTACCTTTTTATTGTAGAAATAAGGATGTGCCTTAATTACATGTTATAAATATAATTCAACCACAAATTTTCAGTATGGTAAGTTGGCAATTTCAGCACAATTTAAAAGTGGTTTTATAAAATAGAAAGTTATGTTCATTTTTTATTTGCCATAAATAAACCTAAAAGGAAATGAAAATCCTTTCCCAAAATGTCATCCAGGTAGAGAGCATTTCGGATGTTCATGAGAAATGACAAGTATCTCCCCTTTCCTTACCCCTCCCCCCCCAAAAAAAAAATCGACTAGGAATAGGAAAAAGCTAGAAAAAAATTCTAAAAGGCAGTTGGAAAGTATTTGTTAAAAATGAACACAATTATGCTCAACCACTTTTATGTTGCACCTGGATCTCTTAGCTATGAAAATAAATTAGTCTAGACTCTTTGTGTTGCAGCCTCGTTTGAGCAGCTTTTTGTTTTTCATCATTTACTTTAGCTTTTTTGCTTGAAGTTCAGGACTTATCCTAGAAATGTTTCCTTTAGCTGATCCAGCTAAATCATGTAGAATGTAATTTACTATGTCACTAATTATATCAAACTTAAAATAAATTTATTCTTGAAGTCTTCAGTAAAAAACATAATTTTGTGACATTGGGAATTTAACTTAAGTGGAAAAAATTTTCTTGGAAATTCCTACAACTATTTTTTAAGTTATCAATTTTTCTCTTTTCTGTTCTCTATTACTTCTCAATTCTATAAGTAATTTAAATGTTGATTGTTAAATCATTTAGAGTGTTCAAGTGTGTGTGCACATGTTACAAAGACAACTAGCATGTTAATATTCAATTTCAAATCCAAAAAAAAAAATGTTGATTGAAACATTTTCTCCTTGTTGTAATCATCCCTGTAATACTGTTTACTGTCTCTGACCAATTTAGCCAAATCCAAGAGTGGCTTATCACCAGCCATTTGGTCACTGGATTGTGATTTAGGGGGAAAAAAGGGACAGAATCTAGAACTTGACAGACCCAGTGATCTTATTTTATCTCTCCTATGCTGACTCCTGTTCACAGTATCAAGAGCAGGTTCCTTGAACCAGCGCTGGTTTTCTTGAAAGAAATTGAAAGAAATAATGTAGTTGTGAGTCATGAGGCTATTAAATAAGAAAACATGATGCCGTCTGCTGTACTATATAAGACTAATCATTCAAATTAGACATGGTAGTAAAAGGGAGTGCAGAGAACGATCCCAGACTTTAAAAAGCAAATTTGCTTTCCCTTAGGCAGAATGGCTTATGAGTCAAGGTAACAGTTTTCTTTTAATCTCTCAATAACTTTAGTTATGAATTGCAAAACCCTTTTTTTTCCTAGTTGGAAAAAAAGAATTGAAAATATTTGGGAGCATTGACACAATGGTATTTATCAACTTATAGAAGATACCTGATTCTTTCTTGTTTTGCAAGATGGTTTAAAAAGTAGCAAGACCACCATCATGTATCTAAACAGTGAGTGGGGGATAACATAGCAGGTAGGAGAAAGAAAAAGAATGTACTAGAATTTTCCATGTTTTGCTACTGGATAATCCTGCTTTTAATTTTCATATGGTAGAAGACATATGGGAGGTTTTTGTCATAAAAGCTTATGGAAGTATGTTAACCAGGATACCCTTATTTAAATATGGTTGTTGTCAAAGTGCTTTTTAAAGACTAGGTTACTGTATTTCATTGTATTAGAAAATTAGTTATCCAGACTATGTATGGCAAATTATTCAGCCTTATTTATGCCATTCCTCATCTGTACTTTGTCCCCTGCTTCCATTTTATATTATAGCCGGGTACTTTCTAGATTGCTGTGTGAGAAAGCATTATTAGAAAGAGATATGCAGTCTTTTGGATAGTATTACAGATTTAACTTGGAAATTGTCTAGTTAATCATGTATAAATGATTGGTTTTTAATGTCTGTTTTTAAGACTTGTGGGTATTTATTTAGACATGTTTAACAAGTCCTTTCTCATATATACAGCTGGCATATCATTTGGAAAGGATCATTACAAAGTATTGTGTAAAACGAATCTAACTTGTTTTTCCTTAAACTGTAGCACGAATGTCAACATCATCATTCAAAGAACAAGAAACATTCAAAAAAATCTAAAAAACATCACAGGAAACGTTCACGTTCTCGATCGGTAAGATTCTTGTTTACAGAATATCACCATAAGAGTATTTTTCTCAGAATCATCACAAATTTGCGTCTTAAATAATTTCTTCTCTTAGGGCTCAGATTCAGATGATGATGATAGCCATTCAAAGAAAAAGAGGCAACGGTCAGAATCCCGCTCTGCTTCAGAACGTTCTTCTAGTGCGGAGTCTGGTGAGCTTTTCTCTTTAACTTGTTAAACTGACTTGAACTTATGTTGCCTCAGAATCTAATATTCTTTTTTCTCTTATCTTTCTTAGAGAGAAGTTACAAGAAATCAAAAAAGCATAAGAAGAAAAGTAAGAAGAGAAGACACAAATCTGTAAGTTAGCCATCTTCATCTGGTGGCTCTGTCAATCATTTACTAAGTGCTAAGCCTTGATACAGAGAAAGTACAAAAATGACAAGATGCAGCAGCACACGCCTGTCACTAGGAAGGGTGAAACTAGTGGATTATCAGATCAAGATTTTAGGAGTCCTCAGCTAAACTAGTGTTAAAGCCATTTAGTTGCCTACCCTAAAACTAGCACCAATATGGTGAACTCAGGGATAGGATTAGGGCCATCAGGTTGAGAACAGAACTAACCAATCCTGAATAGAAAATAAGAATAAATTAAAGCTTACTTGCTAATCAGGTCCATTCCAGAACAGGAGAATAGTGATGCACTCCAAAAAAAAAAAAAAAAAAGAATGGGTTTGGGTGAGAATAAGGGTGTACACATATACCTATATGCAAGAGACATACAAAGTGAATAATAAGGATAAAAATTAACGTTTAAAAGGAAGGTACTAACCACTGGGTGTCAACCAACTTTTAGAAAAAGCCAAGAAATCTAAGAGGCAAGATAATAAGTTAAAACATGAAGAATGGCCCCTTTAAAGGTACAGACATGGAATTTCATATATGAGGAATTAAAAAGAGGCAGTAACCAAGTCTTACCTTATAGACTATGGTTTTCGAGTCACTCCCCCATTGCTGGGGAACTCTCTCCTTCCTCCCCTTCAAAAAAAGTCTTTTCTATTAAGCACCATACCATTTAATAATGATCTTTTCAATTCACTGTATTCCAGTACAAAACTAAACTTTACTATATCATGTGGAGTTTGGGGGCTCCTTGAAAATATATATAATAAACAGCTTTACGATGTTAAACTGCTAATGTCTTTTAGGTGTTCCCTGTTGACATTTTTTAACCCATCTCATTACATTTTTAGTCCTGGATGCCTTTTTAAGGATTATTGATCCTTAAAGAGTTTTTTAATTGCACTTGATTCCTTTTTTGGAATTTGCACATCTTTTGGCTTTTAGCCCCTGCTAGACCTGCAGGACCATCCTTTTTTAACATTTAACATTTTCTCATTTTTCTGATTATGGTTCCCTTACATCTAGCACTCAGACAATCTGAATTTAGTTCATGGAATCATAGGTTGAGAAATGGAAGTGACCTTAGAGATTATTGACTCTAACCACTTTCATTTTGCAGACCAGAAACTTTTTCTTCCAAATTTAGTGTTCTTTCTATTTTTTTCTTTATTTCTTTTTTCTATTATCTTTTTTTCTCTTTATTTTTAAAAATAGCCTTTTCTTTTTCTAGCTTTTTATTTTCAAAGCACATGTAAAGATAGTTTCCAACATTCATCCTTGCAAAACCTTGTGTTCCATATTATTCTCCCCTTCCTCATCACCACCAGTAAATAATCCAGTATAGATTAAACATGTGCAGTTTTTCTAAATATATTTCCACATTTATCATGCTGCATAAGAAAAATCATATCAAAAAAGGAAATGAGAAAAAACAAACAAGCAAACAACAACAAAAATTAGGTGAAAATATGTTGTGATGCACATTCAGTTCCAATAGTCCTCTTTCTGGATGCAGATGGCTCTCTCTATCACAAGTCTATTGGAATTGGTCTGAATCACATCATAGTTGAAAAGAAGTCCATCACAATATATCATCAGTCTTAAAAGAGATTTACTGATTTATATATGTATGAATTTCAAATACACAGCCATTAAACATCCGTTTAATTCATTCATACACACACACACATACACACATTTATTTTATCTGCTTGGGATATACACCTAATAATGGATCAAAGGCCATGGACATTTTTGTCACAAAAAAATTCCACATTGTTTTCCAGAGTAATTAAATCATCTGCCATTTCCACCTACAGTGATTTTTTTATATCTCTCCATAAGCAGAGAAACATTTCTTAGTAATATTATAGTGCCGTGTGCTTGCTATTTATTTTCTAACAAAAGACATTTTTGATTAATAGTGAATCTAAGAGAACATTACACTGCTTTGTACAAGTTGTATCTTAAATATTATCTCAGTGAACAATTTTTAAACATTATTGTGTTTTCTTAATAACTATGTGCTTTTTGTAGGATTCTCCAGATTCTGATACTGAACGAGAAAAGGATAAAAAAGAAAAAGAACGAGAAAATGAAAAGGATAGAACTAGGCAGAGATCAGAATCAAAACACAAATCCCCTAAAAAGAAGACTGGAAAGGATTCTGTAAGTATTTTAATATTGCCTCAGATACATGTTTTTCCTTTACAATTTTTATACTTAATTTACTAATGTTTAGAGGCTAGAAAAACCCCAATTTCAGCTAATCAATACTTCCTAATTTTTTTTTTTACATTTTACATAAATATAATGTTAAGGTATTTGTTAGACTTTACAGAAGAAAATTTGTAGCATAGACTTAATTCATTGAAGACTGAAGAACAATAGTATGATTACAAAATCACTCTTCATAGCAAAAGACTACTTTTATCTATAAAATTAAGTAGTGATTTGAATTCTAGGGTGTTTCCTCTTTTGTGTCTTAGATGTGAGGGAAGGATGAGATTCAGGAAAGAAAAGTGAAATGAGGGACTTTCTATTCACTTGGAGCAAGGTAAATTGTCTTGTAAATTGAGATCTTTCTCAAAATAAAGGACAGTGAAGTATTTTCTTAGATAATCCAAGTTATTATTTTTTGAATCACTAGTTGCTTAGTCAATCACTAATGCTAGAACTTTAAATGATCTTCTAAAGTAGCTAGGGAAAGAAAACTGAAAAACCTCTAAGTAGCTAGAGGCTGTTTCTAAAAAGAGAACAGGTAGAATTCCCATCACAAACAACTAAAGAATTGCTTTAGTTTTCATAATCTCAACTTGTGAAAGGTTGCATGAAGTGGACATCTGGCAGTAGAACCAACAGCATCTAACAAATATATACTTGACCAGGTTTGTATCGGGTTCTAAAACAAAATCCTAAATGCCATTGGGAGGGTTTTTTTTGTATGTAATTAAAACCCTTCTTAGCATTCTGCTTAAACTAGACATGAGGCTTGCACTGTTTCTGGAGAAATCACATCATGTTCAGAACTTTAATCAAGATAAAAAGCAATGCTTTCAAAAACATGAAAGAAATATGCATGTGTACACATGAAAATTAATATTCAATAAATACTAAATAATAAAATAGCTTATACTTATTCTGTATGTGTATCCTTGGATAAGTCAAGTAGAACCTCCCTGGAACCTTAGTTTTATAAAGATGAGTAAGTTTAATAACTCTTGGTAAAATCCATTGAGTAGGTTAGACCTAGTCACTTGATTTGAATGAATTAGACAAGTGTGGTATAATTTGAGTGCATGATTGTTTAGTCTGTTTTTCCTCTGAAGCAACAAAGACAATACTATGAACTTAAAATTCTTTTTTGCAAAACCAGTTTCATCAGTTTGTGTCATTAAATACTTTATACCTTATAATGAATTTTCTTCTCAGCAAGGATTAATGGGTTTTAAAAAGTACCGTGTAATTTTCCTCTTAAGAAAAATGTTTTTTCAAGATTTAAAAAAAATACTGTTAATTGTTAATGTCTTTCCAGGGTAATTGGGATACTTCTGGCAGTGAACTGAGTGAAGGGGAATTAGAAAAGCGGAGAAGGACCCTCTTGGAACAACTGGATGATGATCAATAAATTAATTATACCAAATATATGTTTACAGTATAATTAAAAATTGTCTAGTTCAGGACAGGGATTCTGATGTTTTAAATTCCATTGAAGCAACACTGGGTTTTAATTATATCACAGGAAGAAGTGCATTAAGTATTGTTACCGTGGAATTGACTTTAAATCTGCAAAAGAGAAGGGAATTCAAAACTAAACATGAAAACTTTTGATTCTCTACAGAGAATCATTTTCATATCACCACTCTAAAAGAAAGCCCCTTTTTAGGGTACAGCAGCAAAGTAGAATAATAGAGATGGTGATTTATTGATTGCCATAGATGTCCTTACTTTTGTGTTCTGAAGTCAATGCCACAACGAAACATTTTTGAGGTGATTTGAAATTTGCAGAAGTTGGATTTTGAAGATATAATGAAACCTTTTTTTTTTTCTTTTTTTGGATGCATAGTCGTACAAAAAAAGCACCAGCAACTGATCAAAATGCTTTTTTGTGCACTTCCTAACTGGTTTAACTGATGTGAATTTTTATGGTGAACTAAAAAAATAGGTGTTTTTTGATGGAAACCCTTAACTATATAGTAGTGCTAATGAGCACTGCTGTATTATAGCCACCATTGTTAATTTTGTGAGCATTTGGATGAATAAAACAGAAGGCTATTGTGAGGGCATTATTTGAACATCTATTTTGAGGCGATGTTTAAAAAAAAGAATTTAACATCAAATCAGATTGTAAATTAATTTAAATATGTTGCCTTAAGGACCTACTAAAGAATGTGCCACCAAATTTTAAGTGACAGTTGCAATATCCTTGTCTAAAAAAAAAAAAATCAATGTCGACTTAAACATTTTCTTTAACAAAAGTTGTCTTGATTTAAAAAGAATCAGATCTCTTTCTGTCTTTCTCTTTCTTCCTCTCTTTTTTTTAATATCCTCTGTCCAGTCTTTCTTTGAAGAAAACTTTTCCCTACTCAGTGAGAAGTATTGACTTCTGTGGTACACATTCTAAAGCATTTCTGATTTGAATATTTTTGTACATTTTTATCAATTATTAAACCTTCTCTTCTAGCGTGTACTAGTATTTATTTCTACTTGAAATACGCTGTACAGCTCTAACAGAAATATGGATATTTTATGATTCAGTTAAGCAACAATGTGGTGTATTTACTCTTAAGCCCGTCGAAGTTTCACTTAATAATTCATCTTCCTTTCCCATGTAGTTTACGTCTCTTTTCTAATGATACTTATAAGAGTACTTATAAATAAATCAGTGCATATGAGGCCCCTTTATTTGTGCTTCAAACTAAAATGTTCATGCATAATATTTTTGTGAGAAGTTGGTTTAAGTGAAGCTAGAGGCATCATTTTATATGCTTGCTTTTAGAAGGTTGGTATTTGTCACTTAAAAGATAAAACTGGCTATAGCATTTTTTGTTATCAGGGAGCACTTCTTGTATAAGAGATTTTTTTTTTTCACATTAAATAAAGCATACCCCACATCTGGCGTTAAAAGAATATTAAGTATCCATCAGTCACTATTTTATTCATTAATTTTGGTTATTTTGTAGACTTTGAGTTCAATGTTAGCAAAATTAGGAGACTATTTAAACCCCCAAGTTCACCATATTAACCAGGGAAATATTTCTGTGACATCGGTTGCAATGTTATCCTACAGCAAAGCCATGAAAAGCTTTGTGACTTCTCCCAACTTTTCTCCTTTCCAAATAGTCAATTTTTCTGCACTGCATGGAGATAACTTGGCTCTGCAGAAGGTATGAGAATCAAACTGTATATGTATGAGAAAATGTGAAGCAATCAAATTGAGTTGCTTAAGATTTTACTCTACTATTGTATTTAGAACCAAAAAGAATTGTAAAAGCTTTGGCGGCAGGGGCTTATTTTTTACTTTAGTTGACCCTCAGAGGAACTCCATTTGTGTTTATGGTATACATATATATATACATATATATATATATAAATATAAATATATAGTTAATAGAACTAATCATGTCAAATGCTTATTTGACATGGAAGTAGAAGGGGGAAATCTTTAAGATAAGCTTATGATTTTTGACAAAGGTAGCCATGTTTCACAAGGTAATTTAGAGTTTATGTAAAACATTTTGCTTTTATAATTTCCATGAATGAGGAAGATTTTTTTTAAAGTAAATATTACTTTAAAAGTTTTGTCTTTATTTTTCCATTAAAAATAAAAATCTGTATATATGTGTTTTAGCATGTTCTTATGTATCTTTCTGAATTTCTCAAGGATATTTTGCATCAACTCATTAAATCCCTGCTAGACAATCTGTATGGAATTTTCTAAAATGGGTATTCTTAAGTACCCACTTCCCTCAACCCTCTCCTTTCCTCCCTCTCTCTCCACCCCTTCCCTCCTCCCTCAGTTTCTCTTTCTAGAGCTTATATCAGCCATGGAAATTATCTAAGGCTTAAAAATAATAGCTATAGGTAATTTAAATAAATTAAAATTAACATTCTAATTGAAAAATTCACGACATTTAGCACCAATACATTGGAGCCTCACTATTCCTTTACATAGAGCATTGAGGCTTTAATGACCAGAAATTATAATATAAGACCCTAGGTCAACTCTAGCCCTTAAAAGAATAATTAGACAAACCAAAACTGGTTTTTGACCTATATGCTCAAAGAATGAAATTACAAATATGCAAATTAAAGCTCTTTGATTTACCTTTATAATCTTGCATTTATGGAATCTTAAATATTGATTTAAGGGTTTAAATTTAATATAGCTTATTAAATAACTGCATGTTTATTTGATCTACCTCTCTACTACAAAGACATTAATTTGTCCTCAAAACCACTAGTACATTTTATATTAGTTACTAAATTAAATACAGAAGCATTTTTTGTCCTTGAGGAAAATGTCCTTCCCTCTTGTTATTCAGTTCTTTTGCAGGAAAACTGAATTGGTTTGAGAAGTAAGTTATATTTCGTCTGAAAACATAGCAAGACTTACCATACAAGTAATCTGCTTAATAAACATTTCATCCAAATTAATTTTATATGATTTAAACATACTCCTTAAAATTCTTAAGTGTGCCAGCAAGAGGTTTTTAAAAACATTGTATTATCATTCTGAAAACAGCTGCAGGTATTTGATTCTCTTTGCTCAGTTAGGAATTTCTTAGCATTGAATAAAAAGACAGTACTCCTCAGTTTAACTTCTGAAAAGGAGATTAAAACTGCTGCCATTAGTTTCTCTAGGCCTCAGGTTTCTTAACTATAAAATGGGGGTGGAGGGGAGCTAATCTTCCAATATTTTTAAAAATTCCTTCCAGCTATTAAGAATTCTCAGTGCTGGATAGGTAATTTTATAACTGAATATGAAAAGGGAAAAAAAGTCTCTTCACACATAGTGATTGAGTCTTGACTATTTTTAGCGAACTTGATAAGAAAATACTTTTCTTAATCAAATGATGAAGACAGGACTAAGTTTTGAATTATTTTAGAACAGGATTTTTAAAGAACATAATGTAAGTAAAATATGAATTATGTAGGAAACAGTTTTGCAACAAAATAAAATTAAGGTAGGATGAAGCACATTCTTCCTGGTTTCAGCTTGATAGAGAAATTTTTATTTGCCTGAATATAAAGGCCTAATATTTTCCCCCACCAGGGATGCTTCTCCAATACCAGCAATACATAAATACATAAGTACATTCTAGTACATGTCAATATCATGTTTATCATTCACTGGAATAGATAACATTTCACTTATTTTGCAGAAGGGAAAAATATCCATCATAATGTCTAGTAATGCCCTTCATTTCAAATTATGATTAATGCAGTATGCAGACTTTTTCACTAAGATTAACTTAGTTTGACTTGAATCTATATTCATCTAGCTTTCATTTAAGTTTCCCAGTAATTTAAACCATATTTATGCCCATATATGTGCACTATTATACTACCTTCTTTTCTGCACTGTTAATTCAGTTAATGAAAATAATGCTTAACTCCTGCTACCTTATATTTGGGTAAAGAAGATAGGAATGGATTTTAAACTTGGAATCTCTCAAAATACCCGCGATTTTTTTTCCCCCATACTGCTTTCATCATACTATAGAAATATAGATCAAATCATTTTCCAGGTTCTTTCAGTGAACCAGCTCAGCCAAGTCTCAAAATCCACTCATCAAGTTCAAGTTCCAGAAGCAGTTGGAAGGTTTTCCAAAACATCATTGATGTGAAAAAATTGGAGAAAAAATTGGAGGTCTAAATTTCACTTGCCCAATTCACAAGGAAGTTTCATGGGATGTTTTTGTTACCATCATCCCTTCATTTTTCCACTTATTTTTCCCTGTTTAGATGCGAAATATTAGGCTATCAATAGAGTCCTTTTATATCCAGTCTGTTTTTTAAAAATGGTATTTTGTCTTTTATAATTTTTCATAGGATGCAGTACAGTGCTACATAAGCAATGTAATATTGGTGATGAATTGACTGCCAATACCACACATGACCTGGTAAGGCAGAACCTGAGGTGGCTTGTAGAATCAGCCAAGCAGCCAGAATGACTTGTGTAGCTGCCCATACATAATAAACTGGACCAGATTCAAAATGACCCTTTAAAAAGCAAACTGAGCCATTTCCTACTGACAGTATCTACTTTTCTGTTGTTCCCTGGAGATATGAATGTGATTGTTTAAACTTGTTTTGCAAACAGCCTCCCTCCCCACCTCCCCTTTAGATAGGTGGTAGTCTCACTTGATTAAATTGAGGATTTGCTTTAAAGAAAAGGCTGAGTTATGGGAAAGAGTGGTTTCTATTTTCTGTGTTTGTAATTGCCAAATTTTCTGTTTATATATTGTTCTGATGTAATTAATTAAAAAGCCTCATAGTTGTTAAATAAAATTAGACCTTTTGTAAATAAAAATAATTTATTAGAAAAAGGTATTGCAACTTTTACTAAAGTAGATAATGCGTCTTTTTTCTCTCAAAGGTCTTCATAGGTAGCTATTGTGTACTACCTACTCTGATCACCTTTTCCATGGATTTGCTTTTTTTTTTCCCCCCTAAAAAGCTGAATGAACAAAAACATCAACTGTAAATCTTAAAAAACTGAATTTACCAGAAAGGAAACTCAGGCCCAGAGTGCTGAAATAAATGGCAACCTGTGGGGAGTTTGGGATTATATTCTTTACAATTTCATTTCCACTCAACTGTATTTAGTAGTTAGTGCTATTTTGTGATAAGGGTAAGAAGCTATATTGGGATATTTCTTCAAGCAAGTATGAACATATGACTAAACGTAAGATGACAGGAAGTAAAAATTTTAGCTAGTGTTAAATGATTAGACTAACATTGTGTATAGTTGGATCGACTGCAAGTCGAAGTTATGTGACAATTAGTTGCCTCAAAAATAACAGCCCCCCCCTCCCCCCGGACAGGGCAATAGCTACACCAGCAATGTGTGGGATAAAGTGTCCTCAGATGTAGAATGTTTTCTTTGATCAAAAAAATGGGAAATGGGAAACCCTAGATTAAGAGGATCTGGTGTTTTTTAAAGACGCAAACTGGCCACTTTACTAGTATACTATAGATATAACTTGCCACTATGGCTTGACTTTTTCACAGGACATTTGACATGAGATTTCTTATTTGCTCTTTAGCCACATTATCTCTCCTGAATATCTACTACAGGTACTTCTTCCATTTCTAAGAATTCTAAGGCTCCATATTCACCACTTAACATAGTGCCAAGACCACACACGATCAGGCAGAACCTGATGGTGACTTGTAGGAATTGACTTTAAGTAGCCAAAATGACTTGGGTAGCTTGCTCACCATACCCCCTTTTTCTCTGGTTTAATACTACTTTGACAAAGTTGTAAATGAATTTTCCATATATGTTGTTTATCATCTCAGACATTTTTTTCATGGAGCAATTTTTAAACATTACATCCTAGCTTAAATGGCTGTATGTACTACAATCATTTGGATTATTTAGACTAATGTCTTCATGCCCCTTAAAAATAAAGATGTTTATGTTCTCATGTAGTAACTTTTTTGTCATATCACAGAAGTCACATAAATTTAGAGAAATTTAAGTAATACAGAGAGAAGGGTAGAAATTTCTCTTAAAATCATACAAGAGCCTCAATTGCCAAATGTAATGGTCTTATTTATATTTATAAAACAATCTTCATGTACTGGACATTTTTTCCTCTTGGCTTTGGAGGCACTACACTGATGGTTCTATTTTTACTTAACTACTCTTTATGCATAGTTGGTTTTCTGACAATCTAAAGTATGTACCTCCAGTATTTTCAAATAGGATTATCTTCTCTTTAAATTTTTTCTTTGTTGGTCTCAATCCTTCCCACAGTTAGCAAATGATCACACCACTGATATAAACCCTGATCTCTTCTCTGAGCTCCAACTCTCAAATGCCCAATCAACAAGTCCACAACTGAACTCATGTTTTCCTTTGACCTGTTTCAACTTCCCTGTTTTTCTGGATAGCCTATAATTTTCCGTCACCCAGCCTCAAAAATCAGTGACCCTCTGGCATCCAGATCCAGTCTTTTCCATAATGCTTTTACATACTTAACAAAACAATACTTACCCAGCCACTGTCTTGACTGAGATTTTGCTCCAAGTGTTGCACTAACCAACTACCATGCTAGCTATGTCCAATATTCTATCTTTGCCAAAGCTGCTGAAATCATCTTTTAAATTAAGGTTCGATCCTATCATGATTCCAAAAAACTGAATTTAGGAACAAAAGTCTTCTCTTTACCTGTAAAAGTCCTTGTCAAAAGTGCCACTTCTATGAAGCCTCTAATAATCTCATAGGTAAATGTGTTCTTTGCCTCCTTGACTGTTCTTACATTATGGGTATTTCTTCATCTCCATTATAGTGTAAACTTGTATTATATATACTAAGAAAATTGAATCTATCCTCTAAAGTGAAAAATCCTCAAAAGCCAAGGATTCATTTTTCATTTTTATATATCCCCAGTACCAAATATAATGCCTTACACTTAAATAATTAACTAGACTTATTTATTGAATATTATAACATGATCAACTTCCTTTCTCCTTTGTAATGGTTTCTAGAATTGAATTGCATTTTGCTCATAAATTGCAAAACTAGAAGTGAGAGGGCTTTGTGTAAGACTATGCTAATGATAAAGCACCCTACCCCACTATTCTGACCAATAAAAAGCAACACACTGCTATATAGTAGTGTAAATAGTTTATTTGCTCATATGCCATGAACAGACCAGAAAAGTAACATGAACTGCTTTATAAAACACGTCTAATATTGCTAAGAAGCAGGCCCATTACAACAAAAAACAAAACAAAAAGAACATGCCAACATTATGCTCCATTCTAATTGTAGAATAATAAATACATGTGGTTTGAAAATTTATCTGTATGTTTGTTAGCACTAAGCTCTAAAACTTGTGTATTTGAATAAATGCCAAAAATTTAGATTCTACTTCATTGCGAAAATCATTGCTTCTTTAGGTATAGTGTCCAATCAGTGTCAGCAGACACAATCTTGGCATGTTCTTTTGAAAGCATGTAGAGAACATATTTTCGGAGATGTGCTAGCAGTGGCAGTCTGAAATGAAACTTTCTGTAAGTAAGCAAAAAAAAAAAAAAAACAAACTTTGATCCCTCAACTGTCCTTGTAGTTAAATATAAAAAACAAACTATAAGTTAAAATAACATTCAGATTGTATAGCACAGGCCAATGCAGTTTTTTAAACAATATTTACAATATTACCCCGAGACTAAAGTGGGAATTTAAAGAGGTGTAAAAACCATAAAAAATGGCACCAATTTTGTAGCAAAATATCTGTACATTTAAAAACAGATTATCATATAACTACACATCATCCAAGGAAAATGAGACCTTCACCAGGGATTCACTTAAGCACAACATAAAAGGAATTCAGTGGTTAAATACTATACAATAAATTTTACAATTAACAGACTGATGAAATGCTACCAAGAAAGGTAAGCCAGAAGCAGAATTTATCTTCCAAAATGACAATTTTATCTTCAGTCCATGTTTTGACTTGGGACTAAATCAAGTGCCCTGCCCAAGAAGAAGCCATGTAAAGCACAATGGCTTGCCCTGTACCAGCAGAGTGAGCCTGGCTTGCCTTCTATTCTCACTTTGCATATGTCTTTTCCTTGCTTCACCCAAATACACATGATCCTAACAAATCAATTCCCAATATCCCCTAAAATATCCGGGGAAGGGAGCATCAGACTGGGTTTTGGACTTTCTCTACATCCCATGGTCAAATGCACCCCTCACTGTCATTACAAAAAACAACCAACCAACCCTCAAATGCGATTGTCAAAGGAGAACAAGCTCAGCGCTCTGCGGGTGGAAGATGTGATCTGAATGCTCATCAAGCGGCCGAGCAAACTTCTTTCTGACAAGGCACATGACTGTTCACTGTGCTCAGAACTGAACCTCAATGGTTCTTGGAGGTCTTAATACTGATAACTGAGATGTTAATAGCTTGATGCTAATTAATAAATATACTTTGTATTACCTATAAGCTGCCTCTCTCTGAAGAACATAGAATCATAAATGTCTTGCGTGATATTCCCATAATTTTGTATAGCATTGCAGTCTTACCCTTCAAACCATCCCTCATAGGGCATTGCACAGAAAAAGTCATACGTAAAAATGAAGACTGATTGGGTGACTTTGTGTGTTAATGAAATTACATGTCATCACATCCTCTTTAGACTTTGCCAGAGTTTGGCTGTGACTGGAACGAACAGTCTCTGAGAACGGCTTTCCTCATACAAAAAACCTTCTGAGATGCAACCTAGAAAGAAGTGCTATTTGAAGCTCAAAATAAATTGCTTATTAGACAGCAAAGAGACATGTAAAAGTCAAAAGGGATCCAGAGCAGATCTCACCCGAGTATTTGTTATTTACAACCTGTCAAAAAACCAAGGTGGGCCATAAGACAATCATTAAGTTGCAAGTAACAGAAAAGAAGATAAGACATTTACATTTTGGTTAAAAACACTGAATAACATATTGGTGTAAAAAGATACCCAATCAAATCAAGTCCTATTGCTTTGATTAATTTGAGCAGGTACTTTCATCTTAGGCACTTGTTAACTATGGTTGAATGGAGAGCCCATCTTTTTTATTTTATTTTTAAAGTTCCTATGCAATTTTTAGGCCTTTTGGCCTTTCAGAATATAACTGTATTCAAGGCTGCATTAAATGGTAGCCGGAAGAGTTCCCACAGACATGGTTATCATTGAAGTACACCCTCCACTTTACACATGCAGACAGGTCTGGCTCACATGGCTATCTCAGCACCATTAACAGGGCGCAAGTTCTGATCATCAAAGCGTCGCCGGACACTTCTCCTCACCGCATCGGCTCGTCTGTATGGCTGGTTTCTAAGATCTGTAAGAGGGAAAAGCCAGTCAGGAGGACGCAACTCTTCAGGGCGTTTGTCTAGACAAAACAAAGTTCTGCTGGCAGCCAATCAAAGCAGCTTGTGTGAAAGATTTAGACAAAGAGCCATAAGCTCATCGAGCTTAAGTGAGCCAATGACAAAATGAATGGGTTCTATTTTAATGCTGGGAAGCTTGTGGGCTTTTGGGGAGGAGAGGAAGAGATAGTAGGAGATTTCAGTCACTGGCTGGAAAGTCTAACTTCGTATTTTGAAATGTAGCAACAACTGGAAACAGTTGAGGCTTTAAATAAACAATCCCAGAAACATAATCTGATCACAAGTCACTGTAATGAGGGTAAAGGTGACTGAAAAAGAAAAAATTGTTACTTTTCCCCTTTAAATAGAGTCCATGGTGGTATCCAAACACCTCAGCTTGTAAGCAGTCTCTCATGCTGGTGATATACTTGTTTCCCAAGTTACCAAAGATCACTTAGACAGAGAAACTGTACCCTATTCTGAGAGGCAGCTGCTGCTTGGAAAATAGGTCTCTGTTCCATGATAGAATTAGGTCTTCAAGGCCTGAAATCTGTCTCAACTCTACATTCTGCCCTTTCATAGCAAGAGGGATTCAGACTTCTTTAAGCTGGTAACCTCTGAAGTTTTATGATGGCCATATTTAGCAAAATCTTGATTAACCAGAACCTTCAATTAAATTGAATTTTCCCTTTGTGATCAATTTTAGGAGACTTAAAAGGCCAATGAAAAGAAAATATATTAACATAGGGATGTATTTTTAAAAAACAATGGCCAAGGGGGCAGGCAGCTACTTGGTGTAGTGGATAGATCATCAGCCCTGAAGTCAGGAGAACCTGAGTTCAAATCTAGACTCAAACACTTAACACTTCCTGGCTGTGTGACCCTGGACAAGTTACTTAGCCCCAATTGCCTAGTGGCCTAGGTCACTTTCTTTGTTTGTCTCCCCTCTATAAAACAGAAAAATAACAACCCCCAGGCTTGTTATAAGGATCAAATGAGATAACTGAAATGCTTAGTAACATGGCTGATACATATTAAAATACTTTGTAAATGTTAGCTATCAATACCATTATTGTTATTCTTATTAACTGTACAGTGGTTATCCACTGTACCATAATGTCTAAAATCAGCAAAGAAAGATTCCATTATAGTTATTACAATATAGCAAAGATAAGGTTGAAAATTCATGTTAGAAAGATAGTCAATAATAAAGCATGATATCTAAAAAAGTTGGGAGATGGTATCAATCCTCAGTTACCCCCAAAATTCCAATTTTATCTGCATCCCTTAATGAGCATTCTGGTTAATCAATGACTTGCTATAGCTAATGATTTGTCAGTCATCAATGGTGTGTGTGTGTGTGTGTGTGTGTGTGTGTGTGTATGTGTGTGTGTGTGTGTGTTCTTTATCTTCCTGTCAAAGTGGTTGGTCATCAAAAAGCATGGCTATTAGGCTGAAGAAAGGGAATTTATGGGAACATGCTCAGAAGCAGACGATATAACAAAACAGGTACTTTATCTAGACCACCACCTTTGGACAGAGATGATAATTAGGGGAATGAATGAATAGGTTTCAGATGTCCATCCTCTGCTATTACATCTATTTGCTTTGCTGTTGGTAACTTTTACTAATGGCTAGTGCAGATAGTTAAGACTAATCCTCCAAAGGAGAAAAAAAGTAGAAGAAAACTTCATTGTGGCCTTTGTATCCCATCACCTACCTCTTGTCTCCTCGAGTTAGGCAGGTAAAATGTACACATACATGCACACACACATGTACATACACACACACACTTACATACACTCACACACATCCCTCGACTCATCCACTTACCCAGCCATGCTCCTGCCAAATTCTCCCTACTTTCAAAGCTCCACTAGGGCAAAATTATATTTTAAAAATGGTTTTCAAGCTTCAATGTGTAATGTGAAAATGGAAAGAAAGCTGACCACATCTTTTCTTTTGTCCAGCCTGGACATATCATTTGATGGCCAAATCACCCAAGTTCTCAGAGAAACTTGTGTCATAAAGGGTTGGAGGTAATGCCTCCAGTCATGATCATTTCTTAATTAATTGAGACTGAGGAGTTTGGGAGAGGAGAAAAAATTCTGAAGCATAAAATAAGTGGTAGAATCAAGTGGAACCCTTATACCCAAAGCAAGTGAAATTATCATTGAATACCCTCACCCAAGCCACCATATTACAGAGAGTACAAACTCCACAGTAAGTATTTAAGTATAATAAAAGTAAAGGAGCAAATAAAGGCCACATCTTTAGAATGTGAGATGGGATGACTTCTCATGAGACAAACTCTCCCCAGTATTACCCTCAGGTCATATTAACAGTCATTGGTCTGGCATATACAGAGAGAGGAGGAAGCTAAGTAAAAAGTGATGCTTGCCAGCTCTGTGTATCCTCCACCACCGGTGTGCTAGAAGAAATCCTTACCCTCGAGTGAACATTGGGAAATTTAGTGATATTATTCTTCTTTAAGGCTAAACAGAAAAAAAAAAACAAAACAAAACACAAAATGATGGTTAAGTAAAAATGGGATGAAAATGACGAGCAACTCAACTCAATGTTTAAAAATCCCAGGCGGGTTAGCCAACAGAACAAGAGAGTGGAAGGTCACCACTATGAGTTGGGGTTAGACATAGCAAGAAAAGATGAGATGGTTTTCCCACCCCCTTGATCTCTGACTACCCAATTCCAAGCTGCTTTGAAGAATGGCTCCAGGAAAGTAATCCAACAAATTCACTTGACAGAGCAAATAATGGCCAAGCAGATTAGAGTCCACAACATGATTAATAAGCACTGTGAGTTGTTTACTACAGAGCAAGAACAATCTGGACCCTACCCCATCCCACCCCACTCCCATCCCTCACTTGTTGCTTCCTTAAAGACAAAATGAAAACACACATAGGACAGGTTAAAGTGCATTCTTCAAACCATTAATACTGCCTAATACACATGTGCCCAGCTCCAAGTCCATTCCACTAAGAAGCAAACCCTGCAGACATGTATACTGAAAAAAAAGTTAAGATCACCATTTCTTCTTGGCAGATATATTTCATCCATTGTCCCTGGCCTATATCATCTGGCATCCCAAAGAACTTAATCTCTTCTGTGGCTGAACACTGGAGTTGACTTAGTTCATTATTTGGGGATGTTAAATCAGTTCTAGGGTTTCTCACGATACCGAGGTTTCCTGGGATGCTCTGGTAGTTCATTTGAACCACTGCTCCTACAATGCCTTCTTCAATATTTCAAAAGAGCAGTGATTTGATTGGTATGGATAAAGAAAAATCAGAACTGGACTTTGATGAGTACTTTCAAAGTATGCAAAGCATTTAAGGCATGCTTTCTCACTCGATGTCTAATATATTAACAAATTTAGAAATCAGCCCCTTTGCAGTTTTTGTAAATAGTCTTCATGAGTTACTATAGCTAAAAAGATTTCATCACCCAAGGTCAGCTTTCTGATGATAAGACCATGATTCCTAACATTATAATCCAATAAATCATCATGAACCTGATTCAGAAGTATTCTGGATGTGGAATGGGACTGGGCACAAATGATGGCATGATAAATGACATAATGAGGGCATCTATCTGATTCCCCTTCTAAGGACACTCTTACATGCACATGCTGATTAGCCAGGAAAGACAATACACATAACATTTTAATGAATGGGAAAGGTTTTAGATGATTTTCACAAGGCGAGAAGAGAACCTACATATTGTCACTGATAGTCCATGCACACTTCTGGTGGAGGGGGCTCATTTATTCCATGCTCTATCAGATCTATTCCACAGAGTTAACTATCTAAAGGCTGGGTGAAGTAGCCTAGGAAAGCAAGTGAACTGTCACAATTTAGAACTCAACATGGCCCCTTTTGAAAGTGAGGGAAAAATGACATTTAATAACTCCACAGTGTTTTATCTTCTAAAACATATACAAAAAATTCTTCTTTTATTGCCAAAATGTTCTTAAAAAGAGTGAAGGAATTAGTATTATTCCAATTTATTTAGCATTAAAGTCAAAAAGTGAAAGAGTAAATAGTTGCCCCAAGTTTTAAAAGGGATTGGTTGAGTCAGCACTAACACTAGATTGCCCTATTTGAAGTCAAGTATTCTTACCACCTTTCTAACTCTCAGTGTTTTCATCTATAAAATGAGAAGGCTGGATTAGAGCCTTCTCTTATGACTCCCCTCCCTCCCCACAAACCAAGATCCAAGCCTTTCCTTTTCCCAATAAGATACTTTTCAAACAAGGTACAATTTCAAAACTTGCTATTCCACGGCTCTGTCACACAGACCAAACGGCTCTGGAACATGAGGATAAAGAAGGTCATCATGAGAATGGTGATGGGGATTTCAGAGGTGACTGAATGCAAGACCGTGCAACATGGGAATAACATAAAACAGAATTCCACATGGACATCAGATACATGCTAACCATTTACAAGTCATCTGACCCTGTTTGATATCCACACAGATAGAGATAATGGGTCAAAAATCTACAGCAACCTTTTAAGAGCATCAGGTGTGAAAAAGTAATAGTTTAGTAATGGAATTCCTCAGTGAGAACAGGTTCGCAGAAAAACCGAGAGCCACGCTTGGCCGTACGAGCTGTAAAGGGCACAGTCTTCAGCACTGCATAGAAAATAACAGCCAAACAAGACAAACAAAATAGAACAGAGTAAGAAGCAGAGATTCACTGCATTAGTTAGTGCTTTTGTTAATGACTGGGGATTACAAAGGGCATAATGATCAGCTACATAAGGACTAGAAGATTTGTAAATCCTCACTGGGGATAAAAAGGTGGTTAAAAGGCAGCTATTATAATCAGAGCATTTAAAAAATCCTTTTAGTTTTGCCTAACTGAAAATGATTGATAATATCACAGATGAATCACAAAACTATATTTGATTTATTTTATCAACTGTATGTACACTGTTCTAGAAAGGCAAAGCTGCTAAAATGAAAGACTAATAGGCTAATGAACTTAACGTTATTGCATGTTGCAGCACAAGCATAAGCTCGTATATTGAAGAAAATTGCTCCCTTCTCTTCCATTTTGATTAATCAATTAGCAAACATTTACTTAGTACCTACTGAACATCTACCAAACACAAGACATTTTGCTAGATGCTAGGGTTATAAAGATCAAAATGAACCTGTTCTGTTATCAATGAGCTTACATTTTCTAAGGATCAAGTTGTACTTTCTCTCAATGCTGAGGCAAAGAGGGCCAAAGAGTTAAAGGGAGGGAGTGGTGAATGTAGGCTTTAAATTTTAAATATCTATAGAGGTATTCTGTGAATGCATGTGATGTGGAACTTCAATTTGCTTTACTTTTCATTTTCTAATTTCTTTAGTGATTTGGAGCATTTTTCTTATGACTATCAAGAGTTTGGATTTTTTCCCTTAGAAAACTGCCTATTCACACTGTTTAACCATTTGTCAATTGGAGACTAGCTTTTATTCTTTTAAATTTGAATCAGTAATAGGTCTCAGAACTTAAGCCCTTATCAGAGAAATTTGTTTTCTAATTTCTAGCTTCACTGGTTTTGAATAGAACCTTCTTAATCAAAACTGTCCTTTATATTTTCTTGATCCTTCAAGATCCTTGATCTTGATCCCTTTTTTGGTCATGAACTATTTATTACTTCTTCATTAGATCCTTGCTCCTCTAACCTGTTTAATGACATCACTCCTTTCATGTCATAGTTTGGATCTTATCTTAGCATAAGATGCTGGTCTATACCAACTTTCTGCCAGACTAATTTATAATTTTTTAATAGTTTTTATTGATTAGTGAGTTCTTACCTCAGTAGCTGGGGTCTTTGTATCAGACACTAGGCTTCTGTGTTCTTTTGCCTCTACAAAGAATGAACCTAATCTGTTCTACTAAATAACCTCTCTATTTTTAATCAGTACTGAATCATTTTGATGATTTACTGCTTTGTGTATAGTTTGAGATCTGGTAGTACTGCAGTATGTGTGTTCATAAGTTCATATTTTATAAGATTTAGAGTCACAAAGGACATTAATGATCATTTAGTCTAAGTTCCCCATTTGACAAAATGATATCTTAAAAGAAGTAAAGTGACTATATGTGCTCTTGTGGAAAAGGGAGGCTGTTAGGTGGAAGGCTGGGCCTGGAGGTCAAGAAGACCAATTTTAGATACTTACAAGCTGTGCAAACCTGGGCAAATCAGTTAAAATTTCTGCCTATATCAACTTCCTTAGCTCTAAAATGGGAACTATTTCCCAAGGTTGTCATAGGATCAAATATGATATTTGTAAATGTGCTTACTTCAATGCCTAGCAGATAGTAGGTATTTGAAAAATGTTTGTTCCCTTCCCTTTCCTTTGCAATGTGATAACCTAGATTTGAATCTTGGCTCTGTAATTAACTACTTGAAATAGCACCAGTAATCAGTCACTTTACCTCTCTGAGCCTCTATTTCCTCACCTGTAAAATGAGGAGGCTAGACCATATGTTTTCTAAGAATCTTTCCCATTCTAAATCTATAATTATATGACTGCAAATATGGTGTTGTATCATCCATAACATGGACATATTAACATATTCCAACAGAATGTAAGCTCCTTGAGGGTAGGCATATTTCATTTGTGTCATGATATTTTTTGATATCTAAGTATGATGCCTCATACACTGTAGGCATTTAAGGAATTTTTGCTTGAACTACATATACAGGTTTTTACAAAAGTCATGAGGCAATTTTTAAATGTAAATAGCTTATCCTCTGCTACAACTTTTGGGGCATATTTTGGGAGATATTTTTGCCTCCTCACTAAGCACAGTGATCCTGGAGGAGGAGTAAAGCCTCTTGATTCATTTACTTCTTATGCCTGCAAGATTTGGGGGTCAAGAAGTAGAGGTTCAGAAGTGATCGGGTTTTTTTGAGTTCATTGGATAGGAAAGTTTATCTATAGGGCTGCATTTTTGATCTCAAAGCAAAAGGCAGAGAGTTGGGAAACTACAGAATGGGAAGCCAAGTTTCTAGTTCCCACCATAAAAATGGGTTTTCCTTCTTGGAAAATTGAGAATCTCTAAAAATTGGGGGCAATGGGCAGAGCATGGATTAGTCTGCAGGGCTCATTCTGACAGGAACCACTCAGAGATAAATCTTTCAAATATGACTGAAACAATCTGTCTCTAGTTATATATTAGTCATGGGACTAAAACCCAGTTAGTGCATTTAAATGAAAGCATAAGCTTCTCTCATCTAATGATAGCAAGAGTTCTGTTATCTCAGGGGAGGAGAAAGGCTTCCTAAGAATGTCCCCAGAGGCATGCTAGGATACTGATCTGCTTTCTTTTCTAGTTCTTATAAGGTGGTGGAGGGGAGAAGTGGTCTTGGTAACTTTTAAGAGAAACAGAAAAACATTCTAAAAATGAAAGAGCTCCCATAATGATTCAGAAATAAGAGAAGTCAGAAAGAGGGGGACAAAGTTTGGGAGAAACTCTGTTGAATTCAGATAGCTGGGCAATACTCTGGGCTTGAGATTCATATCATGTAAACATGGCTACACTTCTGAAGAGTCATCTTGCATAGAGAACACTGAAATGGAATCAGACCCACTGAAGGACTTGCCCATAGTGGGCACATATGGCAAGAAGATCTGCTGAATTCAGTAAAGTGAACGTGGGGTTGTTGGGGATTTCCATTGGTTTAGGATTTTTAAAAAAGCTTATTTACCTGTAATAATATCCTCAATAGCACCATCTTTCCCCTCATATACATGTCTGTTGTCCTTTACTTGCCGCCTTCTTAATTCTGCAATTAACTCCTGCTGTTGCCTCTTGGTTTTATGAGAAGGAGACTGTAATAAAAGGAAAGAGGATAAATGGGGACCTATAAGCTACAGAAAATTCAGGGAAACTCAAAATACATAAAGGATTACTTTGCTAATCAGAGCCAAATGGCCCATTTCTAACATCTGAAATTCAAAGAAAAGAAGCCTCATTGGATCACTGAATGAAATGGAATCAAGAAAGTGCTTTAGAAGAGGGGAAAGAAAAAACATAATTCTGATTAAATTTTATTTTTCTAAAAAGGTAAAAAGAACCCAACCTGGCACATCATGGAACAGAGTATTAACAAAAGGAATGATAACTGATAATTCCTTATACTGGAGTACTTCAGAGAACTAAAAGGATTCCTCTGGTCTCCATACTTTTGCTATGTTTTCCTCAACCCAAATGTCCTCCCTGACCTCTATGTCTCACACTGCCTTCTACTGTAGTTATGAGAATGCAAATCTCATTTTCTTACTCAACTATATAAGCAGGATCCAAGTCTTATACTTTTATTTCCCATCCTCTTGCAGGGCTTATTATAATATCTTGCTTACAGTAGGCACTCAGATGTTTGTTTAATGTGAAGAAACATCTAGTTGGATCGCTTTTTAGACAGCACAATGAGCTGTGCAGCAAGATTCAGCAATCTCCCTCTCAACAGGGTCTACATGACAGGAGAGAGGCCCACCAAGGGACTAGCTGACCACTTAGCATGGTGGGTGGGTGAGATAATCTCTTCTTGCTCTCCTGACTTCAAAGCTACAATTGGTGCAATATATTCAAGGAAAGCTTTCTTCTCACCTGCCACCAGGGACTGTAAGGGGTCTTCACTGCTTATTAAGCACCAACTAAAGAGGTTCTGCACAGATTTCATACCTTTGGATCCTGTTGTTCCATTAGTGCTTCCTGTTCCAAGAGCTTTTCCATGAGAGCCTGCTCCTGCTTTTTCCTCAGCTCATTCTCTTCCTCAGCTTGCTGTTTAAAGCAAAAGGACAAAGAAACTGCATTTAAATAGCATATGACTAGTGGGGGGAGGGGAGACAAAAGAAAGGGAAAGAGAAATAGTTTTCGTTAACCAAAGATTTAAAAGCAGTCGGGCCCCAAAACTGAAACTAAAAATGGAGCTTCAGTAGGTTCCAAATTTCAATCCAGGGTCTACCATTGACTCTAAGAACAAATCTGGTCCAGATTACTTATTTTTACAGCCTAATACAAAATATTTGCCTGCCTTATCTCTAATGCACTCAAATGAAGGCTCAAATCTGAAACTGTTCAGCAATCATATCTAAATTTTGAACTCCCTTACATTCTTTGCACTTAGAATAGAAATTTTCAAGTCATTTTAGAGGTAGGGAGCTTTACCTCCTACCCAACCTGAACTCCTCACCAAAACTAGTTTCTGAACATACATATTCTGTGCTTTCCCATCTCCGTATCTTTCATTCACAAGATCAAAGTATGATATTTCAAGTTGGCAGGAAACTAAGAGGTCATCAGATGCAACCTTACTTTACATATGAGGAAAATGAGGCAGAAAGGAGTTAAGTAGTTTGTCCACGGTCACACAACTAATAAAAATCTGAGGTTAAAGTTGAATCCTACTCCTGACTCCAAGTTCAGTACTTTATGCACCATACCATGATGTCTCTACATCTTCGGGAATCCTCCTTTCCTTCATCCTTAGCTCATAAAATTCTAAACACTATCCAAAGCCCAGGTCAAATGCAACCTCTTCCACGATATTTCTGCTCCTTCTGATGGCCCAGTTTAGAAGCCAGCTCCATCTCTTCCATCTTCATCAAGTTCTTTGCAGCTGTCCTCTAGTATTTAAAACATTCCACCTTGGATTAAAGTTCTTTGTATCTTTGTCTTATTTCCCCCACTAGATTACAAAGTACTGGTATGGAAAGACTAGGTCTGTCCCTCTTTGTACTTTTCACAGAACCTAGTATGATGCCTCGAATGTACATGGTCTCAATTAAGGCTGTGCATGTGTGTTACAATCTGAGCAAACTGGTTCAAATCTCAGATTAGTCATGGACAGAACCATGGGATAAACCCAAACTTAATGTATATGACCAAGTTAAAGATCTAGCAAAGGAGAATGACAACAATTAACAGATAGCAGAGCCAGGGAAGAATGTGTCAGGAAAATTTAAGAGGCTAGAGTGTCCAAAAAAAAAGAATTATCAACAATAAATATCAAAGGCTGAAGAGAGGTCAAAAAAGTTGAAGACTGGAAAAAGCCCATTAGATTTGACAATTAAAAGATCATTGATAGCTTTGGAGAGAGCAGTCTCAGTTGAATAATGGAGATGAAAGCCAGAATGCAGAGGAATATGAAGCTCAAGTATACAAAAGAAGACCTCATAACATCTCCCACTTTCTTTTGATTTAGAACACAAGGTGATCGTGACCTCCCTGACTTCTCAAGGAGAAAAAAACAAACAAACAAACAAAAACATTCCACCTTGGATTAAAGTTCTTTGTATGGAGACATGTGATGGAGAGAACTATCTGCATCCAGAAAGAGAAGTATAGGGACTGAATGTGGACTACAACATAGTATTTTTTACCTTTGTTGTTGTTGTTATTGCTTGTTGTTTTCTCTCTAATCTTTTTTTGATCTGATTTTTCTTATGCAGTTTGATAAATGTGGAAATATGTTTAGAAAAACTGCATATGTTTAACCTATATTGAATTACTTGCTGTCTAGGGGAGGAGGTAGGGGGAAGAGAGTGAAAAAATCTAGAATACAAGGTTTTGCAAGGGTGAATGTTGAAAACTATCTTTGCATGTATTTTGAAAAATAAAAAGCTATCATAAAAATAAATAAAACAACCCTTGGAGATGAAAAGTACTAGAAGGAGAAGGAGGAGACAGAAGAGGAGGAGAATGAGTTTAAATCCAACCTCATACACTTACTAGCTGTGTGATTTGGGCAAGTCATTTAATTTCTCTATGCCACAGTTTTCCCATTTGTAAAATGGAGATAATAACAGTACCTAACTCCCAGCACTATTGTGAGGATCAAATAAGCACAGCTATAAGAATTATTAGTAATAATAATAATTATTATTATTACTTATTACTACTACCATGACTTTGACAACTAGTTATATGAATTTGATCAAATCACTAAACCCATTTGCCTCAGTTCCTTCATCTGTAAAATGAGGATAATAATTTCACAGGGATGTGGTGAAAATCAAATAAAATAGTATTTGTAAAAGGTCATTTCCTGGAAGCAACTGCAATGGGATGATGATACTTTGGACAGAGAAATTTGTCATTAATTACCATTCTCTTTTCCTCTCAGCCCTGAAGCCACAGCAATCTCAGCTCTACCCTAACCACAGCCTCACCCTGGATTAACAGAACAAATGTCCTTAGCCACAGCAAACACACTTTTTTCAGTCACCAGAGAAATATAAATCTGTGGTAAGTTAGGGACTGGTACGGTCTAGTTACAGAAGGAGCCACAAGGTGTCACCATGACAGAGCCTGGATGCTAACATGGTACTCATCAGCTTGAATGTCTTGCCTCCTAACTCTCAGGATTAGCTTGCAGAGGATGTGATCTACCCCTAGCTAAGAGTGGCAGGCATTCAGTGCGGCAAAAAAAAAAAAAAAAAAAAAACTGGGACTGCTAAGGAACACTTAACTTCACAAGTCAGAGTGGAGAAAGTTTCTGCTGAAGCCAAAAGAGCTGCCTCCCAACGGGATGTTGATGTCCCAGGGTCCCAGGTCTCAGTCAATCAGAGAATCAGATAAGTTATGGGGAGGGAAAGTCTTCCTATTTACCTTATAAGCTTTAACAAACCGCACAAAGACTGGGAAGAAGACAGAGGGTGGCGTCGTCTTAGGATTTTCTCCAAAATATTTTACAGCATCATCAAAAGCATCCTGCAAAGAGGTACATTTCTAAGCTTCATGAATTGCAAGATTTGTTATCTTTTTAAAAAATATATTTATTATAAACTATTGAATATCAGTATAGTACAACTTACTTCACAACTACTTAGCAACTGAAGAGAGAGAACTCATTTCATAAAAGTAAAATGCAGCTTATATTTCAGTTTCTTAAAATCTTCACTAGAATTTTTTTTTTGGGTACATTCATTCTCATTCATTTTTTCCCTCTCATATGACCATAGTGTTGGCAATGTATAACTGCCAGGAAGAGTGGACTGATTGAAGAAGAAGCAATGAAGACATAACCTTCATTGGTGACAATCTGCTGTTCTACTCTTCTTCTATCTTTTTTCCTTCTAAGTTTTCTCACAGAGATCTCATCTAGAATATTCTGAACAATGCAAAAGAATCCAATGGGAGGAGAGATGAAGTGAAATTCCATTTAAAATAGATAAGAGTTAAATAGCTAAATAGTGTAACAAAAAATAAATAAAATATTTTAAAGTCTATTTACCAAGGACACACACAAGAACTATAGGAATACAAATATAAAGTATTCTTTAAAGAAATGAAGACAGATTTAAATAACTGGAAAAATATTAGCTTCTAGAATCTACAAAGAGAAAAATCCTGAGAATTACGACTTAAATTTTCTTCATCTGAAGCACTTCTGAGAAAACACTTAATATTACAATATTATATGAACAAAATTGGGCATTATGTTCCAACAAGTCAAAATTCATCCAATACAAAGTCTAAATAGTATTTTTTTTTTTAAAGAAATGAATTCTAGTAAAGTATAAAAGGCCCAAGGAGTGATCTGAGTGAACTAGGGATTGAGATCAATGGGGAAAAAACATTAGGCAAAAGGCAAGCTCTGAATGAATTAAAATGACTTCAGTGGCAGCATTCAGGGGGTAATCTTTTGGTTATGTCATCTCTCCATCTCAAAGGAAAGGGAGTGGCAGAAATGATAGGGAAACCAAGCACTTTGCTTGGATATCCAAAGATTTAAGGGCCAGATTGGCAACATCTGTAAGAAAAAAAGGATTGCACCTTGTCCATTAAAGAAAGTTTGATGCGGTGATTAGCTCCCTAGAAAGATTTATCACAAGGGACAACAGTGGATGGTCACAGATTTGACCACCTACAGATTCAGACAGTAGAAAAATTATTTTATAAAAATTAAAAAAAAAAAACCCTTTCACTGTTGCTTTATGATTAAATGAAAACATTCTGATTCCTCACTCTCTCTCTGGTTGGGGGGATGACTTTACAGTGGGGCTCTATAACATTCTGCTGGAATTGGTGATAATAGCATGACTATTTTGGGCAGTATCATCTATCTTATCTCCACTTGCATAGCTATTCCAGTTAGCCTTGGGGAAAAGACAAAGATGGGGACCAGAAGAGAGCGGGGAGCTCCAAAAGAAAGGAGCCTTTGATATTGTAGGGAAACATTATTTAGGGGACAAAATGGTGGTCACACTGCGTGCCTGTGCAATCTTGGCGTCATCTTGTAGCTTCTTGAGCTTCCCTTCATTATTATGGATAAATTCTTTCAGCATCACATTGTGGTCATGCATTGTATACTCTCGCTTGGTCAAGTCCATGCCTCTCTGGAGCTCTTTGACATCCAGAAGGACATTCTCCAGAGACACTAAAGTGGAGGAAAAGAAATGGAAATGGGCCATCAATTGAGACCAGCAAAAACCTGCTCTAGGAGTTCTTGATGATAAATAGTTAATCCAGGCTGAAAAAGTTTCCTTTAATATGACCCCACCCTTTTGGCATTCTGGTAAAGACTAGATTCCTTCTCAAAATCAAGTTTCTTAAATGCACTAAATAAAATACACAGTCTATTACAAAGGAAACAAATGATCCTGAAATGTAATTATCAAAATTACACACACATACACACACACACACACACACACACACACACACACACACACACACACTTTTTTAATTAAAACTTTTTATTTACAAAACACATGCATGGATTCATTTTTCAACATTGAAAAATGCAAAACCTTGTGTTCCAAATTTCTCCTCCTTTCCCTCCACCCCCTCTCTTAGATAAAAAGTAATCCAATATAGGTTAAACATGTGCAATTCTTCTCTACATATTCCTACAATTATCTTGTTGTACAAGAAAAATCAGATCAGAAAGGGAAAAAAAAATGATCAGTAAAACAAAATGCAAGCAAACAACAACAAAAAGAGTGAAAATACTATGTTGTGATCCACACTCAGTTCCCACACTCCTCTCTCTGGGACACACAATTTTTATTGTTTCCATTAAGAATTTCTGCCTTAAAGGATCTAAAATTCAATGACCGGCTTTCAAGGCTTTCTAAATCATATGTGATTGGCTGACAGGTACTATATTCCTTGATTAAGAAGGACGTGCACCTAGCCTAAGCAATCCTGCTGTTCCCAGAGCTGTTGAAACATGTAATATTTGGTGACTTTTCTTAGGATAAACTATGACTATGGGCATGAGCATTTTGGGGAAGCTCCTGAAATTATATCATCTACATCACTCGGCATGGGGAAAAGCTCAGTTCTTGGAAGGCTGAATATATTTTGTTTCACCTCTTTATTCTTCTCTTTTCTACAGACCATCCAAAATTTAAGCTGTTTGAACACATAAGCTATTTTAGTTTTTTATTTTTATGTTCAGCACTTAGAGTAATATATCGACTACTGCCTCTAATACATACTGCCTATATGACCCTGGGAAAATCACTTATCCTCACAATGCCCAAGGCAGCAGTAGCAGAAAGGGTGCCAGCCCATAGTATAAGGACTGTCCTAACAGAAGAGTTCTCTCTATCAGAGAAATCACTTTCTAGTCCCAGTCCTGATCTGCAGCAGCATCATAATGCTCAGCACACAGCAGGTACTTCATACATGCCAGAGAATCAAACTGCTGAATTTAAAGACTTTGGGAAGAGAGCTCAGGACAAAAGGCCACATGCACGGAGGAGACCATGAAACACCTAGAGACAAAGGCCACCATCAGGGAGGGGAGGCAGTCACTAGGGAAGCTCCTTAGGGAAGAAAAAAGGCAGGTTGTTATGTGGTGGCTTTCCATTTTGATTCTTACTAACTAGATGGTAATCTCAATTATTTTTTCTTGCAGAAGGAACACAAATACTGATTGCACTGGTTTCAAGGGCTGGTTGGTCATATTCTGGGCTGTGATCCTCCCTTTGTCTTCTGGAACCATGAATCAACCAATCATTTAGTTTTTAATGTGTGCTCCTAGCACTAGCAAGGACTGCTATACTAAAGAATAGAGTCCAGTCCAGTGCAACAAACTGACTCTCAAGTAAGAGGACCTGAATTCAAATCTCATATTGGATGCTAACTACCTGGCTGACTTTAAGCAAGTCACTATGTCACCCTCCTGAGGCTCAGTTTCCTTATCCATAAAATGATTATGAGAGTTTGATTAGAAGGCCTTGGCAGCTTGAGAGCCATGATTCTAAGATGTAGGAAAAATAAGTGCCTGAAAGATTTTTTCCTTGCTGGAGAATTTCAAAGACTAGTAAAGAACAAAAACAGTGTCCTGTTAATTGGATGGAAAAATACATGAGATTTAAGCTTCAGATTGGCTGAATTAGATGTTCTCTTGTGTCCCATTAATTCTGAGATTCTGTGAGCTTTACAGACAAAACCTTAGAAGAATGCCATTTTCATTTCTACATTAACCCTCTGAAAACATTTTGCTACTCAAGAGTGGATAAAACCTGTTTTTTGATTCAATAGCAAAGGAGTATAGTGGATAGAGCACTAGATCTGGAGTTAGGAAGATCTAAATTTAAATTCCACCTCAGACACTAACTAGCTATGTAATCCTAAACAAGTCACTAAATCTCTGCCTCAGTTTACTCAACTACAATATAGGCATTAAAAATTTGTATCTAACTGTCAGAGTTGTAAGGAGAATAAAATATTTGTAATGTGTTTGGCACAATGCCTGATACATAGTAGGTGCTTAATAAATGCTTGTTGCAGCCATTTCCCAATTGATAAATAGTCAAAGGATAGGAACTGACAATTTTCAGTTGAATTTCTTCAGTTGAAGAAATTAAAGTCATTTCTAGTTATATGAAAAAATGTTCTAAATCACTATTGATTAGAGATATGCAAATTAAGACAAAAACTCCGAGGTATTACTCACACCTCTCAGATTGGCTAAAAGGAAAAGACAATGATGAATGCTGGAGGAAAAAACTGGGACACTAATGCATTGTTGGTGGAGTTGTGAAATGAGCCAATCATTCTGGGAGAGCAATTTGGAACTATGCACAAAGAGCTATCAAACGGTGTGTACTCTTTGATCCAGCAGTGTCTCTACTGAGTCTCTCTTCCAAAAAGATCATAAAAAATGGAAAAGGATCCAGATGTGCAAAAATATTTGTGGTAGCCCTTTTTGTAGGGGCAAGGAACTGGAAACTGAGTGAACAAGTTATAGTATATAATTGTAATGGAATGTTATTGCTCTATAAGAAAAGATGAGAAGGCTGATTTCAGAAAGACCTGGAGAGACTTACATGAACTGATGCTAAGTGAAGGGAGTAGAACCAAGAGAATATTGTATACAGCAACAAGATTATGTAATGATCAACTGTGATGGACTTGGCTCTTTTCCAACAGATTGTAATGGAAAGAGCCATCCACATTCACATCCAGAGAGAGAACTATAGAGACTGAATATGCAAAGCATAGTATTTTCATCTAATTTTGTTGTTTTGCTTATTTTTTTTAACCTTTTGATCCGATTTTTTTTGTGCAGCATGAAAAACATGGAATTATGTTTAGAAGAATTATATATGTTTTGCCTACATTGGATTGCTTGCTGTTTTTTTTTGGGGGGGGGGGGGAAGAAAGGAAAAAACTTTGGAACACAAGGTTTTGCAAAGGTAGATGTTGAAAACTATGTTTACATGTATTTGGTAAAATAAAAAGCTATTAGAAATAAATAAATGCTTGTTCCCTTTTCATCTGACCCTGTGCAAGTCACCTAACTTCCGTTGTAGTTTTCTCAACTGTAACATGGAGACTAAAAAAAGTACCTATCTCCCAGGATTATTAGAGGATTAAATGAAATTATATTTGTAATGCATATTATATTATAAATATGTAATGCATGTCTGTAAAGTATAGTGTCTGATACACAGTAGGTGCTTAATAAATGCTTATTTTCTTCCCCTTCTGAATTTGTTCCTTTGAATAAAAGAATGTCCCTAAAGACCCTGATGCTTAAGACTTTGGTTAAATGAGCCTTGGTTAGCTAGTTATCAGAGTAGTGACTAATCCCCAGATAATTTCAGGAAACACATTACATCATGTTATAATCTGAGAAGACAACTAAACAATATCATTTACCTGCAGCAGCTTTCTCCACATAATGAAGTTCATTATAAAAGAGGGACACTTGATGATACTTCTCTCTTACAACATTGGATATATAGTGCAACAGGGTTTGCTTTCTGTCTGTTGACTTGGTGTCCAGGAGCTGAAAACCAAAGGAAGGGAGCTTAGGTTCAGGTATAGAAAATCTGCATCCTAAGAACAGGACAGTTCAGACCAAGGGTCATTCTTTTAGAACTGAGAGAAACACAAAGGAAGAAAAATGAGGCAATAGTGCAACAGGATGACCACTTTCTCAGGGATTTCCAATGCTTGATGAGATCTAGCAAGGAGCCAATAGTTAAGGCTACAGATGGAAGTCAATTATTCTTTAGTTTGAATGCAAAGGACTTTTCCAGCCAGTGGGTTTTTAACTCAAGGGGGTGATTCTGATCCCCTACATGTAATCCTTTATTCTGATGGCAATAATTTTTCTTCCCATTCACCTAGGATAAAAACTGAAATGATACAAGGTCAACTTTTTCCCACACACAAAATTAACAGCTAGTAGGAAGGAAGCATTGTGCAAGCTTTCTCCACTCAGCTGTGCTTTAGCACTGATCATTTCCAACCTCCTGACCATTCCTAAACTCCTTAGAGTTAAGACAAATATATGTAACCCTTGACAAGGTGAGGCTAGAATTAGAGACTAAACTGCTCCCCATTTACTGCTATTCATATAGTTACCAAGAGCCAAGACGATCTGCAAGGTGAATTTTAAAAAGAGAGAGAAACATGTTGATTTGGTGCCAAAGGCATTCCTATATATAGGTACATGAAAGAATATGACAGCTTTTTGTATACATGTAAGGGAAAATAATAGGGGAAAAAACTTTTACTTGCCTCCAATAATAGGCAGAAGAGGTTCCTAAGGACTAGCATCTCACTTTCAAACTGACATTTTAAATGACTAACATTGCTTTTAAATGATTAATTCAGCATATTGCCATCCGTCCCATGACCCCAATGTAGAGTATGCAACTTGAAACTTTTCCTACTCCTGCTCAAACATCTCATGTAACAATGAAAAGCACAGTAATTCATATATTTCTCCCTCCCTCCTCTTTTTACCCTCCCACAGCTCACTTTCTGACACCTGTTTTTTCTTTTTTTTTTCTTTTATTTCACTTACCAGATCTAAACTCTGGAGTTTAAAACCATAAACTGCTCCCCGTTTACTGCTATTCATATAGTTGCCAAGAGCCAAGATGATCTGCAAGATAAATTAAAAAAAAAAAAAAAAATAGAGAAATATGATGATTTAGTGCCAAAGGCATTCCTATATATAGATACATGAAAGAATGTGACAGCTTTTTGTATACATGTAAGGGAAAATAATAGAGAAAAAAACTTTTACTTGCCTCCAGAATTTTCTTGAGTTTTTGGGATGATTTTATTGAGACAGATGCTGCTATTATTGCATGCAGTTGCTGGATTAACATCAAAGAAAAAGGGGAAAAAGACATGTTAACATTTGCAAAACTGAATTGAAATCTAAAATTTGATGAAGAAAACTAGACAAATTCACTCTCAGAATTTCAATGCTGAAGCGCCATTGTATCTGAATAAAGTGATTGCAATCTGCACGTGTCTATTGCATCTATGTAATTATATATAAACACTATTTTAAATTACTTTTTTAAAATCATCATTTTCTCAAAATATGTAACTAGCTACTTAAACCATTCTCCACAATAGTTAGTTAATTAGGCAGTCCTCAACTTTCCATCTCAACATCTTGTACAAAAATATTTTTTAGTTTTAAACCAATGGGATAGAGAAAGGCTGGGAAAAAAAGGTGGGATGAGGGAAGTTATGATTACCCTTAACAGGCAGAATCATATAATAGCCAGAGGTCTGATTTTGGAATTGGCAAGAGTGTGCCACACAATGAATTTGACTATAGGAGAGTTAAAAAAATCTTCCTGGGCTTTAGTTTCCTCATCTATGAAATGAGGATAACAATAATTGTAACAATCACAGCACAGGGTTGTTGAATGTTAAACCCTAGCAGGGGTCCTCAAACTTTTTAAATAGGGGGCCAGTTCACTGTCCCTCAGACTGCTGGAGAGCTGGACTATAGTAAAAACAAAAACTTTGTTTTGTGGGCCTTTAAATAAAGAAACCTCATAGCCCTGGGTGAGGAGGATAAACGTCCTCAACTGCTGCATCTGGTCCTCCAGCCCGTAGTTTGAGAACCCCTGCAAAGTATTGCATAATTGTTCATTCTTATTCTTTTCAGGAGAACAATTCTCTTGAGCAAGCAAGAAGCATTCAATTATTAAAAATGGCTTCAGAAAACAAATTAAAGTTTTTCCTAGTATGCAAGTGACCTCTCTGTATTAAATTACTCTATGATAGACTATCTGAGTTGGCCAGCAAATCAATGGCTATAGTTCTAATTAGCCACAAAAAGCATTTAACAAATTTCTACAGAAGTAAACTTTTAAGATAACTTTTAAAAATTCAAATAAAACGCCTATTTCCAAAAGAAACAGGGTTCTTTTGGAGAGAGAGAAGGAAATTGAAGGGATGCTCATCACATTCTCAGTCTGGTCAATCCAACAGACAATGTGATTGTTTTGGACAATGATCAAGAAGGCCAATCTTCAAATCTTCCTTCTCATTATTTTTAGAGGTACCTTTGAAGTCCAAGGGAATTTTGTAACCACTGTGAAAGGTACCCCACAGGGGGAACTGGCATTATTTTATCATCAGTGAACAACAGAAGTTTGTTGGTTGATTTGATTGAATTGAATTGATTGACTGAATAGGAACACATTTTAAGTGAGTTTCAGAAGAATTCTACTGTTTTGGGCTGGTGCCCAGCCTTTTGCTTCACTTACAGGTGTGAGCATCTGTATACTTTCAGAGAAGTTCCCAATGAAGGCCATGATGGTCATCTTCTGCATGAGCCTTTCAATTTTGCTGAACTGCATCATGAATCGATCCTCATCAGACAAGTTCTCTAGAGGTTTTCTTTCCCTCTCATAAAGCCGCAACACTTTCACTTCATTTTCAGTTGGCAGGAACCTCATCAAACATTCCACGAAATCTACTGGCAAGGTCTTCAAGTCAAATCTGAGGAGAAAATATATGTGAAAGGGGATAGTGCTGAAAGAATGAGGGAAAAAAACAACTTTCTCCATATCTAGTGACATCTGCTAATCCTGCTTATCTCCCAGTACTTCTAAAAGGATCGGTCATTAAGCATTTTTGGAGGTCTGACTCTAATACAACAAAAATACTGGTAGAAATAAGATGGGAACTCAAAATCTTGATGTGGAATTACTAATTTGAAACAATCCCAATGGAAGATCAAGTAACTGTGCATAATACAGTGGGAAGAATGCAAGATGAAGTCAGTAGAACTAGGTCCAAAGTCTCCCTCCAAATCTGTGAAGTAATGAGCCAATCTCCCGCCACCATTCTATGGTTTTCTCTTCTGTGAAATGGAGACAATAATGTCCACATTTCCTCCCTCATAGGTGAGTTGCATTGTGAGGAACAAAATTTGTAAACTAATATAAATGTGTAATATTGTAAAGAATCTGAGCATACAGAAAGTTGTCATTCCCAGTTTGTGGAATCATAGATTAAGAGCTGCAAACAAATGACTTCAGATCACTAAATCCAAACTGTTTATTTTACAGATGAGGAAACTGAGATTTTAAGAGATTATGAGACTTGCTTAAGTCGAAATCTGATAAGCATTAATACTTTAATTCCAAATTTATTGTTCTTTCTATTAAACCATAATGTTGGCTTTTGTTGGTGGGGAGAAGTCAAAGGTTCTACAACAGTATATTCCAAATATTCTGCAGAGACATGGCATGACAAAGCCTCAGCAAAAAGGTCAAATTTATTTTACCATGGTAAAGATATCCTAATAACTTTATTTGATTGAATTGAAGATATTTTGGCCTAAGAGTAACATGTCAAGCTTAAGGAACTCATCTCTGTGAATATAAATTTCAGCCTTCAATTTTGAATCATTACTATCCATATTTAGAAAAACAACAAATTTATATTTAATAATCACTACATACCCCATTCCTGTAAATTTTTTTTTTTAAAGCACAAGTTTAGGGGCAGTTAGTTGGTGCAATGGACAGAACATCAGCCCTGAAGTCAGGAGGACCTGAGTTCAAATCTGGTCCCATATACTTATCACTTTTTAACTGTATGACCCTGGGCAAGTCACCTAATCCCAATTGCCGTGGCAAAAAAAAATAAAATAAAATAAAAAAATAACAAGCTTAAATATCAATCACTAGGAAACAAAACAAAGGCATTTGGCTTTTGTTGGCCAAAGTAGAAAGAGAAAGGACAAAGAATTTAGTTTTTCTAAGGAATCCCAGATATTAATGTTCATAATAGCAAGGCTATTTATATGATATTAGGACAGACTGGTAAATTCAGCAAAACAGCCTGTCAAATTTATTTTACCTTAGTAAAGACATCCAAATTAGTAAATTATTTTTAAAATTAAATTGTTTAATTCTAGCTATTTTAGCCTAAGAGTCACACTTGAAAAGCTGAAGGAATTAACTTGAGTGAATATTCAACTCAAGCTTTAATTTTAAATCTGAACTATCCCATTTAGAGAAATAATGAAATTATGTTTAATAATCACAACATGCCCCATTCATGCAATGTTTTTTAAAAAAAGTTTAAATATCATAAATTAATAAAACAAAGAATAGTTTAGAATCTTTCTCTTATTTATCTGCAAGATAATGGATCAGATAAACCTCTTAAGGTTCCTCCTAGTCCTAAAAGGCTTTGATAAAATGCTAACAAGATGTTATAATGACATAATATAGTCTAAGTTCTGAGGACTTTTTAACCTCACAATTTAACTATTTTCAATCGTGTCCTATTCTCACATACAGATTATGATAATCCTCAAATAACTTGTTTGATGTTTCTAATAAGCAAATAAATTAATGCAATATAAGGCTAAAAATGACCTGAGTTTAAGATCAGTCTAAAATGTGTTATCAGAAAACACATTTTTCTTCTTATGACTTTTCACATATGTCTACATCATATCTGCTTCTATTATTCCTTTAAATTATTCCAAAGATGCCACATAGTTTATGTTCAACAAATTTGGCTTAAGTTCAGGCACTGGAAAAAATTGACCATTTCATCCTTTTCCCTCCCCAACACATGTAAATCTTATATAGGATATGTTTGTAGAATTGTACCATGTCATAGCAGCTTAATATAATTAAAAAAAATAATAATCCAAGAGACATTATTCAGTTCTAAGGTAATTTTTGCTCCACCTGTTTAGTATTAGTGTGATATACAACTCAGAGTTTACATTTTCTTTTTAAAAGAAATCTGTTGCTCATAGATACCAAGAACAGCTGATTCTTCTTATCCCTATAGAATCATTTCTGTTTTCTGCCAAGTCATAACTGTTTTATATATCTTGAACATCTACTTGAATATGTTTTTACAGAAATATGTCCTTAACTTACATGTGAATTGCTTTGCATATCTCATCTGCTGTCTTTCCAGCTTTTCTTAAGGTAATGGCAAGATTTTTGGCCCGATTTGCTTCTAGTAATGTTACTTTGTTTGATCCTTTCTGAGTTATCTTCTGTTTGCTTGAAGTAAGATCAATAGCAGGACCCTGGGCTTTTGTCTTGAATATTTCCTCAAATTCATCCACATTTAAATCCTGAAGGAAGAAAAAAATTAAATTGGAAAATTAGTTCTGTGTTTCTAATTTACTTAGAAAATCCCTGGAGAGTTTTTCAAGTATTATGCTTATCAGAAATCTAGGAGTTTCTGCTTAATATTTTGCCTGAGACTGGAGCCTTAGATCTTTTCCTGATTTAAATTGGAATGGAATTTCAATTACAAGTGCACTAAAAAATACTATCTGTAGGTAACAACTGATTATTTCAAAAAGCTAATTAAGCTGACTTAAGATGGCCACAACTAATGCATTTTGATCATCCAAAATAGTTGGTTCATGTTGTGATACTTGAATCTTATTGATTGGCAGAATGGATGAGATGCTTTTTACACCTGAAAACTGAGGAACAAAAATTATATCATATATATGCCTGACACAATAGATTGCAGGAGCCTAATGAATAATGAAACTACCACTTGAAAGAACACTGGCTCTGAAGCCCACGGATTGGTTCAATTCCTGCCAATGACTTCTACCACCTGAATGAACCCTGGATAAGGTGTTTAATCTCACTGAATCTCAATTTCCTCAACTGTCAAATGAAGAAGTTGAACCAAACAGCCTCTGAGTTCTCTTCTAGCTCAAGATCCATAGTCCTATTTCCCCTCTGTGAAACTGAAAATATTGGCATTAATTACATCCATGTTGAGATTTATCTTGATTGAGTCAAGCTACCTTTGCTGGACTGTCAGAAAACAAATCTATACCCACTAAGGGCATCATTACCTCCAGAATTCTTTCATCATCAATTTCATTGAAGACCGTTCCATTAATCTGATTGGGTTTCAGAGCAACCCAATTAAAAACAGGCATGCGGAACTTTGTCTTGATTGGCTTCTTGATTTTCACAGCTAAAGGCATCAGAAGGAACAAAATTAAAATTCTGCAAAGAAACTTGGACCACTTGGGAAAAATCAAAGAACAATCCTTGCAGATGACACTTCATCACTGGAGGAAAATGGGCAAGAGTCATCCAAAGCTTTAAATCCTGAAAATATTGGCCTCAATGGACAAAAATCCCAGAGGGGTTTTTGGTTCAATTTTCAGTTGGTTGATGGACTCTAAAACTGTCTATAAATTTAAGATTTGTTAGTTCCTCATCCCTACACACCTCCCCACACACACAAAAGTTAGGCAACTGGATTATTTCATTGTATTGTGAATGAATAAATTCAGATTAAAAGCAGAATAAATGGCATTTTTTTCTTTGAGTCCAGAAATTATTGCCAACATTATTGGACAGTAGAAAATGTGAGTGAGCCACTTACGTAACTGGGGTCTGCTTTGCCAAATGTAAGCTGATCTGTAATGTTAACTTCCTAAATTTTTGGTTCCAAAATTCAAATTTCTAAAGTAATCTTTAAAGGCTTTCATTAAATATTATAGATAAAGCTGTCCAAAATGCCAAGGATGTACACTCAAGAAAGCCAAACCTTCAGCCAAAGCCATAAATTCCTGTGGATGGTTTGCAAAATTTGGATCACACTGATGGAAAGATTAGTTTTGTTACTGAGAACTTAGTCAGCTAAAATAGACTAAGTCCTATGAAGTACTGATGAAAAAATGTTTTAAGCAGATAAAACCACTAAGTGACCATTACCTCTCTGGTCCTGGGTTTTCTGCATTAAAAAATAGAAACTAAGGTGCTTTCTAATTCTTGAAGAGCCAATGATCCTCAGACATTAAACTAGGTTCTCAGAAAGCGATTCCATACTTTTCTTCTTCTTTTCAAAAGCAAATTTTGAACAGAAGGCCAATTATTAACACAGGACCATAAAATTTTAACAAAAAATACTCATTTTTATTTCTTTTCATAAGATGAGGAAGGTCAATCCAGAGGAAATCAAATTAGTTTTTTTCAACTGAGGATAGACCTACCAAAGATCCAATTAGTTAATTAAACAAACTGAAGACATTCAGCTAGTCTTCTCAAGTGTGTAATCTGAGGCACATTTTATGACTGGGAAGTTTCACAAGTATGACAAGCTTGAATGTTCCAGGTCAGAAAATTCAGTAACAGACATTTGAAGTTTGTTTATTTGTTTTTTTTCCCTTATTAGCCATTTTCCTTGCTTGTAGCTAATGGAAAGAGGGAAAAAAAACATGTTGCCTCTCATTCCTCCAGTGTCACAAAGGCCATATAAACAGCAGGAATGTCATCATATAAATCCATACAAAAGCATGCAGGAACACAAACACAGCCTTTACCAAATCAGGCCTTTATACCACAAAATCTATCACTAGCTTCTACTAGTTCTAAATCCTGTGAACTTCTGCTTTCCTTTCTTCAGGGATGGAAGAATTCAGGTCCTGTATGAGGGTAGTATGGTGGTGGTAGGGGATAGGGGAGCAGAGATGAGAATTCCACTAAAGCTTGCCCTTGTTTGAAGGGAATTTGAAATTTTAACAACCTAAGGAAAGCTTACACTCTCCATGCAGGCTTTTCTTGGTGCTTTAATTTCAAAAACAATACTGTGTTTAATCCTACTTCCTCATATTTTCAGTGAGGAAAAGTCAATATTGGTCTTATTAAGTCTCTTCTCCTTCAGAGCGTTCCTCCCCATCGTTGGATCTTTAAAGAATGTAAAGGAACCACACTCTTGCAATGAGAGATGCCATTGAATAGACATGGGGGATTAGGTGGGGAAGTAAGAATGGGGACAGGGCTCAGAGAGAAGGAAATCGAGACTGTCACCACCCTGCCCAGCGAGGGGGAGACACTTTGCTGGTTTAACAACTGATGGAGCAACAATAGTTTGGTGGGTCAGCACATCTTGGGACTGCTAACAAGGCTTCGCATACATTAGGTGTTGTGCCTTCCCAGAAATCCCCAGAAATCAGGGGCCTGGAAGGTCAGGGATTCGAGATAGTTACGCCTAACTAAGAACACTTCCCTAAAACAAAAAACAAAATAGAACACAAAAATCTTATCTACCGATTCAGCTAAAGAAGTCTGGGGCAAAACTGTGGGGAAATAATAAGGCAACAACATCAGGACTCCCCTCAGACACAAAGTCAGAATGTAATGAGTCTGTCCTTAAAATAACATGGAGTGAAAAGATGTTAAGGCACAGAGCAACTGACAGGAAGACGGGGGTAAATACTTAAAAACACTCAGTGATAAGGAACCTACAGAAAAGCTTGATTGGCCCATCTTTTGTGGAAGCAGAAGACAAAGGAAATAAAACAAAAATTAGACATGGTTAGAGTCATCCAGTTCATCAGTTCATGCACTCTTAGTATTGTATACCATGCTAATCCTGACACAGCATTTCACAACAACTAATTGCTGAGTGAGCCAAAATCTACGCAGGCCTGCATCAAAGCTTGTTTTAATCTTTTCTTCCGTAGACCCTTATTAGAACACAAACAGACCAAACATATCATTGTATTTCGCAGCAAGGACCTCCAGCAGCTACAAAACTATGAAAATCTATGGTTGGGTGTATATGTGTGGGAAGGATGCTATCCAGTCCTATAGAATATGAATAGCCCTTTGTTTTTAAACAAAGAATTCAAGTGAACTGAAGCCCACATTTCACATGAGACCCACACAATAAATTCATATACATATGAACAGAGATGTTTAACTTCATAACCAACTGGAGAGCTCCAGATTGCACAGCTCATCTAGGCCACAGCATTAAAATAGCCTCCATGCAGATGTCTCAACCTGGGAGAAAAAGCCAGATATGTTTGGCAGGCGATGCTCAAAAGACACTGGAAGCTTCTTGTCACCTCAAAGATTCACAGATTTATGGAGTGAGTCGGGCACTTAGACATAAGAAATAATAGTATTTTATCTGTAAATGCAAATAAATATTTCATACATGGGCTTTTAATAAAAGCCTTCTTTTGACCTAATCTCCTCTTTACCTAAAAGGAAAATACTCCACTACTTCTACTTTTGTGGGTATGGCCTGCTGTTCCCTGTGCGGTCAAAACCCTAATGAATTCCGAGCTGCCACCAAATTCATGACAAGGACAGTTTATGTAAACTGTTTAATTTTTCTGTGTCTCATCATTAGAAAAATTTATTCTGAGAGCCCTCCAAGATACATGGAGAGGAATGGTTAATGAAAATAAAAGTCACATATTTATAAATCCAACTAGATGCTACCAGTGCTAATGGACACTTACCCACTAGGCACTGGGTATGGACACTTAAGAATCACATCCTTAAAGCAATCTCCAAATTCCACAAGCTAGTGACCCATAATTTGGAAGCTCTGCTGCCCATTCACATTCTTCTAAATGATCATTGGCATAGAGAAAGTAAAATTAATTGCAGCAGCTCTGAAAATAGCTGTGTTCAAACATGAAAACAGCTAAGTGAAAATTAAACTCATAAGGGGCTTTTGTGCCTCTTGGTATCATCAAGCAAATCAAGACTGCTGGTTTGTATTCTTTTTTAAATCATGAAAAGATAAGAGATACCTTAGAAGGTCAATTTGCTGAGTGATAATATTAGGACAAACTCAGGAGGAAAGAGAGGTGAATGTCAGCACATATGGTATCACATCACACTCTCCCAACCAGAAAAGATGCTGAGCCAAATCAGCAATTCAACAACAGATGCATCGCACAATTTGGGGACCTTTTTATAATGCTATAATGGAAAACCTAATTAGAAAGCTCAGGTATGCTCGAGGGATTATAGTATCTCACATGTGATCATTAAGACAGGTCTGTGAGCTGCATAGATTCCAGGGGTTGAGGTTTTTTTGTTTGTTTGTTTTGGTTTAGTTTGGGTTTTTTTTAGGAAGGAATTGATCTTTTTGTGGTAAGGTTTTTGCAATTAATTTTATTAGAATCATAAGATTTAGAAATGGAAAGACCAAAGAAGTCATCAATCCCAATTCTGGGGGTTGTTTTTTTTAAGAATCACAAAAACATTCCATTCTCTACCAGTACCATGATGAATCAACTTCTCTATATCCTCTTCTCATTTAGAAGAAAAATTTTAGGAGAAAGTGGTAGATTGGAAAAATATGAAGAAGAGAAATGTCATTCATTTCTCCAGAACATTCTGCCTCTTTAATAAAAGCTACAAAAAAGGAAGGATAAAAGTGAATCGTACTGATCTGATACTGCCAGAGTTTGACAACAGCAAATTTGTGCTACCAAATGAGCTAAGCAGTCCTAATAGCCTGACAGGGCTAAATGTTTTTTAAGGGATTAGGAGTTTGAAAATGCACTGTTATGTGCTTGGCTTATCTAGGATACCGTTGCCTTGTGGGCTTTACACAGGAAATATAGTGAAGTTTCAATTTCCAGGAAAAAAAATCCAAACAGGTGCAGATGGCCAAGGGGGAAAGCCCCACCAGAGCCAGGTGAGAGAGCCTACTTGTCAGAATAACCTCCACCCTCTTGAAGTTGATCTGGGTGGGAAACATTCTCTTATTTAATACAGCAGGTGAGGCTCAGAACAAGTCTAAACACCCAGGTGTGTGTGCATCTGTGAAAGGAGTACTGACGGGTAAAACAGATTCCTATTTTACTTAAAGAAAAATAGTCCTATTATTCAAAATTAAAGATTTCTATTTCAAAGTTTAGGGATAATCTATGGAAATTATTTTTGATAAAGAAAGAAGCATAGAATTACTTTTTTTCTTCTGACAAACTTAAGTGTAACATGAATTCTTCTAAGGTAGCTGAAGGAGAGGAGAAAAGCTGCTATTGGCAATCTCCAATACATGAAAATAGAGTCTAATGCACAAAAATAAACTAGTATGATGCCTAAGGGCCTACAACAGGCAATTACTGTGAGGAAAGAAAAATTTTCCAGTTTACTGACAAGATTCTCACTGTCCTTAATAAAACTAAAAAAGTGGAAGCACTTACTTCTCTGAAAGCACCTAGACAGGACTTTGCAGGAAACAGCCACTCAAAAATTATTTGCTGTGTGAATAAACAAAAGTGTATTCACTTTTGAACCTAGACCGAATCCCCTTCCACTGGCTTTCGCCATAGAAGTGGAGGAAGACTTGAACAACATCTGAGAGGCAGACTTATGGGAGTTCATGGACCACCTTGAAAGCAACTTTGGTCCTAGGGAGAAGAGTGTCCCAAAATAATGGCTAATGACAGATACTTAAGAGCACTAGGCCATGTACCAAGGTTCCTTCAAGGCCCTCTGGAAGAACACATCAGAAAAAAAGCAATGGGATCCCTCCTCTGGACTAATTCCACAATCTTACCTGCTAATCCTGAGTTGAAAACCACCGTGGGGGAAGCTGTGCCGGGCAGCGGGGGCGCCGATGGAGGAGGCGGGGGTGGCAGAGGAGCTGGCGGAGTGTCAGCAGCTGGTCCTGGGAGAGGAGGTGGGGGAGGGGGTGGGGGAGGCGGAGGAGGGGGTGGCGGCACAGGGGCTGTCACTGGGCCATTTTGTACTAGCGGGGGAGGAAAAAAAATGATTTAATTGAGAAGATGGAAGAGAAAAGAGAAGTCTTAGTCTTCATCAAAGGAAATGCAAAATTTTCAGTTAAAGGTTAGGGGAAATAAAGATATAATTTCTCTCCCCCTCCCAACTTTTAACTCCTGAAAGTTATTTAAAAACCCAGGTTAAGAGAATTGATCTAAGGAAGACAGCAAGTTTCCAATGAATTCTAACAGCATTAGAACTTCTGAAGTCAAAAAGTAACAAGAAAAGATGAATTGGACAAGCACATCAAATCTAAGACTCAAGGAATTATGTCCCATATGGGGTGTGACTATAAAGCAATTAGATAGTCACACTCTGGCACTTCCAGGACCATTTATGCCCAAAATTATATATTCAAATGGATACTCAATGAAGTAGTCCTAGAAGGGATTACCCCTCACCCCAAACACTCACAAAATTTCCTCTTGGAAGTTTGCCCAAAAATCAGTTTAAAATCCCCACCCCACCCCTACACATATTCTCTTATTATTTTGTAATAACATGTATCATTTACATAGGTTTTCAAAACATTTCAAATATTATCTCTTTTGACCCTCAACAACCCTGATATTATTTTACAGATGAAAAAATCAAAGTTGAAAGCAATTAAGGGTCACACAACTAATTGGGATTTGAATTCAAGTTTATACTGACTCCAAGTCCAGTGCTTTACCCACTGGACCACATAGATGCTTTATTGATTGCATAGTCTAACTCAAAGTATTCATGTTACTTATTAAACTTGACTTTGAATTACTCTTGGCTATTTTTTTGATAGCCACGTGAATTATATTTTTTAAAAAATCAAGTGTTAACAATGATGAGGATATTGAAAATAATAGTAACATATTTCTATGTGCATATAGTTACACATATATTTATATGGTGACTTAAAGTTTACAATAATCCTAAGGGAAGCAATATAAATAAAATTAACCTCATTTTATGGAGGAGAAAACTGAAGTTCTAAGAAGTTAAACATCTTGCCCAAGGTTATAAAGGCATTAGGTGGCCAGGCCAGAAGTCAAATCCAAGTCTCTCTAACTCACAAGTTAGAGTTCTTCCTATTAACTACACTACATAGCACATTCTGAAAGTAATTTTAAAAGAGGAATTATAAAAGCTAACTCCTATGGATGAGGCTAAAGGCTAGATGATTGTTATTATCAGTCATGTCTTCCCTCCCTCCTTCCTTCCTTTCTTCTTCACTTTCTTTTTCTTTCTTTCACAGTACTTCATCTTTACCAGCCTTATCTTCTATGAATTGTACAGTGTTCAGGGCAGTATGAACATTCAAATATTAAACAAGATTTTTTTTTTTAATTTAAGACATTCTTTATATGAGAAAGCAATAGTGAAATACGGACTGAATTTTTAAAAATGGGGCTACCTCTTTAGCCCTCTCCCCTTGGAGCCTTGCCAAGGTCAGGATACTAATTCTCAAGACTCTCACAGCTGAGAAGTCTACACACTGGTAATGGCCTTGCTGCTCCTGCTACCAGTTTCAATTCTTGGGGCTTCTTACCTGTTTCTGATGTTCCTGGAGATGGAGGTAATGGTGGGGGAGGTGGAGGCGATGGTAGTGAGGAAGGAGATCCAGAGACTTGTCCCACACAGGCATTTGAGTTAGCTATTGCCTCTGACCCTGCTGGCAACGTTCCAGAGGCCACAACTGGCAGAATGGAAATGTCTCCATCTCCTTTCTTCTGGATTTTAATGGTTCCTTGTTTCTCTAGTTCATGAATCTTTTTTTCCAGAGTAGACTGTCTTTGAATGGCTTCTTCCTTTTCTTTGACCATTTTTCTCAATGTGTGAACTTGAGTGTTTGCATCTTTATAGATTTCCTGCAAAAGAACATAGTCAAGAACCCAAGACAGAATTATTAGCAGCATTGTCCTGGAAAACAAGTAGGAGGGTGGTCCCTATGAAGGAACATTGCTAAAATCTGAAGGTAAAGATATAGATGTCATTATTAATTATGTAAAACTCTATAAAAAGAAAGAAAGGTGCTTATTACTGATACATATAATTTGCATCATATTTTAGTTAAATGTTAATTTGTACATAATAGCACTTTTCACTTCAGTCAATTGCCAATTAGCCATAGGCAGAAAAGAAGTGGGGCATAGATCATCCAAAAATAATTATAAATTTTAAGCTGACTTTGGAACAACTGTATGATTTTCTTTTTTTCAAGTAGCTAATTGCCTTTCCTAATTGTCTTATATCACCTAATTATAAAATTAGGTTTCCTTTCCCTGGATTGTACCAGGTGAAAAAGGAAGGAGATGGCCCAAGAAGCATGCTGGAGGGAAGCCAGCTTGGATTCAAAATATACCCTGGGATAACGCACAAAATAGATCATCTGTTCATGAATAATCAGATGTTGACTTCATTTGGTTTGTTACATAGATCCTTATAATTTCTCCCTGGCCAAAATTCAGGGCTTACAGTCTCTTATCCTCATTTTTTAGAAGGTGATGTCGATAACAAAATCATCCAATGATTGATCATTTCTAGAGTCCAGGTTTTAAATAGAAAAAGAAGTTACTATTACTGCTTTAAGCAAATGCAATCCTCCTCCCCCAACCTCAGTCCCTTCTTAGCAGGGTCTAAACAGGGCCCTGAGAGAAAGTTCATTCCTTGCACAGATCTTATTTGCAGGGATATGTGTGTGTGTGTGTGTGTGTGTGTGTGTCTGTGTGTCTGTGTGTGTGTGTGTGTGTGTGTGTGTGATCTCTTAGCCTAGACCTCCAGCAGACAGTCAAACATGCTTCACACCCTGTCTACTAATAACAATGTGGGGATCTCAATGTGAATTAAGTCCATATGCTAAAATTTAGTTTCTAAGGAATGTCAGAAAGTAAACCCACTGGAGTTAACTGCAGGACATATAAAGCTATCTAGCAAAGTACCTAGACTTGATAACCATCACATAAAACCTGTGTCATTTAATTAACAATGATGTGTTTATAAAGATCAGGCCATGAATTAGAAGTCTTTGACAATCTTTGTCTTTTTATGCTATGCATAGCTTCAAGCACATGGCGGGCACTTCAGAACTACTTAAATCATCACAGAGAACAAACACAACGCCAAATAAAATATCTGAGCTTGTTGATAATAAAAAGGATTTATTTTGAATTTTTTGGTAGATGCCATTGAGTCCCGTCTATGTTATGATTTCATTGTTTCCATGGAGGCCAAGAAATCTGGTTTCAAATGGAATTAAAGAAAAGCAATGCAAAGAAACCTAAATCCTAATAAAAAACAAATGGCATCAATCAGATTCATATTGTGTTTATATTTCCAACCAAATGCAATTCTGAACACAACTGGCTCATGTCATTGCCAGATGGGAAAGGATGGTTAACGCCAATCCTTCAATAAGAAAATACTCAACTCCTAGTCCCATGCTTCACACATTAAGGTATATAAATTCTGGCTCTACATGTCCACTTATCTGTAGATCATCCCAACTCATCAACACATCCTATCATTCTATTCTCCTGAAAATAATTTATTCCACATTCAATTGGATGAAAGCTTGAAATTGCTCCCTGGAATTTCACATTTGGCAAATTGTCATTGTCACACTTACTCGGACGACATCCAGCTCCTTGTTCCTCTGCATGAGCTGTTTTTCCAGTTCCACAATCTTGGCCATGGCTTCATTCTCTGTATCTTGCAACTTTTCAGACAACTGGAAGAGTTTCACAAAAGGAGCTAGATCACTATACAACATAGCCAAGACACACATGGAGTTATCCATTTCTAAAATTCAGAAAACCTTCTCACTTTATTATCCTGCCTTAGTACTGTAATTCTGAAAATATACCATCAGCAAGCCATGAGAATTTTTAAAATTATATTGGATTATCATAGATTACTAAAATTTCTAGTATATAATACTTCATAGCTATTTGACCCTAGATAAGTCACCTAACTCCAGCTACCTCAGGGGGAAAAAAGATTTCTAGTATAAATATGTCTATTTTTCTATGGGCAACAATAATTACTTGCGATAATTATAAATAGAAGTTAATTCACAAATATTTTATCAAAAGCAGTCCTCTTTTTATTCATTCTGATGAAGAACAACAAATGACTTATGGAATTTCCTGCCTCAAATAAAGCAGATCAAGATCTGTTTGAAAATGTTGATTTGGGAAACTTTTTCAGCCACAATAGGAACCTAGTATAACAATTATTGTAGCTTAGGATTTACTCAAAAACTAAAGTCACTTTTCTAGGGAGCAGCTCAGATAAAGGCATAACTTGATAAATCTAATTATAGACGTGAGTTTACAATTTCAGTTCAATGTGAGGTCACCAATTTGGTTTAATAAGCATATATTAATACCATTATGTGCAAGGTACTATAATAAGCATTGGGGACACAATGACAAAAACAGAAAAATAGCCCAACTTAACAAGTTTTCATTCTTCTAGTGAGGAACAAAATATACCTGGATAATCAAATACAAAATATAAGCCAATGAATAACAAAAGAAATTTTGGGGGGAAAAAAAGGAATGACCTTTATGTACAAATAATATTTAAAGCAGATCTCTTCTCAGGGCAAAAAGACTGAAACTGAAAAGATACCCACCAACTGGGGAATGGCTCAAATTGTGGTGTGTGTTTATGATGGGATATTATTGTTCTATGGGAAATGATGAGCAGGATGCTTTCAGGGAAAAAAATTGGAAAGTCCTCCATGAACTCAAGCAAAAATCCAAGGTATCCAAGGTAATAGTAATGTTCCTGGATGACCAGCTGTGAAAGTACAATCATCCACGACTACTCTGAAGGCCATATGGTGAAAAATCCTATTAATACCCAGAGAAGGTATATGCCAAGTAATTTTGGTGCAAGGGATGCAAACAATTAAAAAGATCATGAGATGGCATTTGAGAAACACCTTCAGTGGAAGATGACATTGTAGAAGGCGAAAGTAGGTAAGAAATGCATTCCAGGATCTAGGCAAGTTAAGGAAACAGGAGAGTGAATGCTAAACACATAGAAAAGCAAATGAGATATTCTGTACAGAACACAGAGGGCCATGGGTTATCTTGAGAGTAAGTGCTAACTGTAGCACTTTTATAAGGGGGAAGGAGGAGAAGGGGGGAGACGGAGGATGATTCCATCTGACAAGATGCTTTAAAAGAAGTCCTGATAGCATCTTTCAATTTCCTAGGTCTCCCTACTTATGAGTACGCCACCTCTTTTTTTTTAGACATCTGATGTTCTCATATACAACCAGAAAATTAAACATGAAAGACACTGATTGGAAAGAAACAAAAAAAGATGTGTAGTGAGAGACACACATAGAGAAACACAGTCAGAAAGCCAGGAAGGAAACACTGGGAGTGAATTCACATCCTGAAAAGATGTGCTAAGTGACTGTATCTTCTAGATATGTGGGGAGGTGTTACTGACTTAACTACTTGGTTTAAATATAAGTAACAAAGATGTCCATTTTCAGTTTGCTTTGATGTGCCGTAAGGGTGCGACGGCCAAATATATGTAATGAAATTTTCTTGAGGAATCAATAAGATGGATTATTCCTAGAGGAGGGCAACACTATTCTTATAAAGAAGCAAAATGCCTTGGGATAAAGAAAATAGAAACTTGATTTGCATAACATTGAAAAAATACTTCATTTCTTGTCAATGGCTCATATTTATCCACAAAAATGTTTCATAGGGCTTTTTGTTAGGTGCCAATTTACTCCTAAACTTAAGCAGTTTGAGATGAGTTGCTCTTCTCCCCCATCTAAAAGGCTGCAACCAGAACAGATAAACATACCACCAGAGAATCACAGATTTAGAGATGAAGGAGACCTTAGAGACCATCATTTCCAATCCACTCCTTTTATAGAGGAGGAAACTACAGTACATAGTGGTTGAGTCACCAGACCAGGGTTATAAAGGTAACAAGTGACTAAGAGTAGAAGAATATGAAGTCTTCCTGACTTCCAAGTACAACCTCCAGAATATTGCATAGTATAGTGCTGTGGAGAGTTGGGTGATTACTTACTCACTCTAAGTACAATGCCAGGCCTTTAGTCAGGATGATTCATCTTTCAGAATTCAAATTTGGCCTCAGACACATAATAGCTGTGTGGCCCTGGGCAAGTCCCTTAATCCTGCTTGTCTCAATTTCCTTATCTGTATAATGAGCTGGAGAAGGAAATGGCCAACCTCTCCAGAATATTTACCAGGAAAACCCCCAAACAGGGTCAGAAAAAGCCAGACACGATTCAAACGACTGGACAATGACAAAATACAGTGGCATCATAAAGTGCTGCTCACACAACAACCCTCCAGGGTACTGACCATACAAGTATTAATTATCCTATTATGGGAAGGGGTCGGGGGTGGGATTTGGATCTGTGATTTCATTGTTATACAAACTCAGGAAGACTGGCAATTCACAGGTACAAGTGTTTTTAAGTTTGCTGAGGATACTAAAAGATTAACTTGATCGGGATGGCTCAGTGATTTCATGTCTGAGGGAGGATTTCAATGTAGATTTTCCCAATTCCAAGGCTCACCCTCTGTTGACTAAGCTACCCTTTGACTGCCATACATCCTCATTTCACAGACAAGGAAGCTGAAACTCAGAGAAGCTGTGAATGCAGACTAAACCCAAACCCAGGTCTTTTGATATCAAGCACAAGACTTCATTAAGCGATGTAGATTCTCAAAATTAAGTGTTGCATTTCAGAACAACTTCTCTGACACCCTAATCTGCCTGCAATTCAAATGAAAAACCACCTAGACTGTTTCAAAACTGTTTTAGTTTTAGCACACATGTCTGTGCAAGAAGCCACAAGAACTCCTACAACATTTGTGTGAAACACTAAATGGTGGTCTGCCCTGAGACAAGGAATTTGTAATTTCCACCCAAATGAGAATTTCTGGTCCATAAGACAATACGTTATGTCTCAGGTTACCAAGTGATTCCAGCTGGAGTTTCAAATTAACTGACATAAATAACTTGGGGCCCATTCACATTCTCATCAAGTTAACTTTAGTTAGCAGCAACATTGCCTTCTATGAAAACTCTCTCAGGAGGGAGAGATGGTCTTATCTCATGATTTCCCACCTGTTACACTCCTGCATTTCATCATTGTGCCCTCTGGACTCTCATCATCCTTCAAGATACCTTAGCTCTGAATCTTACACCTCCCCAGTAAACTCTACCTCTGGCACATCTCCCTTCCCTCTTGCTGGAGAACATAGAGAGTGCTGTGGAGAGCTTATCCCATATCCACTATTGAAGGTGGAGGGTCAGCCATCCTAAGGGAGCAGAAATCCTATAATTTGCTCCTAGACTACACTCCTAGACTTCATTCCCCCTTGCCAAGTAATATCTCTCTCAGCTTCTTTTTATGTGTTGGCTTTCCCTAGTAGCTTGGGAGCTCTTTGAAGACAGAAACTATCTTTTGCCTTTCTTTAACCCCAAACATTTAGCACAATACCCAATACATAACAGTACTTAATAAATAAATGTTTACTGACTGTTTATGCAATTGTGAATGGAAATAGGTCAACTATATCCAAAGAAAAGGATCAAGAGACAGGCTTGTTGATTTCTTTGAAAATCATCTCATTGAATAAAATTCATTTATCTCTTAAAACAAGTGCATGGCAGAAATGTGAAGGTATGCAGGATGGTCCAGATGCATTATATTGTGCACTGAATCATCCATCAGAGATTGAAAGCTGAAAGGGACCTCAGAAATTATGTAGAAGAAGGCCTTCATTGCACAGAAGAGGAGTCTGAGATAAATGATGAGTGGTATTTAAGCAAAGATAAGATTTAAAGCCAAGACCTTGATTCTAAATCCAGAACTCTTTCCACTATTCCCCCCCTCCATGCAACTCTCATCATAGATTCTTAGTAGAAATTAATAGGAATATTATTTACATTTATGTAGGACCATGTACTTCATATATGAATTTCATTTTTTTTTCAGTCATCTGGGTTCTATCACCTACCTCTCCTACAGCTGCCATCCAAGAATTAAAACCATAGAATCATAGATACAGATCTGAAAACCACCTCAGGTGATCTAGTCTAACCTCCATTCTAAAATTTTACAGATAAGGAAAATGGGGTCGATCAGAGTAAAATGACTTTATCACAATCACAGAAATGCTATATATCAGAGGTGGAATTTGAAACCAGAGTCAAAGCTTTTTCTACTTGATGAAGTACAGTTCTTCCCTAGTCAACCTCAGTCAAAGGAAGTCAATTCAGGATAAGAAAACCCACCCACTTTGAATGGAATCTCACTGTTATTATTGTTCAATCACGTCTGATTCTCCATGAGGCCATTTGGGGTTTTTCTGGCAAAGAAACTAGGGTAGTTTTCCTTTTTTCCCTCTCTAGTTCATTTTGCAAATGAGAAAACTGAGGCAAATAGGGTAAAGTGACTTGCCCAGAGTCACACAACTAGTAAATGTCAGAGGCCAGATTTGAACTCAGGGAGAAAAGTCTTCTGGACTCCAGGCCAGTCACACTATCCACTACACCATTTTGCCCACATTACTATATAAGTGTGTGATGTCTGCCATTTATCAGAATGGTTTTCAACGTCCCCCGGCTTCAGTTGGTTATGAGTCCCAACAACCCTTTTACACTTCTGCAGGTTCATTTCCTGGAAGATGAATCTTGTTCCTAGTTTTATGCACAGTGAAATATGAGTAAGGTCTGTTTTGGGTGGGGGTGTATTTACATGAGAAATGTTTTCTTCCAGTTCTTCAACCCTTTCCAAAGCAGCATTCTTGGTTTCTGCATCTTCCAGCAAAGCTCCCACATCAAATACATTATCCAAGTAAGCCTGAATCTGCACTTGTAGCTTGTCACTTTCTGTGTGTTTCAGCTTCTGAAATTCAAAGCACATAGTCAATTAGTACAGGTTTGGAAAGAGAAAGCAAACAGTAGCCATCCATTTTACACATTTCACTTGTTTTGTTTACTTTTTTTTTTAATTCCCAGATCTCCCTCAAACTCTCCATAACAGGTACTAAGGGTCATCTCCAAGGTCATGTGGTCATTCCTACAGGGATATGGGGCCTAATGAATCAGTACCCTTAGCACAATCTGGAACACTTTATATAGGTGAAATGAGATTAAAATGAAATATTAAAAAACAGTACTGAAGAGAGGGAAAGACACTTCAAAATGGGTAACCTGAAATCCAAAGAGATTTTCATATTTACCAGGGGTTTCTGATTGAGGAAAAGGTGGGAGGTATAACTTGAGTCTACATTGGATACAGATCTTCTTCATTAGCCCCTTGAGTAACAATAAGATACCAACCACTAAGGTCCATCAAAGCATGATTCTTAAGAACCCATTATCAAATTCACCATAACCAAAGGATGGCTCTATGATTAAATGAAAACAAAAAAAGAGGGCTTGGTCTTTTTTTCCTAAACTCAGTATAAATTATTTCTTGATGTTGGTGAAGAATAAGTAAGGTAATATATAAAGTGTTGGGCTTGGAGGCAGAAAAACTCAAATTAGAATTCTGTCCAGATAGCTACCAACAAATGGGCAAGACACTTAATTTTTCTTAGTGTCAGTTTTCTCATCTGTAAAATGGGGATAATCACAGAATAATACTTCACTCTATCCCAAAGAATCAAAGTCACCAACTAGACAGTGAGATGGAAGTCTTAGACTCTAGGAAAATTCTTGCTTCTGGTTCATAAAGACCCTCATTTTGTTTCTAAGGACAAGGGAGACATTAAATTAAGGAAATGGCTACTGTAAGCATTTATTCCAATCTTTAGGTATGATTAGGTTCTGGTTCTGAAAGCCATAATAAAAAAAAATATTGCTGAATTAGCTCCTGGCAATTTTCAAAATTTTAATTTCATGTGTGAAAAATATATTCAACACTAAGGTTTAAGATTAGAGACCTCTCTGCACTGGGTTACTTGGCCTGCCTTGCAGCTCTCTTTCTCTTTGTTTAGAGACTATGTGATCATACTAATAAATGTGTGACTAGCAACCAAGACACTTGCAGACAGATGAGAATTCAAAAAGGAAATCTGAAGTTGGGAACAGTGTTCTAGACTATCCATAAATAAGAAGTCAATATAACTACTGGTGGGAACAAGCTGACAACACAATATACTATGCTTTACAAGCAGATTCTGCAAAGGTTTACCCTGCAGATGTCCCAAGGGCATTTAAGCTCACTGTCTCAGACTATTTGGGAAGTTTCAATCAGATTTTCTGAATGAGATTATAGTAGAATTTGAAGTCTAAAGCAGGACATTGGAACTCCAGGACCAAGGTAGGCACTTTGCAAGGGAGGATGAAGTACTACAGACAGATGTGGGGCCATGTCTCTTCATATCCCTGGTCCATGAATTAAAAACTTCTGAAGCGGTAACTGCCATATAAAAATAAAAGGTGTCAGTTCCTGGATAGGTTTCCCAAGTTACTTTCAGCTTTCTCTTAGTGCTATGACCATCTACCACTCATTTGCAGTCATGGTCTTTGACTTTTACTGCTCACAGTCTGCACAGTCCAGTAGTCTGGTCTCAAAGTAAGAACTGAGCCTACAGAAGCAGCTGCAGCTACAGCAGCTTGGGACTTGTGGGGGGTTAGCTGACTTTGCTACTAAAAGGCTGCTGCTGGCAGGAGACGGACTAAGGTCTCAGGAGCTCTGAAAAAAATCTGGCTTTGCTGGCAGAGAAGCCCACAGAAGCAGAAGCTCACGCAATCCCCTGATTCAAACTCTTTAGCCAACATGGCCATAGTTTACTGGACCATACGGAGGTCCTGATTGGCTGATTAAGAGTTGGATAATCATCAGATTCCTTTCACTTTGGAAATATGCTCATCAGAACTCGTCACGTAAATCAAACACCATAATATGGCCTGTAGTCTCAGCGATACTCACGTCCAAGTATTCATCGAGGCCTAATTTGGTAAATTCATACTGGAGATGAACTCTGAAATTCATGTCTTCAACTGAATGGACTACAATGTTAATGAACTGCATAGATGCCACCTGAAAGGAAATGAACTAGAGGTTAACACACTCTAGCCTGAGTCCCATTTATGCCTTCTCCACCCAATCCTGTGGGGAAACTTTTCCAAGAAAACAATTTCCTATCTGACAGTTTTGCAACCTTATTTTCATTCACTTCTCCTTGCCAATATGTTGTGCTGAGACACTTAAACTATCTTCCACTCCTTAATGGATTCCTAATAATAACTCCATACAAGTAATGATTTTACACCCAAATTTTCCCCATAGATACCTTTTAACCCTAAAATCTTCCCACAACTAACTAGGTATACACTGTAGAAAATGCTGTAATATAGTTCAGTCAATTCCCTTTTCCTTTTGTAATAGAGAAAGATATTTTTACAAAACATTGAGATAACTTGATAGCTATTTTTTCAGATTGTCATGTAGTAACCTTCTACCAAGAAAGTTCAAGTCCTTAAGAAGAACTAACTACATTTATCTTCTAAGAATGGTTTCCAGTTTCTGAGTTTAATTGATATTTCTTTGGTACATATACTTTCTGTAGGTCATCTGTTACTTAACTGTAACTGCTTTTTCCTTTAAGGTACAGTCTCTCAGATCACAAGGGTACTTGTAGTTATATAGAATACTACAGAGTAACCACAGGCCCTAGTCTCCTACCTGCAAAATGAAGGGACTGGACCACATACTCTCTAAGATTCCTTGCAGATGTGATAGTCTCTATATCTAGGCCATATATCAAGGTTCCATAATTGATTTGTTGCATGTTTCCATGCTGAATGTAGACAAACCAACCGAATCTTAGTTTATTCATGGAAATTAGAGCTAAAAGTAAATTGAGTAGAACCAGGAGAACATTATACACAGCAACAGCAAGAATATAAGATAATCAATTCTGAAGGAAGTGGCTCCTTTCAATAGTGAGGCGATTCAAGCCAGTTCCAATGGATTTGTGATGGAGAAAGCCTTCTGTATCCAGAAAGAGAACTGTGGGGACTGAGTATGGATCACTATTTGGAATTTTCACTTTTTAAAAATTTTTGTTTGCTTGTATTTTGTTTTCTTTTGTTTCCTTTTTGATTTGATTTTTCTTGTACAGCATAATAATTTTGAAAATATACATAGAAGAATTGCACATGTTTAACATATATTGTATTACTTGTTGTCTAGAGGGAGGGAAAAATTTTGAAACAATTTTTTCAAGGGTGAATGTTGAAAATTATCTATGCATATGTTTTGAAAATAAGAAGCTTTAATAAAAAATAAAATGAAAATAATAAACCGACAAATAAGGAAATTAGAACTAAAAGGAAACTGGAAGTCATTTAGTCCAAATCTTACAAATAAGAAGAGTGATGACCAAAGGATTGTTTTGACCAAGACCATAAAGATAGCAAACCAAATTCTCTGAGTTCTTTTTTCAGCTTAACATATTATTCTAAGGGAGATGATTTTACATTATATCTTCTAGGAAGAACTTTCTAATGCTGAGGATATTTAACTAAATCTTATCATCAAGACGGGTCATATAATGTCCTATTCCTGGAAATTTAAAAAAAGGAGTCAATAAATGTAGGGGTTTGTTCTGTGAATATGCTCCTCCTATCTTTTTATAAGCAGGTTCAAATGACTTGTTGAGGACTCTTTCTTCCAGCCCCCTGATGAAGGCAAGTGGGGAAAGAAGATTCCAGCTGCACTTCACAAGCACCCTTAACTTTCCTTTACAAGACTTAGGCTGTTGTTTCTTTTCTGAAGTGATTTGTTACATACCATTTTAAATAACATGTAGCTCTAGTTAAGACCAGATGGTGGTAGCAGGATTTCAAATGTTCACTTATTTGCTATTAACCATGTCCTGCTCTGTGAAGCAAAGCTGCCATATTTTTAATAAGCTCAATGACAAAAAGAAGCAACCTCACTAAAGAGTAGAATGAGAAACAAATTCATTTGTGAGTGAAGGTGCAAGCATCCCCTTGGAGATACATATTTTATAGCTTTATGTTAGCAGCTCTCATTCACATAATGGGTGCATATGTACACAATGGAAGGGATTAACACTTTTCTTTTAGCAAGTGAAATGGGCAGATGACTGATTCATAAATGTTTAATAATAATAGCAATAATTTCTACAGATTAAAAGTAGAAGCATATATGTATATATACTATGAAATTATATATCTTTCCTAAACTTCTCTTTTCCTCTATGATACAGAGAAGTGATAATAGAGCAAGAAAAAAAATAGACATACACAACACTGATGACTATAAGTAGCAAAAAATTAAAATTATGCTATTCTGGAGGTTAAACATCTATGATGCATCTTTCCCATATTTTGCAGTCAACAGTCCAAACCACAAGAAATTTCGGTAAGGTAAATTGATCCTTTGTCTGATGTCCCTTATCTTGGAAAGAATGAGTGCTGACTTTCCACACGGGTAACCCCAGGTGGGTCAGCTGCAGTGTAGGGCTTTTTTGGGGAGTCAAGCTCACACAATAATATCTCTGTTCCCAAAGAGATGCCCAGTAGAAACTGATGAGTTAGGTCAGAAAGAATCTGGCAGTCTGGACCTAGTTCTACTCTCGAGGCCTTTTACTGGAGAAAATTATGCTCAGTGGTTAACTTATGAGGATCAAGCCATTAATTAATGTGCCATCCTGTTCTTTCACTGCCGGCTGGAGACTTGGATAGTGTTCCATTATATGTTCTTTCATGTTCACCAGTCTGAGTGAAACTATTCTGTGTATGTGGAAAAAGGAGGGGAGGGGTGGGAGAAGGGAAGCAATAAAATTATTTAAATCTTACCATATCCTCCAATAAAACAGTAGTCATTAATAGATGGTTATCAGAAGCTCAAGCTACAAAAATGTATTCTCTTAAGCACCTCCTTTGAAATGTTTATCAACACATTCATCTCATATGTCAATATATTTTTTCATTCTTCAAAACGTGGTACCAGGACTTTGCAGGTTCATGCTGTGTACCATCACCATAGCTGGTACCAACCAAAGAATGCAGATGTTGCTAGATCAGACCAGCTCTTGCTGTAAGTGCCATGTCATGACAGATGTAGGGTATGTCTTTGGAGGCAAGAAGCATTGGGTCTGGATTTTCTTTTTCCTAACTGAATCCTCCTTCAATATGCTGCAAAATTGGTCCTAGAGTCTCTTTTATGATATCATGTAATATATATGCTACAGCAAAACATATCCATGCACCAAAGAAACTGATAAATTAAAACAGACATTCCGAGGTCTAACAATAACATGCTGTACCCTTGTTTCAGTATGTTTACAGCGAATATACCATCTACATGTTTTCCCAAAATGCAGAAACTTCATGTAACAATACATTCAATTTGCTGCTAAAATAACTTACCATAAAATCTATGTTGTTATCTTCATTTCTGAAATGTTCCATCAACTTCTCAAAGCGCTGTTTTTCTCCACAAACCTGAAAAAGACACACATGTTTTCACCATGCATGTAAAATCTCTTTCTAGAGAGTTCCAAAATCTCATTCAGAAATAATTAGAATTAACAGGCCTTTCCACAAAGGCAGTATTTTTTCGCTTTTCTCACAGCGTATAATTCTTCTCTAGGTTGCTTTAACTCCCAGATCTGAATGTGGGTCAGGTTAAAAGTATCATAAAGCAATATTAGATTTTCTCTGCATGTTGCTTTGATATTCTAAAACGCTTTTTCAATATGTTTTGGTTTTACTGGCAGTCTGTGTGAACCACCTAATTCTGAAGTATGTGCCTAGAACCCTAGAAAATTGTTATATGATGGAAAAACAAAGAGCAGAAATATTTGTAAAGTCATTTCTAAAATTCTTGCTTCTCAAAATATCCAGACTATTAGGGATGACTCTGAGATGCATTCTCTCAGGAGGAGTCAATTAGACATATTTGAAAATATATTAACTTTTTTTAGTTCATAAGGGCATTGCAGAAAAGGAAAACAATTAGCTGAAGAACATTCCTAAGTAATAGGGCTTTGAAATGTATGAATATAATGAACATATTAGAGAATTGATTTTTAAATTAAACTTCTGGGGGCAGCTAGATTGTGCAATGAATAGAGTGCTGGCCTTAGAATCAGGCCTACCCAAATTTGTATCACGCATCAGACAATGGTTGTATGACTATACAAACTATTTATGTGACTCTGGGCAAGTCACTTAATATGCCAAGTGCCTCAAAAAAAAAAATCTAACTTCTCAGTGATAACTAAAAAATGTCAATTGATATTCAATCAAGTTAGCTAATCAACAAGAATTTATTAAACTCTATGTCAGATTAAACACTAGACTTTTAAAAGAAGGGAAAACAGTCTCTGCCCCCAAGAATTTACAGTCTCATGAGGGTAATACCACATAAATCAATAGATATATGTAAGATACAGAGAAAGTGACTTCCAAGTGATTTCAGAAAGAAAGGTTCCAGCATCGGAGAAGCCCAAGAAAAGCCTTTTAAGGCAGGCAGAGTTTAATGTTGAAGAAAACCAGGGATTCAAGAGGTAGTGGTGAGAATCAAAAGGACTTCTGGTATCGCAAACATGTCTCAGCAAAAGTAAAATATGGGACGTGGAATGTTGAGTTCAAAGAATGGGAGCAGTGTAGCTAGATCACAGAGCATGTAGAGGGAAGTCTCCTGAGCCCAGGAGGACCAAGATGAAAGAATAAATGGTTCATACTATAACCTTACAGAGACGTATTCTAGTCATCAAAGAGCCTCTTTAAAAGTTCGAATAAAAGATAATGGTTCTTTTTTTGTTAGCTTCCTCATCTCTCCTTCTTCTACCTGTATCACATCTCTAAAAGCTAATTACTCATAGCTGTTAATACATCACAGATTTAATCCAACAGTTTATATCTGTAACAGGAGAAGGACTTCCAAGATCCTTTCTTGATTTAACGTAAGTCTTTGTTAAATTATTGCCCAAACCACAGAAAATTGTTACATGGTAGAAAAACAAAGGCTTCTGCTTGGAACATCCCATTTTCTAATTCAATTTCTTCAATACTTAGAGAATCTTTGATTTTTGTTTATATGAGGGTACCACCTCCACTGACATAAATTCTGACTCTTCCATACTTCAGGAGATGGCTACCATAGCCAAAACTTTCATTATCTATTTGTGTCCTTTGTGAAGAATATTTTCTTTTTAATCTCCCCCAAATCTTCATGTATATAAAATATTGGACCTATGATTCTGATGCTACTAGCGTATGAATTCAGAACAAATTATATATTTCTTTAGTGTGGGAACTGCCTTATTTATCCACTTTTTTTTTCTTAATGACTGATATAGTACACTGAATTTGTAGGAATTTAATTTATATTTGTTGATTGAAAATAGTCCTTTTTTTGTTCAATGTGGGGCCTATATTTAAAATTTTTCTCACTTGGTAAGATCTGCCAAAACCAATAGGCCTTATGAAACCTAGGGTCATCTCCTCTGCCATAATGAGGCATTACAATGTAGGACATTAGAAAAGAAAACTCAGGGATAATATGTCATAAAAAGTCATCCCTGAGGAATTTTTTATGGAATATTAACTCTGCAATGATACTTTATTGTGATTTATCTAAGCTATGCTAAATTAAAAGAAGTGAAGTTATATAGCAGAGAGAAAAGATAGCCAATAGGAGACCTTATAATTACCTTAAAATGTATGAAAGATTTATTACATTGAAAGAGAAGGAATTGCTATTACCCATCTTTTCTAAGGATTCAATAATGCTTTGGCTTCAATAAAGACAAAATTAACACAGAGATTGTTGGACACAGGAGAGATACCAGAGTATAGAAGGAACCTTAGGGGCCATCTAGTCCCATTCCCTCTGTAATGGGCTGAGGCTTGAGATGATGCACTGAGGTCCCAAGCACATGAGGCTAAATAGTAATTGGACCATACTCTATTAATATATAAGCTTGGAGAAAGAATGGCCCCCGCCCACTCTTTGTGCAAGTCCTGATGTGTTGTATAGGAAATGACGATTGTGGTGGTGGAAGCAGGGGAGTGGAAAGGGAAGGGAAGGAGAGACTGCTTGCTTTTGCCATTGCGACGACCTTTCAGCTCAGATTCCCCCTCTGTTAGCTGGCTTCCTGTTGCAGCTGCCCGTATTGCTATCGCAATCTTTCTTGCCTATATTTGCTATCGCAATCCTTATTCACCTCTTCACTTCAATAAAGATTGAAGATTTTTCCCTTAACCTGAATTCTTGACTCCGGCTGATTTTAAATATGAGGTCATTACAATTGGCGCCCAACATGAGGCTGTTTTTCATTCCCTGTGGCAAAACTGTCCATTCATATCTTTTATAAGGCTCAGCTAAGTTAATGCTGGGCACTGAAAAGGCAAATCTTTTCATATCCTCCTTATCCAGAGGGATAGAATAGAAACAATCCTTAATATCGATGACCCAAAGAGGCCACTCTCTAGGCAATTGAGTAGGAGATGGAAGTCCAGGCTGAAGAGTTCCCATAGTTTCCATCTGTTCATTCACTATTCTTAAATCAGTGAGCATCCTCCATTTTCCCGATTGCTTTTTTATAACGAACACTAGGGAATTCCAAGGATTTAAAAAAGGTTGTAAATGCCCTTGTTCAAGCTGCTCCTGTACTATATCTAATAAGGCCTGAATTTTATCACTACCTAAGGGCCACTAAGTTCTATCCACACTGGTGGATCAGTTTTCCGTTGGATAGGAACAGGTGAAAGTGTTGGCAGGCCTTCAACAGCAGCCCTGCTTAAAAAACCGAAGTACTCATTTTTAACCTTAATTGTTGTAAAACGTCTCTTCCCCACAGAATGATGGGTATTTTTTCAACTATAAAAGGAGTAAAAACTCCTGTTTTGCCTTCAAAAGTCCATCTCATAGGGGCAGCACTAACTTCAGCTGCTATTGATCCTCCTACTCCAGACATGTAGGTGTCTGCTTTAATCTTTGGCCAGTGACTGGACCAACTGGCACCTCTAATAACTGTACGATCCGCACCTGTGTCTACCAATCCTTCTAATGGTAGGCCATTTATATAGATCGTGAGCATAGGTAGGTCAGCTGTTACAGCTGCTGTCCAGTATATTTCTGGATTTTGTGGTCTGGAGTCAGAACCTGGGTGACTATCACGAGGCTGCTTATTAGGATTCTGTATGAGTAAACCTGATGCTACTACTTCTCCTGGGTGATAAGTCACACATTATCTACCTGCATTAGTGACTGGGATATTATCTACACATTCCCCACTTTCCCACATCAGTGTGTGGACAGATAGTTTTGTACGTACAAACACATCGCGCCAGGGGCTGGAGAGCGGCCGTGAAGGGGGGCCGCCTCTCACCCGGAGCGCAGCGCATGTTCGTGGGGCACCTGGTGCTAAATCATTCGTAGACGACCTGCTTCTAGGTCGGGGTTTCGTGCGTAGCAGAGCAGCTCCCTTGCTGCGATCTATTGAAAGTCAGCCCATTACACCCCTCAATGTTAATAACAGATAAATCCATGTATCCAAGTTAGTTTAGAAATAATCAATATGATTGTATCTAAGATATACTGTAACCTATTTAACATATATAAAGGACTGCTTGCCATCTGGGGGAGGGGGGTAGAGGGAGGAAGGGGAAAAATTGGAACAGAAGTGAGTGCAAGGGATAATGCTGTAAAAAAATTACCCTGGCATGGGTTCTGTCAATAAAAACTTAAAAAAAAAAAAGAAAGAAAGAATCAATATGGACTATTTAGACTCTGAGGGTTTTCTACCTCTAAAATTGCCCCCATTTTTAATCTTTTCCCCACAAGTATACTTGCTAGATATGGCACCAAGGGTACCACTTTCCACTAGATATTAACTGTTGGCAAACTTCAGCAGGAGTAAATCAGTACGACATCAGGCTTCAGTTAAGTAGGGGGCTAGAAAGGGGACTCAGATAGAAGAGTCCCAATATAGAAGGCTCTAAAACAGGTTTGTCAGGACTACTTTGCAAGGAATCCAACTAGCCCTTTCCAATCTTGAGGATATAAGCCATGGACACATGTCACTTATGGTATATAGCAACAAGAGTGTCCCAAGATATACTCAAACAGTCATCTGTAACCAACCTTTTTTCCTTAGCTCCATTTATGAGTCTCACTCTCACTTGTACTGGCCTAGAAATTTAGTGAAATCAATCCAAGAACACAATTCAGAAAATTGTCATATAACTATCTATCATACAACTATAGCACTTTAGCTGGCTCAATCAACCAATTAACCAAAAAAAAAGTGTCTAGTGCTATGTGCCAGACACTATGTCAGGGGAAGAGCTAAAACTTAAAAAATTTAATAGGTCCAACCCTTAAGGAGCTTGAGACTCAATCTTTTTTTTAAAAAATCATAACATGTAAAATTCTAAGAGTCGAGTACGATTTCCAGTTTTTCCCTCCACAGCTTTGTGATTTAGGGGAATTCATTTTGCCCTTCCTCAATTTAATTATCTATAAAATGAGAATCCAGACCAAATGATATCTAAGATGTGTTTTGGTTCTAATGCCTATATTCCCATTTTTTAATTTCCTTTTTCTGCCTCAGGCTATATATTATACTACAAATGTCTTAAGGGTCCACAAGCACCCAAGGACCCAGGTTAAAGGATTTATAACTTATTCAGAACAAAAATTACTTCTAGTACATACTTCATTAGACTTGAAATCAAGAACAGAGAGTTTAACTCCTGGCAAAGATATTTACTAGTTGAGAGATCAAAGACAAAGTTACTGGACTTCTCAAAGACTCGATTTTTATATCTGTTAAGTGGGGATAATACCTATGCTTTCTAAATCACAAGCTTAATGGAACTTTAAAAGTTTAAATTGCTGTATAAATATAACTTGAGTCCAACTTGACACATCATAGAATCATCAATTTACAAGGATCTTGGCATTCATCTACTCTAATGCCTCTCCTCCCCCTATTTACTAGATGGAAAAACTGAGGCCCAGAGAGATTAAATAATTTGCTCAGGATCACACAAATAATGAATGACTAAGCTCCTTGACCCCAAATCCAAGGTTTGTTCTTCTATTCTATATCCAGTGGCATGCAGCATGTATTATAACAATTTTTTCTCACTACCAAATTCAAACCAAACATCCCTCTCAACTGAAACAACAAAGATGTATGAGGCTGACATGGGCAACAGGGATGTAACTCTATATGGGTTCACATAACTGAATGTGGTTGTTGTGAAATTATTCCTTATTATCACTAAATGTCTGATTTGTACACCTATTTTATATACCTATAATATCTGGAGTCATGTAAAACTTTATTAAGGAAAAAGGGTCATGAGTAGAAATGGTTTAAGAAGCCCTGGTCTTTAATATATTTGATAACTTAAGAGTTTTTTCCATAAGTATATCAGTGATCTGATCAATTTAAAATGTGACTATTCCAATAAATGATTTTGTATTCAAATATGAGACTGCATAATCAAATGGAAAAAGAATAGGACTTGAATGAAAAAGACCTGGATTCAAGTGCTGACTCTGTCCTTTGCTATCCATGTGATCCTAAACAAGCCAGTTACCCATTTGAACCTCAAAGCTTTTATCTGTGAAATGAGAGTAATAATATTTGTTCAATCTATTTCACAGCATTATTGCAACCTGAACAGCAATTATTACTGCCCTCCTCATTATCAGAGTAATGGTAAATGGTTGTAAATTTCCCTGGTATGTATGTAATAGGCCTTAACCAGCTTGCAATAATGGAAGACCAATTAACTCTTTCAATTAACCCTATATTATTACTATAAATCAGATTCATCACTAGTCATGAAATTACTATTGATATTCAAGTCCTCCAAATGTTAAGATGTCAACTTATTAACCAATTAATACTAGATAATTTAGATTATGATTATGTATAAAAATGAACGACTGTTAAAAGGATAACTAATCATTTTTGCTAGTAGTCTAATTAAAAGCAATATATCCAACTGTCTGGGACAATTTAAGTGTTTTGTCTGTATATCTTTTCCAGGTCAATAATTCTATGAAGCAAGCCTTCATTTCGATTGCTTGCTGCTTTTGTTGATTTTAAACTCATGTTCTCTTCTAATACCAATAATGAACAAATTTCCCTGGATGTAAAAGGATTCCTTTAGTTTTATTTTAAAGGGTAAGGGCTTTGGTGTAAGGTAAGGACACTGTTTTTATTTGGATGGTAGATAATAATAATGATATCAATTATATTTATGTAAACATTGTTTCAAGTGTTTTCCCTTATATTATCTCATTGGATTCTCAAAACAAGCCTATCAAATATTCAGGAACTCAAGCTGTGGTACTGGAAAAAGCACTGGATTTAAAATTAGGAGATGTCAATTTATATCCAGTTTCCAATAATTTCTAGCTAAGGACAAATCAACGTAGCTTTTTTAAGCTTCTCTTTCCTAGAATATAATAATTTATAAACATGTTCTATAAATATGACTATTATTTCCATTTTACAGACAAAGAAATTCAAGTTCTAAGAGTTTAAGAAATGACTTTTCTAAGGTCATGCTTAAATGACTACACAAATCACTAATTATGGATCAGAATGGAGACTAGAACAATACAGACTAGAAGCTAGTGACTTGGTTGGTTGACTTGCATGGTTGCCTTGCAGAGAGATGTTAGTTATCATGCATGTCCGTGAAATTATTTGTCTAAACCAAAAAACAAAACAAAAATAACAAAAACAAAAAATTATCTATGTTTCTATCTTTTTACATATTAATTATAAAACAGTTCATTAAAGCCCAGTATTATCCTCTCAGAAATGTAATTACATAAAAGAGATATCACAGGAATTCAACAGAAAGTGACCTAACTTTAATGCCTAAATATATCCAAAAGGGAAACTCACAAATAAATCAAAGATCCAGTCTAAAAGAGTTCACAGAACTGATTCCATATGGATAGTCAAAGAAAATGTTAACAAAAGAAAAATAGCAAACTATTTATAGCCTGCTAATCAAATGAAAAACCATCCAAACCCCAGAGCAAGTGATACCAGAACAGTTCACACTGGGTGAAGTCAGTAAATCACTGATGCTAGCCTAGTGGAGTGAAGTCAGCATTTAGCAAACCCTTGGCTGTCAATGTTTCTTCACGGATCTCTCATTCTGTCATCAGATGAGTCAGTGTTAGGAACATGTGTGTTACAAGAGGCAGAGAAATGCCTTTAATCTTTCAAAATAAATTGGATTGTTTCAAATAGTCTGTAGATTTACAGATGATTGCGATTTTATGAACTGAACCCTCACTACATGAAACCATATGCTGCCATTTAGGTCTGAAGGCCAGGTTCAGGTAAATAAAAGAATAATCTAATTGACTTGTATCATTATGGTTTTCTGCTGTGAAAGGGTTAAAGGGGTCTTAATTAGCTCTCCAAATTGTCTGTCTATACAAAATTTTATATTGCTGTGTAGTCAATTGTAAATAACTAGGCATTTGAGGACCGTTGTTTGTTTTTACTCATCCATAAGAACAACCTAGTTTCAAGAACCACCCACCACTTCTCAAGGCAGAGAAGTGTCTTAACAAGATTCACATTTATATCCACATTACCTCAGTGTTCATTAGACAAATATATTCTGGAATACTACAGGAAATGGCAAGATATGTTTAGTGAAGGCTGGTAAGAGACATATCCCACATCAAAAGAAAACAGTATTAAGCTCATATAGTTCACATCTGGACCACCACCACTAGACATAGTTAAAATAAAGCAGTAATGATTGGAGTGCCTCTTTTTACTTTTGAAATTGAACACGTTCTTGAAAATTAGTCAGAATGAAAGGAATAAAAAAAAATGTGGCTTTTAAGTTGTTTTAAAAATCTGAGAAATATTTGATTAGTAATACTCAAGGGCATTTTCCCAAGAGTCTCTTCAAAGTATATGATATGCCCAATAAAAGCAGAAATACATTTCTACATATTTTGTAAATTACTTATATCAGTCATCACAGGTCCTACCACCTCTTCTTATAAGTTTTTAAGTTAATTTTTTTTTTATTTTATGCTCGTGAACTTGATCATTTCCCTATCTTTAATATTTTCTTATCTTTCCCTCACCCTTACATATAAACTTGGTCCATCCAGTCATTCTCTATATCAGCTGGGTACCACAGAGAGGGAGACTCACAAGGAAAGTTGGAGGACATAGTTTTTGCCCACTTTGCAATGCTAAAGATCCTCTCAAAAAGCAAGAAGTCTTTTCTGAGAGGTCAATATGTTTGCAAAATTTGAGATCCAGCGAAGTGGCACAGTGAATTGTGTTGGACAGTAAGATCCAACTGGAATCCTGCCTCATATACTACTAATTATGTGATCCTGGTAAGTAATTTAACCTTATAGCCTCAGTTTTCTCAACTATAAAATGGGGACAATTATGGAGCATCTCGCTCTTAGGATTGTTGTGAAGAAAGAGGTGTGGAACAGTCCCATGATATTATGTAAATGCAATACAAAAGCTAGCTATTATTATTGTGCTGTTGGTAGAAGACATGACAAGAAATCAAATGAGGTGATAATAGCATGTAGTTATTATCCAACTATTCCAGTGAAAAAGAGTTGAATGATGTGCTCATACCTCCACAAGGGCATGGAGACACAGAAAGTACCTCCCAACAGACCCTCACAGAAAAAAAACACCACACAAACCCAACTCAAGAAAGATGTTTAACCATGCTGGCTAGAGGTAGAGAACACAGCTGCCAAACCACTATCTCCTTCACATCTGGTACTCTCATGCTTATAAAGCTGGGAAATTCTGCCCTGCCCAGATAAAAAGATCCACTCCCAGGAAAAACAAAATATATTTTCACTTAAAGGAAAACTGAAGTAAAAAGTTTAACTGCTGCCAAAAAGCAACTGAACTATGTTCTCAAACATCTGTGGAAGAAATTTCTGAAGTCTCCCAAACCATTTTGGATCAACCTGGGCCCTTACTGAATAGGAGTCAATGTTTTAAAGTGCCGCTAACCCATAGACTAAAGTTCAGAAGATGAGTCTTCCTAAAGCCAAAATGAGTCTGTTTTACAAGATACTCTCAATAAAAACTATCATCTTGCTGGCCAGATGTGAAAATGAACAACAGCGTTTTGTGCTCCACCCACCCCTTCCCTGAAACACATTTCTAGGGCCTTTCCAGAGAACTCCAGTCCTCGACTTCCCTGAGAACAGCAGCTACCAATGGCCTCCCAAAAACTCAACTGCTGGATTGAAGTCTACCTCTTATGAGGTGGATTATAAATATGCTGCTGAGTCAGTTATAGAAAAATTTAGAGGCCTCTCGCCTAAACATTGCTTCTCCGATCTGCGCCCCAGCTCTCCTGCCACAATACCGTCTTTTTCTTTCTCTTACAATAGACCCCTGTGATCAGCAGGGCTCCCAGCAGGAAGGCCCTGTTTTAGTGGCCCAGTCTGTTTTGATTGCTCAGGCTGCCATTCTTAGGATATGCTAGAGAACAAAAGTTCAATTTTCTTGTGATGGCCTACTTAAGTAAATAGTTATTTCATATTTAATCCTAGGTAGGAAAAAACCCCAATACATCTTTTACCTTTAACTGAGAAAACTAGCAACATGGGGATTACTGACGCCACCACAAACTCATTTAGGGTTGAGAGGAGTGGGGAAGCTTTATGAACCCTGAGGAGTTGTTAGCATTTTTTCCCCCAAAACTTTTCTGTAGTTCTTAGAAAAATAAATGGCTGGAGTAAGGGAAGGGCATCCTAAGGACTTAATGCTGGCAATAAAATCTACTTGTGATTTAAATGCAGGCACTCTAATCTAAATGAAGCATTTAGAGGCAGAGGCTAAATAACCTTATCTTACTCCAATGGAGCAAACATTAATGAAAGGTAAACAGTGAGGGTTTATTCAACATCCCATTCCCTTTTAGGTCTCATTAACTAGAACATTTGGATCAATGCTGGCATGGTAAACATCCAATTAAGACAAAGAGGTTGTAAACTACACCACAACAAACCTTGGGATGAAAAAAATCACTTGTGCAGATGTTTCAAAATATCCAGATGTTTGGCATCTTCAAAGCAAAATATTCCATTCATCTCAGATTATTTGCGATAGATAGGCACTGAGTGCCTGTTAGAGGCTAGGCTCTGTGTGTACATCCCAACTATAGTGGTTTGGGGTGTCTTAAATGGAGAGCCAAACTTGGTAGAAAATCAAATCAAAACAAAACAAAACAATCGCTCTGAGCTTTACAATAAATGGCCATCTCAGGCCTTGTCTTCTAAGGGCAGCTGGAGAATATAGTTGATAGAAGGCTGAGCATGGAGTCAAGAAGACCTGAATTCAATGTACAAGCTGTGTGACTGGGCGAATCCTGGGTTCTCTGTCTGCCTCAGCTTTTTCAACTGTAAAATGGGGACAATAACAGCACCTACCTCCCCGAGCTGGTAGGTGGTCTGAGATGGTAATCTCAGTGCTTAGCGCTGAGCCCAACACATAGTAGGCGCTTAATAAATCTTTCCTTCCTTCATCTCTTCCCCCTGGCTGTTGCAGGTATTTCCTACCTGCCCTGTAGGTAAGAAAGAATCCATGTGGGCCACATTAAACAAAAGGGATGGCCAGAGCCTGGAATATTAAGGCAGAATATTAAAGAGGCTTCCTCTTCTGGTTCTTTCTTTTTAGTCTTTTGGTGAAAATCAACTCACCTGAGCTCCACAGACTGTGGGTCAGATCTGTCCTTTGCCTGGAATGCACTATTCTGTTTCTTTTCTCTTGCGGCTGGATGTTTCAAGTTAAGCCTTATTGCCTTCAATTGCAAATGCTACATTATACTGAAAAATGACCTCTTGCTTTCGGCACCAATGGTATAATTACGTTTTCTCTGAAAATTCCTAAATCCTCCAAACCAGCTTCAATAGATTTTGACAATATGCTCCTAAGCATAGATGTATTTTAATTCTTCAAAGAGATTTCTTGATATCAAAACTTTTGATACAAAGAGGAAGAAGAGAAGAGGAAGAGAAGGAAGAAGAGGAAGAGGAAGGGGAAAAAAGAAAGAAGAGGAAGTGGAAGTAGAAGTAGAGAAGCAACACAGAATGCTAAGTACCTAAAGGCACCTGACCAAGTTGTCAGAACAACTTGGGGTCAAGACCCATCTTTATTATTATTTTTTTGATAATCACTTTTTATTTTCCAAATATATGCAAAGATAGTTTTCAACATTCAACTCACAAAATTTGTGTTCCAAATTTTTCTCCCTCTTTCCCCTATCCCTCTCCCCTAGATAACAAGTAATCCAATAAAAATTAAACATGTGCAATTCTTCTAAACATATTTCCACATTTATCATGCTGCATGAGAAAAATCAACTAAAAAAGGAAAAAAAATGAGAAAGAAAAAAAAAAAGGAAGCAAACAACAACAACAAAAATGAAAATACCATGTTGTGATCCATATTAAGGCCCCTTAGTGCTTTTTCTAGATATATGGCTCTTTCTATCACAGGTCTATTGAAATTGGCCTGAATCACCTCATTATTGAAAAGTCCATTACAGTTGATCATCACATAATATTCTTGTTGCTATATACCAGTGGTTCTCAAACTTTTGTTTTCAGTATCTTTATACAATTAAAAATTATTGAGGATATCCACAAAGCGTTTTTGTTTATCTGGATTATATTTATACATTTATCATATAATAAATAAATAATATTTATTTTGTATATAATAATTATATGATAATATTTATAATAATAACTATTTTTGAATTTGTAGACCCTCTAAAAGGATTTCAGAGATCCCCAAGATTCTCTATACCATACTTTGAGAACCACTGTTATATACAATGTTCTCCTGGTCCTGTTCATTTCACTTAGCATCAGTTCATGTAATTCTCTCCAGATCCTTCTGAAATCATCCTGCTGGTCATTTCTCATAGAACAATAATATTCCATAACATTCATATACCATAACTTATTCAAATATTCCCCAACTGATGGGCATCCGCCCAGTTTCCAGTTCCATGACACTATAAAAAAGGCTATTACAAACATTTTTTGCATATGTAAATCCTTTTCTCTTTTATATGATCTCTTTGGGATACAGACCCAGTAGAGACACTACTGGATCAAAAGATATGAACATTTTAATAGCCCTTCAAGCAAAGCTCCAAATTGCTCTACAGAATGGTTGGACCATTTCACAATCCAACAAGTTATTAGCATTCCAGTTTTCCCACATCACTCCAACATTTATCATTATTGTTTTCTGTCATCTTAACCAATCTGAGAGTTGTGTAGAATACCTCAGAGTTATGACCCACCTTTGATATATACTAGGTAGATGACCCTAGGCAAGTTAAAATATTTCAGTGCCCCATATAGCTCTTAGGACAACACTGGTAGAAAATAGATAATATTTCTTCATAAGGAGCTTCAGGATGTGGAGAGACTTACATGAACTGATGCTAAGTGAAATGAGCAAGGCCAGGAGATCATTATATACTTCAACAACAATACTATATGATGATCAATTCTGATGGACCTGGCTATCCTCAGCAATGAGATGAACCAAATCAGTTCCAATGGAGCAGTAATGAACTGAACCAGCTGAACCCAGCGAAAGAACTCTGGGAGATGACTATGAACCACTACATAGAATTCCCAATCCCTCTATTTTTGTCCGCCTGAATTTTTCATTTCCTTCACAGGCTAATTGTACAATATTTCAGAGTCCGATTCTTTTGTATAGCAAAATAAAGGTTTGGACATGTATACTTATTTTGTATTTAATTTATACTTTAACATATTTAACTTCTACTGGTCATCATGCCATCTAGGGGAGGGGGTGGGAGGAAGGAGGGGAAAAATTAGAACGAAAGGTTTGGCAATTGTCAATGCTGTAAAATTACCCATACATATAACTTGTAAATAAAAAGCTATTAAAAAATTTTAAAAAATAAAAAAAAAAGCCTTGAATACCAAAAAAAAAAAAAAAAAAAGCTTCCAAGACCCCCAAAAATATCAGATAAAAGTTAAGATACATTGAGGGAAAAATTAGTATCACATAAATAGTTACTGTCTGTTGAATAATGCCAGTGTAGTTTTCATCACTGACATGTATCATAGTGTTCTTATGATTTGTCTTATAAAGAACAAAATTATCAGACATTAAAACTAAAAAGTGTTGGAGATCATTTAATCCAACTGCAACACAGATTAAAAAAAAAAAAAATGAGATCCAGAAAAGTAAAACTAAAAAGTGTTGGAGATCATTTAATCCAACTGCAACACAGATTAAAAAAAAAAAAAATGAGACCCAGAAAAGTAAGACAACTTGGCCACTGTCCTCAACTCAAACACAAAGCTTCTGAATCAAGTGACATCTTCATTAGGCCTTGCTTTCTCAAAGACCAGGCTTAATTCTAATCACAAAAGGAATCTTCTACATAATTACACTAGGCAGAAGGTAGAAATAACCTATTTTGCTGTTATGTTAGGTTTTTAGGGGTCATATCTTAATCAGATAATGAGATTATGAGTTACATTAAATAACCTTTTCTATAATGACTCTGAAGGATGTACTGAAAAACCCTGGAGCTGTATGATCTATTTAGGGATATGTTTATAAGGTCCACCAATGTTACTCCAGAAAGTTCAGTTCCTCTATGGAATACTCTACTTAATGTAAAGTGAGAACTGTCTATGTTTGGAAAATTATCATGAAGTTCTATATTTTTATCTTCTGTTTATGTAGTGCTAGCAACTGTTGAGCTTAGTAGTTTGAGTCACTAGACCTGAATGTTTCCTCAGTCTTCTCCTTGGTTCCAAATTCTACATTATGGGGGTAAAAGGCATGAGTAAGTAAGAGCAAGAGGAGGAACATAATGGGAACCAAAGCCAGCCATGTGCGGCCCTAGCCAGAATCAAGAAGATGATGCAAGGGGCAGACATGTAAAGGTTAGACACAGCCACACACAGGAGCCAGGGTCAGATAAGTGGGACCTGAGTTCAAATGGATGGAAGACAAACACCTGAACAGGTGGGAAGAGCAAGGCAAAGGTCTGCCCTTTTGGCACCAACGTGTTAAGTCAAGCTTTCAATCCAGAGGCTCTGGTGGTATATGTCTTCTGCTTTCACTTGATGGTTTTATTTGGGGAGTGTTTTATGGAAGGTATCTTTTTTTTAATGGATAAAAGGCTGCAGAGTATCAAGCCAAGGAACAGGAGTGGAGTGAGAGAGCATGATACCATAAAGTCAACATGTTTTTGTTTTTTATTAATCCAAACTTCAAAATTCTTTACATAAATTCAAATTTGCATGATGTGAATTTATGTAAAGCAAGAATTATCTATATAAAACATCAACACTGAGTAGCTACCAAAAAAGAATACATTATTTATTAAGTATAGTAGAAACCACTCTGATATGTTAGATTCTGTTAAGAGTCAAGAAAGGTGTCAATGAATCTAGATGCCTTTTAAACTACCACGGAAATTGCCAGGAAATTGATAGAAAAAGGAGCCCTCAGCAGCAACATCCAAAAATCTGACTTGTCAAAATCCAATAGAGCTTAACACTCAAATTACACTGGCTATTTCCACTCTCTGAGGAAAACAACTGGCAGACTTCAGAATGACAGGTGACTGACAGTAATTAAGAGCTGCTGGGCTACTTTCTTTTATGGACTATGTTGAAGTAAGTCACCAGGAATGAAAACTAAATATTATTGTGCATTTTTAACAGGGTGGAATATAAAAGGACAGAGCCTGGAATGAACTATATTCACCCTCTGGGTAAATGTGAGTAAGCATGTGGAGGAATGGAGAATAGAATAAAGAGCAAAGGACTGAAGAATAGCCCTCTACCTGCAGTTTGCAGAATGCAGTTTGGGATCTATCAGAGGAATATGGACATAAAGAATTCAAATAATGAATATAAAAGCTGAGTATTCCAAACATTGAATAAACCAGATTTGGTCCTAAATAAATGTGGATTTGCTGACCATCAAATACATGGTATGAAATTTGACTCCTACATTTTTAATTCACTTTCTTAACCTATCTATAAATGTAGCAAACTTGGGGGAAATGTAAGGAATTTACTTTAAAGGGAAATAAAAGAAAGACACTTGGGAAAACAAGCTGATCTAACTGACATTGGAGGCAATGTTTTGCAATAGGAAGAGTGCTGGATTTGAAATCAGAGAACCAGGTTCAGATTCCAGCTTTGTCACTTACTATGTGGGTGGTCTTAGACAATTCAACACAGCCAGGCGATAAAGTGAATAGAAACTGCATTTGGGATTTGGAAAATTCAAATTCAAATCCTGCTTCAGACACTTATTAGAAATGAGACCTTAAACAAGTCACAACCTCTGCCAGCCTCAGTTTCCTCATCTGTAATATGGGGATAATAATAGAATCTATTTTTTAAGAGTTGATGAAAAGATAAAATATAAAATACTTGGCAAATCTCAAAACTCTCCTTGCTTTTTACTCACAGTTACTACCTATATTTTAGCCCCCATTCTTGATTAATGGAACAGCCTCCCAATTTCAAGTCCCTCAACTTGAAGTTTCTCATCACTTCAGTCCATCCTACACCCTACCACCAAAGTGGTTTTCCTTAAGTACATATTTAACAAGGTGACCCTACTACTTAACCACCTTCCGAGACTTCCTGTTGCCTCTAGAATTAAATATAATTCCTCTGTACAGCTTTAAAAGCTCTATACAATCTGACCACATGCTCTAAAACTTAGTCAAACTGGTTTTCTCTATATTCCTCACATGTGATATTTCATCTCCCAACTTCATGTCTTTTCAGCAGCCATCTCTCATGTCTGCAATATATCACCACTTTACCTTCTCCTTAAGAGTCCTCTTCTGTTTCTTTAAAATTTATATCAAACTTCATCTTCTGCATAAAGACTTCTCCAGGGGGCAGCTAGGTGATGCAATAGATAGAGTACCAGCCCTGAAGTCAGGAAGACCTAACTTCAAATCTGATCTCAGACACTTAACACTTCCTGTCTGTGTGACCCTGGGCAAGTCACTTAACCCCAATTGCACTTCTGGAAATTTAGGTCCCTAGAGGGATGATTAAAAGAACCTTTTGGGGGCCATCTTATTTTTCTACCTTCAACGATAAACTTATCAAAGACAAAAATGTCATATATTGTTCTTTTTTTCTTAGACTCTCAATATAAATAAAACTGGTTTCTGAGTTTTAAAATATTCATTTTTTTTATCTGAAAAAAAAAAAAGTTAAATGATGGTCTTCACCAGTGAAAACACATTGTACAAAAGATGCTAAACACAAAGATATAGGGAAATAGTATAGAGAATAAGGGGAAATGGCTTTCCTCTACTGAAAGAAAAACCTAAACATCTGAACTGGAATACATGGGAATGCACTGTTAGAAGCTGGGAACCCCTCCCATTCCAGTAAATAACTATCTTTCTGGAACTGTTAACTGTGCCTGAGTCAGGAAATTAGATTAGCTGACTTTTAACTAGACCATCTAATACTGTTAATCTCTAATTCTTTGATTTATTCAATTGGCTGTCAACAGTCTTCATTTTTACCCCATATAAAACTATTTAATGAGGCTGATAAATCAGATTAAGGATACTGCATAACTCAAATCAGTCCTTGTCTCCCAAAGTATATTCACCATCCTCTGTGGGGTCGGCAGGGATCAGGTAAAAAAGAATAGAGTAGGTTCTTCCAAAGTAAGAAAGAGACACTAAGGGAATGTCAACACAGGTCTTCAAATTAACTGCTGAAAAGATGAAGAGATCTTAAAATCTGGCTAACTTGAGTTAAATGTCCATCTTTATGGTGTTTCTTGTTTTTTTAAACTTGATAAAGGCATTGCCATGGTTATTACTGGTTTGTTTGCTTTTTTTCTCAGCTCTATCCCACAGCAGAGTGCTTCACATTGTCCTCATGTGCCTCATAATCTTTAAAATATATCTAAATGTCAAAGACAACAGCTTCTTAAAAGATACCTTCTAATCTGAGACCCAATGTCATTTCACTGTTTCGGATTCTCTGGGGCTTACAGAAAAAAAAAAAAAAAAAAAAAAAAAACCGCTCAGCATTTTCTATTCATTCTCTTCAGCATTTTTGCTTTTTCTTTGTCATCTCTTAAGGATAAGAAAGGGAACAGCAGACACCAGATAAAAGGAACATTCTTCTGGTCCCTTATTTCACAGTTGGCAAAAAGCGAAGGTTTTAAAGAGATCCTTTTTATACATACAAAAATAAAACAGGATGACAAAGGAAGCACCTTCTCCTGGAAAAACAGTGGCTGCTGTGAACAAGATAGAGAATGGACCTCTTTGTCACATAAATATCACACAGGCTTGAGGGCAGAGGGAGGGATATAATTAAAGCAGAATTGTGAAGCAAAGCAGCCCCACAGATGCGAATCGTGATAACGTGATCATTTAATCTATTCCTAAGTAATATTTTTGCAAGGCACCATTATCCCTTTGTGCCTTGAACATATCTATTTTTTACACATCAAAGAAGGCCCTGAAGATTATTAGAAGTGAATGAACACAGCAGTTGATGGAGCATATTATGATCAGCAGAGGAAGGAGAACCAATGGTACTTTGCATACTTCTGACAAAATTACTATTACTGATATAAAATACCGTATCTATGCCCTCATCTGTCAAAGTGTTCTCACTTTATGCCCATTTAACAACTAATGGCTGAAATAAAATCGACTCCACTTCAGAGCTGGCAGAAATAGCTAATTACAAATGTCCAATGCTACAAGAGGTTTGGAGGGTGCACTTCCTATCAGTCCTCCTCATGTTCTTGATACCACATAGCTATTGCATCAAAGCTGCCTGAAATGATATCAAACTGACTTTCGCTTTACTCATCAGAAGAAAGGGGGAAATCTAAGTCATAGAAGAAGTGAGGGAAGCTTTTTTTTTTTTTTTTAAAACCTGTGCCCAGCTTTCCTGGGGCAGCTGTCCTGCTTTGAAGGTTTTTGGCCGTATTTTTGATTACATAGTAGCCATAAAGGAAGCCTTTTTTTAAATTTTATAAAGCAAGAGTGACAATACTCCTAGGTAAAGTTGGGGATCCGGGAGGTCATGTGATTAAGTAGATGCTGCTCTTCTTTCTAACTTAAGACTCTCTCCCTTTAATGGTTATACGTTTAGGATTCCTAAACAATTCATTTATCAAGAAGAACAAAACTTTTTCCTCTATGGTAAGGGTCCTCAAGCTTTTTAAATAGGGGTCCAGTTCACTGTCCCTCAGACTGCTGGAGGGCCGGACTATAGTAAAAACAAAAACTTTATTTTGTGGGCCTTTAAATAAAGAAATTTCATAGCCCTGAGTGAGGGGGATAAACGGTCCTCAGCTGGGGCATCTGGCCGCAGCCGTAGTTTGAGGACCCCTGCTCTATGGCTTCAATATGTGCACCAGCCACTCATCTCAGTTTTTCTATTTAATCTCATCTGTATCTAAGTATGTGTGTTTTTCTGATGAGGAGATTGAGAAAGATCACAAATGGGTAAAGCAGCCATGATGTAGTACATAGAGACTGATCTAGAAATCAAAAACATCTTGGGTTCAAGTAATAGCTCTGACACTTTTCATTGGCCAATCCCAAGCCTAGGATGTCCTTCCTTCCCTCTACCCCTCTACCTCACACAATTTCCTTTAATATGCAATTCAAAAACTAGTTGAGATCACTAGAAACTAAGTTAATAACTAAAATTAAATTTTAAAATTTATAAGATTCTATAACTTATTGCCATAACAGTTTATGTGTGTGTATATATATGTATGTATGTATACTTTGATTTGCATAACTAGAAAAAAAAAGATGGAATTCAAATACCATTTATTGCTTCCAAGTTTTTCTTGCTCCCTCTATACCAATAACCTCCCTCCACAATTACTTTTTTTCTTAAACTACTTTGTATTTATTTACATGTGTTCTTTTCCCTTTTCCTATTTATTGTGTGGGTATGGAGGTGAAACACATAAGTACTTGACTTTTCCATTAGAATGTAAGCGCCTAGACAGGAGGAATTCATTCTTTCCATATGAAACCACAACACTTAGACTTGGACCTGGCACACAGTAGGCACTAAATAAATGCTTATTAAATGACTGATTTAACAAAAAATGTGGACTCTAAGCAAGTTGGTTAACTTCTTATTACTTATGTAGTATGTAGCCCTATAAAACTATAAAGTTGAAGACCAGCTGTTGATCTGCATTAACAGAATGCATTCTCATCACAAATTTCCTATGCCCATAAAATAGCAGAAAACAAACATTTTAAAAGTCTTTAAAGGCGACACTTACAAACTCTGGGTAAATGACCTCCTATAACCTTTTTTTTGGTCATTGCTTGTTTTGTTGCTGTTACTAGAAGGTTATAGTCACATCCAATAGTATGAGAGCTAGATTCTATGTTTGAAGAATGTACTAAATATCTCAATGGAACAGCCTCCTAGGACTGCTATCATATACTTCAGGTTTTCCTATGGCAAGTTTGCAAAAAGAGTTTACCCCTTGGGGGCCTGTGAGTGGTATATTTTGAGAAATGTCACAAGGAGACTTGCTCTAGAGCTGAACAGATAAAGCACAATGGAGCCCTTTATTTCTATTTACCTCTGCCCCTGGCACTCCCTTCCATGGAATTGTCTATTATTGTTTTGAAAAAAAACTATGAATAGTCCAATTCAGACTCCACACTGTGTAATTAAATCATATAAAGCACATTACTATACAATGCAAATACGAATTCATCATCTCAATCACTGAAACTATTTCCTAGTTCTTAAATACAATGGCAAAGGGTTGAAAGTCTTATCTTCTATTTTTTCTTATATGAATAACAATTAATTCCCTTCATAGATCTGTATACATAGATTTGTATATTATTCATGAATCTTGCTTGATAATACGTTAAAAAGTGAAGTCTTTTGTACTACATACATTCACTTAAAAACAGATACCTTTGCCACCTAAAAGTCAAACATTAAGACTTAAACATTAAGAGAAATATCCCAAATGCTATGTTTGCTGAGTAGTTACTTTGTAAAACATGAGGGAGGATAAAGTAGATAAAAAGATTTGGAGACTGAGTAAAAGGCAAAGAAAGAAAGAACAGAGATCAGAAGAAAAATTATAAAAGTTCTGGCCAGATAAGGGGGGAAACTAGATAGGAATCAATAAAAGCCTCCTTAGAAGCTACCCAAGTGGTAGGTCTGGTTTAGTTAGACAATAAACCAGTCTAATAAGATCCAAATTGACGGCAGATACAGGGATGCACAGTTTTCTCTTATTGAGACAAATGCATGAATGAACAGGTATATGATGCGGTTTTGAGAATGTGAATCCCTAAACTAAAAAAATTCTATAAAAGCACGTGAAAATTATTTTTCATTCTCTTCCTATTGAAAGTCTTTGATGATCGTGAAGCAGCTGGCAGGACTGTTCTGTGCCAAATATATAATCCTTCTATCCTGAAACATTAGAGAGATTGGATTAGGTGGGATTACACTCAGAGGGAGGTAGGGACCAAACCACAATATCTGCTCCCTCTCCTGCCCAATTTGGTCTATTGCTAATAAAGCCTTACAGGACTTCTGAAATCCAGTTAAGAAAGTGTAGCACAAGTGGTTTCTGATGCCCAAATGGCAAACCATGTAGGTATTCCCAAAGAAATACCTCTATAGAAAGAAGCAGGGGCCCCTTGTGAGAGGTACCACGGCTGGAAAACGGTGACCATGGCAGACATTTCACAAGTTTTTCACTGTTTCTAGTCACAGATCTGAAGAAGGAGGAAGAGGAGTCTTTAAAAACCAATCTTGGTCACTTTACTTTAAGGCTGGATGTTAGCCTTCTGGAACCAAAGGATCACAATTACAATTGTACTACATCCTGATCAATTCCAGGTGCTTCCCCAAGCAATCTGGACAATCCAGTGATGTCACTGAAGCCAATTTGATGTCATGGCCATCAAGCTCTAAATGATTTTTCCTCACTTCGATTTTCATTATCCCCACCACCACCCAGACTATAGGAAAAGTAGGAAAAGACAAGATGTGAGGTTTTTCTACTGATAAGGGGAAGAAACTAGGATAGGCTAAATGGGGGATATGCAGAGAGAAGGAAATAGAAACAATTATAAACTCAAAGCACTAAGTGACATCATTACTTCTGGCTGAGCTGTTTTAGAAAGAAGTGGGATTATCATGACTATCTAGACAGTCATGTCTAGATTGCTGATTGCTGGGAAACAGCAAGACAAGGACAGTTTCTAGGTTGGAAAAACTCTATGATAATGGGGCAAAATTGATTCCGGTGACAACCTAAGAGCTAAATGAAAGCTATGAAGGAAGAAGTTTTGAGATATCTTTTAATTTCACCAGAATTTGATCTCAAATCTGTGTAGCATAGAAAGAAAAATTCAGTTATTTTTGCATTTATGTTGATAATTAGTGGAAACAGACATATCATTAGATTTGTTGACATCATGTTGACATATTGAGATCACTAAATGCCATAGTAAATTCAGTGCTTGGCTTAAAACCAAAATTTGAATCTTGTCTCAAATCCTTACCAGCTGTGTGATGCAAATGACATCACTTATGCTTGTAGCCTCAGTCTCTTTATTTGCAAAATGGGCATAATAAGTCTTCTCCAAAGTGTTGATGTTAGACTCAAATGGGATAACATATGTAAAGTATTTTGCTTACACTTAATTATTATTATTTGAAAAAGGTTACAGAATGCCTATCTGGAGGAAATACAGCCTTGTAAACAAAACAAAGGACTACAGGTATAAAAATTTAGTTCTTTCTGATATTTTGGGGGAAAAAAGTATCACAACAATTTTGGGTTTCAGTTTCTTCATCAGTGATAATGTGGATAAGAATCTCTACCTACCTACCATGGTCTGATGAGGGTCAAATGAAATAAGATCAGAAACTTTCCAAAAAAGGGAAAAGCTTATTATGTAAACAATTCTTTTCATGCCCATAGAGCAGTATATATAATTAGGAAATGTATAGATTTATAAATAAATCTATATTTATGTATATATATATATATATATATATGGAGAGAGAGAGAAAATGAAAAAATAAAATAAATAATATTACAAGTTTTCAGTAAAAAAAAAAAAAAGACAATGACACTCAGCTCTCAATGAATGACTATTAAAGCCAGCTGTATGTGCTTCCATTCAGATGAGATGATTAATAAAGTAAATCATTAGGCTCACAGCATCCAATCTGACCCATTTCAAGGGCTGTCCTGGGTCCTAGATACATTCCATTTTTAATAAATATATTACTTTTAGGAAGATAAGAATCACATAATCAGGCTGATAGCCTTGTTAATTGCTTTGTCTTCTTTCTTCATTAAAGAAACTGAGTTTTGCAAAAATATAAATTTTATCCTTAGTCAAAATAATATAAATATAATTTTAGTCATACCTAGTACTTACATTGAATGTTAAAATTGTCCATATGCTTTATATAATATCATTTGAGCCTCACAAAAACCCAGTCAGGATTATTTTCCCCAACTGGAAGTTGAGAAAAATAAGGGTTAAATTTTGGGCATGGCAAAAATTACTTATTCATAGTCACATAGCTAGTAAGGGTCAGCAGTAGGATTTAAATCCAGGTCTTCTCAACTTTAAATCTAATACTCCTAATCAGTTTGTCCTGGGGGGGTGGGTGTAATCAGAAGGGAGAGGGAGAAGGAAAAGAGGAAGGGGAGAGAGAAGAGAGGGGAGGAGGAGAGATAGTTCTGCTTAGTCTTCATGCCTGGTCTCTTTGATGTAATCTCCAACATGGCAACCAGTTACCATTGACTACACCAATTGGAATATCTGCCCATGTACAACCAAAATTAAAATCACAACCATTCAAGCTGGAATGAACTGTGATCTTTAGGAATGTTTCAAATAAATTTATCTAGGTACCAATTTTGTATTTCTTGTGATAGTTTTAAACAAACCACAAAGTTAATTAGGTTGAACTGTCCAAAATAAAGATGGTGAAATGCTTATTAGGAAAAAGGGAAAGGAAACTAGGCCTAGTATCTAGATGCAGGAGGGCTCCTATTCTCTCTGAAAAATACCCTATTGATCATCTAACAAATACCCAATTACCCCAAGAGTAAGTCAGATTCTGCACAAAACTATGAACATCCAGTAAAACCTATTTAGCAGAAAGAATAGTGCCAGTAGCTTAAAGTTCAATATCTTATGCACAACTTGTCAATTTTGCAAAAAAATTTTTCTTTACTAAGAGGCACTGTTCATCTTTAGAAGTTAATATGCTTTTTTGTTCTTTCCCAGTCTATCTAAGATATATCTTGACAGTGGAACTTAAATGATAACATTTTCTCATATAGCATGAACTGAACGTTACTTTTTTTTTAATCCTACAAAAATAACTGATTGAAAGGAAAAAGATAAGACTGTGGGGCAAGGCTGATGTGTTCCACAGTGATATGCATATATGTTTGTTTTTTTAAAAACACTGTGAAGGCTGAAGGCACCCCAGTACACACAGGAATAACTAAAACTAAGAGAAGTGACTCTGACATAAATGGGACTGTGATTTAGAAGCAGTCCTGCTGTAAATCCATCACTAAAATCATGTTAGTGACTCAGAAATTCTCCACAAAAACAGCACCACATATTTAGAGCCACATGCCCTAAAACTTTAGCACTAAAAACTAACTTAAGACATAAGAAAGGGGCAGCTAGATGGTGCAGTAGATAAGAGTGCTGGCCCTGAAGTCAGGAGGATATGAGTTCAAATCTTAATACAACATTTAACACTTCCTAGCTGTGTGACTCTGGGCAAGTCACTTAAGTCCAATTGTCTCTGTGAAAAAAGAAAAAAAAAGACATAAAAAAATACTAGGAAAAAATATAAATGAATTGAAAGACTGGGTTTCAGTAATACAAATAAGAATATAATAAAGACAGAAAAAGGAAAAAAAAGTATTTTCTGATTCCTGAGTCAAATTATGTTATAATTCCCAGAGAATCCCAATGTACAATATTGATCTTTTCCTAATACTGGGAAAAGCTTCATCAAATATGAGAAAAGAAGCTATACCAATAAATAGCTAGATAAGAATGAAGGGGAAAGTGGTGGTGGTGATGGGGGAGGAATAAGAAAGGGAGAGTAGACCTTCTCTAATCTGACTGCAGGGACTAAAAGACTCTAAAGATCTGTGTTTAAACACACACACACACACACACACACACACACACACACACACACACCCACCCCACCTCCACCACATAACAATGTGTAACAAATCAGAGATAATGATAAGATTCAGTGAAAAAAAAATTAGCCTTGGTCTCATTTTTTCCAACATAAACAATCATTACAGTGGTCATTACGAGCATTACAAACTCACTTGACAAGTAAATTGTTTTGTATAAACACAGGGTGTCCCAAAAGTCTTCATGCAATTTTCAGCTTTAATAACAAGTATAATCTCTACAAGTTTACAAAAAAAGAAAGAAAAGGAAAAAATCCTGCAATTTTTGAAAGTTTAATTATTCAAATTTATTTATACTGGTCAATTTTCTGAATTTTTGAAGAATGAATTTTTAGTTTCAAAAAGATGGATGACTCTTTCATTATATATCATTTGGCTGTGATAGTTTCTAGATGGCACTTTCTCAGACCAATGGATCAATAGAAGAGGTCCTCTTGTTTGGCTACCATAGTCACTTGATGTATCTCCATTTGCCTTTTTCTTGTGAGGCAACATCAAAACAGTCACATATTCACTTAAACCTTGTTATTTGGATGATTTTAAAGCAACGATTACAAATGCAAATTCTTTCAATCCTTGAGCAGCCACTGGTTTGAAAGTCTGTTATTGTTTTTTGTTTTGCTTTTTGCTGAGGCAATTGGGTTAAGTGACTTGCCCAGGGCCACACAGCTAGGGAGTGTGTCTGAGACCAGATTGAACTAAGGTCTTCCTGACCTCAGTGTCAGTGTTCTATGCCCTGCACCATCTACCTGTCCCACTGGTGAAAGTTTTTTTTACAAAGTTTGAAAATTGTCAAGAGCAATACATAGTACAAGGCAGTCATGTTAAATTGTAATAATCATATCAGTATTTTGAAATTTTATATAACCTTTCAAATCTTGTTTTTCAAAGTTTCTAGCATTTATACTTTTGAAGTTATTAAACAGCAAAATCACTCTAAGACTTTCTGGACAGCCCATATATGCCAGTCGGGTCAGCAAAGACTCAGCAAGGAATACTGTGCCCCCAAATGAGGGCTAGGTTAGCACTCCAAAAAGTCAGCGAACACTGTTCTGGAAGCACTCTAGATTATTAAAAAAGAGAACTGCTAGATTTAGCAAAAAGAAAGAAAGAAAGAAAGCTCTTTTTAAGACTCTTAAACACAGTAAGATTCTACCCATTCTGGCCTGGAGTACTGAATGTCTACTTGAGGATGATGCAGTCTGATACAGAAGACAATCTTTGCCAGGACTGGAAGAGGCTTTCCTTTAGTGTTACATTTTGCTAGGACCTCAATACTCAGATACTCAACAGGTGCTAACAAATGCTTGATTGCTCTTAGAATGTAGAAACATGGTTGCTGGGATTTTGGGTTCTCAGAAGGGGGCTTTCACCTTATCCTGATCAGAACCAGGGCTCCATGCCATTTTCAAGGCATTTCCAAATTATGCACACCTCTTCTCCCCAACTTTCTGGTTTCTATCTATGTTCTGTCTTCTCCTATTAGATTGTAAATATCCTGAATATAATGACTTCTAGTTAGTATCTGTGTCCAGACTTAAGCTCAGTGACTGTCACATACCGTATAATGTGCTTAGTAAATGCTCATTCATTCATATGAGGACAAACAAGAGGACCTTGAGGCTTAATCTAGGCAAGGAAGTAAGGTCCAAGATGAGATCAACTTCCAGTGCAGGGAAATGCTACTTTTACCTGCAGTTACTTCCCAAGATGATCATTCTTGGTATGAAGTTTTAGGCATTGAGCTATTTCTCTAGTCTCTATTCTTGCTTATATATACCTACTTGGTTATGCTTTGCCTATGACAAGATCACCTGTTTTAAATTAGAAGCTCCTAAAATCAGGGCCTGTGTTTATTTATTTTGTCCAATACCAAAGCACACATGCTAAATACTAGCTGATAATTGTAGCAATGATGAAAAAGGTTTATAAAATTTTATAGAACAAGCCACCAAACACAAGTCCTAATGAAAAGCACATACATCAAATTGGGTATCTCATTTTCATGCTACCTGAATGCAAATTAATAATACAAGCATTTTGAATCACAGTCTGAAGTCTAAAACTAGGAACCCCCCCCAAAAAAAAATTCATTTCTCAAAGACATTTTTTCCTGCTGAGGAATACTGGAAAATTTAACTGCCACATTCTTTAGGATCCAGAACAAGGAAAAAGATAAACTGTTTAAGATTGTTCATATTTATAAGAACTACTGCAAGCACATTCCATGTCACAAATTTGGAGTTTCCTACCTCTTTAAAGTTATCAAATGCTGATAAAATGATTTCATGCCCTCCTCTTACAAGACAAACAGCTGCCAACAGTTCTAACACAAGGGCTTTCGTTCTGTCAAAACAAGAAAGAAAAAACGAAAATCAATGAAAACATGATTAATTGGATCCTCCTAAAAAAAAATGGATGCAGTGATTTGAAATACATTTCTATGTTCTGAGTATGTTTTTAATTTTTACTGGCTTACAATTCTATCTATGCTTTGTCTAAGGTAGCAATTTATGACCTATTTGACAGGTCTGCCCCATTTTACTAACAACGAAATTAGGTATTAATGAAAAATCGAGAAAGAGTTACATTAGCTATTAAATTCTGGATAAGGACATTGTCCCCCGACCTTTAATGTTGCATGATAATGGTTCTGCTTGACTTTTTAAAAAAAAATTATGAGCTGAATGGCATTAGGAAATTTGGAAACATTTGGAAAAGAAATCATTGGTTACATATTTTCTCCATGCTAGATAATCAAAACTATTTAATTTGTCTAAAAAGTTTAAAATCAAATTAAATAGATGCTCTCATGCTTCAAATGTGCTCATTCACAGATGGCTCTGAATAACCCTCTGTGACAATGTGAATTTGTAACAAGCTTACTCTCCCTCCTTATGTAGGTGATTTGGAACTAGCAAATAACAGCTGTGCTAATATACAAATTTTTCCCTTGTCCCCAGAAACAAAAATAAAACTACATCTGAAAATATTATTGAAAGGAAAATTGGGGAAACTTTTCTAAACTTTTGAAGTAAAATACAACAAGGGCGTTATATCTTATGCCAGCTCTTGGTGCCAACATATAATCTGGAATAGATAGCATCCCTTAGAGAAAAGCTCCCACACAGCAATTCGGACAAAAGTCCTTGTGACAGCCAATGATATAAAAAAGTGCTAAACAAAAACAAATGGGAGCTTGGGACACTGAGGCTAAGGATATACCAGTACATTTTAATGCAAACCAAAAAAGTCAATCTGCCAACTCCCAGAGCTTCCCTCACTTGAAATAAAACATGGTGATCCAATTGGAGAGAACCTCATTTTAAATTAAATTTTTAGAGGGTCCACTACTTCTTAGGTATGTGGTTATCTATCTATCTTTAGAAAACTGACAAAAATAAAATATAATTAGGAGACATAAAACATTCTACTGGAATACTAATTACCATGGGGCAACTTTGAAGTAGATAATAAAGAGACTCTTCTGGAGATAATCTGTGATTTAAGAACACACTCACATGAATTATACACACATAAGAACAAGACGTATACATGCATTGCAAGATAACATACGTAATGATGAGAATGGGGATTGAATCTGGGACTTCATTTCTATACAGAATGTGGAGTTGTCCTCTCTACTGATGCATAACAGCATCTTCTCTACTATTTAGTGTTTCAAAGAATTGCCAAAAGCAATATCAAGTTGAATTATTAGCCCATGATATGTAGCCAGTATATGTCAAAGGAGAAACTTGAACCAAGATTTTCTTTGCTTTTATGTTATGTTAGGTCACTTATGTTACGCTGCCTCTTTACAATAGTATATATACATGCACACATGCACTGGTGGAAGGAATACCTATAGCAATGAGATCATAGATAGTTTAAGCATATAGTGATATATATGCATATATATATAGATGAATACACACCTATATACAAAATTATACACACTGATACAAATATATACACACATGCTTTGAAAACAAACTAAAAGAACATACCTTTTTTTTTCTTTTCAAGGTTCAAGGCTTTTAGACACATAGTTCTAGTTTGCAGCCCTAATAAAAATTATTCCATGTAGACTTTCTTGTAATAACCCTGATATCAAAGACCACAGGTCTCAAGGTTATATAACACGAGGAAGGGAGTACTTTTTCTATAAAAATATTCCCATTTGAGTGAATACCTATATCAAGAAGTATCAAGTAGAGGTTCCAAAGATTCTACCACTAATACATTTTTAGATATCCCCACTTCATCCAATAGACATGAAGATGAAGATAATAGAAGGCAGGCCTACTAAGCAATGAAAGCTAATGAGACCTAAAAATGAAAAGTGTTACCATTTATCTATGCTATAAGAAACTGATATAATAAAAATTCTTAAACCTACATCATCATGTTTAATTCCAGAGAGAGAGAGAGATAGGCAGACTCCATAATCTAACTAGACCAAACAGAGTTTAAGATTATGACTTAATTTTTACTAGTCTTATACATTATAGAATTACCTTACCTGGGGTTTTTGTTGTTCAAACTTAGTGCAATTTCATTAACAGCGTGTGGATGTGACATGACCATATTGAAGCCATACTGAAATCAACAAAAAACAGAACATTTTCAGTTCAGTTTGGAAGTTGCCAAATGTTTATTTAAAAAAAAAATTAAAAATTGTAAAGCCTACTCAGTTTCCATGGAAACCATTACCAGAACATCTAAACACTGGATGTGACAACTTTTGTAATTTCTGTAAGCTTTTTGTAACTTCTATAAAATATGAATGATTAATAAAATTCTGGTTAAATCACAGAATAAGCTGGAGGACTGGGAAGTCACCACTAACTAAGTTATAGTCACAGGCTATACCATTTCATCTTATAATCATCTTTATAGTAATAATAATAAAGTGCTTTGATCATCATTATTGTATGCATAGGGAAATGAAGACAAAAGGATATTAAGGGTTATAACTAAGGGTCACATAAGCAGCTAATGACATCATAGCTAATTTTTAGTCACAGCTATTTTATCTCCCTAAATTTCCTCAGGATGCCTTCATGCAATGGCTGCTTATGTTCTGACAATAACGCTGTCTTTAATGGATAAAATTGGAGACAAGAAAAATTAATTTATATTTATAGAGAAAAAAATGTTCCTTTGTCCCTTCCCCAGATTAGTAGTAGACCAAATTTAAAGTTTCTAAGTCATTAGAATTTTCTTTCTGACCATAATATTGTATTGAAAATTTGGGAACATTTAAAATGGAAAAACATAATAATATAAAGAAGAAAACTGAAATATGCTTTAGGTTCAATTTGTCGAAAATGGTCAAGAGGACCTTTGGGTAGTGGTGGAGGATAGGGAACAAACAAATCTATCAATAGTTCCTGAAATAAGAATACATACCTGGTAATTCATGATGGCACGTAAACACATGATACACACGTGAACATCATCTTTTTTACTCACTAATCTTGAATTTTTCAGAGTTCTTCTGCTTGGCAAAGTATTATAGCTGCAATTGAAAAGGGCAATTTTTATAGAACAAAAGACTTCTATTAGCTGAGGAATATGACTTCAAAAATGGAACTGCCCTACCTTTTACCATGTAATGACTGATTTTTATAACTTACATTTACTGGATTCTCCAATCCTGGTGCAAAACAAGTACCAAGTGCAAAAAAAACAAAACAAAAACAAAAACACAATGCAAGAATGGACATCCCAAAGCCTTCCTTCAAACTAACACCTGAGTTGTTGACATGCTCAGTTGGTTATGCACAAGACACTAAAATGCATCCTACACTGATGGTACACATTCAATGAATGCAAAAAGCCTAAAGTCCCCACATGAACAATGTTGAACAGCTACTGGTTCCTAATGAACAAGCTAAGTTAGCTTTGCAGAAGTGACCTGAGGCAGGTTGCATGCCGTCCTAAATGCAGCAAAGAGGTGAGACGCAGAAAAAGCTTAACTTCATGACTCTATCACTCTTTGAACACGTGGCACATCTTTGACCCAACATTCTCATCCAAACTTGCCATCTGTGACATACAGAAGCTCCTGCTGTGCTACTGCAGACCTAAGCAAAGCAGCACATATAGGCAGGACCAAACACTTAATGGTGCCAGGCCTCTGAACTCTGAACACTGTGCAAATGATTCTGAGGTAGTCACTCACCTAAAGGCAGGTACAGTAGCAGATTCTTGGATGAAAACATGGAATGTAGAGAGGAAGAAAGAGAGAAAGAAGAGGAAGGAGAGGGAGAAATGGAGAGAGGGGAGAGGGGAGAGAGAAAGAGAGAGAGAGAAGGAAAAGAGGAGAGGAAGATGGAAAGAGAGGAAAGTGAGGAGGAGGAAGAGGAGAAAGAGAGAGAGATTTGCCCATGCTTTTAAAAATTAAACTGATTTTTTTTAATATTAGACTTTGTTCATTATCATTTACAACAAGAAACTTTTCATTATTAGGAGATCTTAGAGAAAAGTAGCCTCAACAATGACCATGTAGCAGTGACACCAAAAAAAAATTCTGCAAGTACCACACTTCACAACTCTGATTTAAATATTGGGTATGCATACAGAGTTTCAGGACAAATGCATAGAATTCTAGTTTTCTTTCCAAACCCAAGAAAAAAACAAATTTCAAAAGTGAAAAAGTTATTTTCTGAGAAGAAAATTAATGGCAGAAATGCCTGCACAAAACAAGCTCTATTCCCTCAGTCCTTTGACTACTATACTAAATTAGAAACGGTGATGAATACTTTGTGATTAACAATAACATATTTCTCAAAAAAAAAAAAAACTTAACAGATGATTAATTAAAACTCTTACTAAGCATGCCAATTGATCTTCAAATTAATCTTCAAAATCTACTGAGGAAATTAAAGAGAGAAACTAGTTGTATAAATAAGCCCACTATTTGGCCAAATTAATTTCTGGACAAAATTGCATCAAAATATCCTTTTCTAGTTGGGAAAAGTTGCAACTATCAAACTATCTTGATTTTACTAGTTATAAAAAGGGGGCTATATTTCAAAATGTCCTAGTTTGTAATTAGCGATACAATTCCCAAATTCCACCAATTAGACTATGTTTTATTTCAATTGTTTTTGTGAAAACAAAAGTTGAAGTTAAAGAAACAGGCTCAATTTATATATTAACAAAATCCATATCATTATCTAACTTTTAAATTTAATTATCATTTCACTAGTGCACATCATTCACATAGAGCAGCCAGGTGGCTCCAGTGGACCTGGAGTCAAGAAGACTCATTTTTCTGTGTTCATATCTGGCCTCAGCTACTTATAAGCTGTGTGACCCTATAAGTCCCTTCTCCCTGTTCATCTCAATTTCTTCTAAAATGAACTGGAAAAGAAATGGCAAACCACTCCATTTGTTAAGAAAATCCAAAATGAATTCATGAAGACTAGGACATAAGTGAAAAATGCCTGAACATTATCATTTCACTGTAACCATGACCAGAGCACGACTGCTACCACATTTCTTGAAAGTTTCACAGAAACTGGTACAAATACCACACCGCCAGTCTGACCCAGCCATGTTTAATTTGCATGGCCTACAAGTTAGGTTACTCCTTTTCTTATATTTTCCTTCTGTCCCCCACCACTGCCCTTGGTATTTATTTTCTACTTGACTCGGTCCTTAAACAGTAAGCAAGTAGTGAGATAGTCTTCATTTCTCTGATTGAAAGCATTTCGTGCAACCTTAATAAAAGGTTTCCAAAATCACAAAGGAAAGTATATTTTCAATAAAAGCCACTTCCAGTTGTGAGAGTCTCTTATTTTTAAATAAAAAGGCTGAATATATATGTAACAATTACAAAAACAAATCTAGGGACCCAAAATATGCCATCCAAGAGAATTTCATCTACCTCTATCCTTTCAAATAAATGTTAATTATTTTAAGAAGTAGAAGAAACGATTAAATAATTCACCTAATAACTATGAATGTCACAGTATTTTTTTCCTTCTTTATGCAGTTCAATCAATTCAATACTTGGGATATATGCAGTATAGATAAAGTATATACATATACATATATATATGCGCAGCATTACAAAGCTAAGATGTGTTTGCAATGTTCAAAAGGATTTATAAGCCACACTTGAATGGCTTGTATTACAACTTACATGGTTGAAATTACAACCTCTATAATTTAGGCTATAATGAAGATTCTTGTAAAACTAAATGACCAGCATAATCTCATAAAACTACATATTTAAATAAAAATATTTCCATTCATATCAGTAGTAAACTATTACCAGCTTTGTTTTATATATCATTTCAAACAGAAGGATAGGCTCATGCAGTTGACCTTGATTCAAGTCCTAATTCTCACACATACTAACTATGTGGCCTGGGACAAATCACCCAATCTCCATGTAAATCTTTAAGATCCTTAAGCTCCAATGGTTCAACCATTCTGGAAAACAATTTGGAACTATTCCCAAAAGACTATAAAACTATGTGCACTCTTTGACCCAGCAATACCAACACTAGGTCTATATCCCAAAAAGATCAAAAGAAAAAGAAAAAGATCCACATGTACAAAAATACTTATAGCAGCTCTTTTTGTGGGGACAAAGAATTGAACACTGAAGCCCATTAACTAAGAAATGGCTGAATGAGTTGTGGCTTATAATCGTGATGAAATACTATTGTATTGTAAGCTGTGAGGAAGGGAATGGTTACAAAAAACTTAGGAAGACTTACATGAGCTGATATAAAGTGGAGTGAGCATAATTAGAACACTGTACATAGTAATAACAATAATGAAGCAATAATCATCTGTGATATAGGTTATTCTTGTTAATACTGTGCTCTAAGACAATTTCAAAAGACTAAATAAAAAATGCTACCCACTTCCAGAGATAGAATTGAGGAACTCTGAGTGCAGATTGAAGCATTTTTTCCCTACTTTATTTTACTGTTTTTTTTTTTTTTAGCAACATGGTTAATATGAAATATGTTTATATTACTTCATATATAAGTAAGTTACTATATTGTTAGCCTTTTCAATGGAGAGAAGATGGCTGGAGGCAAGAATAGCATTTGGGACTGAATATTTTCTAAAAAAAAATTTATTTAGTTCTTTAAAAAACTGTACTGTCAAAAAAGTTTAGCAAGATTCTAAGTTGTGGAAAAGCTACAAATCTGGAATGGCAGCAGGAGCTTCCTTTTGAGGGATTTTCTATATTAATGAAATTATAGGTTTAGTCCTTATCCCATCCTTTAAATATACTTTTTGTTAAACCCCATGTAATTATTAAAGCAGATATTTAAGAAGTCAATGCATTCTATATGCATAAGATAAAGCTATTAATAAGATGATTTTATTGTTGAGTTGATCTGCTCAGACAAATCAATTTCATTACTTTATGCATATAATCTTCCCCACAACTGTGTACAATATATATATATAGGCATACATAATAGAATAGATAATAAACATACATAAAACAAACAGGAAACAGAAAAATCTGACACAATGGACAGGATTAATCTTGGAAGCAAAAATAGATTGGGTCAAAGTCTTAGGAAACTACTAACTATGTGAAGGAAATTAATTTCAATCAAAAAGCATTTTTAAGCACCTATTATATGTGCTAAGCACAGAAGAAAGTCTTTACCCTCATAGTCTAATACAGCCAGACAACAACATGCACATAAACAGATACATACAAGATTGACACAAGATATCTGTGAGATAAAGAGAAAACATTAATAGCTAGAGAGGTCAGGAAAAGTAGCATCTGATCTAAGTCAAAAGAAATTAAAACTTTCAAGAGACAAAGGGGAGAAGGGAAAATATTCCCAGAGGGAGGGACAGACCAAATAAATAATATTATCAATAACAGCTCTTAAGTAACTTATTTACAAATGACCCTTGAGTGTCAAAAAATACCAAGGCCACCTATTTTCTTTTTTCTTTCTTTCAGGCAATTGAAGTTAAGTGACTTGCCCAGAATCATACAACAGTGTCTAAGTTTCTAATAAGTGTCTAAGGCTGCATTTGGACTCAGGTCCTCCTGACTTGTGTGCTCTATCCTAACTGTTCCCAAGTACAATTAGTTTCAAAGTATACTGCATTATAGTTGAGGACATCTTCCCCTCTCAGTATATATTTGGTCTATACTAGGCTGGACAGAATTAAGGATAAAAAAAAAAGCAAGGTTGAAACTTACCTCACTAATAGCCAATCAAGTCCTCATGCTAAAAGCTTGCTGCCTGCAAACATATGTGCTGGCTTATTCCTTGCTAAAGTGTTTATTTCCTGTCATACAGAAATAGCTTTTTCTTCATTTATTTTTGGACTTAATTTTTTTTTCCTGGACACCACCATGGAAGTTCAGTTTGTCAATAGTATAACAGGTTGTTTGGGGGAGTAAGGAGGTTGTCTGTATTTTGTGTCAGAATGCAGAATAAAGAATTTACTTAGCTGCTCTAAGGGACCATTTTCCATTTAAAACAAAAAGCCTTGCTAAGGTAAGATTCCCTTGTGAGCGTCTCCCTAGATAGAAGCCACTTGTTTCTTATCAACCCCATTCATTTTGTTTCTTTTTAATGACATGAAATGTTACTTTTAAAACCTTTTCAGGTAAATTGTTTCTTATAAATAAAATATGATGAAGAACTAGATAGGAGCCTGACCTGTAATTTCTTTGGCAAAAGGAACCCCTAGGTAAAGAATCACACATTCAATATATGTCAGAGATTGGACTTGAACTCAGATTTTTCTGGCTTCAAGGACAACTTTCTATCTCATACATTAAGCTTCATGTTATGAAACTCAATACAGATCAGTAGGAAATTCTGCACTATATTTGGGAATTCTTATTCTAAAAGCATTCTCTCCACTCCCAATATAGAAAAGCATCTCAATTAAATGCCACAAATCTTTCTTTCTAGACAAACAAATGGCCTCCAGAGGACACTCAATTGGGGACCTCATTAAATCCAGCAAGCTAAATTTCACTGATTGTTGCAATGGTATGAGGAAAATATATCATTTGTACTCAGCAGGCACATTTTCTTCAGTGTGACAACCTTTGCACTTGAGTATTTTGTTTATTTGCTTTAATTACCTACTTCTCCATACATTTCTACTTTTCTTTTACACCTCTGTTTTTGTCCAAATTACATATAAACAATGGTAGAGGAAGAAACTTCAGTTTTCTCATGGCTACCCTAATACACTATAGTCATTACCTTAGAATACCTTTAAACATCAATGCCACAATGATTACTTAATTCAACTCTTTGCATTTCTATCTTAATTTATTGGCATATAAACAATTATTCTTTTTGCAAGAGATCATTTAGAGCAGATGTTGTTAACCTGGGATCCATAAATGGGATCTGTGGGTACAATTCAGATGGGGTCTGTAAATTTATATGGGGGGAAAAATTACATTTTTATTTCAAAATTATCAGTATCATTTATAATTCTATGTATTTGATAGCATCATTCTGAGATGGAACTGATAAGTTTCACCACATTTGCACAAGAGTGTATGACACAAAAAAGCTGTAGAACCCTAATCTAAAATAATGAAACATTCTATTAGTTTTCTAGTGTAAGGTGTTACCCTTTTCATATATGAATAGCTAGGCTACTGAAATGGGTCAGAGAAAAGAACTTGTGTGTATGAAAATTTGACAACATCCATACAGATTGATAGGAAGGACAGAGAACTATCCCTTCACATAAATGGATTGGGAAAAATTTTTGGTGGGTAAAAAAATGACCCAAGCTATAGGGCACTGTATGGTTTCTCAGCTTTTACATGTGATTGCTTTTTATGTTTAAGAGATTAGAAATGACAAGGTGGTAAATCAAAGAATGCTGAAGATAATGAAAATTAAATAAACATTATGGTTCTCATAACTGACAGGTGGATTTCATTAGGTTTACTTCACAAGGGAGATACTATGAACTTCTGGCTTGAGGCATAAACAGTGAAGAAACCAGCCAGTAGAGGAAACAGCTATAATAAAGCAAAGTTAAGAAGTAAGATCCAGAGAGAGGAATACAGAAACTGAATATGGATCACAACATAGTATTTTCACCTTTTCTGTTGCTGTTTGCTTGCTTGTTTTTTCTTTTTCTTTTTCCCCCCTTTTAATCCGATCTTTCTTATGCAGCATAATAAATGTGGAAATGTTTACAAGAATTGCACCCGTTCAACTTATATTGAATTACTTGCTGTCTAGGGGAGAAGGGAGGGAGGAGAGGAGAAAAATTTGGAACACAAGGTTTTGCAAGGGTGAAGATTGAAAACTATCTTTGCATGTATTTGGAAAAATAAAAATCTATAATTATTTTAAAAAGTTAAGAAGCAAGAAGGAGAATAAGTAGGCAGAAAAGTTTCAGCTGCTATGTTTGTAGTAGGCTACCAGTCATTCTTTGTCATATTAACTGAATAAAAAAGACAGGGATCATGCTGGAAAAGTTACTCTCCACTGCCCCCTCAGGTTTTAGAAGGAAAAAAGAGAGGACAGGCTTCCCATTTGTTTTGTGATCTTAAAAGACTTGGATCTTTCTGGACAATGAAGAACTCAGTTGAATGAGAAGCCAGCTCTTTTTGTTTGCATTGCCCAGTCAGCCACCTGAGGAGTTTTGCTATGAGCTCTCCTTTGCTATCATTATAATATCTTAAGAACTGAATGGATAGTCCAAAATCTTGTTCTGTAAAGCACTGGCTGGATTTGTCTGCATTGTACAGAGAGCCAATCTAAAAAGCTTTAACATTCTCAGACTTACAGGAACTGCTTCTCATTCAAATATTTTTTAATTAAAGTTTTTTTATTTTCAAAACATATGCACAGATAATTTTCAATATTCACCCTTGCCAAACCTTGTGTTCAAATTTTTTCCCTCCCTTTCCCTCACCCCCTCCCCTAAATGGCAAGTAATCCAATATATGTTAAACATATTATATTTCCACAATTATCATGCTGCACAAGAAAAATCAGACCAAAAAGGAAAAAAATGAGAAAACAAAATGCAAGAAAACAATGAAAAAGTGAAAATATTATGTTGTGATCCACACTCAGTTCCCACAATCCTGCACTCTAGGCTCCTATCACAAGCACCATTAGAATTGCCCCGAATCACCTCACAGTTGAAAAGAACCACATCCATCAGAACTGATTATCATATAATCTTGCTGTTGCTGTATACAGCAATGTTCTCTTGGTTCTACTCCTTTCACTTAGTATCAGTTCATGTAAATTTCTCCAGGCCTCTCTGAAATTAGCCTGATGATCATTTCTTTTCTTTTTCTTTTTCTTTTTTTTTAAATAACTTTTTATTGATAGAACGCATGCCAGGGTAATTTTTTACAGCATTATCCCTTGCATTCACTTCTGTTCCGATTTTTCCCCTCCCTCCCTCCACCCCTTCCCCCAGATGGCAAGCAGTCCTTTACATGTTGAATGGGTTGCAGTATATCCTAGATACAATATATGTGTGCAGAACCGAACAGTTTTCTTGTTGCACAGGGAGAATTGAATTCAGAAGGTAGAAATACCCCAGGAAAGAAAAACAAAAATGCAAGCAGTTTATATTCATTTCCCAGTGTTCTTTCTCTGGGTGTAGCTGCTTCTATCCATCTTTGATCAATTAAGACTCTCTTTATCGAAGAGATCCACTTCCATCAGAATACATCCTCAAACAGTATCGTTGTTGAGGTATATAATGATCTCCTGGTTCTGCTTATTTCACTCAGCATCAGTTCATGTAAGTCTCTCCAGTCCTCTCTGTATTCATCCTGCTGGTCATTCCTTACAGAACAATAATATTCCATAACATTCATATACCACAATTTACTCAACCATTCTCCAATTGATGGGCATCCTTTCATTTTCCAGCTTCTAGCCACTGCAAACAGGGCTGCACAAACATTTTGGCACATACAGGTCCCTTTCCTTTCTTTAGTATCTCTTTGGAGTATAAGCCCAGTAGAAACACTGCTGGATCAAAGGGTATGCACAGTTTGATAACCTTTTGAGCATAGTTCCAAATTGCTCTCCAGAATGGCTGGATGTGTTCACAATTCCACCAACAATGTCTGATGATCATTTCTTATGGAACAATAATATTCTATCACATTCATATACCATAACTTATTCAGCCATTCTCCAACTGATGGGCATCCACTCAGTTTCCAGTTTATTGCCACCACAAAAAGGGCTCCTATAATTATTTTTGTACATATAGGTCCTTTTTCTTTTTTTAAGATCTTTTTGAGATACTGGCCCAATAGAGACACTGCTGGATAAAAGAATATGCTCAGTTTGATAACCCTTTGGGCAAAGTTTCAAATTGCTCTCCAAAATGGTTGGATCAGTTCACAACTCCACCAGCAATATTAGTATCCCAGTTTTCCCACATCCCCTATATTTATCATTATCTTTTCCTGTCATCTTAATCAATCCTCATTCAAATATTGTAACACGATTTCAGTACCTTTAAAGCAGGTAATTTTAAGTTGAGTTTGTCACTGTTTCATCAATTCAAGAAGTGAAAAAGAACACATTTGCTCAGGAGAAAGATAAAGACCAGAAGAAAAGGAAGAGATTCATCAGAGTTGCTTTAATTTTCATTTCTTTGAATATTAGTGATTTTGAGCAATTGTTCAGAAAGTAGTTTAAAGTATTGTTTTCTTATTTATTATAAACTTAAAGAGTATTAACAAATATGAACATTGCAAAATTTAAAGGTTAAAAAAAAAAAGGAGGAGTTACTTAACTGGGAAACTTCTGTGATGCAACTTGGTTCCCCTCCCCTCAACTATGTATGATTTGAGTAATTTTTTTTGTTTAATTCAAATTTAACACTACAGTTTTAAAAAACTTTCTGCTCACCTATATTTCTTCCTGCACTTCTTTCTGCTCTCTTATTTTTTAAATAATTCATTTATATTCTTATCTTTGTTTTTTTGTTTTTTTTTTACTATTCTTTTATTTTGCCCAGTTATTTATTAGGAAATGGCTTACTCTTACAAATTTCTGTTAATCCCCCATAGATTTTCATGCCAAACTTTTTTTTTTCCTAAGACAGTGAATGCAATTATTTTCTTCCCCCAGTGTCTTTTAGAAATGTTTCTTTTTTTAAAAAAAGGGGGGGATGGATCAGGATTTGAGTCTAATGCACACTGACAGAACAATGCTGACGAACTGATAAAATTGTTTGAGTAATTCAGCTCCAAATGCTAGCAAAGCAACTACTGCCAGAAATATTCAACTTACTACAGTTCCAAAGACCTCACTTCAAAAAACCTCATCCACTGAATCCGCAGACTCATGCTTGGCTTCCAAGAAGTAGGATGAGAATTACTGGCTAGCTGTTTCACATCTTACAAGGATATGAGTTATTTTTTGTCATCCAGGTAGAGCTGGACATCACTACAGTAATCCATAACGGGTTAGAAATTCCACTGAGGATCAAATAACATCCTTTACTTCAGGCCAAATGTGTTCAAATGAAACCAAAACCAAAAGAGAGATAACTTTGGGCTTTATGCCACTGCCCTTTAGGCTGTTCCATCATCACTTTTTATAAGCAATGATCAGATTAAGTTAAATGTTCGAATGATAAACTTCCCACAAAGACTTTGAGCACTGCAGGAAATAATGCTGGTGACTCAGTACATAATACTAATGTCTTAGACTTGTAAGCTAATGACCTTGATTTTGTGTCCCGTTACTATAATCCTTTGTTTCTAGAGAAATTCATTAAATTCTACAGGTGACAAAATATATCTGAGCAAAGCCAAACTGTAAGAATTTTTAAGTTTTTAAAAATTAGGAGTTTTTTTAAACTTAAAAGCATTTTCTGTACAATAGGTTAATATCAGAAAGATAAAACAATGGCTATAGGAATCAAACCAAAAGGATATCATCAAAAAACTAAGTTTCCATAGTGACTAGACAAGAGGCCCTAAGAATTCAAAACACAATCCAAATTCAGGTGTGAGCAAAGAAAGAGGATAAGAAGTAAAAGAAAAACTCTTAAACCAATCTTCAGGTTACTTGGGAGGTTTGAAAAAACTTTATATACTAATCTCAAAAGTTTTTCTCCATTTTCATGGGGGCGAGGGAAGGGGAACTACAGATTTACATCAGTTAAATTTTATGCAATCCATTTACAGAAAAAGTGAATTCCCCAGTTTCTTCTGTGTACTAAGAAAAGCAATAAGGAAATATACAGCTGATAGTTACTGGAGTATCTGTGGTTTAGGGATGGGAGAATAGAAATAGCATCCTTGAAAATTATACCTAGCTAGTAAGTGTCTGAAACCACATTTGAACTTAGGTCTTCCTGACTCCAGACCCAGAACTCTATTGCATTATACTACCTAGCTGCCCTAACCAAAACCTCTAGAGAAACACTGTTTGGTGAATAGCTTCAGTGATCTATATATACATAGAATGGGAAGACTTGTGTGTCCAATGTCCTTTTTGCTGCTATGGGATGGTTTTGAATGCTAGGTGAACTTGATTAGGTAGAAATTGGTGAGGCTCAGAAAGTTACTGAGTAAGGTAGTAATGTGATTAGTGTTGTAATTCTTACACTCCTATGTGATCAGCACTGTGCCATTTACAGAAGACTGTTACAAAAATAATCTATTTTGTCCAGAAAATGTTGCCATGTAATCCTTACATACAGTACTAAGAATCCATCTTTTTAATAAGTTATTTATGCAGGAACACAGATTTAGTTATACTTATATAAATTTTGAAATTCCTTGTATGTATTAGAATCAGATACAACTTTTTAAAATGTGGACAAAATGATAACAGAAAAAGACTGAATCCCACATGAAGAGCTGATTAGGAAACAAAGAATAAACAGAATATGGAAGAAAATTTCTTTGACACTTAATAGCTCTCCCTCAGATGTTGGGCCCTGGATTTTGGCAGATTACATGTATTTGATATTCACTCAGACTCCCAAGAAAGAAATTTGCTCAGGCTGTTAGTTCACCTGCTGTCTTAATTACTCATGTGCCCCTCAAAAGGCATAATAAAATCTGAACATTATTAGCAAGCTCTGTTAAGAATAGCTCAGAGCTAGAGATGTCTGAGGTTGAAATAACCCATAAAGAGAAAATCTTTCTTTGAAGGTCAACAGCTGCAAGCAACAGGTACAAAACCAAGCTTACTAAAGGTGACAGAATTTGACTCTGTATCAAACAGAATTGGAACTGGAAACTCTCTTGACAAGAAACATTTTTCTGAGATGGAAAAGACCACAGAATTATGGAAGGAAGCATAAGTCTGGAAGTAGGTCCCTTATTCCCTTTCCTTCCATGGCCAGAGATCTTCCAAAATTTTGAAGCTTTAGAAGTTCTTAAGAATTAGCTTTTGTTTAATTTCATTCTGAGTATTTTTCCTTTCCTAAAATAAAAAAAAAGTGTAACTTATCTTTGCTGTGGATTCTTTACCATCAGAATCATGAATGAACAGCAAGTAAAGTCATGTAGGGAAAGGATTAAATGAGCAGTTCTGAATATGACTCATAGTTTGAAATTTAGTTCCATCCTTGCCTTGGTAAAAATATGTGTGTGTGAGACACTTAATGGCTATCATTTTGCAAAAAAAAAGAGAAATGAAAATTTTATCCTCTTCCATGCATCTGTTAAAGAGTAGGTTTTGAATTCTCCCTTTACCAAAGTAGATTTGTCCCCTAATCTGCAATTAATACTCTTATTGACTGGGACAACTGCCCAGGGTCACACAGTTAGACTGTTAGAAATGGATTTGAATGGAGATCTTTCTGACTGAGGCCCGTTTTGTAACAATGTCTCCCTACCTATTTAACATTCTGGAAAATGCTGGTCAAAGTTTAAAGCTGACATAGGGTCTTTCTTTATTTGATTTTGAGGCACTGAGTTTATGACAGATTTCTTTTTCTTTTCCTTCTTAAAAATAGTATCCCATCTCTGAAGTCAGGAGGACCTGAGTTCAAATGTGACCTCAGAGACTTAACACTTCCTAGCTGTGTGATTCTGGGCAAGTCACTTAACCCCAACTGCCTCAAGGAAAAAAAAGTAACCCCTCTACATACAACTCAAATTTATATAACTATCCCTGTCAGGTTTATACAGTGTCTCTACACAATCCTATGGAAAAGGTTTGTGACAGTATTATTAGCAGAATTTCACAAATGAGAAATATAAAGTTTAGGGAGATTAAGTGACATGTCAGCAAGTGTGGGAACCCATGAATACTAATTACTCTTTATACAAAGAATGATGTCTGCAGGATCACATTTCTTAAGAGCAGTACAGTCAAGAACACTATAATAAATCATTGACCATACCTTTCCATCACTCTTTATAAAGGATTTATTTACAGAATACTCTCTGAACTTTCCATGAAAGAACTTAAAAGACTTTCATCACTGTTGTAGTTTAATCGATTTTCAATCATATCTTGCTATTTGTGACCTCCTTTGGGGTGTTCTTGGCAAAAACACAGAGTGGTCTGCCATTTTCTTTTCCAGCTCATTTTGCAGATGAGGATATTTGAGGATATTTGAAAAAGTCACACAGCTAGTAAATGCCTGAGAACAGATTTGAACTCAGGAAGATGAGGCTAGGTTCAGGATCCTATAGACTGTGAAATTGCTCCGACATCTAACACACAGCATATAAAGGTTTTCTTTACATAATATTCTCTGACCTTTCCATAGAAAGCCTTACAAAATTTTGATTATCTAGGTTCCAAGAAAGAGGGGAGAAAAGTTGTATTTTTTTTTTTTTGGGGGGGGGGGAAGGGGGAGCAGAGGGACTGAGGCAATTGGGTTTAAGTGACTTGCCCAGGGTCACACAGCTAGGAAGTGTTAAGTGTCTGAGGCCAGATTTGAACTCAGGTTTTTCTGACTTCAGGACTGGTCCTCTATCCATTGTACCATCTAGCTGCCCCAGAAAGTTGTATTTTCAATTTACAACATAAACTGAAGTAGTCCAATAAAATTATCTAAGCATGCATGCATGTGTGTGTGTGTGTGTGTATGTGAGAGAGAGAGAGAGAGAGAGAGAGAGAGAGAAGAAATTAGGCAAACATTGACCAATAATAGGCAAAGTTTTAAAATTCCCTTGGAAGACGATGTTGCTAGTCCAGTTAAATTATGTACCTGGCTCACATAAAGAAAGGACATCACATAATTATACTGGATTGTGTTAGTAGTCTTTTGTTGCCAATGTCTAGGCTGAGAGGAATTTCCTAAGGATTTTGGATCTGGTCTTCCCTCTCCTATCCTGCAGACATTATGTCATCTAACCCATATTTAGTCTATCAATTAAACTCATATAAGATCTGATCCTACAAAATGAGCTCTGAACTTTTTTTTACCATCTCTATAAACCAAGAGAAGCAGAGTTCAAGTGGGTGAATCCAGATAATTTAGGGGAAAAAACTCCAAACCACTCTTGTTTAAATTACAAATATCACATCAGTAAAAAGTAAGTCTAAATTTTTGTCTAAATTTTCTGGAAACCAGATTCAATTCTCAATTACCTGGTATTACCTCTGGGGATTTGAGTTCATAATTCAGATAAATTATAATTAACTCTTACTTTGAGAAGACTAGATGTGGCCACATCTTTTTAAGACATTACCATCTTTATAATTCTTGGGTAGCTAGATGGCAAAGGGATTAGAGTATTGTGTCAAGAATCAGGAACACTTGAATTCAAATTCTGCCTCATATAATTCTTACCTTTTGTTTAACCTTTCTCAGTCTCTGTTTCTGAATCTATAAAATGATAATCATAGCACCTAGCCCACACCTGTTCTGGTACCTACTATATTTGAATCACTATGAAAAATATTAATGGAGTACAAGAAAGAATAAGATTTGGTCCTACTTTCCGTGATATACAAATGGCATGTTGTTAGTTTGGGCATGGCATAATAGATAGATCACTAGATTTGAGTCAGAAAGGTCTGAATTTAAATCCCATTTCTGACACTTATTAGCTACATAACCCTGTCCAAGTCACTAACTTATGGCTCCCATTTTCCTAATTTGTTAAAACAAGGTTGGATTTGACAGCCTTTAACATTGGAGCCAGAATGAGCAGAGTTCAATTCTGCCACACACACTTACTATATGTGCAATCTTTGGCAAATCCCTTAATTTTTGCTTCATTTTCCTCATCTGTAAAACAAGAATAATAAATGCATCTACCTCACCACTGTACCACTGTACCATATGCAAAACACTTTACAAACCTTAAAGCATTCATTATCATGCCTACTTATTATTATTATTACGGTTATTTATGTTTGGATCACGCTAAATTAGTTAAATTGTACAAAAAAGAATCAAAAGAAAATATCCTTAAACATAACACTGAGAGATTAATCTTCATAAGTGCTTCCTCCTTTATAATCCTATAGCCTCATATTATCTTTTGTTTGATACTTAGCATAAGCTAGTTTAGAATTACTAAATTGGAGATTGTCTTATCCAACTTTCCCATTTTACACATGAAATGGCAGAGATCCCTCAATAGACACACAGATAGTGGCCAAGGTAGAGTTAAAATTAGTATCCTGTTTCCCAATTCAGCACCCTTTCTATTATAATTTCTTGTCTAAAAGTCACTTTTTGCAGATTTATGAGATAACAGGGGCAGCTGGGTGGCACAGTGGATAGAGCATCAGCCCTGAACTCAGGAGGCCCTGAGTTCAAATCTGGACTCAGTTGTGTGACCCTGGGCAATTCACTAAACCCCAATAACCTCAGCAAAAAAAAAAAAAAAGTAAAATTTACTTTGAAAAAAAAAGGACAAGATAATAACGGCTTAAAGAGGTTAGAATTCACACTGCTTGTTATATGAAATCATGTCTTATGTTTCTTTGTATTCCTGATGCGGGTATAGGGCTCTACACCCAGTAAACACTGACTAAAAGCTTTGGTGATAAGCACAGCACAGAGAAAAGAGCATTGGATTTGGAAATCAAAGGCGCAAAAAGTTCAATTCCCAGATCTGCCATCTCCTTTCTGTATGACTTTGGGCAAATCACTTCATCTTGCTGGGTCTCAGATTCTTCATCCATAAAATGAGAGGGCTGTACTAAATGGCCTCTGAGGTCCCTCCAATAGTAAATCTGTGGGCCTATGAGAATAGGGAATCCACAGGCTTCAACAAGCAGGATTCACTGACTCAACCCCGCTGACATACTTCTCAGCCCCACCTGTGGGAATGAGTTCAGTTAAAAGTACAATGGTTTCCATGGTCATTGCAAATAGGGGTTATAACTCTGTCTAGTCACATAGGGGATGAATTACAAAATCATTCTGTGGGAAAGATTTACAAGTAAGATGAATGAGGGTCTAATGGTTATCACTTTGTAAGTATGAACCCAAATTCATTCTCAGAGCATCCTTTTCCTTCAACATGGAAGTTTCTACTCCTGGGTACCTTGGCAGACCAAGTATGAATAAAAAGTCTCAAGCTTTTGAAATGCTCCTATAACACCTCTTCAAGTTGCCTCAATAAGAAGGATTTCAAACCTCTGCAAATGATTTATGAGAAAGATCACAATGACTGTAACGTCTGGAATAGGAGTGTTTTTTTCTCCACTAGTTTGGTATCTCTCCTATCTGATCTCAGGCAGTTCTGCAGACAGGCCTGGGAGAGGAACTCTAAGGATTTGGAACAAATCAAAAGGCAACCTTTCTCATTCCAGGAAGTTTTGAAAATCTGTGAGTATATGGTACTCACAAGCAGGCTATAATTAAAGCCTATCATCATTTTCATTCTAACTGGGCTGTAAAAATATGCCCTGGGCTGAAACCTTGGAATGTACATTCTTGGTATGGATGCATTTTTTCCCTTTTTTACAACTCTTTTGACCAAAAAAAGAAACATACACAACCCCCCCCCCCAAATTTTCAGTTGTTTCTTGTTATGGATTTGCTAAAAACAAAACAAGACAAAAAAAAAAAAAAAACCCAGAAGGTTATAGTTTATAGACTATTGTGGGGAAGTTTTCTGAATTTAGAAAAACTTTAGATTTTTTCTGGATAGTTATAGATTTCTTCTGAACAATAAAGCTTCAGTTCAAGAGTCCAGGCTCTTTAGCACCATAAACTTACTCCCTCCCACCACCCCCAAGATGGAAGAAAGAACTTTTAGATGTTCTTCTGTTTGTTCTTTTATTTTTCATCTGCCCATTACCTTTGACTTTTTTCTCTCCTTTTCTTGCATCATTTTGTTTCTTAATTTGGAGTCAATGAAAAAATTATAGGATCTACCATTCCATCATTTAAAGAGATAAATTCAAATTTTGTGAATCTATCTCTAGAGTGAGTGTGTGTGTGTGTGTGTGTGTGTGTGTGTGTGTGTGTGTGTGTGTGTATTTACAATGTTACACTGCAGCTGGGGGAAAAAATGGCCTGGGAATAAAGTAAGATAGGAGTGGAGCCAAGCTTAGATATATTAAATTGAGAAAAGAACTAATTTGACAGTGGAGCCACAAGACAGGAAATTCTGGGAGTGAAAAGAGTAAGTCCTCCAGGTCATTATTTCATACTCGTGCTCCCTACACCATGACTAGAGTCCAAATCCTTATTTCTCTTGAAAACTTAATTCTGAACATCGATATAACCACCTATATCTATTTAATGATTGCTTACAGGCAAATTTCAACTAATAAAAACATCATTACTTTTTTTAATGTCTGTTACTACACCAAATCATTTATTCCCCCAACAGGAGAAATATTTCCTTAACACACACACACACACACACACACACACACACACACACACACACACACACACACAAAGAATATAATGACCTTATCAGTGGCTACATGTCATTTTTGTACCAATAGTCCATCAATTTCTCTACCAAAGCATGAATATTTCTAATCCTTAGTCTTTTTTATGACTGATCAAAACTATTATCAGAGTTCAGTTGTTGTTTCCTTTCATAATCTAGCATAATCTGCTAATTTAATTCTGCTTAAATTCTGATATGGTTGAACAAATTCACAATTCTACCAAGAAAACACCGGTGTGCCTGTTCTGTCATGACTCCTCCAATAATTGTAACTTTTCCCTTCTGTCATTGATTTCTATCTGATATGTAAGACAGAAAACCTCACTTAACTTTAATTTATCTGATTATTAATAACCTGGAACATTTTTCACATGGTTATTAATAGCTTACATTTGTTCATTTAAAAATTGTCTGTTTGTTTCCTTTGACCATTTATTTATTAAAAAATGTCCCTTACAACTTTCTTATTCTCAACAAGGGAACACTATTTTCTAAATCAGCTATATTCAACCTCTCTTCCTTCCTCCTTTGGCAAACCATTTAATAAGTGCTATTCATATGAAACATCTCTTAACAATTGTCTTTTCCTCATCATTCTCACAGCTACTTGGCATTAGCATCATACCTAGCATTTATATAGTGTTTTAAACTTTTCAAAGTGCTTTACATACATAAGGAACCTCATTTGATTCTGACAAGAATCCAGAGAGACAGATACTATTATCTCCATTTCCCAGACAAGAAAACTAAAGCCAAGAGAAGACAATATGATTTACCCATTGTTCTTTCCTTTGCCCTACCCTATTTTTCCTCTGAAAACTAATTAGAATTAAATTCAAATATATGTATTTATTCCACTGTAACAGATTTCAAGCAGAGACACTTTTGCAAGTTAGAATTAGAACTCAATTCCCAAAAACCTGTGAAGTTCTCTAGGTGTTCCTGATAGCAGTTGACATTATACTGACTGCATCAAATCTTAAGACACTGTACAACCTTTTAGAAGAGACCCATAATTACTCAAACACAGGAAAGACCAAATAGATAAATGCTTTGTGCTGCCCAAATCACAACATGCCTATTAAGGGGAACATTATCAAGCTTATCCAAGAATATGTGTATTTAGAACTCTTAATAAGGACAATGAGACAAATTTAGGTTGAAAAATTGAAAGAATAGACTGGATTGATTTTGGAAAACTGAAAAGTACTTTTACTGATCTCATGTTTTCCATAACAGCCAAGGCTCATCTTTTCAATGCATACATATCAGAAGTGTCACACATCAAAGAAGAACAGGAGTAAAGAATATCAAAGAATTTTACGATAGCAAAGACATGATGAAACTAAAGCGATGATAGGTAGATGACCAAAGTATTCCCTTCACTGGTGCCCTTGTGATGTTGGGCAAAAGTGAGAAGATCTCTACAACTGGGTAAAAGATGCCCTGTGGTAAATGTTTAGGAGGACTTAAATGAGAGTTATAAAGGGATAAATGAGTTATAAACTGATCTTTGGAGGGGACTTCTGAATTAATGAAATCACAGATCTATTTAAGTAGCAGAGAGAATTAGCACACTTTTACTTTTGCATTTCTGAAATGAAGTTTGTTTCCATGTTATATGCCACAAAAGCATATCCTTTCTGTATAATTCAATACATTTAATTAAACTGACTGGTTTTGTGTACTGTTGTTAATCACAAAGCCATTTTGCCTTTGACAGGGCCCAATTCATATTTTCTACAGCAATGATTCAACATTTTAAGTAAGAAAAAAAGTAGATTTAATGTACTTGTGCTATAAAATTACATATAGTTATGTATTACATAATAATATACCATGTGTATCAATAAAATATATAACAAATGTAAATTTAAAGATTAATTCATGCTTCAAGAAGTTATATAATAGAGATTTCTGGCGTCATAAGACAAAATCCTCTTACATTACCATTTCCAAAAGCATTTCTGTCAAACTTGAATTTTAAAGTGGTTGAATTCTCTTGATATCTAGTCATATAGTCCAAATCCTATCAATCCTATGATAAATATATTCCCAAGTTACATTTGATGCCAGTATAAGCTGGTGTTGACTGGCAATTAAGTTAGAGGGACTAGAACAGAATGAAGTGTCATTGTCTCTTGGATCCTAACAATGTTTTTAGATATAAAGAAATAAAGCCAATAAAACACATGTTAAAAGAATAAATTAATGCTTATGCTACAGCCACATGATTTATTAAAGTGTTTCAAAACTAAAATGTTTATAAAAACTTATCATAATTAATGAGTATATACTTAGTTGCCAATGATGTTTTCTTTGGTCCTTTAGATGGAGAGTCTTAAGGTAGTGTAGATAAGTCGTGTAGTTTTTATATAACTAGATAAAGAATGAAATAAAACACTCTTCCTCATCATATGTCATTAGCTCCTCTCAGAAGAATTTTATACTCCTGATTAATGAGCAGCTCTTGTAGCATTTTAACTAAAGATCTCGAGGCAAAGTGATGGTGACATAAAAATGAACCAAAATAGGGCAGAGGAAGTGTTTTAAGATAAAGACAATTAGAATGAGGCACTTGTGAAAAAGAAGAAAGGTTCATAAAAGGAAAGCATGAAAGTATCAAAGAACTACAGAAGACAAAGAAGGGGAAATAGGAAGATGAAGACAACTCAATAAAAATCTATTTATTCTTATGTAAAACTCAACAAGTAATATATCTATAATTCTGCTTTCTTCCTTTCCAGCTCAAATGCTATCAAATGGCAAAATCCATCCAAAGTGACATCCAGACAAATATTTGTGGATCTTATAATTTTTGAATAGGACTCTAATTTATACATTGTTTAAAAGTCTATCATATAAACCAGCAATTAGGCCTGCCCAAAGCAATCCTCATTTGCATTATAAGAATTCCTGAATTTGTTTCAAAGGAAATTAAAGAAGAGTAATCCCTGGACTTAAGGCTTTTTTCTAACATATTAAAAAAAAAAATCAAACATAAATTCTTTTTTAAATTTGTTAACTTCAAGTACAAGTACAAGTAACAAGAAGTTAACTTCAAGTTGCCTACTGGAAGCAACATCCTGTTCTTGTATGTTAACTCTTTTCAAATAAACTGAATTTCTATGATACTTAGTTTATAATGTAGAGAGTGTGTGGAATGTGAAACCAGAAACTTGGAATAGAATACTGGGCTTACAATCAGGAAGACCTAAGTTCAAAAACTCCTCGGACATTTCCTAACTGTGTGGTCCTGGTCAAGTAATTTCATCCTTGGAGCCAGTTTCTCCTCCCTGTAAAATGACATGGTAGCACCTATTTCCCAGGGTTGTTAAGATCAAATAAGTTAATATGTAAAGCATTTCTGCACAATTTAAAGCACTATACAAATGCTAGCTATTATAATTACTTCAACTCTCTGGACCTCATTTTCCTTCTTTATACAGTAAGTAAGCTGCACTAAATTAATGCTGATTATTTTCTTATTCTTTTCTTTCTGATTTAAAATGTTGACTAGAAACAGATCTAACCCTAAATAAAATTATGACTAGGCCAAATAAAGTCTGGCCTACATTCAATGTTCTGTTGTTAGACTAAGTAAGTGCTTGCATGAAATTTAAGGTAACAATTTTTTTTTTTTTGGGGGGGGGGAGTAGGGAGGTAGTAAAGACTGGACATGACTCAAATTCTGATAATCTCAAGGAGAAACCTTGGATTCAGGCAGTAAGAAAAAGACAAGGCAAGGAGAAAGGAAAAAAATTTTTTATTAATTTCCCGCCCCCCCCATGTACTAGACACTATGCTAAATGCTTTACGGATCTTACCTCATTTGATCCTCACTACAACTTTAGGAGGTAGGTGCTAATAAATTATTTAGTTGAAGAAATTGTGGCAGATAGAAATTAAGTGATTTATCCCAGATCACCCATCTAGCATGTGTCTGAGGTTGGATCTGAACTAAATTCTTTCTGACTCTGGGCCCAACGCTTTATGTACTATACTACCTTTGCTGCCAAAGTAATAAGGATAACACAGATTATTACTGAAGACTGAACTTGATTGGCTCTCTTCAACAATAAGATGATTCAAACCAGTTCCAAATGTTCAGTGATGAAGAGAGCCATATACACTCAGAGAGAAGACTGTGGGAGCTGAGTGTGGACCACAACATAGCATTTTCACTCTTTCTATTATTGTTTGCTTGCATTTCTTTCTCAGGTTTTTTTTTTTCCCCTCTTGATCTGATTTTTTTTTTTTTTTGTGAAGCAAGATAACTCTGTGTGTATATATATATATGAGATTTAACACATATTTTAACATGTTTAATATGTATTGGACTACCTGCCATCTAGGGGAAGAGGGAAGGGGGGAAATTTGGAACAGAAAGTTTTGCAAGGGTCAATGTTGAAAAATTACCAATGCATATCTTTGTAAATAAAACCTGGTGCATGTAAACCTGCAGCTTTCACAACCCTCACAAGTTGACCAATGAACTTGGGAATCATAATGATTGAGGGACTGGTACTGGTCATCAGAATTCTTTTTTTCTCATAGGGATGAAGACAATTAGAATGAGGCAATTGTGACAAAGAAGAAAGAGTCATAAAAGGAAAACATGAAAGTGATCAAAAATGCTATCAATTGACAAAGTCCACCCAAAATGACATCATAGAGAAAGGAAGATATTAATCATTAGTTTAATCTGATGTTTCTTCAGTAAAAGAACATTAGAATTGGCTTCTTCTGGAAGAAATTTATAGGGGCATGGCATTCCTTATCATTAAGGTTGCAAGGTCACTCAATACTTAAAAAAAAAAAAAGATATCTGCATTGAAGACATCTCCTTGTAGTTCATGAATGAAAGGAACCAAGAAAACTAAAAATGGGAGCAGAAGGTTCGCTTAATTTTCAGAGTACTTCCAAAATTCTCCCCCAGAAAAACATGTTTTTTTAAAAATTTCAGTGCTATAAGCCCCTTCATCCTCCCATACATCACTCCTTATTTCCTTTTTGTCCAGCATCTTGATTAACTGCTTCAAAGAGCTTAAAGAAATTTAGTTGATAAAATACTAGCTTAATATTGTATGCACTCTCCCAACCCACCCTCCACATAGTACCCCAAGAGATTTTTCTAAAGCACAAGTCTGATCATATCATTTCACTACTTAATAAACTCCGGTGGCTCCCTATAAAGTTCAAATTCAAACTCCTGTTTGGTATTTATAGTATTAGTGTATATTATATGTTACTTCCTTTCTCCTCATTGTACAGATCACCAAATTGTCCTTTATGCTGTACCTCAAACAAGATACTCCAATTACCCTCTCTGTGACTTTTCACATGCTCTCCTCCATTCCTAGATTATATTCCATCCTTATTTCCACCTCTTCAATGCCCTAGCTTCTTTCAAAGTTTACTTGAACCATTATCTTCCATACAAAGCCCTTCCTTGTCCTCCACCTACTAATCCTCTTTTCCTACTTATTAAGTACTTATTTTATACACTACAATATAGATATAAATGCCAACTCTGACCTATGGCTTGACTATATGACCATAACTTGTTTCTTTTTGTTGAAAAGAGACAAAGAAGATCCAGAAAGCTGTTAAAAATGGAAGCTCACTCCATAGTGACTAGAATGGCAACTATTTGTAACAGGAAAAAGGACTTCAATGAAAAGGAATAGTACTATTTTATAAAGACAATAGTCACATTTCCAAAAAACACAAAAATAAAAAATAAAGCACTCTGCATACCTAGTAGATTTTTAATAAATGTCTGTTGAATGAAAGTATCAGACAGGGATATGCCCTTTCCTGCCTGCTTCCTGTTTCTATGTTTGCTGCCTGATTAAAAGGTCTTACCGTAGGGTCGAGTGTCTTCCAGAGCGAGAGATGCTATTTCCAACAGGTGAGGGTAAATTGCTTCCTCTGTGCAGATCTTCAATGGACCTGCTCCATGGTTTTGACTTGTCCACTGAGTTTTCCACATTGTTCTCCAAACTTTCAAAGTCAAATCTAAAAAGAAACAGATTATTATCCTGAAGGTTTGCAAAGGGACATACAAATACACACAACTGACAAATTATTAAAAATCTATCTTTCCTTTCTTCCACACTTTTTTTTTTATTCTTTTCTTTTCTTTTTTTTGCTGAGGCATTTGATATTAAGTGACTTGCCCAGAGTCATACAGCTAGGAAATAAATATTAAGTATTTGAGGCTGGATTTGAACTTAGTCCTTCCGATTTCAGAGTTGGTACTATATCCACTGTACCAGCTAGCTGCCCTCTTTCCCTACATTTTGATTGGGAAGTCAACTCTATTGAAGAGAGCACAGTTCCACTGGGCTGGCCACATTGTTCGAATGTCAAATTATGCTTGCCAAAAAGACTATTTTATGGACAACTAATACATGGCAAGTGCTCACATGGTGATTAAAAAAAAAAGCAACACATGGACACCCTCAAGGTCTCTCTTAATAACTTTAGAATTGATTGCACAACTTGGGAGCCGCTGGCACAAGACCACCCAGCATGCTATACTGTACTCTATGAGCAAGGCAAAATTGAACGTGACTCTAACACAGTGCTGTCATTTTGGTCCCCTTTGAGAACAAAAGGACAACAACCAATCAACGATACATTTTGATAGTAATGGTGGTAGCATATTACATTTTATTGATGTTTAGTTATTTCGCTTGTGTCCATCTTCCGATGATGCTTTTTGGGGATTTCCTTAGCCAAAAAAGTGAGATGTTTGCTATTTCCATCTCCAGATCATTTTATAGATGAGGAAACTGACAAAACAAGATTAAGTGATTTGTCGGGATCACACAGCTAGTGTCTTGAGGTTGGATTTGAATTCTTCCTGACTTCAGGCCCACCACTCTACACATTGAGCTCCTGATTTCAAGCCAAGTGCTCTTTCTCTACACACCTAGCTGGCCCTTTGTTACATTTCTTTTAAACAGCAAGGCTTCCTTTACAATACCTTATTAAGGTCTGCAGGACAAATGTTTTACATAAAAAAAACTGACTCTTAAATAGGCTGATTTGTCCACAGTTACAAAGGAGTATTCAAATCCAGAAAGTCAGACTCCAAGTCCATAGCTTTTTCTACTATATCACAAGGTTTTCTTTACTACAGTTAGACACAGTGGAGTAAAATAACAAAATAATTTATCAAAAAGGATTTCAAGTGAATTGGAATAAAGTTATCAGTTTGAAAAACAGACTATGGTAAATAATGAGCTGGACAAAAGGATAAATAATTCAGGGATATAATTAAGAAACAATTAAATACTTGTGTATTATTTTTATGTCTCTATAAACAAATATAACTTATGCTGATTCGTTAACTCATGGCAATGCTACACTGAAGAGGAAAAAACATAGATCTTACAGCTGTCTTCATTTTCCTTTAACAAATCAATACTTAGCATTTGTACTAATTTATTCCTACCCATCAATGATGACTGAGTATTTCTCCTGGTGCGCTGGCAAGGGGACTCTCCAACCATGTGTGATACATTACCATCATAGTTATAGATTCGCTTTGATTTTTTTTTAAACTCTCCTCCCAATGTGTTGCTGTTTAAAGTAAGAGACTCTTGTTTTCCTGACATTTTTTGAGGTCTTTATTAATGTCAGTCATGTTGAAATAGGCACGTTAACTTGCTCACACTTAAACCATTTTAGGAACAGATAAAAAAAAAAATCAGGCAGGATTTTGTATTTCACGTATGTTTTCTAAATCTAAATCTAAAAAGATTTAGAAAAATTAACTGTTTCTGTGTGTGATTCTAATATTCCATTTCACTAGAATGAGTATAACTGATATGATGATCCTTCATTCACTAGACGCCTTCAAGGAATGGGACAGACTGAGTCAAATTGATAGAGCACTCAAAGCTCTAAAATGAGGACTGTTCTATAGCTTTTCATCATGCAACTGATAAGGCTCCTCTGAGAGCCTGACACTACCTCTTTCTAAGTTCCTTTCAATTGGTTCTTCTCTGTTACCCAAAGGAAGATGAAAAGGGCTGCCTAAAGAAGCCACAAGTACTCACTTCAAAGGAACTCGTCTCTCTCCCTCCCCCAAAAAATAAATTGGGATGTGCCACTGATAGTAATAAATCCTTTGCACTCAGATTTTCCTCGTTATTCACATTTCAGAGGAGATAAAAGTATGTTCTGTATCTAATTGGAGTACAAAATAAAGACTTCATGAATAGAGTTCCCATAATACACAGCACAATTTCTTTAAACTCTGTGACACTTTTATTTTTTGTCTTTGTACCTCCAGTAACTAGCACCATATACAAGGATATTCAGTGGGCACTTAATAAATGATTAATATATTCAACTGAATTAATATAGGAAATCTTTAGCTGAAATATATGGGGAAAATAAGAATATGAGATTGGAAACCAAGACTTCAGAATTTTTTTCTGTGCCAAAATCTCAATAAATAACCTAGAATTGTGGGACCATTGCCCATCATATGTAAAGGAATATGTACATGATAGCATGTCATAATACATAGAGAGGGGGCTCTGGAATTGAAAAAACACATGTTTAATTTCTGCCTCTTACACACAATGGGGGCAAAGTTACTTACCTCTCAGTGTCCTAGGTAACCAAGACTATAACTTGCAGAGTATCTGCTGATTTAAAATTGATGAAGAGCATTTTCTCACCAGTATTTTTTTAACCAATAAAATCACTGTTCTGGTCCAAAAAAAGGTGGTGGTTGGGGGGGTGGGGGATAAAAATATTTGTGAGGTAAATTAAGGCTGGCAGTGAAGAATTATTATTATGCATATAAAGAGTTAAATACTATATTTATACATAGTATGACATTTTTTAAAATGTGCAATTTGCAGTTGGATACAATGGAAGTTGGATAAAAAACAAACTTTGGAAATGAAGTATGAAACCCAGCTTATATTTTATAGGATAATTTCTCAAGAGAGTAACAACTTGCTCATCTGTTTTTCTGGGTATCTCCCATATGATTCGTAGGAGGCATCAAAGCTAAAACTAACTAAGCAAGTTTTGGTATTTCAGTTTCTTCATCTGCCAGGTAGGAATAATTATACCTTTCTTCTGCCTACCTCTCAGAGAAATTGTGGAGATTAAAGAGATAATATCAGTTGAGGACTTAAAACATCATAAATGGTATTGTTATTCAAAATAGCACTAGGAAAAAATAAACCACCACCAAATTCTAGCTGAAAGTTCTTTCACTGAGGATCAAGATGTAACCACAGTTCCTCCCTAATTTGTGCATTATTTATTTGTTCATGAGGAGAAAACATAAAGAAAAGGATTATTTTCCTTTACATGTAGATTTGTTGCAAATCTTACCAACAATTTAGGAGCAATCTATGAACCAGAACACAACATATTTAATTATGAGTTTCAACAGCAATTTTGAAGAGGAATGGATCCTTCTCCATGGGCCACTTTATCACCTGCTAGATCCCAGTCTTAGAGCCACCTATAATTCCAATTATATAATTTGTTCCAAGCTACGATAAACCTCTTTAAATACCACCACATCTGCTTCTATATTTCTTCCTCTTCCTAATGCACTATAAAACTGTACCACTAAGTTTTTTTTTTTTTCTGTAACCACATGAAATCCCAATGCATAAAGCTTAGTTGTACTTACGTTACTGCGTACTGTGCAAATGACAAATATTCCACCAGAACATCAAGACCTTTGTTTTCTTCATTCAAAAACTCTCTGACCCATCTGTTAGGAAAATCATTGGAGAGCAATTCACTTTATAGTATAATACTGAAGGAAGGGAACAGTGGAAATATTTTCTCAGAAACATTCATTGTATGAAAGGAAATGTGGAATAAATCCTTTAATCTTTTACATGAGTTAAAAGTAGCCTTTTACGTATGGAAACTAAGGCAACCAAATCATTACACATGGAAGGACAGGGTGTAAAATTTATACTTATGCCATGCATACATTTTAGAGCTTGGAAGGCTTTAGGAAACCTCTATGGAACTTTCTAAAAAAAGAAACCTGGTAAATGTTGTATTCTTTTCCACCACAAATTGATCTGCTGTGTACTTGGTGAAGGGGCCAAGATTATATGGGGAATTCAGCGAGCTGGTAACATGACGACACAACCACTGAAGTTCAGGCCAAATTCCAAATCCACACTCATCTCCTTTCTGGCACACCAAGCTGTAGAAACCACCAAACTAGCCAACGTCAGGCCAGTGTTTATGGGCTTCTTGAAATTCAATAGGCATAATGATTTGGCTTAATTTTTTCCATGAACATGAAGAGCTTTGAAAAAGTTACAGGCACCACAGAACACTTGCCAGGACATGACAAATATAATCTTTCTTTTAAAAATGTATCTTTAAAGTACATATTATTTCTCTTCCAAAACAATGCATTGAACTAATTAAGTAGTATAAGTTGGCATGATCATCATTCAAGGAGGAGGTCAAAAGTAATAATTAAGTAACTAAGCAGAAGACAGGAATACCAGACCCATTGTGGCTCAAACTCCCTTCTGCTGCTGGTTTAGGGGTTAATCCTGAAGGATCTGCTCAGGGGTTCCATATATTTGTTATCTCACTGTCTTCATCTCTTGGATGAACCTTGAGTCAAAAACCAGGACCACAAAGATTAACTCAGAAAATACCTCTATTGAACTGACAGGTAGAAGTCATTAGTGCAAAATGTATTTCAACAGTTCCTCTTGTCTAACCTACCAAAGAAATCAGGGCCCTAGTTAGTACAGAGCACAGTGACATAGTTTGCTAATGATACAGGCCAACTAGGTCAAGCCCTTTCATTCCCCCAAAATGAGAGTAGGGACAAGAAGATATAGAGATAGCTTAAATGATGGATGGATGTGCATGAGTACAGATCCTGACTCCATCGGAATTCTAGTAATTCCTGTGGTTAACTCTGCCTGAAGTCTGCAAAGTTAGCTGGAGGTTGCTCACCTGGATTAGAAGGCCCAGATGCATTTTTCTATCTTGATAGCCTCTAACATCCGTGGGTCATCCAGAATCAGTCAGTGACCTAAACTGAGCTTGTTGCAGGGACTGTAGCTAGACATATGCGACCTTTCCAAACAGATCAAGACGAGGGCTTGGGATGGAAGTAAAGTAATGAAGCAGAGGGCCCATATAGCTCATTATGAGCACATGCTGCACCAATGGTTTATCTATTACTTGATAACTCTGTCATTAATCGAAGATGTCGGTGATTATTTTTCTATTCTTTAAAATCGACTTGCAATCTAATCTGTCCAAACAATAGTGATGTGAAAATCTGACAGACCTATGGTTGACATTGAGTTCAAATAACTTACAAAATGACTGGGCTTCCTACACTGAAGAACTCTTATCCATATGTGCTGAGAGGAAGAGGCAAAAGGAGAAGCCGGCAATTTGTTCTTTCCATGTTCTATTATCAGCCCCCAGCTAAACCTAAGCTCAGCTAAAGCCCATGTGATTCTACTCTATCCACTGTGTGGCTCCAGGCCTAGAGGGACCCCTAGAAGGAAAAGAGGTTAAATTTGCCTCTTGTTTTCCACTTAAGGTATTCTGAAGAGGTGCCCATGATGCTCATAATACAAGAATTGTAATATGTGAGTCTCACGCGTGTATACACTTAAGTGAGGTTTAAGGTTGTGATACATGCTAAGAATGTCTAGGAAACACCATCGATTATGACAAATGATGTGACTTTGTCATGAGAACTATACCAAAACAGTTCAGCTAGATAATCACTTAAGTGATCTGATAGTATCTTTTTCTATATCTTTTTTTAAAATGTGATTTATTGCAACTGTTTCCCCATTGATTAGGCCTTGGGGTACAAGGACAATTTTAAAATGTTGGTAATTAGAGGTTTAGAAATCACCAAAAAAAAAAAAAAAAAAGAAATGGGCATGCAAACTGTAGCGACAATTACACTAACTTTCAAAATCTGATTCTCAGTTTGTCCTTTAAATAAAAGCCTCTGGGCCTTTGGTAAACATTCTTATCAATGGAAAGGAAGATCTGAATACAGTTTTCAGTCAAAAGTGGACATTTATTAGAAGCCTTTAAAGTAAAGTACCAAGGCCTTCACCCCTTTTAGAACATCTAAATCTCTGAAAACGTATAGCTACTACATAGTACAAATACCAACAAAAGTTCCCAGGATTCTCTACTGACTCATTATATATTTTGTATATACATAGCTTTTTGTATATTGTCTCCTAGATTAAAATGCGAGCTACTGAATGGGCAGAACTATATTTTTGTTTTTCTATGCTTAGCATAAGTGCTAAGGCACAACAACTAGCACATATTAAGTGCTTAATAAATGCTTGCTAACTATTTATATACCATTTTCTAAGCTACTCCTGAGACGATACCTAGGGCATAAAACCAGTCAGAGAGAAAGGAAAAAAAACTCAAAAATCAAAAAAAAAAAAATAGTATAAGGCAGGGCTTAAAACTTTTTCCTCTCGCGACCTCTTTTCACCCAAGAAATTTTTACATGATCCTGTGTATATATATACCCATATATAAAATGGGTACACAAAGCAAATATTTGCATATAATAAATCATAAATAAATTTATTTTAAAACAATTCTTTAATACACATATAATTTTACCTTTATTAAAGATGAAAACAAATTTACATAATAATGAGATGGATGTACTTGTTTATTTTTACATAAAGAATTAAATCTTGAAGGCATATTTGATACCTTTTATAGTTTCCAATTTTTTTTTACAACCTTCACAATCAATTATACGACCCCATATAGGGGTCACAACCCACAGCTTAAGAAGCTTTGGTATATGATGGTAGTGTAACATGGTAGAAAAACCACTATTTGGAGTCAGAGGCCCCAAGTTTCATTCCTGATTCTCTTGCTTATTACCTATATAATGAAGGACAAATCACTTAAATTCTGTGGTATTCAGATTTCTCACATGTAAAATGAGGAGGCTGGACTAAATGATCTCCAAAAGTCAGTGAAGTTTCTATCTCTATGCTCCTCAGGAGGAAAAGATATAAAGCAGGCTGAAAGAAGAACACTATGTAGTCAATGACTCGAAATGCCAATTTTATATACTTTGCATACATCTGCAAACCAAAGTCCTGACCTTTATGAGAGTTAATTACTTCTCTGTGGCATTCCTGGTCCTTTCCTGCTCTAGAGCATCAGAAAGCTAAGCCTTTATGAGCTGAGTAGTCACCCCCAAATAAGTTGCTGTGGCATAGTTGTTGTTGTTGTTGTAGGTAGTCCTTTGTTCTTGAAGGGGCCAATAACTTCAGGAGGAGGATGTCTTCACTTGCAAGTAAATTAGATTTAAGTGAGGCAGAGCTGTGCAAAGTTACCAGCCTCATTCTCTCCTCCAGGATCACAGGAGTCAGGATGTGATGGCCTGATACAGCAGGAGACTGTGGCCTTTTTAAGCTAAGGTTTTTCCCAGGTCTCAGTTTGTTTAAGATAATGCCCATTAAATAATAAGAGGATAGGTAGAAATTGTAGCAAAAGATGGCCTAGTTTGCCTTCACAAAACAATCAATCTGGAAAGATAAGACCCTCAGAATTCCAGGTAGAATAAATGTTCCTGTATTTCTAAAGGACATTGATAAATTCATGCTATATAAACCAGAGGTATCAAATACGTGACCCTTGGACCACATGTACCCCAACTCAGATTAAAATTCCTGATTTTAATGTGTGGGGGCATTGGTTACATGCATACACATGTGTGCCCATGTATGTAAATGCATGTAAATGAACACATATAGCTTTTCAAGGTCAATATGCAGCCTGCAAAGATCCTTACCTCTGACTGAGTGGGCTCCATTTGTACTGGAGCTTGACACCACTGGTACAGGGAACGGGAGACGACTGCCTTTAGTGACCAGGTGTGGCTCACAGTACTCACCTCCAATCCAATCCCAAGCTACAAGATTTATGTATACTACCCTCATTCTGGAATCTTTCAGTAACTTAGGAAAGTGCCTGGAACTAACCCACTCTAATAACCATGTGGTATCACCTTGAACAGTAACTGAATCCTGGAAAAGAAGCCACTATTTACAGTGACAGGGAATCACTGCTGGAGCAGTCAGAGGACTTATCATGTGATCGAGATAGAAAACAGTCTTCTTTTGCCCTTCATCCCCTGATAGTAACTCAACTCTTACCTCTTTTCTCTCTAAGGTATTTTGGGGTCTTCTATTTGCATTATACTGAACCTTAATTCAAGTGCCATTTTCTATGAAGTCTCTCTATGTGAAATATGGACAGTGTTTATCCTGAACTAATACTCAAAACATGTCGAAAGGCCGGACCACCTATGGAAAATTTGGAGAGGACACAGATAAGACTCACACAGTTTCAAAAGGTGTGGATGGATTAGGATCTGAATAGTTGGAAAGAGCATCCACTTTGATGAAAGCGCAGCTGCAAAGCTTCCAAAACCATATGAATATACTGAATGAGGAAGAGGTAAAAATTTGGCAACAGCATTCCTCCAAGATTTAATTCTTTATATAAAAATAAATAAGTGCATATATCTCATTAGTTTAAAATTTGTTTTAATCTTTTTATATACCTATATATCTGGTGTGAAGTAAAAAAATTGGGAGTGAAAAGGGGTCTTGAGGGGAAAAAATTTAAAAAGACTGGTAGAAGGGGAAAAGGAAGGGAAGGAGGGAGAAAAGAGGGAGGGAAGAAGGGAAGGTGGGAGGAAGAAAGGCATCAAACAGTCACATTACTTTATTGAATATAAATATACGAGGAGAGGAAACCTCCTTTTTGCAATCTAGGTAAATGGTCACTCCTCCACAAAGTCCTATTCTAATTCTACATGGTAACTCAGGGTAGGGGAAGAGGAGGTTTTCTTAGGCTATGCCAGAGGGGATCAAGTTCAGACAGGTTCTACCAAGTTGCAGGTCTGTTTCTAAAGAGCAGCCAGACTAAGTTCAGAGAAGCTCTTCATCACAGAGTTGGCCACCAATGATCCATTTTCTTTAGTCAAAGCAATTCATTAAGTATCTAGTAAGGCTTGGTGGGTGGAGGAGCTGTCATCCACACTGGTGGAGTCATAACCGCATGGATGAAATCATACAACCTTGAAGTTCCGAAATATGTAAATAATCATGCAAATGACTTAGCCATAAAATCAGGGTTCTTGCAACAACTAATTCCTTCTTTTTTTTTTTTCAACCACTGTGCATGTTCCACACATTTTCCTATACATCTTCCTTTACAAAAAGATTCAAATTAGGCAATTATATATTTTGGAAAGTAGAATTATTCCTGGTTCTGATGACACACATTATTTACGCAATACCTCCCGGCTTCAGGGGAATTATCTTATGTCATAAATTTACATTTGGGCATGTCCCAACTAAAAGATGAATTGTCAGGGAGATATGAGGAAAAAGAGAATGGGAAAAGGAGAATTAAAAAATAGCTGGGACAAAAAATAGGAACGGGAGCTGAGTACAATAGCCACTAATCATTGTTTCTGCATGGTGTGTAGGCCAGCACTTCTAAGTTGCTCTCTCTGTGACCCAGCTAGGAAAGCACAGAGCTAAAAGCAAATTCTGGTCATATTCTTCTTCAGAACAAATTTACCTTCGTCCAAGACTCTACAGGCACCAATGGAAACTGAGATTGTTGAAAAGTCGTGGGCCAGTGTTAATAACATTACCATACTAGTGGCCAACATTGGATATTCCTCTACCTCATTCCTCCATTTCAACTACGGCTCTCATTTATGGCTTCTGTCTGTCACAGAAGTGGGAACAGGCTCAGTGGTTAACATCTTGGGCTTGTTTTCTGTTGGCCATGTCCCCGCTGCAGCTGCTTGCTTGATCTCCCTACAAGGGAGGCAGTTGGTAACACAGTATGTAAAGCTCTGGATTTGAAATCAGGAGGACTAGAATTCAAATTCAGCCTTGGATATTTACTAGCTATGTATCCCTAGTCAAGTCAACCTGTTTGCCTCAGTTTCTTCAAATGTAAAATGAAGAAAATAATACTATTGTTGAGGGAACTGAATGAGATAACATTTGTAAAAGTACTTAGAATAGTGCCTGGCATATAGTAAACATTATATAAATGCTTATTAATAACCTCTTCTTTTCCCTCTTTTACCCTGGCCCCAGCTGTGTGCTCTAAATAGGGAAGAGAAGCCAGAAAGTAATGTGAGAACTTCCTCAATCTTTAACCCAAGTTCCTATAAAATGAATTTCTCTCATTTGTTTTTGCATACAACTACTTAAAAAAAATTTTCCCTGGGGAAAGATTAATTTCAACACTACAATGGAAAAAATGATATGAAACAGCAAAATGGCCTAATCAATAGAGAGGGCAGGGTTTGGAATTAGAAAGACTGGGATTTCAAATCCTGTCTCAGACATTTAATAACTTCTGATCCTGGACAAATCACTTCATTGATCTCTGCCTCAGTTAGCTCATCTGTAAAATGTCAAGTAAGCAACAAAAAATTTATTAAATACTTCCTCTCTGCCAGCCATGGTCCTAACTGGTGGGCATATAAGTGCCCCCCAAAAATCTCTGCCCTCAAGGAACTTACATAAAAATAGAGGAAAGCAACAAAGAAAAGAATTGAAAATCACAATGAATGGGTGAGTAGAACCCTAAAAAGATTGTTGAAAAGATGAAATAATATAGCTAAAGACCCCTGAAAAATTTTAAGTGCTATATGAAAATTAGATATTATATCATCATGATACCTATATCATTGTATTTACTTATTTATACTCATACCAAGATGGTGGTTGCTTGTCCTTGTTCTCAAAAAGGACCATGACATTAAGAAGCAGATGCCATGACATACAAGTGAATTGGATTTCAGTGAGGGCAGGTTTTTCAAAGTCACCTCCCTCACTTTCCCTTCCAGAGCCATTTGGATCTAATGGCAAGATATAGGTCAAGACAATTAGAGATGGCCCTGAATGAAGTGGGAAACTTTGGTCTTTTTAAGCTAAGATCTTAATAGGTCTGAGTCTGACTGAGAAAACTACCCATTGAGTGATTAAGGCTAGGTAAGAAAGCAATGAAGCAAAGAATTCTCCTTTTTATCTAATCAAAAATAAATAAATGAATGAATACTGCAATGTTTTCTTGTAATGCTTTTTGGTTTGGTTCAGATATATTTCAAGATACATCAAATGCTTTCAGGTTAGAATCCCCTTTCTTCTCTACTATTCCTAGGCCCTAAACAAAAGAGACTAGCATTATTTCTAGCTCAACTTCTATCAATGTAATTAATCAAAAGGAAAATTGATTTATTTTCTTAAAAATCAAACCCTTCCTAATCCCTGAGATGTAGAATCTTAGGTTTACATACAGTCACCAAAGGAATCTTCTCTTTAAAAAAAAAAAAAATCTGCCATTTAGAGGTATTATCTTCCAAAGTCTCATATCAACAACCTCAAAAATCTTCCCTCTCTGTGAGTTTAAAGTACATCTCAAAGATCTCTAATTTTATCAATGTTGGGAATTTATTCAACAGAAGAAACATGCTAAATGGTTTACCAGATAAATACAAGCAAGCCGCTTGAGACACATACATATAGATTAGTGTCTTGTCCAAAGAATCACAGCTAGTCAAATGTCAAAAGGCAGAATCTATATCCAAGCCTTCATAATTCACACCCAGAACTTTATACAGAAGGGTACAAATTTTCTATGTCAATAATAAATATTCCAAAACAAGTATCCTAGAAAGCTGGCTTTTGATTTCCTTTTTTGGGGAACACACTCTCTCAGGCATGTATGATATAATTGACTAAGAAGGTCTACTCTAAAAGAGTAATGCTGTCTGCAACTTTAAAGCAGCTGACAGTTTTCTTGATTCTTGAAATTTTTTGAGGGAAGGCATTTTTTTTTCCTATAGAATGCAAATACTTAGAGGCCTCAAGTATAGCAATCCCTATACCAACAAATTAGGTAATAATGCTGAAAATGGAGGCAAATTAAAAAAAAAAAAAAAACTTTAACCTTCCAAATTAGACATCCAATTTCTAATTCTACCTGGTCTGGTCCAATTGTAAAGTTAAATGCTTAAGTCATAGTATACCCATCCAACTTGTGGTATCGATATCCCTGCATTTGTCTGGACATAGCCATTTAATTACATTTTAGGACTTTGGAGATTATTGCACATGGCTGAAGAGTGAGGGAAAATGGCAAAGGTATACATTGGACAAAGTCTGCACCTCTGAATTTTGAATAACCAACTATACCAATTGCTTGCAGATTGTTCCAGCCTCATTCTAACCAGAGCTTATTCCATTCTGCTAATTCTGCATTAGAAATGATGATTTTGCCTTGGTATATGATGGCTAATTTTATTTCATTTTAGCAATGTTTGAAAAATTCATTCTGACATTTTGTGGAAATCCTGAACTCAACTTACTTCATCATACTTTGTCAAGGAAAGATGCCAACTTCTCAGTCTTGGCCCTCACAGTGAATTGCTGATCCTAATCCACAGATAGTAAAAATCATATGAATTCCCTGAATTTAGACTATTGGACACATCAACTCACTACACTATCACCACACTAACATGTCTCATCCTTGTTCCTCAGCCCTGGCTATCTCATTCCTGTTCAGAGAAAGAACTTAGGACATGAATGCCCTTTCCTCTTTGGCTGCCAGGATAGAGGTGAATGCACAGGAAGTCTAAGCTAGGCTCAGCCAGGCTTCTGAACAGCTAAGCAGATAACACACTGAAGAGAAAAGCTTTTTTTTTTTTTTTTTTAAACTTTTGCTCCATTGCTTTAAAATAGCCCTCATCTTTCAGGGAGATAGTTTAAAGAGACTTATTATTAAGATCTATCTTTTAAAATGTCTGTTTAGTTAAACTATTTGTAATTTCATAGACTCAAAACTTTACTTCTGAGGTCAAAGAATACTAATCCTTAATTTCACACATGAGAAAACTGAGGCACATGAAGGTTTAAACTGACCTTAGTTTGATTAAGAAAAATACAAGTGTGAAAAACTTTAACTTCTGTCTTCACAGAAAGGAGGAGAGGCATTAAGGTTTGGGACAAGAATGTAAAGCTATAAATCTCCAATAAAAATTGAACTTTAAACAATAAATATAAAAATACAGCATTATAGAATTCTGGGGTTGGATGGAACCTCAAAGAAAATCTAATTAAAATATATTTTTTATTTATAAACTTAAATTCTGCCAACGTCAACTCATATTACCAAGCTAGAGACTTCAGGAAGCTGAACCAGGCTTCAAACTCCTAATGTCTACGTCACTACTCTTCCAATTATATCATGCTACATCTAAGACCCAGAGTCTTACTTATGTCAGCCAATATATTCCAGGAAAAAGTAAGTATAACCTATCTACTAGAAGAAGGAAACTATGCTGTTATATGGTAAAAATTTCCTATGTTGTTTAGCTCAGGATCTCTAAACCTTCTTTAGGGAAGGATCGCTATTTTGGTGTCCCTGTAGGGCAGGATTTGATTGTTTTATTTAGTTTATAAGCACCAGCAGGAACATAGTGTACCTACCAGTTTTGTTCTCATCATACTAATATTCCAACAAACAGAAAAGGGGTAGTACAGCAGAAAGAGGTATATGTCATCTACAACCAGGCTGACTGGTTTTGAGTTAAAGTTTTGAGATAAATCAGTGTTCAGATTTGGGACTTCTAACTACATTCAGCACAAGTTAGATGACATACTCACCTTTAACCTAACTTGTTTTGAGTTGACTTTATTCACAGCATCCTAACAAGGAATTATGAGGAGTCAGGATGATTGCCTTCAATTACTGAATCAACGACTACTAACCTGGCTTCTTCTCTTGATACTTTTACAAGGAACAAGAGAAAAGCTCATTTCCCCAAAATAAACTGTTGAAGCACTCACCACCAGCTATTTTTATTTGGAATGACCAGAAAGGAAACTATTTCATTTCTTAGAACTGATAGTATCATTTTTACATAGTGAAGATTCATCACAGGAAGGACTCAGAGCTATAGAATTAAAACATAACACTTACCCAATATGATTTGTTCTTAAAGAAATTTCCAGTTCTCTTAGCACTTGTGTAGATTCTTGCACTCGTCTCCTGAATTTCTACAATTCAAGAACAAGAACAACAAAAACCCTCAAGAAACAACTTATATAAGTTATGCAGACTGTCATAATTGTGGGTTAATTGTAAGAAAACTGATGAAATATTAAAAGCACTACCACTTCTAAAGTGGGTTTTCTTATCTTCCATTTTGTACAAAGAGCCAACTATACAAATCTTTCAATAAGTAAGCATCCTAATTTAATTTTTGTCTTTACAAGAAATGTCAAGATAAAGAGGAATCCTAATATTTAATTTCAAAAAATAAGTAGTTTCAAGGCTCACAATAATCTGATCCTATGTAAGCTCTGTACTATTATAACCTATAATTCCAAAGGACTGATGATGAAGCATGCTATCCATCTCATGACAAAGAGGTGATGGATTCAGGTGATATATGTGTATATATGCAAGTATGTATGTGTTTACATGCTTTAACAAAAAAAAAAAATTAGTAATGACAAAAATGGAAGATATGAAAGAATAAATTACCTAAAAGAGTTTATCAAAAAGTAAAAGTTGTATTTATATGCAAATTTTTCCTAATTCTGAGTATATAATTAAAGTCTTTCTAGTTAGGTCAGGCTCATCAATGTTCTATTCTTATTGCTTTTCTCTACACTAGTAGGTTCCCTGTTTGGAATATCCTCCACTCTTCCCCTATACCATCCAAAGCTTTACTCATCCTTCAGGGACTAGTTCAAATCTCACCTCCTTCATGAAGTCCCTCATTAATGATAGTGCTTACAAGCTACTTGTCTTCTAGACTATATAGTCTGTACCATACAATCCCTCACTAAATTATTTACTGTGCTATATTCTTTTTCTGTGCTTTTACCTTTTCTCCTAAGGCCCAATGGAAGGTCCCTGGCACTTTTTACACATACATACATAAATGCATGCACAAATGCTGACTTGCTGTTATTGTTGCTGGTATTTTGGTATAAACCAGTCAATCTTACAAACAAAAAGTTGGGGGGTGCGGGGTAGAAATTGTTGGATAAATGAAAAGCTGAGAAAACTGATATTACTAAACTACCATTCTAATCATGTAAGTGCCTTATTCAAGAGGCTTTGATGACTTTCTTTTGCTTCTAAGAAAGGATAAACTCCTCTCTTTATTATACAAGTCTTCATAGTATAGCTCCAACTTTCTAGGTGAATCACACATTACTTTTCCTTACTCTATAATCCAGACAAAGTAGCTCACTTGTTCCCAGTACTTGACATCTCATCTCCAGACTCCATGCTTATTTAGGCGCCTTCATGGATCTATGTATTGTCTTTTTTTTTCCCCCTGAGGCAATTGGGGTTAAGTGACTTGCCCAGGGTCTCACAGCTAGGATGTGTTAAGTGTCTGAGACCACATTTGAACTCAGGTCCTCCTGACTTCAGGGCTGGTGCTCTACTCACTGCACCAACTTGCTGCTCCATGTGTATTGTCTTTTAATGCCAATCTGGTGAATCCATTGACCTGGAGTCATAGATCCTTTATGTCATAGATCCTTCTGGAGAACTAGTAAAGCCTATGGACCTCATTTCAGAATAATGTTTGAAAATGCATAAAAACATGAAGGATTACTAATGAAATCAATTATACTGAAATACAATTATTGAAACATTTTTAAAAACAAGTTTGCAGGCCCCATATTAAGTATACCTGCTCTACATTGTACACAGTAACAAGAAGACTATGTGATAATAAACTGTGATGGACTTGATTCTTCTCAACAATGCAGTCATTCAAGACAATTCCAAAAGACTTGGGATAGAAAATGACAAATGCATCCAGAGAAAGAGCAATGAAGACTAAACGTGGATCAGAGCACAATATTTTCACTTTTTTTTGTTGTTGCTTAGTTTTTTTTCCCCTCATTTTTTTTTTCTCCTTTTGGTCTTATTTTTTTTGCACAACCATGACAAATATGGAAACATATTTTAAAAGCTTATATATATCTAATCTGTATCAGATTGCTTGCTGTTGTGGAGAGGAAAGAAGCAAAGGAGGAAGGGAGAAAAATTTAAAACGCAAAGTTTTACAAAAATTAATGGTGAAAACTATATATGTATTTGGAAAAATAAAATACTATTGAAGATTTAAAAAAAGAATGCCTATTTTAGAGATATCTCAAGTAACATCAGATACATAAGACATTTCCTCATCCCCTACTTCTTATTTCTTACCTGCAGAAAAAGTTTTATATTATTATTTTATATATTTTGCATTTATTCATTTATAAATCTGTTGTGCCCCTTTCTATATTCTTCCTTTATTAGTAGTCTCCTCGCTAAGAAATCACTTTATTTCTCAGTATGGTATATAACTTTTATGTAAATATAACATTTACTTATCTACAAACAATTATTTCATCCTCCCCTTCCACTACTGGAATATAAGTCCCTTGAGAGAAGGAACTTTTTTTAGGGGGGAAAAGGGGATGATTATCCCCAGCATAAAACCATACATAGCATTTAGTAGGTACCTAATACTAGGTTTTCAGTAGCATTACTGATTGATTGATTGAGTTCTCTGTATTCTGCACTCCTGTCTTCATCCAAACCAAGTCAGCCTCAGGAGTCACTTGTTCATTAAACAAATGCCAAATAACAATGCCTTCCATTTCTATAGATCATTCTTTTTAGTAAAATTCAAAATGCTTAAGTGACAAATAATAAAAGGCACAAGAGAATATAAGAGTATGAATTATGTCTTGGGCTTGGGAGGCACAAATCCCCTCTACCAAAACTGCCTTGAAAAAGGAAGGTCCACTGGGATTCTTTTGTGGCAAAATGCAAGGTTTTGGAGGAGCGAGATAACAGGTTTTATTTCACAACCCCTAAAACTGCAGCTGCCCTTAGAGAACCAGACTTTGCTGGTTTGCGGTCTGTGGTCTTTTTTTGGTGCCAGACATCAGCACAAACCTCAGTATACAGACAACTGCCTAGTGCATGGTGAAGCTGGCTTGGCAAATTCTGGTCACTGAGATATTTAATTTGGCCTCTTCCTTCTCTGCTTTCATTTTAAGCCATCAAAATAAATTACAGAAGAATATCCAAACAAAATTTGCTTGGACACTTTTTTTTTCCTAAAGAGAATTAAGTATCTTCTATCTGATTTGAACCAAAGATTAATGAATGAAATTTTCTGTGACTCCAAGGACAGTTAAATGGAGGCAGCTCAGCAGAGACTGTCTGGCTGGGATTTAAAGCCCTGGTTTGAAATCTTTTTCTTTTTTTTCCCCTTCTCTCTATAACACAGCTGAGAATCTTAAACTCATTTTAACTGCAAACCATGCCTTATTCCAAACAAAATCTCCTTCTTTCTTGGCTTTAGGCATTACAATTAGGTTGTGTGGAACTGAGTGTCCCTTGCTGCCAGAGCCTGACAGAAATCTTTCTAAAACCAGGGAGGTTCGATTCAATGTCTATTTAATTTTTTTTTTTCACTGAATTAATGAACAGGGAAAATGAAACACAGACCAATAGCCACAAAGCATTTCAGGATGAACAGATACCATCCAAGGAGGTAAACTCAGGAGCAAAGGCTAACTGAAACAAACTCTCTTTGTTGTTGACTTCTGGATTTTATTTGTTAGAGAGGAAAAGTTTGTTTTTTATTTTGTTTGCTATGTTTTGTTTTACAGTACAGGCAGGAAGCAACAATCCCAAGGAGTGTCCCATGATGAGGCTGGGAACCAGATGGGGATAACCCCACCCCTCCCAGTTTCTTCCTCCCTGTGATGGTTCTGGGTAAGGAGCCAAGAGCTCCTTAATGGGTTTTCGATTCAAATGTTGCAAGGGTATACAAATGTTTTTACTTTGTGAAATTTGTAAACCATTGAATTATTAGTCTTGAGATTTGAATTACTCTAATCCAAGGCCTCTGGGTGTCTAGTTATAACCTTGGGAAGACTACAATCAAGTCTTCTAGGAAGATGAAGTTCAGTTTTACATACAGACACTTGGCACCTTGCTCAGTTCCAGATATTGGTCACAAAACAGTCCATCCTGGTGTATTACAATTTTGGTGTTCTTTGCAACACATTTTTAAATGTCCAGTTTTAAGAAAATGCTACTGAAAATTTTCCTCCCGGGTTATTTATACCTTCTGAATTCAATTCTCCCTGTGCAACAAGAAAACTGTTTGGTTCTGCACACATATATTGTATCTAGGATATACTGCCCATTCAACATGTAAAGGACTCTTGCCATCTGGGGGAAGGGGTGGAGGGAGGGAGGGGAAAAATCGGAACAGAAATGAATGAAAGGGATAATGCTGTAAAAAAATTACCCTGGAATGCGTTCTATCAATAAAAAATTATTAAAAAAAAATTTTAAAAAAAATAAAGGTTATTAGCAAAAAAAAAAAAAAAAGAAAGAAAATTGTCAGCAGAAAAACTGGGCCGTGCCAATATGTGTGTTATTTGTGGCCTTATTCAATTTGCATTAACATGTAATTCATTTGTAAAAATGAGTTTTAAAAGGCAAACTCTCTCTTGCCTTGCCTATCTACATCTCCTTCTGAGGCTTCCCTTCCACTTCTCCATGTTTAATGCTTCCCTGTTGCTCATTTCTTCCTTTTTTCTATTTGTATCACTACCCCCTACTTCCCTTCCCAACAAAAATCTTTTTTAGTAACAAATAAGTATGGTCAAATAATACTTCAAATTTTCTTTTTCCTTCACTACCTTCTTAATTTGAATTTTATTAGTAGTGTCTAAAAATGTATTAGTCCTACTACACCAACTATCAACTGCCTCATCATCAGGAATTGGGCAGTATGCTTCCTCATCAGTGTTCATGGCTGGCCATTGCATTGATTGGAGCTCTTCAGTCTTTCAAAGTTGTTATTATTTAAAATATTTGTAACCTTAAACTCTTAAAATTGTCTGAATTCATTCAGTACCATGAGAGAAGCTGGAAAACTAAATTAGGGAAGGGAGCAAAACAAAACCATCACTCATCAATTTAAGAACTGAGCAGTATTCACATGGATAACTCCAGTCATTTAATGAACCAATTCAGCTCCATCCTTGAGCTACACTACTGAATGGGTGATACCCATGCCATGACATCAAATAGCTAGCATTTATATAGTGCCTACTGTGGGCCAGGTATTGGGCTAAATGCTTTACAAATATTATCTTCAATTGTTTCTCACAACAGCCCTGGGAACTAGATACTATTATGAGCCATATTTCACAGCTGAGGAAAACTGAGGCAAACAGAGGACAAAGAATCAGAAAATGTATGAGGCTATATTTGAATCCAGATCTAGCAGTCTATCCACAAAGTCAGTGGTCATGCACTGAACTGCCTCGGAATGTATTTTCTTAGAGGGAAAGGCCCTCTGCCAGGAGTCTCTTAAAAACAGAACTTAGTATATTAAAGACACTCAATGAATTTTAAAATGCACTCAGTTTTTTTCCCCCTCTCCTTACTAATCATAAACTATTCTCAAAATAAAATTTCAGAAAAAATTTAGAAGGGAGCAAAGTCTCTTCTCATTCAATATCCTTTTTCCCCCATCAAAAAGCACAAGAACAATAACCCACAGAAACAACAGCCAATAACTAACAAGTCAAGTTTTCCTTTTTTTTTTTTTTTTCCTCCTGGTTCACATGTAGCAACAACAGAGGGACTGTAGCTGAAGATATTTTCATTGCAGCCTTGACAAAAAGGAGGGGCAGTAGGTCAACAGGAAAACAAACGTTATCTGGTGTAAAGGCCCTTTTGCCCATCTTGATGGAGGCCAGCTTTGCCCCGAGACAGCCAGGGATTGATTCAAGGCCCCAAGAGCTGTGCCAGGCTACATATTTTACCACAAGGCATCTGCCTAAACCAATTGTGTGGCGGCAACAAAGCAGAGCTTGTTTGAAAAGAAAGAGAATGAGTTGAGAACGGAATCAGCCATTCTCCCCTCACCTTCTTGAGGGAGGAAGAGGCTGTTAAAAGCAGCAACACAGGATATGAACACACAGCTGGGCTGACAAAGCTCCAGTAATTTTCAAGGTCTCTGGAAGTATACCAATTCATGACAAATATCTTTCCTTTCTGTTAGGCACACTTTTCTCATGTTTTGTTACACCTTTGGGCTCTGCCCTTTGCACACTGTAATGAGAGCAAATGGTAATAACTGAATAGACCTTCTGCACAGCTTCCTTCCTTCTCCACTTAATATCCCCCAAAAGTCAAACTATTAAGGTGATGGGGATTGTCAGGGGAAGTGACTTCTTTTCTCTTTGCTCCCTTCTCATTCTTTTTCAATTTCAAAGGCTGTGTTTCCTGAAGGATCTAGCAGAGGATTAGTGTTTAAGGAAGGAAAGTCTCTTCAAATACAAAAGGATTCTCTCTGCAATGAGGACATACCATAAAAAGCAATCAAATTCATCTTACCTTTCTGGTTACTGCTGGATCCAGATAGCCTTTTAGCTTCTGGATGTATGTGTGAGGAGGATTCTTCACTTGAAATCTTTCCTGCAAAGAACACAAAAGAAACAGAAAAATATTTAAGCTGTGAAGAATGACATATCCTCTCACATTCATAAAGATAAATATCACACATCAACACCAGAGATAATATGAAAGCAGTCCTAACAAAGAGTCAGTTGGCAAAAATGAGAAGCACTCTTTGTCTGTTATGAACTAAGCTGTATTTAAGGATCAAATCCTTTAGTTTTGTAGATAAGGAAAAGAGATTCTAGGAAGATAAACAACTCTGACCAAACTAATCAGTTGTAGACTCTGATAGAGCTTAAGGTTCTTGACTCCACGGCCAGTGCTCATTGTAGGATCCATTTTACAACATGTCTACTTAATTCTCTCTCTCTCTCTCTCAATCTCTTTCTCTCTCTCTCTCTCTCTCACACACACACACACACACACATGCTTATCAAATTTTAGTATATCAGTATGCACATCCATCTCATATTATATGATTACATGTGTGTATACACACACACACATATATATCGTGCATGTATATGTGTGTGTGTAAAATTGTCTAAGTCAGCTAATCAAACATTTATTAAAGACCCTACTATGTGTCAGGTATTGTGTGAAGTACTCTAGTGCCTTTCTTCTGTTAATTATTTCCTACATTGTATATTGTTTGTTGTTATATTTGTTTGCGAGCACTCTTTCCTATTAGACAATGAACTCCTAAGGTCAAGGAGTGCCTTCTGAGTCTTTTTTGTATCCCCAAAGCTTGGTACACAGTAGGCACTTAATAAATGTTTACCAATTGATTGAAAAGCAAAAAAACAGCCCCTGCTCTCAAGAAGCTCACAGATAGCTACTATACATATTTCAATATAACTAACTACATACATGACTAGTGTGATGTTGAAAGCTCAATTAGGACTGATTTGAAAATAGACATAACAGAAATTATATATTTAAAAGAACTCTATCCCTTTCAAAGTAGTGACCTCTGAAGGCATGTGTTCTAATAGTCTGCTTCAAAACAACAGCAACATTCTGGAGCTTTAAAAAAAAAAAAAAAAACAGGCCCTATTTATTCTTCAGTAAACACTCTGAATGAGGAGAAGGACAACTGACAATTAGAAAACCCAAAGCCTTGGAAACTGATTTACAAATTTCATTAATACATTAACCCATTAATCATGATAACAACCCTGTGACATAGATATCAGTATTGTCTCTTCCTTTATAGATAAGGAAACTGATACTCAGAAAGGTCAAATGATTTCCCCAAGATCACACAGGTATAATCACTAGCACAATTTAAACCCTGGGTTTTCTCTCCTGATCACATATCAAGAACTCACTGCATCACACTAGTCCATGCAGGCACTAGTACCATCTTCCTAATAGCCTCTTTATGGAAAGTTCTGCCACATTACTTGTGGATGTTATATAAAATGAGTCTTTACCACAGATCCAGGAACTTCTGGAAGATGTGGAAAAAATACCAAATAATTCAAAATAAATATGAATACACTACTTTGAAGTGTTTTTCATCTTTTATAAAATAGAGGTGAAAAACAATATTATTCTAATATCAAGCTACAATGTCTTTCTTGACAGATTTTAAAACTCCCATTAAGAATTTTCATGTTTTATACAATAAACTCTTTCTCCTCAACAAAATCAAAGAGGCAGCATTCTGTTTCTATGACTCCCATTATTCATCCACAATGAATCTAACTACATCAAATATCAACCATTCTTTACTATTCATTATTTAGGTCAATCAAGAAAACTGCCACAGTGACCTACGTACACTACACATACAATGATGCAGGTCAGAAAAGCTAATATACATGTCAATTCTAGAAGTATAAGTTGATTAATAATGGAAATTAAAATTCAGGAAAAATTTGCTATGCTCATTTACTATTCACAAGGCAGCTTGGTATAATGGAAAGATCACAAAACCCAGCGACAAGAGATCAAGTTTTGAGTTATAGCTCTCCCATTTTTCTCCCATATCACTGGACAAATGACTTTACTTCTCTGGTGCTCAGAAAATGGTGGTGGTTATGACAGAAGTACTCTACAAACCCTTACAAGTTACATTAAAGTTATTATTATCACTCATAAAGTTCAGATAAAGTCAAAGTTAGTACTTGAAGTAGCATATGAAATCACAAGGTGTATGAATCCTACTTCTTTAATTTTCTATCTGTGTGACTTCGGGCAAGATGAGGCCTCAGTTTTCTAATCTATAAAAATAAGTAATGAAGAAAATTGAACTAGATGTTTCTAAAGTCCTTTCTAGTCTTAAATTTAATCAGAATAATTATTTAAAAACCAAAAAAAAAGTTCTTTGTATTTATTTCTCCCAATCTTCTGTTTGTTACAAAGTATTTTAGTATTTCAAGGATGATTGGTAATTACAAAGCATATCTAGCCTCTATTTATTCTATAAAATGTTTAGTAAGGAGACATACAAAAATTAAACATTTTATTTTGATAATCACTCCTAATTTTTTTCCCCTCCAAATAGTTTTTACTTTCTTCACCAAATTTGTTCCCAAATACTTTGGAGATATTTTTAGGTTTTATACCATTTTGATTTCTAACAATATTATCAGGATAGAATGTAATTGAAAATTTATATAGCACATGAGATTGTTTTTTATTATTGAAAGAAATACAATCTGAAGGTAAGAGCAACATATCACTATTATTTTTCCTTTTAAAACAATGACGAATTAATTCTCACTTGGAGACTCTTAATTATTTTTCACAGGCACATACAACTCCCTGCTGTTAGCATCTCCATGGCAAAAATTCTTATTCTGAATCAATTAAATTCCATGTAAGATCAGATAGAATCACTACCATCATTAACTGCCCAAGGGTAAAATAACTGTATGAAGTTCCGTGGAATGAACTAAGTTATTCAATGATTATTTACCATCTCTAAATTCACTCATGTAAAATATGTGGCTGATTCTTTGTGGTATACAAAGAAATCAGTATGCAAATAATAAAAGGGTAGTAATAAGAGGTCCAGATTTACAGTAAGAGGATCTGGATTCAGAATCTGCTTCTACTTTCTGTCACCTGCATGACCTTGGAAAAGACACTATCTGTGCCTCAGTTTCCTCAGCTCTAATATACAAAGATTGGACTAAAACTAGATATTCTTAACCACTTTTGTATCAGACTGCTCTAGCAGCTTGGTAAAATCTATAGCCTCTTCTTCAATAAATGAAAGAAATGCTTAGTTTTAGTTGAAAGTCAGTGGAAAAAAGGTGATTTTTTTTATTTTTATTATCCAAATTCATAGATCCCTTGTTAGGGAGAAATCTGGTGAGCCCAGATTAAGAACCCTTGGACTAGATGGTCTCTTAGGTCCCTTTCAGCTTTAAATCTAAGCTCCTATGTTTGTAAAATACAAGTTCTAATTCTTCCAACTTAAAAAGATCTTACACAAAACAATTTTAGTACTATTTTCATGACTAAAGCTAGTCCACTAGCCATAAAACTCATTCTCATTCTTATTCCTATTTACCTATTTCTTCCTCCAAATGATGTCATTTCATTGGTTTGGATATTATTTTCTCTAATGTTAATTCCAATCTTTCCATATCTGAGTAAATGACTTTCGAGCTCCAAATCATTATTTGGTGGGTAATCTTCAGACTGGTATTAGATAATAGACTTACAATCCATCACATCACCCAGCATGAATTTCAAGCCTTCCCACATGAATATAGGTAGGTTACTCTACTGGTAGGGACTTTTAGAATCAGGATGATCACTAGGCCACTATCAGGTGCAGAACAATAGGCCATTAATGTAATAAATAAGAACCTCTAAACACCATTAACAGAAAGACACAACACACACACACACACACACACACACACACACACACACACACCATCATTTTCCAAAAAATGGGACAAATACATCAATCAATTATTTTCATTTTTCATTTTGGAAGTGGAATATCAGGAAGGGGGGATCCAGACCTTTGATTTTTATCCATTTAGCAAGCTCTCTGTGAGGAGCTTCCTTTACTAATTCAGGTAAGTATCTGTCCCATACTTGCTAGTCTAAAAGAACTGTGACCTATCTAGAATCAAAGTTCCTATGTATCACAATACTTAAATCAATTCCCAGGCAACTTCTCTGTCCACAATACCCAACTCTCTTTAAAGTATTGTGATGGGGAAGAACTTAGATTCTCCTAATCTTTGATGATGTGGTAGATAGAGCCCTGGGGTCAGAAAAACTTGAATCCAGCCTTGGATATTTACCAGCTGGGTGATTTTGGACAAATTATTCACCCCCTCTCAGTCTCAGTTTGGTCATCTATAGAATGGGATTAATAATAGCAACTTCTATCAAGAGTTGCTATGAGGACCAAATAAAATAATAATTATAAAGTACTTAGCACAGAGCCTGGCACATATACATGCTTTTATTCAATCCCTTCAATTGTGTTTGACTCCATGTGACCCCATTTAGGGTTTTCTTGGCAAAGATATGGGAATGGTTTATCATTTTCTTCCCCAGCTCATGCTGCAGATAAGAAAACTGAGACAAATAGGATTAAGTGACTTACCCAGGGTCACGCACATTAACTATCATTATTATTATTAGACTACCACACTGCATCTTTACCGCTGTCAATGTTCTCTCCCTACTTAAATTATCTTATATTTACTTATTTGTTTGAATTATGTTCTTCCTGGGGACAAGCATCATGTGTCATATTTTTATTTTTGTGAACTGTGATCATAGGAGTTCAATCAGTGTTTGCTGAACTGAATGACCTGCCCAAAGTTTGCTGTTGTTTGTCCTCCTTCTTGAAGAGGACCATGACATCAGGAATGAGATAACATGACATGCAAGTTAATTGAATTTAAGTGAAGGAGGCTGGGCAAGGTCACTTGCCTCAGTTTCCCCTCCAGAGCCACCTGGATCCAGTGGCAAGATAGAGAGCAAGATGACTGGAGATGGCCCTGGATGCAGAAAGAGATCTTGGCTTTTTTAAGCCTAGATCTTCAACACGTATCAGTTTGACTGAGGCTACATCCATTCAGTGAATTACTAAAACACAGTATACTGGTGAGCACACTAGCCCTCTACTAGCCATCTAGTTGTCTGACTTTGGGTGAACTATGTAACCCTTCTGAACCTCAGTGTCCTTCAGTCTAAATTAGTATAGTTGGCAGTAAAAAATCTCTATCATAAAATGTGAGGAAATTCAGCTGAAAACATAATTATTTCTTTGTTCTAATACTAAAATGTTCTGATTGAACATTTTTTAAAATCATATGAGCAAAAAAATCAATGTTATATATATATATGCCTTATTTGAGGGAATTTAAAGATATTGTCAATAATAAATACAACAAACATTTATCAGTTACCTACTATGAGAATATTACTGTGCAAGGTATTAGGGAAAGTGAAAGTCTGGATAAGACACAGTCCTTAGTTTATAGTTTTGAAAGGACACAAAAATAAATAACTATACTATACAATATTTCACAATAGCTGCAAAGCAAATACTAGAAGAAGTTTGGCTGGAAAAGTCATTACCAAATCAGGGTCCAAAGGAAGGCTTGACTTCTTGGAGTAGATCTCTTGGGGGAGAAGAGGGAGTAGCGCACTTAAACAGATGGGAGAATGCACATGGAAAGAAGAGAAGTGGAGGACATTCTATGAATACATAGTCAAGAACAAAAGGAGTAGACATGAGAGAATACTATGGCTTCCCTAGGTGACAGTGAGTAGTGATATCTGGCCAATGCCAAATGAGACAATGATAAAAAAGTGAGATGGTGCTATGTTGTAGAGTACCTTGAGCATCAGGTAAAGGAGTATGAACATCACTAGGTAGGCAAGAGGGACCCAGTGACAACCGCTGGAGAGAAAGACATGCTGATACCTAATCACAAATAAGATACACCTGGCAATATTATAAAGGGCAGATGAGATCAGATAGGGAATGAGGATAGAACTCTATTAAAGATGCTATCAAAACAAACATGGTGGTAATGACATTCCTGCTACTAGGTTGGGAAAACAGAGAAGACAATATACAAGACATAATGAAAAATTAAAATTGCTAAGACTTGGTTACTGACAGGTTGTGAAGAAAAGAGTCAGAAGTAAGTTGGAAATAGGAGTTGTTGACTTCTTTGTCAACAATACTTTCAGTTACTTTTTCTTGAGTTCTCAGTCTTTGAAGTATGCTTTTTAGTGATTGTACCTTAGAAACTGTTCCCTGATTGATTAAATGGTCAAAAGACATAAAGACAAAGCTTTCAGAGGAAGAAATCTAAGCTATAAATAACCACTTGAAGAAAATGTTATAAATCACCACTAAGAAGAGAACTTACAAAGAAAACAATGTCTGACTGGAAAAGTTCACAAAAAAGAAAAAGGGTAAATGCTAGAGGGACTGAAGGGCAGGGACCAAAAATGGTCTCCTGACAGAGAAATGATGATGGACCTTGAACCAAATTGGTGTTTGTTTGTTTGTTTGTTTGGCGTGGTTTGTTTGACAACACAAGAATTTGTTTTGCTGGACTACATATATTTATTACAAGAGTTTTGGTTTTGGTGATTTTTTTTTTCCAATAATGGGAGAAGGGAGGAGGGGAAAAATGAATTATTAATTTTTACATTAAAAAATTTGTCTAGGGGCAGCTAGGTGGTGTAGTGGATAGAGCACCAGGACTTAAGTCAGGAGGACCTAAGTTCAAATGTGGCCTCAGACACTTAACACCTCCTAGCTGTGTGACCCTGGGCAAGTCACTTAACCCCAATTGCCTCTGCAAAAAAATTTTAAAAATTGTCATAAAATGAATGGAATTTAAATTGCATAAGAATATGCTTCCTTAAACTGTTTTTTTTTTTAAACTTATGCCTAAGAAATAGAAAATGTATGTTGTTAAGCTTTTAAAAGCTACCAGGATTACTACCTGGTTTACTACCAAGTCTTCTGATCATTATGACATGCTTCTCTTCTAAGAATCAAATAAAGTTGTTTTGGGGAAAAGAATGTAAAGCTTCAAGAATTCTCTTATTGTTTGGGGTTGTCTAGCTAATCTCAAATGAAGCTACCATTTTGATTGACAAAGCAACAGAACCTGAAATGGCAAACCTCATAACTTTAAAAAAAATTAGTCTTTTTTAAAAATCATTATGAATAGTTCTAATGTATACCAAATCTTCTTCAATTGAATAGCTAATATTTGGAGAATTTCAGCACTACTCCAAAATGCACTCAATTTAAAGCAATTCTTGGGAGAATTTTAAACTTTGTTTTTATTCACATTCACAACAATTCAAGTTTCTCTGCTGAAATTCAAAACTGACATTTTCTAAGACAACTTTTTGATCACACTTTCTTAAAAAGCAGCCTCACAACAAATATCTCCTTATCATCTTGCCACACAGCACTTTTATACACTCAGAATTCATATTTCTTTTTATCTCTCTATTAAGCACTATCATTATTCCCTCAGCTTAGGCCCCAAAGCAAACTCCTTACTCCACCATGGGTTGTTATATAGAATTTGCTGTAATTTTTTTATTATCATGATTTTCCAACATGAATAAATACATTATTGCAAAGGACTTTTAAAATGCTAATTTCCATAGCAGATATTCTGTATAATCAGATGAAACCAGTCTATTTTATGCCAGGCCCTGAGCTAGATACTAAGGATACAAGTACCAATAACAAAACAATTCCTACTTTCAAGCAGAGGAATAAACATTGAATTTAAAAAGAAAATAAATATTTCAGTCCTGACCCTTACAGCTAATACTATATTAAAAGGAGAATTTATATTATGAATATGCTTTCTCATATGAAAAATTGGAAGAAGGAACATTTGCACTATTTACTTTTGAGGGTTGTCATGATGAAAGTGCTTTCTAACTATCAAATACTATGCTAAATATAAGTTAGCATTATTTTACTGATTAAATCCTATTCTGATGACAAATTTGGTTGCTCTAGATTTTTTGAGGTTATGGCAATGAAATTCAAGCACTGGCAAATGTCACTAAGGTTGCTGAACACAAGATCACAGATTTATGCATCAAAAGGATTTACAGAATCCAACCCTTTCATTTTAGAGTTGTAGAAATTAGGGCACAGGGAAAGTTAAGTGATTTGCTGAGGATCATACAGTAGCTGAGGCAGGAATGGAACCTGGGCCTTTCTGATTCCAAATCCAGTGCTCTACCCATTGTTTCACATAGCTTCAATATTGATATGTCATTAAAAAATCAACCTAGCTAAAGAGATTCTGAGAGCTTCACCATCAGGAGACTGGATCCCAGTTGAAGGAACTTTTAGCAACAGCAGTTCATTAAAGCCATCTATAATGAGGTAGAGGAATTGCAACCTGTCAGAATTCACTGAAAATACATACTTGTTTAGCATTAAAATATTATTAATATTCCTATCATTAAATTAAAATGGTAATAAATTAATAATCTAGGTTCTTCGGATATGAGAAATAACAGGAAAATCTTCATTAAAAAGTACTTCTCTGGAGCAGCTAGGTGGTACAGTGGATAGAGCACCAGCCCTAAATTCAGGAGGACCTGAGTTCAAATTTCTGATTTCAGATATTTAACACTTCCTGGCTGTGTGACCCAGGGCAAGTCACTTAATCCCAATTGTCTCCCCTCCAAAAAAAGGACTTCCTACTTAGTGATCCAAAAGCTCTATTGTTATCCCTTAAATAATACAAGAAGTTGGGTCCTCAGACCATTACAAGGTTCTTCTGTGAAGGATTTATAGGAAGGCATAAATGAAATTTATACATCATGGATAAAGCATAGAGAAACTGAAAATTTTCAATCATTTAAGTGAAAAAGGCAACAATATTTTCATTGCTTTTTATGAAGAGTTAAATCAGTTATTTTCATTTAATTAAATACTTCTAAAGCTAAATTTGAAGGGAGTTGCTCAAGTTTTTCTTCTTCAATGTCAATAGTGTTGTTGTTTTGGTGATTTCACAATCCACAAATATCCACTATTCCTGATAGATTACAGTTGGTGAAGATTAGAATGTTCCCAAGTAGTCATAATAATGGTTTAGATATTTCCCATATTCAAATGTGATGAGTTTGAGGACTCTCCTAAATCATAGCCGTATAAGATTTAGACTTGGAATGGACCTGAGAGACCATCTAATCCAATTCCCTTTATGGATTAAGACAGTAAGGGCCAGAAAGGTTTAAAAAAAAAAATTGGCCAAGGTCATTTAGGGAGTAAGCATCAGAGAGGTATGTGAACATGCTCCTCTTACAAGAGTCTGTGCACTTTTCACAATACATTTGAAAAGTTATTCTTTGTGTACACTTCCAACAATTTTCAATATTTTTATGTGTGGATTTTATCACAAAGAGATAATCAAAATAATAATCAAATTGAATTCATTCATATTGAAATGTATTTGATAAAGACAAAAACTTTACTACCCATTTTTCATCGTAAATCTTTTGATTTCAGAAATGTTTCAATTTCCTCTATAATTTAAACCATGTTTTCAAAATTTCACCTCTTAAATGATAAGCTAAAACTGATCATACAGTAGTACATGGAGTCTGTGTGGTTCAGAATCCATCTCTTTACAAAGAACTGCAAATATTCAATTCAATAAATTGCTCTTAAATTTTTCAATTTTTATTAATTAGATAAGGATGTCATTTACCAGGTTTTATTTTTGGTTTTGATTTTGGTTTTTTTGGCTATTATTTTATATTGAATAAAATTGCATCTCAATAGTTGAGAGAAACATGAAAAAGAAATGATGGAGGGGATAGTTTCAGAGAACCCTGGGAAGATTTACATGACTCATAGACAAGTAAAATAAGCAAAGTTAGGAGAACAATTTACATAGAGACAACAACATTATAATCATAAAAAAAAAAAAAAAGCTGGAAAAACTTAGTAACATTGATCAACAAAATAACCAACCATTATTTTAGAGAACTAATTAATGAACACTTAAAAACATGCTATCCACCTCCTTATAGAGAGATGAAAGACTCAATGGAAAAAATGAGTTTTTTGTTTTGTTATATTTTAATTTCTAGACATGGCCAATACAGAAATTAGATTTTCTTGACTATAGATGTTTGTGATTAAAGTTTTTAGTTTGGGAGCTAAGTAGGAGGGAAAGAAAGCAAAGTTTTACTCACTGAAAAAAAGTTAATTTACATGTTTAAAAAAACTGGTTAAGGGTACTTCTGTCCTTGACAATTTATTTTTTGCTGAAAGAGATAAAAGAGGGAAAGAAAAAGCAGCATGAGATTCCTATTACTCAGGCATATGTTCTGGATTCACTATATAAATTGAGTTAGAACTTATTCACATTGACAAAGTATTATTTGCCTTAACCATGAAGAGATAGATTTTGAAGCTTTTAGACTTTAAAATGAATGGATCCTTGGCATTAAGTTCTGAGGTATTTGAGCTAACTTTATAGTTTGAGGAAATCAATGCTGGTACCACTCCTGGGATATTTTGGGTTTGTTTTGTTTCTGTTTGTTTGGGAGGTGGGAGGAGGAGATGTCAAGACAAGTACAAAATTCTCATAAAACAGAAGAAAATCTTAAAAGTTCACTGCTACACAAATGGCCATGAGAATAGGCTACTCATACAGTGATGGCTCATAAAGAGAAAATAGGGAAGACAACATTTACGAAGCTGGATCTTATGGCTACACTTTTAAAAATCTATTTTGACCACTGTTTCAGAAACATAGTGCTCTTAGCATGACTAATATGAAAACATATTTTACATGATTGCACATATATAATCTATATCAAATTGCTTATCGTCTTAGGGAGGAGAAAATTTGGAACTCAAAATTTTATTTTAAATTATTTTATTTGTTTATTGTTTATTAAAATTTATTTCAAAAATTAAATTTAAAATAACTTTTAAAAACATATAGAGCTCTTAAAAGTGGCCAAATGTGGCTGGCTTAGCTGAATGTGTCATATGGAACTGAAACCACTAGCTATATTATAATGAAGTTTATCTCTGGAAGAAAAATAAAACCTTGGCCTCTTTTTAATCAAGAATTAGATCATAGTTTATTAATTAAGGGCTTTCCACAGCTATTTCTAAATTTATACATCCACCCAACAACACCTGCAGAATTTGTGACTCAGCTATATGTATGTGTATACTTACATGGGAAAATGCTTAATTGGGGTTAATTGGATGTTAATTGGTACTGCTGCTAAGACATTAAAACAAGTATAGTTAGCTGAATATGAAAGTAAGAAGTTCAAACTAATTCTTTATGGTCTTCATAGAACTTCCAGACTAGCAGTGCCCTAAATTCTGAAGGGAAATGAATACTGTTAGGTTCATTCAAATGAGCTTTGAAATTCTGGTCTTCAAATCAGGCAAACCAGAGAAAAGAGAATCTAAGAGAAGTGAAGACAGGAAATTTTGGCTCCTGGGGCCCAGCATTATTTAGATTTTCCCCCTCCATTCTATTTAAATTGTTCGTGGCTATATATTATATATGTATATGTCATATATTAGCTAAATTGTGTAAGCTGATTTGACATTATCAGGAATAAAAGAGATGTCACCCTCACTTTACAATTATGAATGTTTTATGATTGTTCTTTAAACATTCATTTTGGAAGTTTTAAGATGGCATGAGTTGTCTTTTCCCTTTTCCTATAGAGAAGTGAACCACTTGAGTTTGTTTTCTAATAACCGAATAAGCAAACCAATAGTCTAAATGATCAATCATCATGAGCAATATGGGAAACAAAATACCATTCATTAGTAAGCATTTACTCATTGTATCAAATATTCTTCAGAATAAATGCTAAACAAAAGAAGCTGACAATGTGAAAGACAATACTGGCACAGACAGACCTACAGACAAGAACCTAGGAGATCAATAAAACCTACAGACAATGAACTCTAGAAAACAATTTGCACAAAAAGATACACGTCAATTCAAGTATTATTATAATAGGATATAAGCTCCTTTTTTTGTATTCATATTTCCAGTACAATGTCATATACACAGATGGTATTTAATAACTGTTTTGTTTAATTTAAAGTAGTGTCCCTAAAGTCAAAGGAGGGCAGAATAGTCAAAAGTGTATGATTAACAATGCTCAGTGTTATGAAAACAAAGTCCCAAAAGTTGGTCAGGGAAAAATTTTAATCCCCAATAACATTTGAGATAAATCAATCAATAAATATTAAGCACCTACTATGTGTCAACCATGTGTGGCTGAGGATTCAAGTATGAAGAATGAAATAACCTACTCTCAAAGCATATATATATTCTAATGATGGATGGAACAAATATCTATGAAGAATAAAGCCAAACATAAGACATTTCTTCTTCTGTGACTAGTGGGAACTTGATTTGATTTCATAGAAAGAGCACTGGATTTGGAGTCAGGTGATGAGTTCAAATTCTGATTCTTATCATCCTGAGCACAGTGTTCTTTCTATAAAAATCAAATCTACTTCCAGCTAGTCATAGAAAAAGAAATCTATGTTTAGCTTTATGTTTTACAGATATGTGTTCCTACACCTCTATAACCTACAATTCCATGTATATATAAGGAAATAAAAAAAATAAGTAAGAAAGGGAGAAACACCCCCTCACAAAAAAAGAAAAATCAAAATGAGATATTGTTTCCTCACCATTACAATAACCATTTATAGCTGATAGATATTTGTTATAATGACTCAATATGGTGGTTACAGTGTTATTACAATTTCCTAAACAATTCCTTGTCTTAAATCATATCACTCTCACTGAATTTTTCATTGCCCTGTTGCTTGACCAAGGCCACTGTCATTTTAAATCTAAGCTCCAACAAGATGTATGATATAGGACCATCTGTACTTTTCTTCCCTCGTTCCTATCTTTAAAAGTTGGCTAGTTGGCCATCCCTAAACTCAATTGTGCTTCTTCTCAAAAAAATTTAGCACATCAGATCCATTCCACAGGCAAAGATTTTTTGGAACATTGTGTAACATTCTTTAGTGCTGAAAATAAAACACTTTTTTATTTGGGAAAAGGATGAAAATTTCCAAGCGTTCCATTACAATTCTCAGTCTGAAAATAGCTTTTGGTGAGACTTTTCCAAATTATTTCCTTCTATTTAGACTAGGAAGATTATCTTCTAGTTAAGCAGGTCTTTTTTGATCAAAATACCCTCCAACTTATTTTTTAGTAAAGTAGTACATATTAACTAGAATTCTCTAATCCCAGGTATAGCTTTAAAAAATTTCCAAAACAGAAAAGTGTTTAATTTAATTTTGAAGTAAATATTGTGCCAACAATATAGTATTTCATTATTTTATGAAAATTTCTTAAACTCCAGCTTTTAACCTTCCACTATCCAGTAAAACTTATAATCCTTTTAAGCTAAACTTTCCATTTTTTTTAAAAGAAATTGTTTTGTTCAAACAAATATTTAAAAGAAAAGAAACACACAATGAAAATAGTATTTGACTTGAAGGAGACCTAGACTCAAAATCTAGTTCCCGTATTTATTAGTTATGAGATTGTGGGCAAATGGCTGATACTTGAGGTATCTGGGTGGCACTATGGACAGAGAGGAAGATCTAAATTAAAATTCAACCTCACTAATTAGCCACATGACCCTGAAAGAGTCAGTTCTCCTGTTTACCTCAAGTTTTCTCAATTTGCAAAATGGGGATAATAATATCAATTCACTGTCAGGTTTGTTGGGAGGATCAAATGAGACAATATTTGTAAAATGCTTAGCACAGAACCTGGAATTTAGCAGGCATTATATAACTGCTTCTTCCCTTCCCCAATAAGTTTTCCTATCCGCAAAAGGGGGTTAGCAATATCGGACTGTTGTAAGGAAAGCATTCTGAAAACCTTAAGGCATTATATAATTGAAATTAGCTACTGGTTTCCACTTGGTTAGGGTTATATGGGAGTCCGTTCCCCTCCCCCCACAACTGTTACTTAGAGGATAAGAAATAAAATTTGTGAAACTACAAGGTCACATTCATGCTACCATAGAGCTGTGTGGGATTTTCCTAAAGTACAAATCTAGCCACATCACTCCTTTACTCATTAAATTCCAGTGGTTCCCCACTGACTCTAGGATCAATGACAAACTCATCTGTTTGGCTTTTAAAGACTTTCACAACCTACTTCCAATCAATCTTTTCAAGTGTTGCTTTCTTTTACATGCTCAGTGGCCCATTCTTGCTTACCTCATTTGCCAGCTCTATGCCTCTGCAACACTATCCCTCCATGCAATCCTTTTTCATCCCTACATCTTGCAAGTCTCAGTTTCTCTCAAAGAGTCAATCAAATGCATCTCCAAAATGAATCCCTTTCCTGATCCCCCTCATTGCTAGTATTTCTCATTCCCCCAAACACCTTTTATTTTATAATTCATTTCTTGTTGTTTTTCCGTCATATCCAACTTTCATGACCCCATTTGAGGTTTTCTTGGCAAAAAATACTAGAGTCATTTATCATTTCCTCCTCTAGTTCATTTTACAGTTGAGAAAACTAAGACAAATAGGGTTAAGTGATTTGCCCCGGATCATACAGCTTATACTAAGGTAAGATTTGAACTCAGGTATTCCTGATTACAAGCCTAGAGTTCTATCAACTGTAAAACCTATACACACACACACACACACACACACACACACATTATATATATATATACACACACACACACATATTACCTTCTCTGAGACAGAATATAAGTACCTTGAGAGCAATAAATTTCTTAATTTTTGTCTTTGAACCTCTGACATCTAACAGTGTCTGATACATGGTAGGTGTTTAATAATCACTTGGGATTAAAAGGGAATCCTATATAATTTATTACTATAGAAATAGGGAAAATATAAGCATGACTCACAGCAGAAAGTTATTATTCACAAGAAACAGGAGTCACTTAAAACTGTTTGCCTCAGTTTCCTCATCTGTAAAATGAGCTGGAGAAAGAAATGGCAAATCAATTCATAACTCTGCTAAGAAAATCCCCAATGGAGTCCCAAGTCCTGGTTTAAATAGCTAAATTGGTAATTCAACAGATAATTTCCTACCTATGGTTGCTATCACATCACTCTATTTGTGGTCAGTTGCTCTCAGAATAAAAAGAAAAAGCAAAAATTTAAGATTTGTTGACAGAGACACAACAGAACTTTATAGCTCTGATATCTACAAACAAAAGTAAAATAGGCAATTATAACTCCAAATCACCCCAAAAATCGATACAATCTGATCCAATTCAATTCCCACTTATTAAGCACCTACCATGCAGAAGAGATCATCTTAAATAGGAAAATAGCATATGTTGAAGCACTCAAGGGCTTTGCAAACCTTCAAGGGCTTCATAAATGCTTATTGTTATTAGCCATTATTACTCAAGGATCTCACCTTCTATTAGTAGGATATAACAGGTAAGCAAATAAGCCTAAGCATGATAATTTGAGAAGGAAGAAGAAAACTATGCACTAAGGTGACCAGGAAAATTTCCCTATAAACTACAGCACAGACCGCAAACCTTGAAGGAAGCTAGCAATTCTGAAAGGAGAAGTGAAGGGGAAATGTGGTCCAGGTGTGGGGACAAAAACACAGCATTGGGAGCCGAGAAAATGCTATATTATGAATAACTTCTGTATAGATACATTTCAGTTGGTTTCTTTTAAAGCTTCTTTCACCCAAGGGCCTGTGTTTACCAAAATATTCATAACAGAAGTTTTTGTAATAGCAAAGAATTGAAAACACAGTTGATTCCTATCGTCCTAAGACTGGATAAACAAATTGTGGTATAGAATATTATTATACTATAAGAAATGATGGATGTTCAGAATTCAGAGAAAAATGGAGAAATATAGGTAGATAGTCTGATGAAATAAAAGGAATCAGCAAAATAATATATACAATGACTATAGCAATGTCAAGAGAAAAAAATTAACTCAACATTATAATTATGATCAAATCTCTTCCCAAAGAAGAGACAAGAAAATAAACCTTCCGCCTTTCCTAACAGAAGGGGACTATGGATTAAAAGGACATATATTCTGTTAGACTACATTGATATGTTAATTAGTTTTGTTGAACTACTTTGCTTTTTCCTGTTTTTTTACTCTTTATCAATACATGGACTTTTGGGGAGGGTAGAAGGGATCTTTGGGGAAATCTAGATAATGTAAAAATAAAAGATTTTTTAAAATATTTACCCTAATACACATTCAGTGATATTTATTAATAAAAAATATGGTATGAAATGAGAAAAATCTCCATTAGAAACAACATTTTGACCAACTACATCTTGAAAATAGGCAGAGAAGAATTAGAGTGAAGAAGCTGACTTAAAATACCTAACATTGTTGTAGAACAATCAAGAAATCCCATTAATGTTAACAGGTAATCTAAAATATGAAATGAAAATATCTTTTTTTTTAAGGTTGAAAAAATAAATAAATTCAAATAATGTCAACTACTAACCATGCCATTATCATTGACTGTGATTTATTATAGTGATACAGAATTAGAATCTTAGCAGTGGCTCTGATTTAATTATATAAAGGTTATATAAAGGCATGATAGAATAAGTTTTTTATATAGCCAGCCCATCCTCCACCATGCAAAAATTAATAAAGAATGAGATCATACAAATACAATCAACACTCCATAAAATAATTAGTTTGGTCAAATTATATTACATGCATTGTAACTCAGTGTAGTTAACTTTTATAAAAGTCTATCTTGATCTTATTCTTGGCTTAACATGTCACAATTAAAAATAAAATGACCAAATACAAGCCAAACTGCCATTCAAAGCAGAACTAATAATAAACATGCCCCACCAAATGGTTCCATAAATTCCTTTTGCTTTCATATCCTTCTAAAAATCTTCCCATTGTGACTCATTAGTTCATTATATTTTATTTCGGGCATATGCAAATAGGATCACTAAACCTTTCATGAGACTAAAATTTTTGATCAACCTATTTTAATAACAACAATAATTCGCATTTTATATAGTACTTCAAGGTTTACAAAGCATTTTCCTCACAGAAACCCCTTTAGATAGTAATTGAAATTATCGTTATTCCCATTTTACAGAAAAGGGAACCAAACTTCAAAGAGATTAAATGACTTGCCCCACAGGTTTAAGTCACACAGATAGTTTTACTGCAGGACATTAACTCAGGTCTTCTCATTCTGAGAACAGTAATTCTTTTTACCAGCTTGTAACACCTCTCATCAATCCAGAAATAGCACCACTTTATTAAATCTCTCTTTTCCAGTACCCTTCATCAGTTTCTTAAATCAGAAGATTTAGAAAATAGAAACAGTCCCTCAGAGCAGAGAGTCAAATTTAACCATCACTGAATATCTTTTAAGTGCAAATCACAATACTCTGATCCTTTGTTATGCCCATCAACTGCTTTCTTTGATCCTACTCTCAGGCAGGGGAATGAAACTAGAAAATCAGCAAGTTGACAACTGGGATCACTACAAATTTCAGTGATCTAAACTCAATTGTACCTTCACAGTGCCAGGCACATAGTAAGTGCTTAATAAATGCTCATTAACTGACTGAATGACATATTGTAAATCAAATGCTATTTGCTGAACCTGGAAAAGTGCCCTTTTTATATTCCCAAGGTTTGATTTGCAGCACCCAAAAGAACTCCCACTAGACAACAATTAGATTGGTAAGTAAACTGAAATGACAATGAATTTTTAAATACATAGGGACTTTCAAGTGTAACTTGTGTAGGCAAATAGCCACAAATGATATACAGAATCTCTTTAATATGTAGTTTATTATATAACATCTCTTTTATCCAACCCATCCAACATGGCCTTCACCCTAATTCAGCCTCTATCATTATTGGCCAGGATCCTAAAACAGCTTTCTCATTGTTTCCAGCCCATCTCCCCAAACTTCCAAAGTGATATTCCTAAAGCATAAGTCTGAACATGTCACTCATTTGCTCAATAAACTCCACCAGCTCTCTATCATCTTTAGGATCAAATACAATTTTTTTTTAAAGCATTTACAACTTGACACCAATCTATATTTCCAGTCATTTTATATTACATCCTTTCTCACACACTATGTCTGAGTCAAATAGAACTTAGTGTTCCTCCTACAAGGAATTTCATTTCCATTTCCAGGTTTTTGCATTACTTTCCCCCCCCCAGGCCAGAGACTCTTAGTCTCTTACTCACCAGATGAGGTCCTCAATGGTGTTTTGGACAGAGAGAAACTAAAGAATTGATCCCTGAGGCAAGCAGGGAGAAGGTACTGATAGAGATCAGTTTAGCTCCGTCCCACCCTTTGAGGAAGTCATCCAGTCTGAAATCCAAGTTATGTCTTGGATATAAGGCATATCCCTCTATAGAGGTCGCCAGTAGTCTCACCTTGCCATGTTCTGTCAGAAATCCCATCATGTCCCTGAGGTTAAATTTTCCCTATAAAATCTACATGTGGGCCATCCCATGGCTGCTGCCCTCCTTTGAGTTAGTGTCTCAGGGCACTCTGCCTCGGGGTATCTTTCCCCTTCCACTTCCTCAAGCCATGTGGAATTTCCTCTAACTCTACTACTCTTCCCAACCCCACTTCTCCTCCTTAGAGCTAGCTAATTCTTTTAGGGTGCTAAATTCCTTTCAGAATTTAGTCTGCCAGCTCCAGGGGCTTGCGCCAGCCTCATGGAGTACCTTTCTACTGGATAATTGTTGAGTTCCACTGAGGAATTTGTCTTTTCTATGCTCTCCCAACTCTATTTTATATTTACCATTCCCAGTGTCTATTGTATCCCTTCATTTTGTCTGTAACCTATTCCCCTAATTAAATCTAACTTTTGCCAAAGAAAATGGAGGTTGTGAATTCTTCACGTGACCAAACCTTAACTTTTGGTATCTGCCATCATCTGGTGTTTACATACATCATGTAGATCCACAAACCACAAACCTCTTAGAATCCCTAGAATCCCTTTAAAATGCAGCCTAAGCACGCCCAATCAATCCCTGTAACTAGCATTATTTACCTTATTTTGTTTTAATTTGCTGGCATTTGCATGTTATCTCCCCTTTTGAAATGTAACCTCTCTAAAGATAAAGAGTTTTTCATTTTTGTCCTAGCCCTTGGCACATAGCAGAAGCTTAATAAATGTTTACTAACTAATATATCTGGATAGGCCATAATAAAACTATGTTCCTCAAAATGGAAAAAAAAAAATCTGCATCTTAAAACCTAATGTGTGGGCAGCTAGGTGGTTCAGTGGATAGCGCGCACACACATACTTATCAGCTGTGACCCTGGGCAAATCACTTAACAGTGTTTGGCTCGGTTTCCTCATCTGTAAAAAGATATGAAGGAAATGGCAAACAAACTACTCCAGTATCTTTGCCAAGAAAACCCCAAATAGGGTCACAGAGTCAGATGAGACAAACAGCCAAACAACCAACTTGGTGTGTCTATCAGGAAAGTGGCAGATCTACTTTATAACACCAGCATTTTGCTTTGAATCTGCATGATAAAAAAATCGATATTACAACTTTATGCTCTATGACTTTCAGACCTTTCCTTACCTACCATTACATGACCCATCTATGAAAATATTCTCTGGATTCATACAAATCAAGATCCATTCTTGTTTTCTCATCCACTGTGACTTTTGGCCAATAATCCTACAAGTCCTCCTCAGAAAATGTCCTAGAAAGCTTCCTCTAATCTTAATATTTTATAGATAATGCAATGATTATCCATCTGTTATTCCTTGCTCTGCACTTGTTTTTTTCCTAGTCCATGTGTTACAGATGATTCTTATCCACTACTTCATACAAACATGTTGCAGATTACTTAGAATCAAATCAAGGATCTTTTCATTCTTCCTTGAGTCACCTGAGATTTAGATATTCAACCATGAATAAACCCACACTTCATACTTATAATAATTACTGTAGACTACAAAGAATATATGCTGATTTTGATGTTTTGCAGAATTAAGCTGTTAACAAAGCTCAAATCATACAGTCATGATTTATTTATGATCAAGAATCAAGATGGTTAGGAAGAGACCTTGGAGTTCATCTAGGAGAAGGCTTTTGTTTTACAAATAAGGATGTAGATAGGTTAAAACAACCCTCAACTCCTCTCTCCAGCCTTCAGGAAACAAGTATTACTGAAACAGTTGTAAAACAGACTGTGTTTTTAGCCCCTAACTGCCCTGCCTCCCCCTTAAATCTGGCCTGTATGAAACCTGAGTGCCTACTATAATTGGCCTCTTAGTACACAGATGCTCACAGCTGCAGAGGCAGTTCTTGGAGGTCGCTATGGAAAAGTAAAAAGGAGATGGGGGTGGGGAAGAGGTATGATGAATCCAAAGAGTAAAAACTGCTTCCAAGCTTTGCAAATAAATGAGTGACTGCCCTAGGAATGGAGCCAAGAAAGGAAGAAGGACAGGGAAGGCAAATAAGTGATACATCTGTGCTGGCCTTAGCCCTCTCTCTCCTCACTCCTGAGAAGCTGATATGAATTCTGGATCACAAGTACTTTCTCGCAGTCTAGTACAGAAGCAGGGGCTTTTCATTGGTCCAAATACAGGAAAAGTATTGTCTTCAAACACAGAATAGAAAGGTAAGCTTTACATAATAGATATTTACAAGTTCACATACACTCGATCCCCTTCTACTCTATGATGTACATAGAAATGCTTTCATTTAATATTTAAGTTCAGAATTTTTAAAAATTAAAAAAAAAAAAAAACACAAAAAGCCCGGATACCAGCCCAGGCTGGAAAGGAGACTACAGTGAGATTAGGGCTGTTTGGAAGGAGACAGAGGAAATTTACAGTAGGTCCCACAGTTCAGGAATTTGCCAAAAATAATGGAGATGGCAGGATAAATACAGCACAGCAGGTTATAAGGATGCTGTGAACGACTGCAGAAGGGATAGGGAAAAGAAAGAAAGGATGAAGAAATGCCATCTGTTTCACTACCATAGTAAGAAGCTGTGAAGAATGGAGAAGAGAATTGGCAAGACTTTTCTTCTACATTTACTAAGTTGCCAAAAAAAAAAAAAAAAAAAAAAAAAAAGGCATGAAAAAGGAATTGGAAAAAAAAATGCTTCAATCTATACCCAAGAGTTCACACCAGTTCTTTCTAGATGTGGATGGTACTTTTCATCTTGAGTCCTTTGGAACTATTGCTCTTTCTGTATACAATACTCTTAAAATTCACTGCTTACTTTTTTTTGCATCAGTTCACGAAATTCTTCCTGGGTTTTTCTGAAACCATCCTCCCCTTCATTATTTCTTACTGTACAATAATATTCCATCAGAATCACATATTACAACTGGTTAAGCCAGTCCCTAGTTGGTGGACATTCTGTACAATGTCTTCCAGATCCTGAGAATGTTGTGCCACAGTTCTCTTTAACTGTCTTGACTCAGTTTCTCTGTACTAGTTTCCCTGCACTAGTCTTGACTAAGTTTCCCTGAACTGTTCTATCTCAGTTTCCTTAACTGTTCTGCCTCAATCCCCCTAGTTGTAAAACCCCTTTCTGGTCCATTAAGGCTGAGACCATTTGCTCTAAGGTTATAAATTGTCAATGTAAGACTCAAGATAAGAGGGGGAGATCAGATTTCCTGATCCTTTCTGTCCTCAAGAATTTACACTATCCCTCTAAAATATTCCAAAAGATAAAACTATCCCGGATACCTCATTGACATCCTTACTTCTGTTTATTCAGACAGCCTCACTCTGGCTTTTAGTAAGAATTTATGGCCTCCCCCCATCCTGACAGAACCAAATGGGTCCGTGAAAAAGTTTTCCCGCTTCTGTTCTCTTTCTTTGTTTGTAAAAGGTAGTTAAGGGTTTGGGATTCTCCCATTCATAGCTGGATACTTGAGCCAAGAGTCCTGTCCAGTCAATTATGCTCTCCAAATAATAAAATATTAAAAATCTCTCTTCTGCCTCAGTTTCTCCAGCACTACAAGAAGACAGTTCTTTTAAAATTGTTTTCCTTTTTATTTCACCTCTTAAAATTATATCAATCATTGCTTATTGAGTGTGGCCGGTTCTATATTTGAAGGTGTAATACTGTTTTAGAAACATAGCTGGAGAATGAGGAGGTTTGCTGCTAAATGACAAGTTTACACATACGCACACATACTCATCCAGGAATTGTGATATTAGTTATGTCAAATTCTTCTTTGTGGATTACTCCTTTTAAAGAACTATCAGGCTCAAGACACTATAGAGTTAGTAAAGGAGGAATTTACTCACAGGCCTGCCCAACTCTAAGGTTACCTTTCTCTCCAGCACTTTTTGTTGGGAACTACCTATGACAGAATACCATGCATCCAGTTAGAGGATAATTGTGGATAAAATGCATAGCTGATGTCGATTGATGATCTTTAGCACATTCTTGTTGAGTAATTTAATATTTCAAAGATTATCATTTAGATATATCTTAGTGCCTACCCATTCTCTGGTAGTAACAGAGGAACTTTTGAAAACTTCATTAACTTCTTCTAAGAAGCTAAGAAAGTTGTAATTAGCATATCAATTGTTTGTATGCAAACATAATTCTAAAGGCTTAAGGGTGCTTGAAAAAGTTTATTCTCTAAATAGTTAAACACTTCCAACCAAAATATTGTTTACACTATTTGCTTAGCTAACAAGTTCTTTCAAAGGGGAGTGCAAAATAAACTAGCCCTTTCTAAATGCTCAAAAATTATGAATTAGCAGAAGCTACTTTAATTAGACAAAGTTCTCTTCATTTTTCTACTACTTCCAGGAAAAGCTAACTTTTATAGTTCTGCTAAAACATTCAGTTTTCTTTTGACAGCCATACAACTCAGTCCATTTGGCCCTGTGTGCATGGTGCATGTGTGTGTATTTCTTTAAAGAAAAAAACTCAAATTCTATTTCCAGGGCCAGATGGGCAGGCACACGGCACATGGCCTGAAAGACACAGAATTTGACTGAGGTCTGGGCTTCTGCTGAGTTTGGCTGTCGCTGAGAAGCACATTTGACAGACCACTTAATTCTAGCTGCCAAAAATGAGTTAAAAAGGGAACATATTTCTCCTTCCTTTGCCTTTTGTCTTCCTTTTTTTTCTCTTTCTTTCCCTCCCATAGTATTGACAGACTAATCTTTTTCCAGTAGAGTTTGCATGACAATGCAATGGGAATCAATAGAAAAAATAAAGCTAGTTTTGGAGGTTCTGTCTCAACTTTCCAACACTCTACAAAACATAATATGACAGAGCCCACAACCCAGCAGGTTGGTCACTGATCTTTCTGCCTGTTAGTTTTAGAACAAGAAACCAGAGGCCTATGACTTGGAGTCCAGTAGAGAAGAGTCCAGTAGAGAAAGTCTCCCTTTCCTTTATAAGGATGGGGATCAGAGCCTTCTCTTTATAATATGCAACTTTCAGTAACTTTCCTAGAACTGATAATCTTCAAATCCCTCCACCTAACCCCACCCTTACTTAAAGAAAGAAAAATATGCCCTTTTAAAATGTCAATTATAGAGTACATAAAAGGTATCTGTTGTTTTTAAGCTTCTGCAAAAATGACATTTTCCCTCACTATTTTCCTATCTATTCTAGCATAGTATTATGAAACATGATTTTTTTGTGAGTCCAGGTTTGAATATCAATTTCAGCACATATTGCCTCCGTGACCCTAGTTAAGCCACATAACTTCTCAATTTCCTCAATTGTAAAATAAGGGAGGTAAGTTAGATCTCTAAAGTCCCTTTCAGTTCTAAATCTATGTTTCTATCCATGGCACATCATTGGCAAGTTTCAAATGAATATTCTTACATTGAAAATTTACAAACAGATCCATAAACAGAAATAACACAGAGTTCTCTTCTCCAACCAGTCATTTTCTAAGTTCACCCCAAATTAATTAACTTTTATAAAGCTTTTAATATGTATCAAGGACTATGTTCAGCCCTGCTGCTACAAGGAAAACTAACCAACAATGTTCTGAAAGTAGAAGACAGACAGACAGACAGACAGACAGATAGATAGATAGATATAGAGAGATAATAAAGTCATCATTTTGTGTATGGATGTGTTATTGTTCTTTGTCCTTCATTTTCTGAGGATCAATGACATGACAGATATAGACAAATAAAACTTTAATGAGGGCTTAATTCCTTTGCAGCCAAATACAAATACTTAGTATATACTTTTGTACTGTCTTATTTGTAGCTATAAGGGGAAGTTATGGTTCACATCTGGGAATATGGTCCTGAACACTATTGTTTGTTAATAGGATGACAACAAAGATGAGAAAGGATAAGAAGGAATTATCAAAATCATCAAGATAGCTAAACAATATAGAATTGATTTTACACAATCAACATAATTAGAAATTAGATCAAACATAAAAAACAAGAGTTACTAAAGAATATAAGGGGAGGAGGATAATTTGTAACAACAGCTGGAAACAAAGAAAACATTTATATGAAGTCAGTATCTGAGAGTCTGGAGGTGATTGTGTTTAAAAGAAAGATCAGAGCTAAACAGAGCAAACACAGCCAAAGATGAGGGCAGAGTTGAAAACAGGAAAAAGCAGTCATGTTGAGGTCAAATGGAAGATAGAGTCCAAGTCACAAGTTTTAGAACTGTACAGGGTTTTACTAGTGAGCATGTCCCCTAAGGCTCTCATTTTACACACAAGAAAACAGAGGTTTAAACAAGAGAAATGATCAACCCAATGTCAGATAGTGATAACAAAAAGCTGAATGTAAACCCAAGATTTCTGAGTGCAAATTCCATGCTCTTTCCATTACAACATGGCTTGTCTTCACTAATGCTCTCAGTAACCTTTATAACTTGGATCAGACTACAGGATAAAGGAGACAACTAAAAATACAATTACCAACATCTACTGCTATTATAGTTCAGTGGCAGCAGCTGAACCATGAAAAAATACTGAGGGCATTTTTTCACAACTACAGGATTTACTTGCAACTGAATCTTTTGGATGGGAGTTTTAACAGTGATGTAGATTAACTGTCCACAAGCTCTTTCTAGTGACTATAGGAAATAGGAGAGAAATCTTGATAACTATTATCAAATGAGTTACTATATGTAAAGCACTAGCTATTTTTATTACTACTATTAGAAAACTGTGAGCATGGTTACAAAGATACTAAAGGTCCCAGATGGTGACTTGATCATAAAATTACCCTCTTGTCTTTCTTCTCTTTATCTAATGGCCCTTTCTGACCTCAGCTACTGTTTCAAATAAATCAATAAACTACCCCCCTCTCTCTCAAGGTACTGTCTGCCCCATCTTTCTGCCTCAACACTGAAAAACTGGTCAGAATTTATCAGCCTTGGTCTTCACATATATCCGTGAAATCTTCTATGGGTATATATAATCCATAACCATAGTCTCTAGTCTCAATTTTAGGAACAAAAGCGCCAAGTACAGTGCTCTAAACACAGTAGAAGCTTAATAAATGTTAATGACAAAAGTCAGATAAAGATAAACGAGACCATAACTTTCCAAGTCTCCATTGTCCTTATTCAAGGACAATTCTTAACTTCTGATTGTCAAACTCCTGCATAATTGCCTGAAATGTTCTGACCCAATTTCACAAATGGAAAAAAATAAACTAAAACAAAATCTGGTCTATACAGTATAACTGGATCCATGCAACAATGACTAAGATTTGCATAAGAACTTAATAAGATTTGCAAAATGGCTCACATACTAACCATTTGATTCATATAGATATAGATATAGATATAAAATATACATGCATATATGTAAGCCTGTGAAAATAAGTAGTATTCTTATCTCTATTTTACATAGCAGGAAACTGAGGTTCAGAAATATTAAGTGACTTGTCCAGGGTCTGAGGCAGGATTCAAATTTAGATCTTCCTCACTACAGCAATGGAAAATAGGAAAACCAAGGTGATGTAACATAAATATTCGAATGATTGAAAGTTAAATAAAGATTGGTTATTTCCAGGCAAAAGGGATATTATTATGTTAATTATTATTAATTATAGTCTCCATGATTAAGTAGTTAAAAGGACATGGATTGGTCTTGCTCCCAAAGAAAGGGAAGAACAACTGTCTTTGTTAGAAAAGATCTTGATGCTTACACAATAGAAGCCCCTGACTTACTTATGGCTGCATTCAAATGGCAGAAGGTATTCTCACCTTTCCCCCTACCTGGCAGAATGCCAAGGCTAGAAGGGTAGGAATCTAATCTCTGGAAGATTTGATACAGGAAAGAAAATCTGAAGGTAAGGCTCCTAGCCACTTCTTTGTCCTGGGCCTTTTTTATTCTCTTTTTCTTCTAAATTATTATGTAGAAGTGAAGTTGAATATACTCCTCCCCTCTCCCACAGCCATCATACACCCCTCTACATAGCCCACTCTGGCTGCAGTGTAATGCCATAGTCAGCCATCAGAGGGCAAGAGAGAGCCATGTGAGGGACACCCTCCCCCCCCAAAGAATAGGGTATTCCCTTCCATACCTGAGAGACTTGATTTCTGAGAATTTCCTCATTTCATTCAAAATTTATTCACTTCTAATCACAAAATAAGTAAGACAGAGTTCCTACTCTTTAAGAAACTTAAAATCTAAAAATTAGGTTTTCTAAATCTATTACTAAATTCCACTTTAAACAGCATAAGTAATTTGTGAATTTGTCCTGTCCCTCAACTTAAAACTTTTTTATTCAGTGACACCCTACTTCACCAAATGACTAATTTTTTTCAGCTTTACATCTTAACCCAGATAGGCTACTAGTTAGATAGCTCTGAGAACAGAGTATAATAAGATTCTAAAAATCCAATTCAGAGATCTTGATAAAGGTTCTGTGGAGATAGCATCTTATTTATTCACAGGTTCATTTTATGGAACAAGGGATCTATATGCAACACAATATATTAGAAAAAAAGTGGACTGGGAATCAGGAACTTTGACTCCAAGATCTATTCGGTAGTTGATAGAGTCCTTGAGGAAGGAACTACACTTTATTATTCCCAGTACCTGGCACAGTACATTACACAAAATAGAAATTTAATTAATGTTTGTTGAACAAAAATGAAGACCTATCTATAGGCTAACCTCACTCTTTATAGTAAATATTTTTCATTATATTATAAAATAATATACATTAAAATTTTTTAAATCACCTTTGGCACATAAATGGAGGATGAATTAGAGTGGGGTAATGATGGCTTAAACCAACACTGCAGCTACTGCAGCTCTGTGAGTAGAAAGGATACTTACAAAGAATGTTGTGAAAGTAGAAATAACAAGATTTTCAAAACAGATTGGACATGCTGGGAGAGTGAGAATGGATAGTTAAAGATGACACAAGATTGAAGGCCTGAGTGACTGATGGGTCCTGACTGGTCAGCACTTAGAAGGAATCTCTCCATATGCAACAAAATATATTAGCAGTGGACTATAATCAGGAAACTGAAGAAAAAAAGCAAGCTCATCAAGTCTATGGTATTTAGCTTGTCTCAGATGAGACCAAATTTCACAAGCCACCTATCCTCCTTTCTCGATGTTTTTGTCATTCACCCCACTGCTGTCTCTCCTTTCCTACCTCATTCTGTGAAGACTACATTAAAATAAACAGTACCAAGGCTTCTAGCAAGGGGATAAGGGTGTGTCAATAGACTCCCTTTTGGCTTCACTCACCATTCCTCTAACTTCCCCCCCCCCCCAAAAAAAAAAAAAAAAAAAAAAAAAAAACAGCACCACCCTTCTCTGGCCATGATTCCCTTATGTGTATTAACTCTTTCAAATAAGGATTTATCTTCCTTTTTTATTTGTATTCCCAAAATTTATTATGACTCTTGGTATATGCTACAATATACCTTTTGTAGTCTACCCAAAATGTTTCACTGATACTGCCTTGTATTAGTCTCTTTGGAATATCATACATGGATAGATAGTCAGATAGATGTATGTAATATTCCTGAAGAATATTCCTCGTAAGTAAATTCCTAGAAGTCAGTATCTTCTATGTCTTTCACAGCACTTTGCAAATGTTGAATATTTAGGAAATGTTTATAATTGATTAATTAGATGAACAAAGGTCCAGTTGCTCTGTCTATAAATTCTTATCCCTACTATAATTGGAAACATCATTATCTTCCTTATTCCTTAAGAATAACTACTTTTTGTTTTTGCTTCTATCACAGAGATACATTTTCAGATTCTGTATCCCTTTCTCTTCAACTCAATTCTTTCCATTTCTCTGTGGATGCCAGATTGGCCTAACATCTTCTCCCATCACTGCTAAGGAATTACCACATAAACCTATTTCTATTCTTATTCCTCTTCCTATCCCCTTTGACAATTCACATTGATTCTCTCACTTTATAATTCTAGTAAATCAGCCTAAATCCTAACTATCTACACAGCATTCTCTATGCAAACATCTGTTTTTGTCCTATAGGTTGAACATCTAACTATGTCTTCTATAGTCATTGGCATTTCAAATATCTAGCATTAACCTAGGAATATTTTCTGTAAATAAACTTTGATCATAAACAGCGACTTTGGGATTTACTCTTTTAATAAATCTTTTCCCCATTTTCCTGGACTAAATTAGGACCATTATCATCTTAAAAGCAGATATATTTGTTTTTTCCAATTAATTAGAAAGTATAAAATTGCATTGTGTACAAAGAAAATACTTCATCAATTTTCAGATATGGTTCACTCTAAAAAAAAAAAAAAAAAAAAAAAAACTTCCAAATAATATCACTTTAAGAATTACAAAGTATTTTCTTTATACCATTATCTTTTTCCAAAATGAAATGATATGATTCAGAATTACTTGTTAATGGCAAACTAAATCTATCTGGAGGAGAAAAAAAGAGAAGATGGGAAGAGGAAAAAGTCAGAACAGGGACAAAGAGATGGAAGGATGCTTTGGAGGCCAAACTCTTAGTGGATTTCAAAGTTCACCATAATCTCACACAGTTCCATCTATCAGACAGGAACCCTTTGTCCCAATTAGATCAATCTCCTTTCTTCCACAAATGCTGTGCAAATTTCTACTATGTCTTTATATAATGTTAGTCCTCCTTCATGGAATGCTATCTGTTCAAATCTTAATATAAATGAAGTCAACTTGTGGTTGATGAAGATGAAAAATGTAGCCTTGTCCCTTAATCTAATATTCACAATGTCTTAGATTTCCTCACTGAAAACATATAGAAATCTTTACATTCATTCAATAATATAGAAATATATGCTATAAGAAGATTTAATGAGGATGAGGTCCCAACGGCAGACATTCAGTCATTTCTATATTGTCTTAAGTTACAAAGATACTAGCATTTATGCACTAGTATGCACTCACACTCTTCATATAACTATTAAACTATGACTTTCATGATTCATTTCATAGTATCTAGTATTTGTGGCTTCGACGGCCCTTCTTGTTATATGTATGAGGACATGTTTACTTCACTGCAAGTACTATCTTCACTCTAGAGAATATAAATGAATCATTACTGCTTACTGTAGAAATACATACATACATACATATATAAACACACATTTAATAAAAAGCTACATTAATTATTAAGGCTTCTTCCTCCTATTAGGATCTTTTTGACTTGGGAAGTCATCCCCATATCCCACAGAATTTGAGTTAACATTTCTATATAGAATTAAAAGGAGAAAATTTTTAAATACCTTTAATTCTCATTTGAGAAAATGTGTCCTGGAACTCCTCCTGAACTCTATACATCTATCATAGGATTTTAGACTTAGAACTAAAAAGAACGTTAAAAGTCATTTAGTTCAACCCCTTCATTTTACAGATGAAGAAAATGAAACCAAGATAGGTTAAGTTATTTACTTAGAGTCACACAAGTATTTGAGGCAGGATTTGAATTGTTCCCAATTGCAAGTCTAGCATTCTATTCAGTATGCTACACTGTTAATAAATAAGTAATTGGGAGTTAAATTCAGTTTAAAACCCCAAATGAAGAAACTGAAATGGATAGGAGAAACTGACCAAAACCCATGATTTTAAATTCAATAGAGTACTCATTCTAACTTCTATTTTGATTGGCTTTACTTTAACTTGGAGTTAAGCTCCCAAAAGTACATGTCTGAAAATGCCCACTTACTATTCAGAAAACTTTAATGATTTCCTACTGCCTCTAGGACAAAATACAGACTCCTCCAGCCTTCTGTACTGGCTCCAATCTCTCTTTCCAGCCTTATTTCTCTAGATCCTCTCACATACTTTACATTCCAGCCAAACTGGACCACTAACTGTTGTTGCCTGATCTTGTTTATTTGGAAGCCCCTACATCTCCATGCATTTGTGGTACTGATGGTGGTATTGATGGTGGTGATGGTACTGCCACTCTGTTCTTTTCTCTTTCTGTATCTCTGTTTTTTCCTTCTCCTTCTTTCCTTCTCTTTTTCTCTTTCTCTCTCTCTCTCTCAAATATCTGAAATGTACACTCCTCCCGCCCTCCCCCCATCTATATTTAACCCTATTAAAATTTTTCTTCCTTCAAAGTCTGAATGATATGCCTTCTCTTTGATGAAGCCTTTCCTTCTCAGATAAAAGTAATCTCTCTCAATTAACCTTTTTTTCTTTCTGGTTTTTTTTTTTTTTGGAAGGGAGGGGGCAATTGGGATTAAGTGATTTGCCCAGGGTCACACAGCTAGTAAAGTGTACAAGGCCATATTTGAACTCTGGTTCTCCAGACTCTAGGACATATGCTGCCCCTGCTCTAATATTTTCTTAGAGCATTGTGCCTGGATCTTTATTTCCTACCACATTCTACCTTGCATCAGACTTATTTTGTATCTCCTCACCAGCTAAATAAAACGACAAATGGACAGTTAGATAGAAAACTCCTTGCAAACAGAAACTGTCTTTTTTTCATCTTTTTATCTTCACTTTCTAGTAGATTAACTTATACATAGTACATGCTTAATAAATATTGTTGAGTTAATTGTGAATTAAACTAAACTGAATTTATAGAAAAGAATGAGCAAAATGATGTTAGTTATGTAATGGTATTAGCATAGATATAAACTATGGTAATGTATGGAGAGGAGAAAACAACACATAAAGTACCTGCCCAGGCCACTGCAACAAAGAAATTATAGGGAATGGAAGCACAAAAGTAGAAGCCCACTGCATATGTTTTCATTGTGACTGAGCACCATAATCAGTCAGATGACAGGAGACTGGAACATCAGTCCCCGAATTAAGGAGAACTGTTCAAGTGATGCTTCGCGTCAACAAGGCTGCTGACAAGAGTGAAAGAAAAGACATTCTTTTTTGAATGTGTTGAGCCCAAGTCTGGAAATGATACAGCATTGTGGGAAAAGAATGAAAACTCAAGTAATTGTATGCTGATTAAACAACCAGCTAAAGAGTTAGGAAATCTGAGCAACCGAGCCCACTGAAGTATTAGATAGTTTACTCTATTATGTTGATTCAGAATCCACTAGAAGCATTAACTGATACTGGGAGACATCTGCCAATGCTTGATTCATACGTCTGTAATTTCTTGAAAAATGAAAAATCCAAATGATATAATAAGGTAGATTAAATCCTATTCTCCTTAAGTGAAATCTGAGTGCCTTTTTAATTTAAGAAAAAAAATACAGATCTAATGACTCTTTCCAGATAGTTATGGTTCTATTGCTGTATTTTCTGTACTTTCCCCCTACCTCTGTCAAACACCTGCCTATTCAAATCCAACAGTTCAAGTCTAATCTTGCCTAATTGCTATATTATTATGTGTACCACTCACATTGACATTTAACATCATTCATTGTTACACAAATTGCCTATGTGGTAGAGAGGCAGCAGAGTGTGGAAAACAGTGGTGTTGTCAGCAACACTTTGGAGATGAGAGGACCTCCTGACTCCAAACCATTTAATCACAGCCCAAAGGTAATATGAAATCATTCTATGAGAATGGCATAAAGTACTACATGAAGAATTCAGAGAAGGAATAGAATAGATGGAAGAGCTAGATGTACCATGACTTAAATAGTGAACCAAATTTAATCATTTTCACTGAACTCTTCCCCTCAATTCCCTCTTTCAATCACTGTTTACCTTACTCCCCTTACCATTTTTATGACTTTTTCTGCTTAAAGAATGCCCATTCTTAAAACATAAATAACATTTATGCAACCTATGGCATTTGTGTGATGTTGTCTCTCCCAAGAGAAAATAAGAACCTTGAACATAGAGAGAGTTTATGTTTGCATCCTCAAAACTAAGTAGAGTGCCTGGCACATAGAAGACATTTAATAAATGTTTCCTGACTGGAGATTAATTATAACTTCTCTCAAGGATAAAGACCAAATGCATACTTTTTTTTTCTATTTCCTCATACTTCCAACAAACTGGGTGTATGATAAAAAAAAAATTTTTTTATAATAAAGAAATGTTTTTAAAAGACAGATCTATGATTCCATCAGTGTAAAGAGTTTTCAAGCACACTATAAGGTTAAAAGACTTACCCAGATCACACTGCCTATGTGTATCAGAGATGACACTTGAACCTAATTCTTCCTGACTCAAAGGCCAGCTCTCTACCCACCACATTATACTATCACTGCAGGATTGGAAGTGGAATTGTGGAAATTCAATTGAACAAACAAAATTATTGTGCTAATAAATATTTGTTGTTAAATAAAATTGTTTAAAAAAAATGAAGTCATTTCCCTCAAAAATGCTTATATTCTACCTTTGCATGCTAAATATCATCTGATTGAAAGGTAGAATATATGTATATATAAACACACACACACACACAAACACACACTCTTTCTCTTTATTACACCCTGATCTACCCTTCTCTCTCTCTTTCTCCTCCCTCTCCTTCCCCTCCCCCCCCCCCCACTGTAAAATCTTCTTTGAGCTCTATAGAAGAAGAGTGCTATATGAATTCAAAGAGTTTTAAGTCTCTGCACTAGAGAATACATGATTTCCACTCAGAAAATATCATACCTTTTAAAAAGTTTTTAAAAATATTTCTTTAGCATTCAAATCCTCAAAAGAAAAACACAGGAGCCTTTAAGGGCTATCATTTTGTTCTCTAGAGAATTTTTCAGGCAGTATATATGTTTTGTGTGTGTACATCATGTAACAGAACTAAACAATGTTTCTTTCCTCCGCAGGTTGATTTTTTTAAGAAAATTTCTCTCTAAAAGCTTCAATAATCCAACAGCTGACCAGTCCATACAAACAAGTACCAAAATTGACTGTTTTTCAATGAGAAAACCTTCCTCAATGAAGGAATAATGGTGATAGTGACTTACTCTAATAGTACTGAACAAATTACTCTAATAAGGACATCAAACTCACAGACTCACTGTAAGAACAGTAAGGGTCTTCAGAGAGTGACTTGTCCCGTGTTCTCATTTCACAGATGAGGAAACTAAATAACAGAGTGGTTACTTAAAAGCTGAAATAACCACTAGCTCAAGTTACCCAGGAAGTAAATAACAAGTAAAAATGCCTAGAAAATTTTCCATGGTAAAGGAAAAACCAAAGCAGGCAGGAAAGAAATGTTATTTTCCAGCTTTTTACAAGTCAAGTCCAATGAAAAGACAAAAAGTCATAATAATTCATGCTTTCTTTGATGTATGACTGATATATACAATAAAGATATCTGGCTTTTCCTTTCTTTCTTCCCTTTTCTTCTTGACCAGAAAACAATGAGTTGTTCCTTACCTGATCACAAATCAGCTCCCATTTCTTCTCATTGTCATATTGGCGCAGCAATCTGGCTTTGTCAGGAGGTAGGTTCATTGCATTCTGCAAAGAAAGGGAAAACATGCTTCAGATACCACAACAGACTAAAAGGTCAGAAGTGCAGACCAAAATAACATGATTGCGGTTGTCTAATTTTTTTCTTTTGAATTCCTGGCAACTGAGTTTGCCCAAAACACACCCTCCCCCACAAGGAGCCATTTAAGCATCAAGTGGCCTCAAATGGAGACAAATCCCAAAATTCCACATTAAGACATTTGAGGACTATTGGTTTGAAAAAAGAGCCAGATGTTTCAAACAATGGAAATGAAAAGTTCCTTCTTTTAAATGGTCAGCTTTACCACTCACTGGTCATTAGAATTTCACCCCTTGTCGTGCTAATTCTATAATTCCAATCTTCTGTGAATGTGACATTGCCTCACAGAAAGACAATCACCAAAAGAAATTCAATGTGCCAGAGCCCTTCAGTAAGCAATAACAATAAAAAATTAAGTAACATTAAAGAAGTATATGGGGGGATTTGTGTATTATTTCCCACATAAAAGAAACATTGGTATTAAATAAAATACATAGGCTGGTCATAAAGGGAAACCAAGGTATAACTAATGGCAGCCCAACTGATGGATAGGCTCTACTGATTTCACACAATTTCAAGAAAATGAAAGGAAATGCTTCAGTATGTTGGGTGGACTCCTGTGATAGATCTGTGGGAAGACATGGATAAGAGCTGCACAGGATGAACATCATTTGGTGGAAATATCCACATCTCTGAGATCACAAAACCATTGGCCAACTAGAATATAAATGAAAATATTTCCCTTAGGATGAATGCCAAGACAAACAGCTACTCTTCTCTGCTTCATTGATGAAGAAAGTTTACCTTGGGAAGGTCTACATTCTTAGAGAAATATACATAAATACTGCATTTATACAATGATTCCAATGTCACCTCCCTTCTCCTTCCCCATCCCCGATTGATTGTTTTCTAATGGCAATGACAGATTTGAACAGATCCATTCATAATCTGGTCTAGTCTTTCTCACATATTTTCAAAATAGCCACATCATACTGAAACTGCAGACTCTGACCAAATAGAAAAACTCCTTTGCTTAGGTCTTTCTGGACCTTAGTTTTCTTATCTTTAAATTGAGGGTAAACTGAATAGTCCCTAAGACTCTTCCTAGCTCCAGGTCAGGGGTTTCTTATGCTAAGATCCATGATTTAAAAGAAAAAAAAAAACATTGTTAACTATATGTCAACAGAATTGTTTTGCTCAATAATCTAGTATATTTTATTTATACATTTAAAAGCATTATTCTGAGAATTCCAAACTGCCAAAAAGGTTCACAACACATACAAAAAGGACAAAACTTCTGCTCTAGACACTATGAACACATAATAGGTGGTCCTTTAAGGCATAAAATCTAGAATCTAGATTTTTTCTATTCTGACTGAACTAAATGGTCATCCATTGGATTATTATTGGATATGGTATCCATATGGGGTATAGATAATTATACCCCTCTTTTTTTTTTTTTAACTATTTAACTCTTAACTACACATGTACTCCTCCCCATATTTTCTCCTTCGAGCCTTTACATTCCTTAATTCTCCCTTTTCCCCCCAATCACTATCAATTTAATTTTCCTAATGCAGAGTCTCTCATGATGTTCTTCCTCTTATCAAAAGCCTTCGGTAATTCCTATCATCCCAGAATAAGGTCTGAACCACTCCATCAAAGAAACAAAACATTCAAGGCCTTCCATGAGCAGGCTTCAGTTTATCTCATTACCTTCTACTTTACCATTATATACCCTAAGATATGGCCAAGCTGGACTACCTGCATTCCTTGAATAAATACTACTTTCTACCTCCAAGTATTTGCTCATGTTATACTTTTTGCTTGAAATTCAATTTCTACCCCATCTCTATCCCACCCATACTTCAGAGCACAGCTCAAATACCCCTCACAAGAGGTCCCATTTAGTCCTTAATCTAGAATTTATCTTTTCTTTCTCTCAACTTCAAAAAGACTTTATAAATAAGTGCTTAACGAATGTTTGTGAAAGTAATTTTATATTTCTACCATGTATTACATATGACTAGAAAATGCCTTAGATTCCATATTAGACTATAAACAGATTGAGAATATGGACATATCTTGGTCATCTTTAAATTCTCAATGCCACCTAGCACCACTTTTCACTCATCTTAAGTTGAATAAAATTTGTTGAATGATTTAAGTGTCAGCATAGTTGTATGTAGGTATGGTGTTCCTGAACAAATGCAAACTTTATCCTGCACGCCTAGACAACAAACAAAATGTTCACAGTACCCCCTTTTTTATTTTTTCAGGAGCAAGAATGAGATCATTCAGAGGTAGTAAAAGTAAGAGAAAATGCTATAATTTGTACAGAACTTGTTTTTCTATTTTTGTACCCTTGTCTATTAGGATTGTGACCTCTCTATGATTTACCCAAAAGATTACCTAGAAGCACCATCTCATCCAGAATAGGGCAACTTTCTTACTAGAAATTAAGAGCAATGATTGATAATTTACCAGGGAGCCAATACTTACACACACAACTCAATTTCGTAATTTTTTTTTTCTCACTCACCAAACACACACACACACACACACACACACACACACACACAGTCAAATACCACAAGATAAATTGAAAAAAGTCCACAGCCACTGCTTTAATACTCATGATGTCCATGAAGAACCCAGACACAATAACCTTTCTGCCCAAAATCCCAATCTCTCCTTCTGTATAGCTTTTTTTTGAGGACAGTCAATTGAGAAACCTGTTCGTTATCTCTGGAATCTGATGTTGTGACATTTCTGTCATCCACTAATGCCATTTATCCCAACTCAGTGTCTAATTTTCTTCCCAGATAATGGCTTCAGATTGTCTACTATCTCTGCTCTAACCAATATAGACCATAATTAATCTGGCTCTCTTACTAACACTTTTTCAAGTCCTCTTCCTTAATAAAGGTTGCCAACAAACAAAATACATAGAAACGTTATCAAGACAATACCAGAAATGAAATTTACCTGAATTTTCCATTAAAAGATCAGCACTTAGCAATTCATTTCATAGGAAAATGAGATGGAAATAAATCTTACTGGGCAATTTAGAATTAATTATAATAGAAGATAATGAATACAGATTTTGATATGTTGTTAATAATAAATCCTAGTATATAGGTAATATAAGTCTTAATATTCAGCTGGTGCCAAAGATAGCACTTTTTTTTTTTTTAACTATTTAACTCTTAACTACACATGTACTCCTCCCCATATTTTCTCCTTCGAGCCTTTACATTCCTTAATTCTCCCTTTTCCCCCCAATCACTATCAATTTAATTTTCCTAATGCAGAGTCTCTCATGATGTTCTTCCTCTTATCAAAAGCCTTCGGTAATTCCTATCATCCCAGAATAAGGTCTGAACCACTCCATCAAAGAAACAAAACATTCAAGGCCTTCCATGAGCAGGCTTCAGTTTATCTCATTACCTTCTACTTTACCATTATATACCCTAAGATATGGCCAAGCTGGACTACCTGCATTCCTTGAATAAATACTACTTTCTACCTCCAAGTATTTGCTCATGTTATACTTTTTGCTTGAAATTCAATTTCTACCCCATCTCTATCCCACCCATACTTCAGAGCACAGCTCAAATACCCCTCACAAGAGGTCCCATTTAGTCCTTAATCTAGAATTTATCTTTTCTTTCTCTCAACTTCAAAAAGACTTTATAAATAAGTGCTTAACGAATGTTTGTGAAAGTAATTTTATATTTCTACCATGTATTACATATGACTAGAAAATGCCTTAGATTCCATATTAGACTATAAACAGATTGAGAATATGGACATATCTTGGTCATCTTTAAATTCTCAATGCCACCTAGCACCACTTTTCACTCATCTTAAGTTGAATAAAATTTGTTGAATGATTTAAGTGTCAGCATAGTTGTATGTAGGTATGGTGTTCCTGAACAAATGCAAACTTTATCCTGCACGCCTAGACAACAAACAAAATGTTCACAGTACCCCCTTTTTTATTTTTTCAGGAGCAAGAATGAGATCATTCAGAGGTAGTAAAAGTAAGAGAAAATGCTATAATTTGTACAGAACTTGTTTTTCTATTTTTGTACCCTTGTCTATTAGGATTGTGACCTCTCTATGATTTACCCAAAAGATTACCTAGAAGCACCATCTCATCCAGAATAGGGCAACTTTCTTACTAGAAATTAAGAGCAATGATTGATAATTTACCAGGGAGCCAATACTTACACACACAACTCAATTTCGTAATTTTTTTTTTCTCACTCACCAAACACACACACACACACACACACACACACACACACACAGTCAAATACCACAAGATAAATTGAAAAAAGTCCACAGCCACTGCTTTAATACTCATGATGTCCATGAAGAACCCAGACACAATAACCTTTCTGCCCAAAATCCCAATCTCTCCTTCTGTATAGCTTTTTTTTGAGGACAGTCAATTGAGAAACCTGTTCGTTATCTCTGGAATCTGATGTTGTGACATTTCTGTCATCCACTAATGCCATTTATCCCAACTCAGTGTCTAATTTTCTTCCCAGATAATGGCTTCAGATTGTCTACTATCTCTGCTCTAACCAATATAGACCATAATTAATCTGGCTCTCTTACTAACACTTTTTCAAGTCCTCTTCCTTAATAAAGGTTGCCAACAAACAAAATACATAGAAACGTTATCAAGACAATACCAGAAATGAAATTTACCTGAATTTTCCATTAAAAGATCAGCACTTAGCAATTCATTTCATAGGAAAATGAGATGGAAATAAATCTTACTGGGCAATTTAGAATTAATTATAATAGAAGATAATGAATACAGATTTTGATATGTTGTTAATAATAAATCCTAGTATATAGGTAATATAAGTCTTAATATTCAGCTGGTGCCAAAGATAGCACTTTTTTTTTTTTTTTACATTCCAACAGTATTTTATTCTTCCAAATACAAGTAAAGATAATTTTCTACATTTTGTGAAACTTTGTGTTCTAAATTTTTCTACCTCCCTTTTTTAAAACCCCCTTACCACAAGACAGCAAGAAATTTGATATAGGTTAAATTTGTACAAAAAGATAACACTTTAGCAAAAAAAAAAAAAAAACAACAACTCAAGCAACTACTTTTACCAAGAAATTGTTTCTCAATCCTATAGTCCTGAGATGGTTCCTCCATTTTTTATAGATCCCAGAGCTCTTCCAAATGGAAGTCAATAATTCCAAGCAACCCAAAATACCTGACCAATAATTTATAACTTTTAAAAATAGCCTTAGAGATAGCTTGCCAGTAGATTTACAGAGAAATATAGAATCTGCACGGTGTAGTGTACACCAATCCTGGACAAACAATTTATCTTAAAAAAATTTTTAATGTACTTTTACCTAGGATAGACAGAAATGTAGTCTACACTATCTTTTAAAAAGGTAATCCTTCCCCCTAATTAAAGACTGAGTAATTTGTTGGCCATCCCTGTACTATATTATGCTAACTTTCTTCCCCTTTCTCAAATTGCAAAATCACAAATTCCAAATTGTTATTTTGAATGAGGAACAATCAGGTTTTGGGGATAGACATTCCATGAGTGATCATTTATATAATCATTTTATGTTTTCATTGAGAAGACAGTGAAGAACTATTTATACAATTTGTGGCTCATGCTATTCACGAGAAAAAAGGAAAGGAGACAGGATAGAGAAAATGTTGAGACAGAATAGTCAACTATAGCAATCTAGTGTTTGACAAACCCAAAGATTCTAAATTTTGGGATAAGATTTCATTATTTGATAAAAACTGCTGGGATAACTGGAAATTAGTATGGCAGAAATTAGGCAAGGACCCACACTTAACACCACATACCAAGATAAGATCAAAATGGGTCCAAGACCTAGGCATAAAGAACGAGATTATAAATAAATTAGAAGAACATAGGATAGTTTATCTCTCAGACTTGTGGAGGAGAAAGAAATTTGTGACCAAAGATGAACTAGAGACCATTACCAATCACAAAATAGAAAATTTTGATTATATCAAATTAAAAAGCCTTTGTACAAACAGAACGAATGCAAACAAGATTAGTAGGGAAGTAACTAACTGGGAAAACATCTTTACAATTAAAGGTTCTGATAAAGGCCTCATTTCCAAAATATATAGAGAACTGACTCAAATTTATAAAAAATCAAGCCATTCTCCAATTGATAAATGGTCAAAGGATATGAACAGACAATTTTCAGATGAAGAAATTGAAACTATTACCACTCACATGAAAGAGTGTTCCAAATCACTATTGATCAGAGAAATGCAAATTAAGACAACTCTGAGATATCACTACACTCCTGTCAGATTGGCTAAGATGACAGGAAAAAACAATGATGAATGTTGGAGGGGATGCGGGAAAACGGGGACATTGATGCATTGTTGGTGGAGTTGTGAACGAATCCAGCCATTCTGGAGAGCGATCTGGAATTATGCCCAAAAAGTTATCAAACTGTGCATACCCTTTGATCCAACAGTGTTTCTATTGGGCTTATACCCCAAAGAGATACTAAAAAAGGGAAGGGGACCTGTATGTGCCAAAATGTTTGTAGCAGCCCTGTTTGTAGTGGCTAGAAACTGGAAAATGAATGGATGCCCATCAATTGGAGAATGGCTGGGTAAATTGTGGTATATGAACGTTATGGAATATTATTGCTCTGTAAGGAATGACCAGCAGGATGAATACAGAGAGGCTTGGAGAGACCTACATGGACTGATGCTAAGTGAGATGAGCAGAACCAGGAGATCATTATACACTTCGACAACGATATTGTATGAGGATGTATTCTGATGGAAGTGGATTTCTCTGACAAAGAGACTTAACTGAGTTTCATTGGAGAAATGATGGACAGAAACAGCTACACCCAAAGAAGGAATACTGGGAAATGAATGTGAACTATTTGCAATTTTGATTTTCTTCCCGAGTTATTTTTACCTTCTGAATCCAATTCTCCCTGTGCAACAAGAGAACTGTTTGGTTCTGCAAATATGTATTGTATCTAGGATATACTGCAACATGTTTAGCATATATAGGACTGCTTGCCATCCTGGGGGGGGGGGGGAGGAGGGAGGGAGGGGAAAAAAACGAAACATAAGTGATTGCAAGGGATAATGTCGTGTAGAAATTATCCTGGCATGGATTCTGTCAATGCGAAGTTATTATTAAATAAAATAAAATTTATTATAAAAAAAAAAAAAAAAAAAAAAAAAAAAAAAAAGAGAAAATGTTGAATCTGGAATAAGAAAACCTAAGTTCAAATTCTCACTATGCTATTTACCACCTGTATAAGCTTTGGCAGATCACTTGTCCTCTCTGAGCCTCAGTTTCCTAATCTACAAAATAATCTGGATGACCTCTTAGGTCCCTTTCAGTTCTAAATTTGTGGTCTTTGGACCAAATTGTAGAATCTCAATATAGGTCATAGGATATATATTAATGCTTTTAAAAAAATTAACATTACTAAATCAAACTTGTCAAGATAAGTCCTGTGATTGATGGAATTCCCACTTATAAATGCCAAACAAATGCTATGCTCCAGTTCTCCCTCTTTTAATTTTCATTTAAACGATTTAATGCAGCTTTCATTATGAATGGAAGCATGTATTTTTTTTTTCTGCTACATCAAATAGGAAGATAAAGATCTTCCTTTAAGATAGTCAGTTTACTTATCTCTGAGTAGGAGAAGCAGCATGACCGGTAGTTATGGAGTGGTAGACTTGGAATCAGGAAGATGTGAAGGCGAATTCGGCTCTCACTAGCTACTTAACCATAGGCAAATCAATTTCAGCTTTCTCAATGGGTAGATAGTACTTGTTAGTGCTATTCACATCTCTATTATTATTAGAAGATGTCTTAGGATGCAGTCAAACTTGTTGGTGAGACACGGTTCCTTTGTGGATGAGGAGATCTGTTAGTAGTATTTGTCCTTAATTTTTCTAGCTTCTCTTTTATGCTGTGAGTTTGGAGTGCTCAACCAAGTGTAATGTAAGGATTTAAAAGATTCAAAGCTTTTTTGGTAAGAAAATACAAATTTAATCTAAAAGGCTACCTCCTCATCCCCTTTGCCTATAAGCACGCTGAAATAGACTGTCCCTCCTTATGAGCAAGAACATCATACTTTTAAAATTTCACAATCAAAAGACAATTCTGTTTACTCATGCCTAGCATCTAAAGCATTTGATTCTCATTTTAACCAGCAACTAAGAATATCTATATTAAAGGGAGGGAACTGCTAGGAAGTAAAGTCAGTAAGATCTATTACCTAACAAGCTTATTTTATCCACTTGATAAATGAAACTACTTTCATCATAACAGTAAGTTGTTATTTACCTACTAAAATACTGCTCCCTTTCCAAATCATATCTGTACAAGACCAAATTATCTTAAATACTAAAAAAAAAAAAAAAACACCAGATTGTAACAGAAGTACATGCAGAAGTAGATATGGGAATTCAGCTATTAAGCCAAATATTAAAGAGCCAAACATTTTACATTTACATTTTTACAATACCATTCTTTTCATAAAATTTTAGATTTGGGGAGGAAATGCTATAACCTGCATAACAAAAGTTTTTTGACATCCTCAAAAAAGTAAGAGGGTGAAGAGGTCCTGAAACCAAAATTTTCTAAGCCATAACCTTAATTAAGTTAGAATATAAGAAAGAAAAATTAGCATAACCAAATCAACTCAGCCCCCTACAAAAATTCTTCACTGTGCACTAATTTAATATTCTAAGAAGCATATATTCAAATAACATTTTATAACTTTTTAAAAATTGAATTAAAAGATATCTACTACATTACTAAAAATCCCTATAAAAGGAACCAGGTGGTAAATTTCTCCTTGAGCTTAATCTCAGAAACAAGCTCCACTTGGGATGGTTTTCCCCTATCCTTTTTCTTTTACCATAATTATATTCTCTTTGAATTATTCAGAAATTTGGATAATTGAAGGTCTATTATTTGTACATTATATTTCTACTTTAAAAAGATCTGAGGTGACTTAAAAACATAAGTATTGGGTAGAACTAGACATGCTAAAAAGCAAAACCTAGTTTGAGAATAAAAAGGAATAGAGAAAGTAGCTCTTGTATGGGATGAACTAATTGCTTACTACAGTTGGGGCACTAAATTTAGCACTGCCTAAAAGTTTAAAGCTAAAGGATAATCTCCACATTGGAAGCTGTTCTATAAATCTGGTGCTATGTTTAGTATGCCAAGATCGATTAGCTCTGAGTTTTAGAGACTCAGTACTTTATAATGATGAGCTAGTAAGCACATGAAACTATATGTTCTCTGCCTATTCAATTCCTCCTTTATACTACAGAACTGCTTTTTCTTTCTTCTTGCTTTTCCTGTATTATGTTAACTTCTCATATTTCTGTAAAGTGACAGGCTACAGTCAAGGTTTGAGTATACTCTTCATACTGTTAAGAGAATAAAATAGTCACAATTCTGAGTACAGCTTTCAGGTCTTTTGGTCTTATTGTTGTGGTTGGGACTGCTTCTTCACAAAGACCTTAATTTGTTTACTTCAGAGCCTGAATACCTGAGGCTATTGGAAGGTGTGATACTAGATAACCATGGCTTTATTATAGTTCAAAAGTTTCAGCTTTGTTACAAGGTAAATAGACTCTTGTGGGTTGGCCTAGGAACCTAAGCACCATTATAATAATGCTGTTTTCAATGGAAAATATATTCTGACTTCTAAACAAACAAATGGAATTGTGTTTCTTTTAAAGATGGGAATTTACTATAGGTATTTGCTTTTCTTCATACAAAATGTCGATGTGCTACTACAGGATAGGAATGTTTTCCGAGTTATTTTTCCATTAGTATATTATAATTTAATACTGATCAATTCACATTGTCTTGCCCAGTTGCTCTTGGGACCACAGATTGTCCAGTCAAGATTACAAATTCAATTTATGAATATACAATAGAATGATAATGGGATTAAGTCCACAACTTTGGTCTCATTAGAACACTATGCTCACTCAGAAAGAACTGTTTTTTCCTATTGTCATAAAAATAGTATCTGCATTAGACTACAAGCCCAGGCCTCTTCTGATTTCAAATCCAGTGCTCTCTCTTTTTTTTTAAACTATACCACATAACATCTTTCATGAGATAACTGTTTACCAAATATCTCAGAATTCAATATGTACTGTGCCAATCAAATTCAGAGTTTAACGATGAGTCAAATGAAATGCCATATCCCTAGAAATTCACAGTGAAAGATTCTGACCCAACAGATGAGATAATGTGGTTTAATGCCTTCATTTCACTCTGCTTTGATATTTCTAATTCAGTGTACTATGCTAATCAGAAAGAAAAGCCCTTTTCAGACTGCAATTGATTGCACAAGAAGAGAGTAGTAGAAATAGTCAAATGACCACTGCAGCTTCCTCCCCATCTCTTGTATCCCAATTCTCTTTTATCACAGAATTTCACTGTGATGCTGAATAGCAACAACAATAGCGAATAAGTTGTCAAAATAGATATAATATAAAAAAGGCTTCTACAGTACTATGATTAAAAAAAAAAAACAGCTACTATAAAGTAAGCTCTTTTTATATAGTTGCCTGTTGAGAAAAAAAGGGAAGGATGAAAAGCTTTCAGAGAGTATTGGCTATTAAGTCAAAGCAAACTACATTTGTCCTAGAAGAAAACACTTGCAAAACCCTTTAGTCAAGACCCACATATTAACATATTTTGAACTATAATAAAGGAAGCTAATCAAAGGTTGGGGTTAGCTGGTCAGTGTATACTAAATATAGATACTCAGTGTCAGTATCAAATCAAGTCTCATTTGAAGTTAAATAAGTATTAATGTTTCAGTCTAAAATATTTTGTCTTGGAGCTGAAGAAATACTTTGTTTATATCTCTGGAGACTCATCCCTAAAAGTGTCAGCATAAGCAAGAAGTTTCATGTCACAGATACATTAAACAATACTGATTCAACTGAGGGCAAACATGGAAGATAATAACTTTTACAGGAGAGCTGATTAGCATATCAGATTCTTATACCATTGATAGACCCACCAATATCACTTTTTTCACTAGGTTAATATCTTTTGTAGAAGAATATTTGTTTTTCATGGTTTCTTCATTTGTTTTTCGATGCCAATGGCTATATATTGCTCAGTTTTTGCCTTTTAGCTTTATTTGGGCCCTTTACAACAGATCTCTTCCTAGATCTCCTTTCCATTTTCCAAAGCTTCCTGATCCCACACTCCCTAGATCAAAATATATGTATTCTAATCACTGTTTCTCCAGGATTCTCCTAGGTGCTTAGGTGCTACATACAGTGCTACATACATAGGAAATTTGGGAACTAGTGAGGAGGTATCTTGTGACATCTAAGTCCGTCAGAACCTTTCAAATCACACTATGGAAAGAGAACTATTTAAACCATCTATGCAATGAGAAGTTCTACCATGACCTACAAATGAAATAGCCTGTAGTTACTAGTTGCACAGTTAGGAGAAATATCAGCTTGGGTGACTTGGTAGAAAACTTTGTCTTCCTGATTTCAGACTCAGTCCTTTATCCACTGTCCCACCTAGCTACACCACCTTAGAGGTTTTATTTATTTATACTAAAAAGTCTTTTTCATTTGTCATGCAGTTGTAAGTTCTATTTTATTTTCTGCAAATCATCCCAATACCTGTTGAAAACCACAAGCATTTTTAAGTACTACCCCAACCTTTATCTCCAAACAGCAATTAGGAAGTGAAAGGATACTTTATCACTTTCATTTCAAGTCAAAGAGATCAACTCTCTCCAAGTTAAGTTTCTTTCAGGTTCCTATAATTGTCACAAGACCTTTGAAACTAGGGACCAAATTACTTAGCATTTCACTTTCCTCATTTATAAAATAGGATCACACAATTTGCATTATTCTTCCTTATACTGACCAATGCCAACCATTCTCTCTCCCACATATCTACATATTCTTTTATTCCCCATGTAACCAAGTTAATACCCATACCAAAGACATTCCATCACCCACTTCCCAAGATAAAGATTAAAATTATCTACAAACAAGATGGGAGCAGAAATGAGAATTTTTATGCTCAGTTTCTCTGTTTCAATATCTAATTTTCAATGTACTGCTGTATTTTTTCATTTAAATTTTAATTAAAATTTTTTTAATTTAACTTTTTAGATTCAAGATACCAAACAATAAGTATTTATTAAATGTCTATTGCATGCTGAATACTATAATAAGTACTGAAGAGTATAAATGAAAAGGATAATTAAATCTTTGCTTTAGACACCCTTCTCTATTGAGGCTAGGGAAAGGGGAAGAAGAAATATATAAAGTCATTAGAGAATAATAATTTATAACTTGATGTCCTGTGCACAAAAATGTTTCAAATCAAATCAAAGATTTAAAGTTAGAAGGAATCTTCAAGGTCGAATATATTTTACAAACCTTTCACTTTCCATATGAGAACAAAAAGAAAATATAAGTTTTCTGCCTAAAGTCATAAAGAAGGGATTTGAACTCAAACCTTCTTATTCCAAATCCTATCTTTGCTTGTTTGTTGCTGAATATTACACATTCAGGAATTCAAACAATGTGATTTTATACACGAAGTTGTTTATTTTAATGCTAGATTTCAAGCAATTCCATGAGAGGAAGAATGTGCTGATGTGCATAAAACACTAGATTACAAGTAAGAAAACCTGGGTTCAAGATCTAATTCACATAGTAACACTTAGTGATCTTAGGCATTCAGTTCTTTATACAGTAATAAGACTGTTAGGAAGTACCTTGTAAAATTGTTGTGATGATCAAATGAAATAATGTAAGGCAAAGTACTTTGTGACCTTCAAGTACATAAAGGTGATTTATGAGAAAATTATCATTATGATGATGATGATAAATATGCCATCTGGAAAAGAAAAGTAGCTAAAGTAGTAACGTATATCCAGAAGTATATTCTTAGACAATTTTAGAGGTAATCTAAGGTAAGGTATTTAGCTACTCCTCTTTTTACAGGGAAGGAAACAAAGGCCCAACATTACACAGGTAGTAAATGTCAGGGGTAAACTCTGATAACAGGTTCTCCAAAGACCACGCTTTCCACTGTACCATTATTTGAATAGCCTATTTCATAAACAAGTAACAAAATATTGATATCAATCACAGAATGGTAGAATCGGAGAGACCTAACAGAGTTCATCTAGTTCATCTTTCAGATGAAGGAATTGAGGTTTTCAGAAAGGTGATGATCTGCCCAAAGTCACAGAGTTGAAGAGTATGAAGGCCAGGATCAGAATCAAATACACCACATCTAAGCTTCACTCCACTATACTTTGGTGTGTCTTCTTAGTTCACAAGGATTGTTTTATCTGGTCTCCATCTGACTAACTTTGTACTGCCATCAATAGACCTGACTTATTGTTTCCTGTTCATTCAGCCCTTTAATAGTCATTTCACCAAACAAATAGACAAAGTTCAAGACAAAATAAGGTTTCTTCAACCTTGGTGTCTATGAGATTTCTTACTGTAATTATCTAAACATAGCTCCATTACAAATTCTAAGTTCTTGATATGGAAATTAGTGCAAGGGCACATTACAGTTTGCACAAGACTACTTGCTTACCACCAATTGGCTCATAAGAAAATCACATCCCTCTTTCGCCCTAACCTGAATCTTAAAATTATTCATCTCTGCTTCTTATGAGCAAAAAAAAATTTTTAAGCAAATATGGTTTCCACCTCACATCAAGATCTTAATTATAATTATCATAACAAAAATTACTGAAAATTGCAGAACGCATGGAAGAGGAGTTATAATTAAACAGAATTCTGTGGATGCCCATCAATTGGAGAATGGCTGGATAAATTGTGGTATATGAATGTTATGGAATATTATTGCTCTGTAAGGAATGACCAGCAGGATGAATACAGAGAGGCTTGGAGGGACCTACATGGACTGATGCTAAGTGAGATGAGCAGAACCAGGAGATCATTATACACTTCGACAACGATATTGTATGAGGATGTATTCTGATGGAAGTGGATTTCTCTGACAAAGAGACTTAACTGAGTTTCATTGGAGAAATGATGGACAGAAACAGCTACACCCAAAGAAGGAATACTGGGAAATGAATGTGAACTATTTGCATTTTTGATTTTCTTCCCGAGTTATTTTTACCTTCTGAATCCAATTCTCCCTGTGCAGCGGGAGAACTGTTCGGTTCTGCAAATATGTATTGTGTCTGGGATATACTGCAACATATTTAACATATATAGGACTGCTTGCCATCTTGGGGGGGGGGGGGAGGAGGGAGGGAGGGGAAAAAACGAAACATAAGTGATTGCAAGGGATAATGTCGTGTAGGAATTATCCTGGCATGGATTCTGTCAATACAAAGTTATTATTAAATAAAATAAAATTTTAAAAAAAAAAAAAAAAACAGAATTCTGTTCTATACAGAGCAAAACACTAATACTGGTAACAACCTTTCTCATACTGCTACCACTCTGATACAGGCCCTCACTGGACTATTGAAATAGCCTTCTGGTTGTCTTCAGTGTCCCAGTTTTCTACTCCAGTACATCCTCCACTCGGCTATCAAGATGATCTTCCTAAAGTACAGGTCTGACTATGTCACAAACATTACCCTTCATAGAATACATCCTAGTATCTCTCTACTTCTCCAGCATCAAATGTAAAATCTTGTTTGGCTTTTAAAGCCCTTCTCAATCTGGCCCATTCCAGTCTTTCCAGTCTTCTTATAATTTAGTCCTTCTTCTCCTTTCCCAAATGTACTCTGTAATTTAGTAATATTGACCACTTAGCTATTCCTCAAATAAGAAATTCCCTTTCTTGTTTTCAGTGTCTGTTCCTCATGCCTGGAATTCTCTTCTCTCCTCCAGTTCCTGACTTCTCTTGTCGTCTTCTCAGTTCAATTATAGTCCCATCTTCTGCAAGAAATTTTCCCAATCTTCTTGAATTTTAATGCCTTACCTCTGAAATGATCTCCAATTTATTTCCCCTTCCACTTCCTTCCCCCTCCCTGCACCGCTCTCTGTGTGTATAGGGATTTTATATATAATTGTTTGTGTGTCTCCATCACTACACTGTGAGCTCTTTCAGACAGGGATGGGTTTTGTCTTTCTTAGTAGGCCACGAATTAGCACAGTGCCAGGCATATAATAAATATCTATTAAAAACTTATTAGACTGAGTTGGTACATTTTAAAGCTTCATTTCATATCCACAATTAGTTGAGCTGGGAGCAGAGGTGTGTTAGAAACAGGTTTGCCAATTGTTAATTTTCATTTATTTATACACTGCTGGCTAGGGGATGCTGTACTGAGAGAAACACAAAGTCTATGTTCATAAATAAATGCAACTAGAGGAGAAGCAAGAATGACAGAGCAGATCAGAAAAATGTACAGACATAGATAGTGGGTTCCAAATTCTTCTCTTAGCTCTGCTTGCTCACTTTACCATCTTCATACTCAAAGAAGACAGAATGGCAGAGATGGAAGAGATCATTAAAAGCTCATATTAACCCCTTTACTTTGCAGGTCTGGACACTTTTTTTCTCAGAAGTAAAGGGACTTCACAAAAATCACAATGTGATAGAGACAGAAAAAACAAAAGTCCAGCTTTCTTGTCACCCCAGTCTCAAATATTCTCATAATTTCTGCTGTTGTTTTCTTCTGTTTCCTACTTTTCCCAAAAGCTAAGCAATAGCTGAAGATTTTGATCCTTACTTCCCATTGGTGAGAGGGATTAAAAAGCTAAAATTCACCACCTGCTTTGTTGTGTAACACATGATGAATAGTATTGGAAGAAAGCTGTTTCCAGCACCCCACCGTCAGCAATCTGCAAATGAGAAGTTGATATTTCTGATTCCATTTGTATGTCTTTTACTGGCCTCTAGAGAAAGCTGTTAAGACTCCCTCTTCCAGAGCAACAACAATAATAAAACCCCCATACAATTTCACCTACAATTTACTTGAGGGACTACAAATGATTTGTCATTGTCAGTGCTGGACTAATAGCACTACTGTTACATAATTAAATGAGATTATATGTGTACAGTGTTTTGCAAACCTTTAAAGAACTACATAAGTGCTAGCTATTATTAACTTTTAATAATTTTGACTGTTTCAAATAGACAAAACATTAAGGTAGGAACAGATTAGTTAAAGTAAGTATAATCTACTAACTTGTTAGTGGTTGATGGTTATATTAGCATTACAGTATAAAGCCTTCCTTTGACTTTTCTCCCTTAACCTTAGTGGTAATAAAAAGTATTTACTAAAATACCTATGCCATCTACCTAACCCCATCCAAAACCCATCATTAAAAGTTGTTTGCTTCTCCTTTCTCTCTGTCGACTACTCTGCCCCATGGCTATATTTTTTTTTTCCAATTCTCAGTAGATTTGATCTCATTCATTCAACAACCAATTATTAAACTTCTATAACATTTAAAGATAATATATTGCCGTCCAACTGTTTCATTTATGTATAGTATCTCCCATTGAGAATATAAATCATTTAAGTGTTCAAAATCACAGAACAAGAGGATCTCAAAACAGGATTCTTTATTTTTTCTGTATGTCATATGCCTCCTTCCTCCTTTGGTAGTCTGGCAAAATCTATGGATTCCACAGAATAATATAAATAATAAATATATACATATATGCACATATAAAAAAGTGCATTTACATATATGTATGTATCTCTGTGTTTGTATGTGTGTACGTAGGAGATTATGAAACAAACCAATTAAGTTGAAGTGAGGTTATCCAAGAAAAAAAATTTAAGTACTTAGAATCTAGTTTTTAGTCTTTAACTCCATCTTTTTACAGACAAGGAAGATGAGACTCAGATAAGGTTATGAGACTTGTCCAAGGTCATATGGTAAAAATGGAGAAACCAGGTCTCTTCAACTCCAAGGTCAATGTTCTTTGAATTCTACTACATTCTTCTGGAAAGGGACCTTCTGAATTTGTTTTATGGAGTCATGACCTTCAATCAACACCTCCAAAGTACTCTTATTTTCTTCTTCCCCCCCAGAGTAGCAGCTACCACAACTAAAAATTTGCTGAATTAAACAGCTTAAAAATAAACTACAGAACACTAGTAAAGAAGAAACCTTTTTTTTCAATACTTAATCTAGAAGTTGCCAGATTTTATGAGTATAATGTGAAATATAATTTTTTCAACCAACTAATTGCTTTATTTTGGGATTTAAACTTAGTGATTTAAAAAAAAAAAGGAAGTCCTTGTTTGATGCATGAAAAGGTCAGTCTTTGTTGTTTGCACCCACCCAGTGCTAGGATCCACAGGAAATCAAGTGAATGTCACTTAAGTCACCCCCATGTTTTATGTTTTCCCTTCTAGAGTGTTCTTTCCACTGACCAAAACCCTATAAAAGTGCATGTTCTGTTGCTGGACCAGAGACAAGGAAGGATGGTCTCATTTATACTGCAGGGGCCACCAAAGGGCAACAGGAAATAACCATAGCAAAGAACAAAAAAACAAACTCTTTCCCAGGGTATGTGCACACCTATATTTGCAGGCATCCAGCTTCTCAGAAGCAAACCTTGAGCTGTGAATCCTTCAGTTCCAAGGGCCAAGTTTAGCAGGGTGCAAAAAGAAAGGGGGGAAGGGAGGGGTAGACTAAGAGGAAGACTATCCAATCCATTTGCTTTTCTGTTAGCCAAACCCAGACAGTGGGCCGTGAGGACATGCCCCTGGATTGTTCAAGTAAGTCCACCCACTGGATGCATTTGGGGTGGAAACACTTGTTCTGTTTTCAACAAAATAATATTAGTTGTCCTTTTCTAAAACAGCTCTATGTATTTGGAGAAATACCAGAAATACTCTGGTGGTCATTTAATTTCTTCATTCTGATACCCCTCCACTCCTTCTTTCCACTACTACATCTATATCTCTGTTCAAGGAGGAGGGCAACACACCCAACTAAGTGAACACATTGCCAGGCAAGAGAAACATCAAACCTTATTTCAGTCAAAGGTAATGCTGGACAACTCAGCCATGTCCCATCTAATTAGTGTTTGCTTTGTTTCTTCAAGGCTTTCTGTAATCTTAAGATTGACTCCCTTACTCAGATCTCTTTTTCCTTCTGCTAAGAATTTAACCACAAGGTGCAAACAAAACAAAATTAAGAAACAGCTAAAAGTCCCAGTGAAAAGTGAGAATGACAAAGACTTTACAATTTACTTGAAGAAAAAAAATATATATACTTTCACTCCTAAAAGTGACTTTGAAACCTGATACTAAAAACCAAGTTCTCTCCCAGGGCCCAGGGCCCAGGGCCCCTCCACCCCCTTCAACTTCACAGATTCTTTGGCTTTATTTTAATTGTTGAGTTAGATACTTATCAGTGAATGGTGACAAACAAATTTGTATTTTTTGAAAAGAATATAAACAAAAACTATAATTATCTCTTTGCATGGGCAAAATATGACATGATTTTATTAAAAAGGGAAATGACTTGGTTCATCTCTCCTTTTCTCATTACTTTCTTTTTCTCTCTATATATATATCTCCCATGGTAATATCAGATATTCCCATGTCTCTATCATCTCAAAAAGAATGACTTCTAAATCTCTTTCCAACTATTTTCTAGATTATCTCCAATTGGATGTGGAGTACACTAATATTCATAGGATCACATATTAAGAACTAGAGAACAAGTAGCTCAATCTCTATTTTAGTTTAGTCATTTCAATTCTTTGTGATCCCATTTGGGATTACTAGTGTGGTTTGCCATTTTCTTCTCCAGTTCATTTTACAGATGTGGAAATTGAGACCAACAAGACCAAGTGACTTGCCTGGGGTCACACAGCTAGGAAAGGCTTTCTATCCCCTGAGCCACTTAACCCCTTCATTTAACAGAGGATGAAACTAAAGTCAAATAAATCAGTCACATAGACATTGAGAGGTAGAGCTGAAATTTGAACCAAGCTCCTCTGACTCCAAATCTAATGCTCTTTTCATAACATCATATATAGTCTTATGTCTAAAACAAAATTATCTGCACTGATCATCCTCTCTCACATTAGAACCCTTGGAACTACCCTCAATGCTGTTTTCTCCCTCTTTTCCTCCATTTTCAGTCACCAATGGATTCAAAATGTTTCCACAATGTATCCTTTTCTTCATCCCTATTGCTACTGTTCAAGTTCACATCTTCATTTAGTTACTTCTTATCTTCACTACTGCAGTGGCCTCCTAACTGGATTTTCTCCCTCTAGTCTCCTCCCCTTTATCATATCCTATACACCTGTTAAGTTCTGAGCGTATAGTAACATAACAATGCTCTAATTAAGTCCAAACTAAGTCTGGCAGACAAAATCTTTCAGAATAAAACTTCAATCTAGCTCTAATTTTTCAGATATACCTCCCTTCTACATCCTCTATGATCTGGCCAACCCAGATCGCTCAAATGTTATAAACATATCATGAGCTAAAGAGATTAAATGACTTTTGCCCTTGATCATATAACTTTTAAGCTGGGACTTGAATTCACTGTTCTTTGCATTAGGTGAAGCAGCTTTCGTTTAATATTTCTACTGTTCTTGAATGAAATAAAGCATTTATTGTTTAAGTGCAAAGCACAATGTTAAGTACAGGGAGAAACAAATAGAAAAGAGTTTCTGATCTCAAGGAACTCACATTATGATGAGTGATAGAAAGATAGATCCCATGGTTCTTGGAGTACACTGACAAAGCAGATGACAAAGCCTCTTCTTTAATGTCACTTCTACTGATGAAATCCTGCAAGTTCTGATGTTGAATTATTTGACAATATCAAGGACATCTATGACTAGTACTTTCTTTTCTGAGTCTTCAAAGACCATAGCTATAGTCCTACAGGAAGGGATACCAGGCTGTGTCTCCATAAAGGTTGCTTCCTTTATTTTCTTACAGAATCTATTTTTTATGCATATCAGTACTTATATATGCATAATTTACCCCATCATTCTATAAAATCTAAGAGCATAATGTCTTGTTAATCTTTTAATTCTCCATTTAAAAAAAGAAGAGAAAGGAGGGGGGTGCCTTTATAGCTTATCAATGTGTACTCTTGTAGAGAGATACTATTTCCAATAATAATAAGAAAAATATGAACAGAAAAAATGAGCAGTATTTTGTTAGAAAAGTGTCACTCATTAAAACCCCAAACCTCAAATGTTATAAGTAATGAGAAAAGTAAATTAGAATTACAGAAATATCAAACTCATGGCAGCCCTTAGTCAACAAAACTCTAGAGTGTCTAGGAAACCAGATTACAATAGAAATGAGAAATGTTTAACAAAATAAATGATATAAAAAACATATATTAATCTAATACATTGATCTATGTCATATTAATATAATACGACATAGATGTTAATATGTACTTTCTTAATTTCTATATAAATTTAACACAATCAAGTTGGAGAATTTAATATAGAGAGACAAATTTGACCTCATCATTAAAATCAGTGAGATGCAATTCATGACTGGCATATGGTTTCAAAAGGTTCAAAAGGTTTTAACACTATTTAAAAGGCACTGTGTGCTAAAAAGAAATAGTCAAGTGAGGAAATTCAGAAATCTAAGGATGGAAGCACAGCAAAAAGTATTTAGATGAAGATCAATATAAAAAAAAAAACAATATTGTCAGAAATAGTCTGTATCTGCACAAAAGAAGAATACAGGTGAGAAGCTTAGAAAATATCACAAGCCAGAGATGAAGGCATGACATAACATCAATTTGGGGCTTTCCATTATCTGAACATCTGCTGAGTTCTGCCTCTGACCAAAGCAAAGAAGCTAATAAATTATTGGCTTACTTTGATGATAATTTCAACCTTCAGAAGGCATAGGAAGCAGCAAGGAAAACTATTCTTGACCTGATTGACAAACCAAGAGGAAATGATAGCTGAAGTAAAAACAATGGGAACCTTGGGGGGGAAATGGACACTATCTTAGAATTCATGACAGAGAAGAAACAAGGCAGACATGGCCTGGCATGTACACTAGATTTGAAATAGAATATTTCAAAGGGTTCAGAGGAAGGATAGGATTCCATGGACTAAGCTTTATAAAATTCAGGCCAAGAGGGTAAATTTTCAAGAATGAAATTATGAAAACAAAAACAATTCCAATAAGAAATGGAGAAGCCATCTAGAGATTGTTGTAAAAAACTTAACCAATTTAGATTTTGGAACACATAGCCAAAAAATGGAAGCAAAGGCAGGTAATAAAGAATGAACACAAAAATTTAATTTGGTCTAGTAAGAGAGGTATGAATACAGAAACACTAGTATATTGTTATGTAGTACATCTAGTTATTAGGCAATCCAACCATTCAGGATATCTATTTTGATATACAATGATATACAAAGGAAAGTGACTCAATTGTTCATATATATAGACCCAGTGTTTCTTTCTGTGGGTAAGCAAAAAGACCAAGCTTCAACTAGTCAGACTGGAACAGGATATTAGAGGGCCCCACTTTTGTCTAAGATAGTTGTTCTGAGCCCGCCTTATCTTCAGGGGATGGCTCTATAATGGATAGAGCACCAGTCCTGAAGTCAGGAAGACCTGAATTCAAATTTGACCTCAGACACTTAACACTTCCTGGCTGTGTGACCCCAGGCAAGTTACTTAACTCCAATTGCCTAAGCAAAAAAGAATATAGCCTCAGTACAGTACACAGGGAAGAAATGCCCTTAGAATAAAAATTAAAATAACAGTATTATTAAGGAAATGAGGGTGGGAAGGAGAGTAGTCCTTCATTAAAAGAAAAAAAATTGTCATTTATATCAATCTGACCAGTTTTAAGTCATTGATTCTATAATCCAATCTACTCTACTGACCTTACTGTTTTCAGGAAGACACTTGTATTCAAATTCTAAACTTAAAGCTTTAAGTTAGTATGTGAAAAATACATATAAGAGTAATAAAGCAAACCTAGATTTTTCTTATATATAGAATCACTGATTAAATGAGAACCAAAGAGGATCTTAGAGATTATCTTAACTTAACTCCTTTATTGTAGAAATAAAATAATTAAGGCTAACAGTATATATGACCTGTCCAAACTCATTTAGCCAATTAGTAGGAAAAAAGTAAATATATTTGCAATATTTGATTATAGCTTTCACAAAAGACCAATGAATCTTTTAGGCATTTGTCAAAAATAAAAATATCACCAATCTATGTAGTAGCATCATTAATGAAGCCTGTAAATGCAGAGTAATTTTCTGTAATTTATTGAAGTAGGACTCCAAATCAAAATCTTTAAGCCTAAACAAAGGGCACACTCATGTGTCAAGCATAAACAATACTAGGATGCATCCAAGTCATATGATTTAAGCTTGGACTTGAAGGAAATTCAATCTCTACAAAACAAGAGAATATTCGACATATTCTTTTTATACATAAAAACTTCTTTCTTAAAACTTAGCAGATAACTAGGTTATATGAAAGTAGACCTTTTCTAAATTAGCATTTATTTTCTTAATAAACTGTTCAAATGCAATTATTCCTTGTGTATTTTCATTTTTATTCATAACTCTTAGACAGGAAATCAAATGGCTCCTATTCAAACCCAGAAAAGTGAATTTATTAGAAGCCTTCTTAAGTTCTCAGTCATCATCTTGATTTTTTTTCTTATGCTGCAAAAGAGTAAATCTATGTCTTTTAACATCACCAACTTTAGTCTCTTGTAAGCAAACTACAAGGTTATATAAACCAAGAAGTCATTGTCCAATGCGGTTTTGTGAAAACAAAAGATCTTAATATTAATATTTTTGTAAAACCTCATTAGTCAAAATCTGCATTTCATTAAAAACACTGTCAGATAAACCAGACTCAGAGGTAGTATTACTCAGGAAAACAAGATCAAGTCAAGGATGGAAAAAAATAAATCAGTCCTACATTTCTGAGATTTTTATAAATGTGTAGATATAAGAATGATCCATAATCAGCATTTAATGCTTGGATGATATTTACTTCAGTCAGCTATTATGTAAACAGTCTTGGAAGTAAGAAATGTTGTTTATTGACATGAACTATTTTTAAAGAACTTTTAAGACTCTTTCAATAGCAATTTGCATATTGACTTGCAATTAATGTGCTAACTGTATGATTACCTATTTACTTACAGGAGTAAAATTAAGCAAGAAAAGCAGCTACTAAATGCAACTTACTTATTTAAAAAATTTATTTTTTGAAAGGGGGAAAAACACTAATGGCATCTTTCAACTTTTAAACTATTTTACCATTCTGATTTTTCATTAATTCTTAAAGAATTTCACCCCTACCTCTCTGCTACTATGTATTTTTCAATCAGTAAATTATTTTTCTTTTCCTTAAAGTTTTTCAAACTTGTCTTTATTCAACATGAACTTAATATTCAACAATACTGTACTTTCTTCCTAAGTAGCTCAATTGCTGGCCAGTTTTCTCAAATCCAACATCAATCTCCCTTGAGAAGAAAAAAAATTATACAAAGATTTCCTTCTCACAAAGTCCCCAAAGAACCAGTCATATGACAATTAAGGGGAGGGAAGGATTTGTTCTACTGGCTCAGCAAAATTCATTCTCTTAAGGAAAAAGAATAAAGATGTTTTTGCCTAACCTTACATGACATGTCAAGACACTGAAATAACTGTGAATTTTTAAAAGTAGATTAACAGCACATATGATATAGGCAGAGTGAACCTCTGATATACAACCTCTGGGTCATTGTATCCACAATATCATCATCTTACAAGCACTAGTCCTCTTTAAGAGCAGAACTGAGATAAGAGACAAAAAGATAAAGACAAAATTCTGGGGAAGAGAGGAAAGCCTGCATGATAACTACATTATTTTGAACACCCCAGCTGTTGTTTATCAAAATCTTAGAAATTAAAGCTACATGAAAAAAAAAAAAATCCAGAACAAAATAAAAACAAATGGTTAGAAAGTATTCTCTAAAGTGGTTCTTTTACAGTCAAGTTTCTAAATCTGAGTCTCTATGTCACACATCTATATGTATAAAAAATGAAGTTCTTAGAGATACAACTTCTAACACTAAACTAAAGCTTGTCTATGGATTTAGATGGGAGGGGAGGAGGAAAGCAGAGACAGAATTAGCAGCCGCGTGCACACAAAAGTTAAACCTTTGTGCAGCAAAAATAAATTAGCTGCAGCTAATGGTCCAGTGATTTGATCAGGTTCACTAGTTTGTTTGATCAGCAGATCACAGAGTGCCATCCTAAAATACTCATTCATTCAAAGCAAAAGAAGCAAGGAGGGAAGTCAGTTTTATGCCATTGGCAGAGAAACACTAACCTGTTTATGCCCTTGCCTTCCTCAGCCTGTTAGTTAAAATATGCAGCTCTTTGCCATGAGTATAGACAACTACAAACAACAATTTCCGATGAACTATAATCCCATCTGGGATACTTGCAAAAGTATCCCATTATTTCATGGATAGGTTACATGGTCACAAACATTTGTAGTACAGGGCATTCATAACTTCAGGTTTATCAAAAAATCATGTACCAGGGATCTGGAATGTGACAATGAACTTTTTTCTGCATTTAAAAAAAATTATTTCATAATTCACAGTAAATGAAAGTAGGAAGGAATTTTTGAGGTTTGTATCTCACATATCAGGGGAAAGATATTAAGTGTGTGAAATGTGCTCTTTTTTGTCTTTCTTTTTCCTTAATAGTATATAGTCCATTATGTCTTTTCCAAGAACCCCATGACCAAGGCAACTCACAGGGACTGGAATATTTGGATCATGGCCTAGATAATGCATCTGGCAATTTGGGTATATTACCAATATGCATCTGACAGAAGATTGTATTTCAGAAGTGGTTTAATATTTTCATTTAAAAAAACTCAATTTTTTTTTTTTTAAAGATTTTGTCTTCCCATCTCTTCTCCCTTTTCAGACTGAAAGTGCAGAGGACATATGTGATCCCAATTCCATTACTAATGGAGACAAGAGGCTTGATTTGAGCTGTTTTAGGCAGTCTGTAGGAACTACTCCATGGTGAGTTAGTGAAGACACCCAATCAGCTTAATCCAGTGCATCTCAGAATTCCAGAGTTCAATTAATCACTAGTTTCAGCTAGCAAAAAGCTTACAGAGATGGGCCACCATAGGGTCCAAAAACAATTTTACAGAAATGTTGATAAACATATCTGACAAAACAAAATCTGAGTAGTGCACAACTGTAATCTTGTTTTTGTTTTGTTTTAGGTTTTTTTTGTATCATGTTCCATTATTTCATACAAAAGTATTACTAATCCAATGAAGTACTCTTGCTCCTTTGTTGGTTATGGAAAATTTTTTCAGTCATTAGTGCAACAAATTCCTACACCAACTTTTCATTGGAGTCAATAGAAAATAGATGGTTAGTTTAGAATAGCTGTATGTTCCACAAAGCTCTCTTGAGCTTTTTTTGATATTAACTCAGCAGAATTGGATCAGCATAGAAAACTCTATTTTCAAGATAGAAGAAATTCCTCCTGCAAAACAGGTATGTTTTTGAAGTTGATATCTTGCAAATTGATATGAATGTAGATTAAAAACTATCATATAGATAGTTTCATAAGTTAAATGCAGTGGTTTAAAAAATCAATTTGAGGTAAATTCATTAAATTACTGTTAATGAAGCAATCTTTAAAACATAAATTAGTTCCATTTACAAAACAAAAACATTTCCTAAAAACTTTAAGTCTAGTTCTTGATAAAATATGAAGCTTGCTAAAGACAGACTTATTTTTCCTACTTTATTAAACTGAAAAATGCACAATAATGATGACCAGTTGAGCTCTTGATTGCTAAGAACAGCAGAAACATCCTGCTGGTGTGTAACAATTGTCTATTAAGTAGTTCACTTGAACAAAACTGTCACGTAACTGGAAATAAGACCATATCCTGCCACCTGGACTTGGGTCTGGACACACAGAGAAAAGTTAGTAGGATACAGACTGGTCTATTCTACCACAAGTTTTCCATAAGTCAGGAATACGTTTTTATGATATAAAGCATATGGAAATGTAAAGGTGGTGGGGGAGAAGTCCAAAAGAGAAAAGTCTATAATCAGAACACTCCCTGTGGAACATCATCAGAGTCTCTGCTGAATAACATGCATCAGAAACAACAGGATGAATTTAGTATACAGTCAATCTCACTATTACCCAGTGCTTCTTCTAGGTGAAATAAGAACAACAGCTGGCTCCTCCAGACCCCTTCAAGGATCTGGGTAGTAAGAAGACAGCATCAGACTTCCCTCACAGATTTTCCTCCTTCCTCACTAATTCCCCCTTCTGAGGGAGCTGGGCCAGATCCAATGGGGCTGCAGGTTAGTAAGAGCAACACATCTCCTCATATAACATCACCTTAATGAATTTAAAGTCACAAACTCTAGGCCTTCTTACTTGACAGAGGACTAATAAGACAACATTTGTTTTGCTACTGAATCCTAAGATTTATTGTCCTCACTGATTCTATACCCACCAGACCACAGGGCACTGTCATTTACCTCATGATATATTCTACCATGCTATCCTCCTTTCTACTTGTAAGCCTTTTAATTCACTCTGCAGTTTAACTTTATGCATCATCTTTGCCAATTTAAGTATGCATTCCTGAGAACAGGACCTTTCTTGAATTTATATCTCCTGTTCTTAGCAGAATACTTGCTACATAGTAAGCATTTAATAAATGCCTTCATTCATTCATTCATTCCAAACAGTTTTACATATACTATCTCATTTCAGCAAGTCAACTAGCATTTATTAAGTGCCTACAATATGCCTACTATAGCACTAAGGTTAAAATGACTTGCCCAGGATTTCATAGTCAATAGATGCCAAGAATTCCTGGCTCATTATTCAAACCCACCTCTCCAATAACTATTCCACATTGCCTCTTTTGTGTAATTAAGGTCTGTAAAGCCATCAAATTAAAACAGAGGATGGAAACCAAAGTGGAGTATCATTTGTCTTATTATATATTGACATACTAGTTACTTCATTCTGGGATGGGAGGAATGGAGCAAAATGCAATCTCACAGAAGAAATAATTAGCTCACTTTGGGAAGACTGACACACATTCCAGACTCTCACTTTGGATTTATTCTACCAGTCACTATTGAAAAAGAACAAGACTTTGATGAGAATAAAATAAAACACTGTTGAACTCAAATTTTAGACTTAAATGTGCCAACCTAAAAGGGTTCTACCTAGATAGTCTTGAGTTCCCAGGAATTAGGGGAGGTAGAAATGGGGAGAGTTGGAATGGCCTGGAAAATTCATACTTGTCAGGGGAGGTTTAAGAAATGGTGAAAAAGAGATCAGGTTGCCTTCTCAAAGTCAGAATGCATCCTACATGACGGAGTTCACTCCTGCACTCCTAGTATTCCCACCCAGGGATACTTGGCCTAGGAAGGAGAAATGTCAATGGGAATGAAATGAGGTAGAAGAAGGACTGAAAAAAAAAAAAAAAAAAAAAAAAAAGGCTGGAAGAACCAACCAATAATTTCATTTCAAATTCCTCTCAGAGACAGCTTAGATTCCTCTCACATATATATGACCAGCTAAAACCTGTGCCTTGATGCATAAGAAGAATCAAAGTAATAAATCTTTTTAAATTTTTATTTGTGCGGGGGTGGGCAGAGGATTTGGGATCAATTTAACAATTTATTCTTTTAATGGTGCTTAAGAATCTAACATTTCACTTTTCATTTTATTTCTTGGTATTAAATATAACAACATGTTATCTATCTTCTCCCTCACTTAACTTGCTCTACAATGTAGTCAGTACTATTTGATTCAGATTCAGGTGCTTTTTCATATTAGGTGAATTCTTTAAAATTAAATCTTAACATTGCTTCATAAAGTCAACTATGTAACTCTCAAACCTGAGAAAGTGAAAGCAGACAAGGGCTCTTATCCTGGGCTGGAGGAATCCTGAGACTGAAATTCAAACTCTTTTAGTGGATCCAGGTTTCTTTTTTGGCAAAACAATGTACCTCAATCTTTCCAGAAACCAGTATTGGAAAAGCCAAACATCAAATTCCCAAAATAACAAAAACAGGAACTTGAAACTAAATGTACTAATAGCTATTTATCTCTCTCTTTATTTCCACAGATATATATACTCTGAACTTCCTGAAGAATAACGAACCCCTTATTCAGGCAAAGCTCTCCATGACCTGGCCCCAACTTAACTTATTAAGCTTACTTCAACACCATCTTCACTCATACATTTTGTACTCCAATCACACTGTTCTATATTCCTTACATTTTTGCTGAGTTCTCTGATTTATTTGTTTTCAATCATATTTTTGTTTATATCTGGAATGTACTCCTATCTCCATTCCCTCTATCCCATATCTACTACATGACATTCTACCCCCCTTTCAAGGCCCAGCTTAAATTCTATCTCATCTCAGTCTCCCTTTAATACCTTCCCTCTCTATCAGTCAATCAACAAACATTTTTTTAAATGCCTACTATGTAGGCTTTATTAAGCAGTGCTGGGATTACCCCCACCACCCCCACCACCAAAAAAAAAGGCAGAGGGGAGTGGGGAATGCAAAAGATAATACTGCTTTCAAGGAGCTTAAAATCTAACTGGGGAACCAACAGACAAATATATTTTTTTTAAAAATAAGCTATATATAGGATAAAAAGACAGTAAAGGGAAGACATTAGAATTAAGAGAGATTGGGAAAGACTTCCTATAAAAGATGGGATTATCAGTTGGAACTTAAAGGAAGTCAGTAGGCAAAGATAAGGAGGAAGAACATTCTAAGCATTGTAGATAGTCAGAGAAAATGCCCAGAGCTGAAAGATGAAGCATTTTGTCTATGGACAGGAGGTGCCACTGGATCAAAGAAAACATAAAGAATAATGTTTAAGAAGATTGGAAAAATAGGAGAGAGCCATGTTATGAAGAAATTTGAATACCACGCTGAGGATTTTTTTATTGGATCATGGAATAACAGGGAGCTACTAGAATTTATTGAATGGGTGGGTGACTACTTTGGTGGCCCTAAAGATAGAACTACAGTGGGGGAAAATTTGAGATAGCCAGACCTACTAGCAGATTACTGAAATAGTTTCAGCTTGAAGTAATGAGATCCTGCACCAGAGCATTGGAGGAGAGAAGAGGGTATATCTGAAAATTTTCACAAAGGTAAAATCAACAGGCTTCAGTAACAGACTGGATCTGGGGTGAGAAAAGGAAGAAGGGGGACAGATGAGAAGTCAAAGGTGACTTTTAGGGTTTGGGAGATTTACCTTCTCCAGTAACAGTGAAGATAAAAGAGCATGAAGATTTAGGGGTTCTGTTTTGGATACATTAAGTTCAGATGTCTACTGGACATCCAGTTTGAGGTATCTGAAAGAGAAGTGGGGATGCAAAATTGGAAGTCAATAGAAAGGTTAGGGCAGGACAGGTAGACGTGAGAATCATCAGTATAGACACAGGAATTAAATCCACGGGAGTTAATGAGATCACCAAGTAGAGAGAAAAGAGAAAGGGGTCCCAAACAGAGTGCTGACTAGTACCCTCACTGGAAGTGATCACTCTATTCTCTAAACTCTCATATATTTATCTCCTTATACATTTGAGTTATATTTTCATTCTAGCTAGTTGTGCTCAAATGATATCTTCTTATAGATCTAAGTTTCTTTAAAAGGAGTAACTATGCCTTATTTGTGTTTATGTCATCCTTAGAATCTAATACATTTCATTGTTTATAGAAGAAGGGAGGGGAGGAAAAGATGAATATCACTTTAGTCTCTTTAAAAATCAAAGAGCTAAAAGAAAAATCATTTATTCTGTCTATGAAACTCCAGAAAATTACCTAAACAAATCTATTACACTAAAGAGGCATGAGTATTCTGATAGGTTTCCAGTCTTTAAAAAAACAAAAACAAAACAAAACAACAACAACAAAAAAAAACAAACAACTTATAATCTCCACTGATGATCCATTCCAGTAATTAGCAACACTGCCAAGAAAATCTTCCAGATGTCTAGCATAGAACCAGCTGAAATCCTTTTCTCATTTTTTCTTTTTCATTCTTTTGCATTTGTTTTAGAGATTTATTGTTCTTTTGGATTGCAGTTCCCAAGGAGGTCTGCAGTATTTGTAAAAGAAATTCTACAACTTATTTATAGAAAGTCGTAAAAAATCAATAACTTTAGTAATCAAAGCATCCAACTTATTCCAAGAGTAGAAAATTTGAAAACTAAAGAATAAGAAGTGTGCATTTAAGGACAATGTGTCTAACTGCTATACCTGAGGAAGAACATTCTTGCTGACTGATAGCTAAAACTACTCCTTCCCTCCCTCTGTCTCTGTCTCTCTATGCTGAAAAGCTTCCTACAGGTTTTAAAATGCTCAATTAGCTAGGAGAGAATTCCTGGAAATGGATCTTCTAGTATCCGAAATCTTTGGTGCCAGTCCTTCCATCACCATAGACCAATGCACAAAATCCATTCTCTAATCTCTTGTTGCTTTTCACCTGGGATCAAAACTCAATAAACCTCAAAAGATGAAATGCTGTACTCAGTTCTAATTTTCTGAACTAGCTGCTTTCACCCCAAATAACATGAATCTTGTCCAGTTACATAAGAAATTTGTAAATATCTTTCCACACATACCGCATCTACTGACAGTAATATGTATCTCTAACATAAACATATATGATCCCTTTTATAGACACTTAAAAACCTTTAATTAATAAACTGCAGGAACCTTTGCTATTTTTCATCAGTCCTCACATGTGGAGAAGCTTTCAAAATGTAAAAAAAATCTTTTATGTTGCTAAAATTTAGGCTACCCAATATTTTAAGATTCTTGGCATCTGAAAGCATCTTACCTCTCAAAACATCTGCCATCAATGATCTCCTAAGAGACAATGGATCTTAAAACCTATATCTAGAATCTAATGCATATAGCATATCATATATGCTCCTGATTTTTGCCTATATGAGGACAAGTATGGACTTAGAAATAAAGGTGTGTATGCTAAGGGCAATTACTAATTGATATGAAAATGGGGCCACAACCGGGAAGAGGGACCAAAGATCATATTGCTATCACAAACCAAAGAAGAGATAGACTATATCTATCTATTCATAGATGGCATCAAGTCATCACCTCATTCATATGAACCTCTTGTAGCACTTATTATCTATGATATTCATTTAAAGGAAACAATAGGAGATCTAGATTCAGATCCCAGACCCGGCACTTAGCTGTGTGACAAAAAGTAAATTATATCTAAACTCAACACTTTCATTTGTAAAATGGGTATCACAAAACTTTTTTTTTTAAATCACTATTTTATCCATTACTTTGAGGAGAGATGCTTTAAAAAAAACCTTAAAGCTCTATGCAGTTTGAGGAAACATTATTTGTCTTTGATTCATTGATTCTATTTGTATCCCCAAAGCCTATCAAAATGCCTGGAACACAGTAAGTGCTTAATAAATGCTTGATGATTAATTGATATGCTCTGCTAAAATAATATTTCCTATCACACTGCAAACTCCTTGAAGGTAGGAATAATGTGTATTAGACGTTGTAAAATCTCTAGGACAGCAAACATATTCTCTCCAATTTGGCTCAAAATCTGGGAATCAGTAAAGTGGGTGAGGAAGAAACAAAGTCAAGGTAAGAAAATCAAAGGAGGTCTGATTAAGATTTGACAGACTGCAGAGAATATCTGTGGCTCAAAGACAAAGAAGAATCATGTTGCTGCTAAGTCTAAATCCTACTAGCCCTTTCCTTCTTCCATGAATTTTTATATCTTTGGGGTAGTAACTATGTAAACTCAATGAGAGGACAAGGGCTCTCAGGTCATTCCTCTAACAGATAGACATGGATAAATTGAGTAAAATTTTCTCAGCAAAAAAATGAAAAACAAAAAACAAACGTAGACACAGCCTTAGGTAGCTGATTCAAGCTTCAACATCATTTTGCTGATCTTAGAAAACTCTTGATCCCCAAATACATGGAAATGGTTAATTGGAATCAGTATGTAGTAATCAAAACTATGGAAGTTAAGTTGGTCTATAGATCTTACATGCAAACATAGCTTAATCCTATAGCAAACCTCTGAGCAAATCAAGATCCTTATGCCCTAGAATGTTTATTTAGAAAGCCTAGCACTAACACACATACACACATACATACATACACACACACACACACACACCCCTTTCTTGGCTCCATTCTCAGCTAATTAGACCCTAAGTTAAATATAAACACTTAAAAGAAAAATACAATCTCATTATTATATTAATAACATCTTAGAATCTTGATACCCAGACTGTATATTCTTCTAACTATACTCCCATCTCATTTTCTGGGAGGCAAGGATTACAAACTGTGTAATTAGACTCCTTTTTCATTTAATAGCCTGTTGTCAGCTGTGTCCTTAGTTACTCAAAAGCTACTTTATACTTAAGGTCAGACCCCAAGGCTGAAATATGAAGTCCATTAACACAGAGGTCAAAGGTCTTTTATAGTTTGAGTTCAACACAAACCTCTCTATATAAAAGGAGTAGCTCACTGCTCAGAAAAAAAAAATCAACTTCCTGCATTCATTATTCCCTCACTTATCACATACTGCATGAAAATAAACACCTCAGTCCGAATTAACTATGTAAAACTGTAGTTTCTAAATGTCCATGATACATACAATAATGTTGGACTACTCAGCCATTCCCAATTCATGTGAAATACAGAAAAGAAATAACAAAGCATCAGTCCCACCGACACAAACAATACAAGACAAGGGGCAATATTTTTTTTTTTTTGGCTGAGCATGCTTGCCACCCATTTTCATCTCAGTATTTACACCAGGAAACTCATAAGATTCTGTAATTTAAAGCTAGAAAGTACTTTAGGGAGCATCTCTAATCTCATTTTACAAATGAGGAAACAGAGGTCAAGAGAGAGAAAGTGGTGTGGTCAAAGCCATACAGGTAATTAATAGCAGAATTGACATTTGAATCTAGGGCTTCTGATTTCAAATTCAATGCTTTTTTCACTGCATTAGGTCATATGCATTAAAGAGAGTATACAAAATGAGTAAATGATACCAATTGAAAAGCTATGAAAATCATTGAGAATGCCCATTTCATCACCATTTTAATGTTCTTTTCCCAGTTCTAATATTCTTTCAGAAAAATAAAACAAATAACTTTACCAAAACTGATTTAAAAAAAAAAAAAGAAAGAAAACTGAAACATTCAGGCAGATCTTGACATACAGCAGTCCTATTTACATAGTCAAAGGATGGTACAAACTTTAATAACTATAAGTTACCTTAGAAATTAGGTAATCCTGTTCTGAAAATTTATTTTGAGAATAGGGAAAAGATGCCAAATATTGAATAGATTATCAACCTGATTGAGTTATTCTAAATATACATAAACATATTTATCTAAGAAACCATAAACTAATGATTAATTCCCAAAATAAAAATGGATTCTAGTGAGAAAATATTTTTATTTTCCAGACTAAATTCTAAGCACCCCTGCCTTCATGAAGACAGCTCCTTCTATTCTCATTGCCTGAGTCTCTGAACTCTGTCTTTTCTCTGTTTAAGAGATTAACTATACTACATACTTCTTAATTCTTTAAAACATTGTTTTACTTGTCCTTTAGTGTCATATGTATGTGGCTTCTAGACTATCTTGTCATATCTATATCCATACTGCCGCTAGCAAGCTCAGCAAAGCATAACAGATGACTGAAAAATGTTTTGGCCCTGACTATGAAATTTACAAGATAAGCCAAAAAGAAAAAGGGAAAAAAATAACTTACATAAAGAGAGATAACTAATGGAATTTGTTGTTATTGTTGTAACCTGTAAGTTTACTGTTGTACAGAAACTCTTTAGTTTGGAAACCTCCTCCCCCCAGAATATATCTTTCATCTGTCTGTAACTTGAGTCATAAAGAGGCACCTGAAAAACTGGGAGATTAATTGATTTGCCCAGGGTCACACAACTATTAAGAGTTTGAGGCAGGATTTAAACCCATGTTGCTTGACTCTTTTTTTTTTTTTTTTTCAGTACAACATAATGTCTCTTAAAGCAAAAAAATAACTTATTTGTTAACTGTATAAGACCCATAGGTTAACATGCAATACCCTGGATCATATCTAGGAAATTGGAAGGTACTTTTGACAATCCCTGCTAATTGACATAAAAACCCATGTTTTTAACACCAATTCTTTTCCAGTAATGTTAATGGGAAGGAAGTGTCTTTATCAATGATCATGGGCTGGATTTTTGAATGGGGAAGGATACATCAGTGTATAAACAAATTTATCAGCACTATTTAAGAGGATAACATCAGATAGAAAGGTCAACCCAGACAAATACTGGTGAATCTTTTCCCTATACTATTTATTACTTGAGGGAAGGGGGTAAGGGAGAGTAGTTTCAAAAGGAAGATTAACATGGGAAATGAGTATTTCCAAATCTCAAAGACCCATCAATGAGCATCAGCAGCTAATATTAATTAACACAAATGCAGAAGAAAATGATGAAAAACAGGAAAAGCAAGCAAATGTCACAGCTTTCATAACATTGTAAGGGAAGAGAGAAGGAAAAAAAAGGAAGAGAGAGCAGGGGGGGCGGGGGAGGGGGGAAGAGCAGAGAATTCCAAAGCATTTGACTTAAGATTTCCCTCCAGCTGATAAAAACTAAAGCTGTAATGACCATACAATATTATCTAGTACTGGATAACAAAGCCAAAAATATTGAACCAATTTCTCTTTTGCAAAGAACTTTCCTGAAAAGATATGCATTGATGCTATTATTTCACTGGGGAAAAAAATAATCCCTAGCAAACCTTTCCTGAGAGGGAATTATTTTTATAGACAGACAGTTGGTATTTATATAATCCATTCCAGGGCAAAAAAAATGTGAAAACAGAAATTACATGTGAGGTGATGGAAATGGATTTTTAATATACATTATCTCATCATAGAATCACAGAGTTGGGAGGATGAGGTTTTATAATCAGGATGAGATCCAACGCAAAAGTCAGTTCCTACCTTGTCCTTTAAAACAGGCAGAAAAAGAATGACCACAGTTGTTCTTGAGAAGTTATCAGTGTTTCATAGCTCTAAATCCTTCCTAATAACTAAATAAAATATCCATATCTTCAGCTTAACTGAATCCCACCTTCCTGTGCTCAATAGGAATAGCCTCTCAACAGTTACTCTGAACTGCCATTGATAGAATTTCTCTATCATAGACAACCTTCTGGAGCTCATTTTTCTTGAAGTAATTTATGTTTATGGATCCAACCAGAGATTTTTTTTTTTATGGGGGGAAAAGAAAACCAAACCTACTTCAAATATTTCATATTTTGGAAATGATTAAGATTGTCTTGTATCAGTTTTTTAAAACAGCTAAGTATCCTTCTGAATCCAATTCTCCCTGTGCAACAAGAGAACTATTCGGTTCTGCAAACATATATTGTATCTAGGATATACTGCAACATATCTAACATATATAGGACTGCTTGCCATCTAGGGGAAAGGGTGGAGGGAGGGAGGGGAAAAATTGAAACAGAAGCGAGTGCAAGGGATAATGTTGTAAAAAATTACCCTGGCATGGATTCTGTCAATATAAAGTTATTATTAAATAAAATAAAATTAAAAAAAAAAAACAGCTAAGTATCACAAAAGATTCAAACTTTGGCAACCTTTTTGACTCAGTAGCTTAATCCCTACTCAGACAATCTTTTCAAAATTTCCAAATGAATTTTGCTATGCATGTACATATAATATGCATATGAACCACGGAAGCTTTACAAAATGGAAATCAAAAGAGACTTTTTTTTGAAGGGTAGGCAGGGGAAGCAACCCAAAAAACACAGTAAAATGACTTTTGTCCAAATCAGCAAAGAGTTTGGATTAACCCTTATAAACCAAACAGCTTTCAGCCAACAATTCATACCCACTGTTCTTTCAAAAAATTGCATTAGAACAGAAAATAACAGCATCCCTGGCAGTTGCCACTGCTGATTGGAGCTGTTTTTCTGGCTTAGGCAGCAAGTCCAGGGTGGGTCTCTCCCCACCTCATGCATCCTGACCCTGAAACAACTGAGCTGCAAATCTCCTCAGCCAGTCCCCAGTTTATTTTTGAGCAAAAAAGGAGGTCATAAATTCAGTTAAGTTTCTCTTAAATCTGGATAGTTTCTTGACCATATCTTCACTTAGAAAGGGTTGAGGTTTTTTCCCCCACATAACAATGGAACAAGACATGAGAACATGTTCAATAACTCAATGAAGAAATTTTGTCTAGTGAAGCTGAGACTCAAATCAAAGTCAAAATGAAATTTCAACAAGACCCCTTCATTCTGGTCCCGATAAGGATGTCCTGAAATGCCTCCCAAACCCAATGTTAAAAGGATTAAATCAAAAGTCCCCATTGCTATAGATGAGAGGGGAAGATCTGGTGCTCAAGAAGAAGACAACACTGTCCTAAGAAAGGAGCAGAAGGGGTGGGGGGAGAGAAAGAACATAGCTGCCTTTGAGATGATTATTTTTCTTCATTTTTTTTTTCTCTACACAGCCAGGCATTGTTTGGCAGACTGTTCACTCCAGTATTTGCCTAGACATTCTGGCCCATCTGTAAATCTTTTTCTATCAGATAGTTTGTTCACACACATTCTAGTATGTACCAGATTTGCTCTGAGACTGATACCATGTAATGCCAAGCAGGAAAGTTAAGAGGTAACTGCTTGCTTTATCAATTGCAATGAGGCATTTCCTAAAAGTAGTTTTTAAATTTTTTTAACTTGATGAACAAAGTCAGGTTTTTAGCCTGGTTCCTCATTGAATATTTTTAGCTGATTTTCTGTTTATCAGTTAGAATTTAAAAAAAAAAAAGGGGGGGGGGGACAGCAAAGAGTGAAAAGAAGCATCTGCAGTCTCTGCATGCAGGAGGGTTGTTAAATTCTTGGCTCCTGCACAAGGGAACATAGTCAGAACAGAGGCCAAGATCTTCCAGGAAACTTAAGTTCAGTGTATACAGTGTCAACGGCTAAGGCAGTAAACCAAAGTATGCACAGAGTTTGTCTACAATGTGTTAAATTTTAGCTGGAGCATGTCAAAATGAAATTTTAAATTGTCACAGTCAGACGACTTAAATGCCATCAAACACATACTTGAGTTTCATGCCCCTCATCAATAAAACCAAGAATTTATGAAAACATAAGTAAGTATAATTTCTCCCCAAGAAATGCTCTTCTGGCCCCATCAGGTCACATCTCATAATAATGCAAATTATTTGTAGAGAAAATGTGATATAATAAGTCACGTTACCTATAACTCCACATATTATTTTTTTCCAAGTCCCTGAATCTTTAATTGATATCAACAGGAAGAACCCTCTCCATGACATCTGTCTACTATTTCAAATTTCCCTCAGTGAGAAACAAAAACTAAGGAATTAACTCTCCATTTCTCCAGTCGTAGACATACACAGAATACAATTCATTTTCCACTTAATAACCACAAAGAAACCAGAGCGCAGATTCTCCAAGTTTTGTGGTTTATCATAAACACACAGGTTATATCCTTGGTTACTTTATTTCTATTTTTGTTAATGTCAGAAAAATTCTCAAAATGTGTTCTAGAAGGCAGAAGAAGGAACAATGACTCAGAAGTTAACAGTCCTTTTAGTAGAACTTATAACATCCCACTTTTGGCTCTTTCTACCTAAGAGACCTTCAGCTTATCATTTAACATCTCAGGATCACAATTTGTTTCTTCATTTATAAAACATAAGGATTGTAATTAAACAGCCTTTGGGGTTCCCTTTAGTTACAAATCCATGACCTCAAGAAAACTGGAGAAATTAGAGCAAAGCAAGGCTTCAAATCTTTGTCTTTGTGGTCCTATTTAATTACACCATAGCAATGGACTTTCCCCCCATCTTAATAGATGCTAGTGTTCAATGCCTTCTTTATATGAAGTGGGCACTTGAGGGACCACAGAAACCTGGAATATTTTATCCAATAGGGGACTGGCATTGTAGAGCCACATGCACTCAATTCCCTGGTACACCCTGTGAGTCTGATTGTTTCATACCAGCATGGTTCTTTCAAAGCAGGCACTACCATGACCATATTGCTTTCACTTAACATCTGTTGTCAGTGGAGTACTTGAGCTTGTGATCTCTGTTCTCCTCTCATCCCACTTCATGCCTACTCCATTTTCATAGATTAGATATTGAGATTGTACTTGATATTCAGTGGGCAGTGGCTACTTTTGTACTTTGTATGTATATAAATATAGAGGACTGTAATATGTATAGCTAGAGGGGAACCGAAAAGATCATCTATTCCAACCTCTTCATTGTACATCTAAGGAAACTGAGGTCCATAAACATTAACTTATTTGCTTAAGATGACAGAGAAAGTAGAAGCTGGATTCAAGACAATTACCTGGACCCCAATAACCATATTCTTTTCACCACCCCACAAAGCTTCTATAATAATAGTAATAATATTAATAATAATAATGTGAATAGTAATAATATTGGTAATAGTAATAAAAGTAAGAGTTGGGATAGACATACACACATTTATTTATTTGTATCTTGAAAGCACTTTACAAATATCACATTTTTCTCTGCAAAACATGTGAGGCAGACAGAGAAAGTGACTTGTCCAGAGTCACACAGCCAGTAAATGGCTCAAGTCTTACCAACTCCAGGTCCAGTGTTCTATCTACTCTACCATGCATTTGCCACTAAACCAAGAAACAAGGGAAAGGAAAGTGAGAAATCAGTTTTGTGCATATTTAAAAACAGAAGCCAAGGAAACACATCATCCATTTATTAAAATGTTTCTTGATAATCTCAGCTCTCAGCTATTCACCATCAATAGAAGACAAGTTGCAAATTCTCTCCTTAAAGAATGAAACAAAGCTCTCATTGACATTTCTGGAAATTGTGGCTGGATATTAGCTAACTTTAAGGGAAAACAACCCCAATCTTCTCACTAAAGTTACTTTATACCTAAATTCTTAAGCCTCTCTATCTTGTGAAGAAAATGAATGTAAAATTTTAACCTGATGATGAACATTTTTAAGTGTGTATATATACACACACACTTTATTTTTTTAAATTTAAGCCTAAAAGATGACAGAAAAGGATAATGACAAATGTTGGAGGGGATGTGAGAAAACCGGGGCATTAATGCATCACTAGTGGAATTGTGAAATGATCCAACCATTCTGAAGAGCAATTGGAAATTTGTCCAAAGGGCTATAAAACTGTGCATACTCTTTGATCCACCAATATCCCTACTGGGTCTGTATTCCAAAAAGATCACAAAAGAGGGAAAAGGACCCACTTGCTCAAAATCTTTTGCAACATCTTTTTGTAGTGACAGGGAATTGGAAATTGAATAAATGTCCATCAGTTGGGGAATGGCTCAATAAGTTATGGTATCTGAATAGAATGGAATACTAGTGTTCTATGAGAAACAATGAGCAGGCTGATTTTAGAAAAGCTTGGAAAGACTTATAAGCACTGATGCTGAGTGAAGTGAGTAAAACCAAAAGAACATTCTACCCAATAACAGCAAAATCATTTGATGATCAACTGAGATGGTCTTAGCTCTTCTCAGCAATGCAGCGATTCAAGACAATTCCAACAGACTTGGGATGGAAAATGCTATCCTTATCCAGAGAGAGAGAACTATGAGACTGAATATGTATCAAAACATAGTATTCCCTCCCCCTTTTGTTTGCTTTTTTCTTTCTCTGTTGGTTTGATTTTTCTTGTACAACATGACAAGTAAGGAAATATGTTTAAAAAGATTGTACATGTATAACCTGCATTAGGTTGCTTGCTATCTTGAAGGTGAAAAAGTAAGAAAGGGCAGGAAAAAAATCTGGAACACAAAATCTTACAAAAATGAACCTTGAAAAATATCTTTATTTACATATATATGTATGTATATTTGGGGAAAGAATACTATTTAAAAAACAAGCTATAAATAGATCAAAAATATTTCAAAAGTTAATGAATGAATCAGTATTGCTATGTCCACTACCATTTTAGATTCCATAAGAGACAAATTTCTCTTTCTGAAAAATGAGCAAGAGAGTGATATAAGCTAGCTACAACAGTGAAACTATTGTGTGAAGAATAAAGCAATTTGTGAAAGACACAAGCCTATAGAAATTAATGTTACCAAATTATAATACAGATATATTATATAGGATGGCCAACTAAAGAAATACTTCATGACTACCATGAAAAATGTAAATTTCTGCTAACCTAAGCAGTTAATTAAATTAATCATCCATTTGTGTTGTGACAATTCATCTCCAAACACAGTAAAGTTTTAAGTGATAAGGACTATGGGTCAGTATAGAAGGGAGGAGTAACACCATCCATGAGAAGTACACAAATATCAATTAAATAAAGTGGCAAAAGAAATTTCTCAACAACAACAAAACTTGTAAATTCTACTCTGGATTAGTAAACTATTACCCAAACCTCCTACACATTCTATTTATATCTGCAGTTTTGTACAATGAGAGCTGAGATACCAAATGATGCCCTTGGGACACCATCTTCATTCATTAAATAAACACTGAATCATGTGCCCTCTGAATATGACTTAAGTAAGGTTAGAAAATGACATTTCAAAACAATTTCTAATATCGTTGAAATTGGGAAAGATGGGGAGGTTGAGTGGTTAATCACCAATTCACTAGAAAATTCAAGCAACCTGAACACCCCATTTTCGTTAGCATTCAAATTAAAAGAGATTTTATTTTGATGAAATAAAGTATTTAGAAAACTAGGCCCTTACAGCTTGGTTCACTAAATCTATACAGCCCCACTCCTCTATATCTCTGTTATAAAAGAGCCTCAAGATTACAAATGCTTCAGAAAGGTCAGACTTCAATTACCTAGTTGATAAGTGGTGAAAGAATATGGTCAGGCAGTTTTCAGGCAAAGAAATCAAATCTCTCTAATACCCATATGAAAAAATACTCTAAATCATTATTGATAAAGAAATGCAAATTAAAACAACTCGGATTGGCTAAGATGAACTACTTACATCTATGAGATTGACTAACATGATAGAAAAGGAAAATATTGGCTGCTGGATGGGATGTGGGAAAACTAGGACACTAATAAGCTTCTCATGGAGTTGTGAATTGATCCAACCATTCTGGAGAACAATTTGGAACTATATCCAAAGAGATATCAAATTGTGCCAGCAATACCATTGCTGAGTCAATCATCCGAAAGACATCCATAAAAAGGGATGTACAAAAATACTCATAGCAGCTCTTTTTGTGGTAGCTAAGAAATGGAAATAAAGAGATGTCCAATAACTAGGGAATGGCTAAATAAGATGTGCTATAAGAAATGACAAGTAGGATGATTTCAGAAAAGTCTGGAAAGATTTACATGAACTGATGCATACTGAAGTAAACAGAACTAGCAGAACATTGTGAACAATAACAGCAATACGTTCAATGAAAAATTGTGAATGGATTTAGCTATCCTTATCAATACAATGATCCAAGACAATCTCAATGACCTAATAATGAAGCATGCTATTTTTTTACTTTCTTTCATTATTTCCTTTTGTTCAATTCCTGTACAAAAATGACTAATATGAAAATGTTTTACATGACTGCACATGGATAACCTATATCTGACTGCTTACTGTCCTAGGAAAGGGAAAGAAGAGGAAAAGAAGAAGGGATAGAATATGGAATTCAAATTTTAAAATAAAAATATTAAAAACTGGAAGAAGAGAGAGAAAAAAGTTCAGGCTTTGTTGCTCCAAATCATGAAAATTTTTCCTCTATTTGCAATGACAGAGAAGAAAGGATGTAAGAGGGAGGGGGAGGACAGTAGTAGTAAACAATCAAGTGTGACTAAGTCAACAAGCATTTATTAAGGATGTATATTAAAGGCCCTGGGGACATATAAACAACAACAACAACAACAACAACGAAAAACCCAAATCCCCTGAATCAAAGAATTTATATTTTCACCATTCAGTTATACTACTCAGAGGTACAGTGAATGGAGTGCCAGGACTAGAGTCAGGAAGATCTAAGTTCAAATCCAACCTCAGATACTTATTAGACTCCTTGAAAGAATATTTCCTTATTTATAGTTGTATTCTCAGTGTATAGCACATAACAGGCATCTAACAAATGTTTGTTTTTTATTTTTTATTTTAAATTTTAATATCTTTTTATTGATAGAACGCATGCCAGGGTAATTTTTTACAGCATTCTCCCTTGCATTCACTTCTGTTCCGATTTTTCCCCTCCCTCCCTCCACCCCTTCCCCCAGATGGCAAGCAGTCCTTTACATGTTGAATAGGTTACAGTATATCCTGGATACAATATATTTGTGCAGAACCGGACAGTTTTCTTGTTGTACAGGAAGAATTGAATTCAGAAGGTATAAATACCCCGGGAAGAAAAACAAAAATGCAAGCAGTTTATATTCATTTCCCAGTGTTCTTTCTCTGGGTGTAGCTGCTTCTGTCCATCTTTGATCAATTAAGGCTCTCTTTATCGAAGAGATCCACTTCCATCAGAATACATCCTCAAACAGTATCGTTGTTGAGGTATATAATGATCTCCTGGTTCTGCTCATTTCACTCAGCTTCAGTTCATGTAAGTCTCTCCAGTCCTCTCTGTATTCATCCTGCTGGTCATTCCTTACAGAACAATAATATTCCATAACATTCATATACCACAATTTACTCAACCATTCTCCAATTGATGGACATCCTTTCATTTTCCAGCTTCTAGCCACTACAAACAGGGCTGCCTCAAACATTTTGGCACATACAGGTCCCTTTCCTTTCTTTAGTATCTCTTTGGGGTATAAGCCCAGTAGAAACACTGCTGGATCAAAGGGTATGCACAGCTTGATAACTTTTTGAGCATAGTTCCAAATTGCTCTCCAGAATGGCTGGATGTGTTCACAATTCCACCAACTATGTATCAGTGTCCCTGTTTTCCCACATCCCCTCCAACATTCCCCATTATCTTTCCCTGTCATTCTAGCCAATCTGACAGGTGTGTAGTGGTATCTCAGAGTTGTCTTAATTTACATTTCTCTGATTAATAATGATTTGGAGCATATTTTCATATGTCTATAAATAAGTTTCAATTTCTTCGTCTGAGAATTGTCTGTTCATATCCTTTGACCATTTATCAATTGGAGAATGGTTTGATTTCTTATAGATTAGAGTCAATTCTCTATATATTTTGGAAATGAGGCCTTTATCAGAACCTTTGATTGTAAAAATGTTTTCCCAGTTTATTGTTTCCCTTCTAATCTTGTCTGCATTAGTTTTATTTGTACAAAAACTTTTCAATTTGATATAATCAAAATTTTCTATGTTGTGGTCAATAATGATCTCTAGTTCTTTTTTGGTCATAAATTCCTCCCTCTTCCACAGGTCTGCGAGGTAAACTATCCTATGCTCTTCCAATTTATTTATCATCTCATTCTTTATGCCTAGGTCATGAACCCATTTTGACCTTTTCTTGGTGTACGGTGTTAAGTGTGGGTCAATGCCTAGTTTCTGCCATACTGATTTCCAATTTTCCCAGGAATTTTTGTCAAATAATGCATTCTTATCCCAGAAACTGGTGTCTTTGGGTTTGTCAAACACTATATTATTAAAGTTATTGGCTAACAAATGTTTATTGACTGACATTCTTTTGACACCAACATGAACACAAGTAAATAAAACAGAAAATATCCAGTGAATGGATTTAACTATCCTTATCAATACAATGATCCAAGACAATCCCAATGAACTAATGATGAAGCATACTATATGTCCTTAAAGTATCCTTAAAGTTTTTTTTAAAAGATATAGTTCAATTCAATAAACATTTATTAAGAAAGCATATGCAAAATAAAAACAAGTGATTTTCAGACGGTGGAATTAATATTTGGAGGAATCAGTATAACCTTCTAGTAGAAGAGAACATTTGATTTGAGTTCTGAAGGAAACTGGTTGCACAAGACAGGGATGAACATAGAATATCCCAGGGAGAGAGGGAGGAGCTGTGCAAAGGTACATAAGTGGGAGGTATGGAATGTCATGCACAGGGACAAGCTAGTAGGACAGTATGGCTGTGTGAGAAATAAGCTTGGAAAAGTGGGTTGAAGATAGATTATGAAATGTATTACAATTGCACCACTGACGTTATTGTTAGCATGATACAGCTGGAGAATATTCTACAGGTTATTTTAATCTCACAACTGTTTCTTTTACAAAATCAAAAGACAGAAACAAAATGAAATATAACACAGGAGGGACCCTTACATGAGTCTCAGCATAATGACAAACCACTTGAGTTTGACATTATGACAGTGGTAACCATGGGGACCAGCACAATCCTTTTATATGTATTTATCCTGAGGGCTCCCAGACATCCATGTACAATCCTCATGCTTTGAAATTGTACAATTACTAACAGAGATAGAGTTTGCCAATTACGCAAGAGAAACCTGCCTGCAATCTCTTTTTTTCCCTCCCTGGAATGTGTACTCTTCACAAGTGCAAGCATAGACACAACACACTAAGGTTTGATAGATACCATTTCTTCTTCTAAAGGCATGACAATGCAATTTAAGACTTTGTAAACAGATGTCATACTGGAACTCTGTTGTCAAAATACATACATGCAAGGCCAAAAAGATGGGTGACCTTCTGAAATAAAACCAGGTTTTATACAAATCTACAATTACAAAATAGTAGGCAATTATTCATATTTGGGGAATTTTTGCTTCTCCCCTCCTGATCCCCCCAAATTAATTATGTAATACCTATTACACTATGTAAGAATAACAGTTCTAGACTTGAGAATTCTGCTCCCTATTGATTCTGTGAATAGATAGCAAACACTTATTCATTTTAGTCCAACAGCTACCTTCCTAATTCAAGTTAGTGTCAGTAGACGAATCTCTCTCAAATGCTTAGAATTTTTCTAGATAGATGTGACATGGGCCATGAGACTCAGTTCTTCCCCACATAAAGGTAACACTCAAAATTAATCTTACTATTTCTACTAGAAAATTGACAAGAAGCAAGTTATGATTTGCTTGGTGTAGAGACTACCATACTGAATTTGGGATTAGGAAATGTAGTTCAAACCTCGTTTTAATCACTTTATTCCAAGACTCAATATTTTCACATGCAAAATGGGGATAGTTCTATTGTACTATCTACCTTACCAAGTTGTGGTGAGTCTCAAGTCCCTAAAATGTGGTTTCAAATATACAAGTTTAATCCATTTCAGGAGTGGAATAATGCAAATTTGTGAATATTTCTGCTATGCCACCTATAAATTAATAATTTACATGTTTATATATTTTTATTTATTTCTTATGTTTATATTTATATATTTATAACCAAGACTGGCACCCTGTAGGGAAGAGTTCTTGCTTGTCATGAGGGGACAAAGGAAGGAAGGAAGGTTTCTTTCCTATCTGTGCCATAATACTGCACTCACCCACAACATCCTTGTACAAAGTCTATGAATGCAATTCTGAAAGGAAGCTAGTCCTGGGGTCGATGAGTACGTGTTAACCAATACAATAATCTACTCTGGCATTTCTTCTTGGTTATTTTTTAAAAGTATACAAAGCACTCAGAAAAAGATTAGAGAAAATTTCTCTCAATGAGCACTAGAAATCTAATACACAGAAGCAGCTAACTCACTATTTCCTCTTTAGTAAAGGCTGGATTTGAGAGGAAAGTACAAAAATGAGTACACATTGCTCCAAATAGTTAAATAAATAAAACTAAGTAACTTACAAGCCAAAATATATTGTATTAGGGATGTGGAGCTAAAGACCTTTACAAATTCAGTCCTTGGCTCTCTGACTTACACATAGACTTGGAGGGACAAAAAGCACATCAAATTTGGAATCAGAGGATAGGGGTCTGAATTAATTCTGGCTTCCTGCTTTCGTTTCTTACCTTAGGCAAATCTTGAAATCGCTAAGTCTGTTTTTTTTTTTTTTGTTTGTTTGTTTGTTTTTTGTTTTTTTTTACCCTTAAAGAGGGTCTGTAAGGTCTAAAAGCCATGTTATTTGCATAGAAATTAGAAATTCTTTTTCTTGGGGTTTTGTGGCAAGGGTTGGCACAGAGATTGGCTGGTGATAAGTAGTTGTGGTAGTAGAAGCACAGGAAGGGATCTATTCTTTAGAGAGATCAGCTTAGGCACCCTAGAGAGAGTTCTCATGGCACTAAGATCCTCTGAGTAGGGAGAGGGAAGGAGTATGGTTCTGTTGTACAGCATAGGGAACCTTAAGTCTCTGAACCAATGTTATGAGAAAGATCATTCCTTGGATACTGTCATTCTGGGTCAAAGTGCCAATGGTTTTTCTGGTGTGACTCTACTGCTGGATGCCATAAATATACAAGTAGTTGGGGAGAAGACAGAAGGGGAGACAGTCCTTGAACTTTGAATAACAAAAAGCACCCCCTGACCTTCCTTGAAGGGGAATGCTAGGATGAAAGGAAGTAATATATTTTAGCAGAGGAAAGGGGAAAAGAAACCTTACTTCTTGGCAAACAATAACGAGAATGGAGAGTCTAGGAAGAAAAAATATTCTATTTTTCAGAAAAAATGAAAACATTGTCTTTCAGCTACATTATAGGCTAAACACCTTATGTTTTGGTGACCAAGCTGGGAATGTAAGCACAAGTTAATTTTTTTCCCCTGTGAGAAAAGGTCCAAACAACTGAATTACAAATGAACTTTTTAGAGACCCAATAGAGACACTGCTGGATCAAAAGGTATGCATAGTTTTATTAACTTTTGGATGTAGTTGCAAATTGCTCACCTGACAGACCAAACAGCCCATGAGCACCTATTTCTTTCTCCTTTACCAAATCTTTAATACTTTCCCCCTCACATTTACACATTTCAACAAATGGTGAGAAATGTTTTTAAAATGCAAAAGAAATGATGAATAGGTTTGCAGCCACACTCTGGCCTTAAGTGAACATTTAAAGCCAAATTGCTAACCTGAGGTTTCTAAAGGAAATACCAACAAGACCCTTAGCCACACACTAATGTCCCTATTATAAGCCAAGATTTGAAGGAAAGGCTCAAGGAAACCACTTATGAAGTATTCTGGTCATCACATTGAAATTTCTCTTTAAGTGGGAGCTTCTGTTAGCAGAATTTAATTAATTTCAATTGAAACCAAATCTAAAAGCTCCTTGTTTTAGATCCTGTCTGTTTGCACAAACGTTATTGGATTTGAAGCCTGGAAGAGTTGTTTTGTGACTTAGGCTAGTCACAATCTTAGTGTCAGTCTCCTCATCTATAAAATAGGAATAATAGTATTTAAGCTATCTATTTTACAACTTTTAAGTATCAAATACCCAAATTACTGATTAAAAAAAAAACTATTTGGTTATGTGATGGGGGAGTCATGAATAGATATAAATTTCTAAAAAGATATGGGAGTTTTCAGGGACTCGATTTGTCAGCAATATGAAGTGATAAGATTTTTTTTAAAAATGTGTTTGGACAGCAATAGGAGGAATATGACTTCCAGGAATAAGGCAGTGACAATTCTACCATAGTACTCTACCCTCATCAGATTCCATCTTGAGTACTGTGCTTGGTTCTGGGAACTACTGATCAGTTAAAGAATATCCTATAGAGCAAGAGGATAATGAAAAATTGGGAATCCATGAGGAATAATTGAAAGGGCATGCTTAATTTGGAGAAGATCACTATCTTCAAAGGTTGTATGTAGAAGTTCTGTATGATCCCAGATGTCAGAACCAGGAGCAAGGTTAGAATTTTCAGAGGCAAATTTAGGGTTGAGAGCATGAAAAATCTCCTAAAAACTCAACTGACTAAAAATGGAATGGGTACCTGAAAAGGCAATAGATTCCTCCTCTTTTGAGCTTTTCAAGCAGAGGCTGTCAATCAGTTGGTGGGCATGTTTATAGTTACCTTAGGCAAGTCACTTAAATTTAGCATTAATTTCTCATTTATAAAATTGGAGAAGAATAATAGCATCTACCACCCCTTAGGTTGTAGTGTGGAAAAAATGAGTAATATTTGAAATGCACTTTCCAATTCTTTATTGTCTCTAGAAATACTATTTAGAAGGAATAATAAAAGCAACAGTCACAGCAGTAGTAGGGTAGTAGAATTAGATAGTTGATGATGTCTCTACAAATGCTGTGATTCTGTGAAATATGTTTTAATAAAACTTTGCATAAAATATTTAGTAATCTCAAAGAGCTAAATAAAATATTGTCATCACATATCACACAATAAAGAGCTGTACCTGATTCAAACAAGACTTTGGTCCACTGTGTGAGCTTTGTCCACAAAAATAGGAACCTGAGGCTTACACTTTTCATTTTTAACAGTGGCCATTTGTGGGTGTGTTTCCATTTTTTAAGAAGGAGAGAATGCTACTGATTAGTCATAACCGAATGGCTTGGAAAGAGAAATACATCATTTTATAAACATGCGTGTAGAGTTACATCCAGAGCTTCAGAGGAACTCTGGCAGGCTTTATCCTAGACAGGGAGGGTCTCAGAGAACTCTGTATCTCTACAGCCGGAACTAATGAGCAGCACAATCCAGATGAAGTTGATTTCAGCAGAAGATGGTTGCCTAGTCATTTTTAGCTTCAAAGTATCACACCTAAAGATTACTGATATATGTTTGAAAAGGAGAATGGCATACGTGGCCAGGGGCACAAGGAGGAGGGAAATTCAACTCAATTCCCCAAACATTTGAATAAGTATTTATTATGTAAGGAAAGAAAACACCTTTCTACTCTTTCTTTCCCCCCTTGGTTGGATGTCCATTTCCAATTATATCTTTAGAATGAACCTATTTATTTATTCAGTATGTTTTTGTGTCTCTTAAATAAAAGAGTTTAGGCAGCTAGACAGTACAGTGGATAGAAAACAGGGCCTGGAATCAGGCAAACCCTGTGTGATACCAGGCAAGTCACTTAACTCTGTTTATCTCAGTTTCTTATTCTGTAAAAATGAGCTGGAGAAGGAAATGGCAACTCACTCCAATATTTAAAAAAAAAAAGGTCAAAAAGAGTCAGACTGAAATGACTAAGCAACAATAAGAGAATATTCTTAATCATTCACCCCAACACTAATTTAATTGCTCTATGCTAACTCTAGTATAATAATATCTTGTTCAAGCTATTGGAAAGAGCACTGGTCTTAGAATCAGGAAGATGTGACAGAAGTCTGGTTCTAGACACTTAAAAAGTATGTAACAGTGGTTAAGTTACTTAACCTCTCAGCTTCAGTTGTTTCATTTGTAAAACAGGGATTATAATAGCATCTACCTTATAGGGTTTCTCTAAGGAATAAATGATATGACATTAAGTGCTATATAAATACATGATGATGATTATAATTACTCAGACAGTCAAGATGAGTTTTGAGAGTTTGATCAACAAATATGCTTTGTTCTTAGATAAGCCCCAAAGGAAGGAAACTAAACTTTAGTTCCTCTTACAAAAGTCAAAAACAATAGAAGAAAAAAAGTTTTTGCTCTATTTAAATAATTATGTGAAATGACACATCTGTTCGGGCATTGTGTCTTCTCTGCATTAAAATTTAATATTCATTTATTTGAAATATTTACCTGTCATTAACTATTTACACAGACATCTGGCAAAGAAAGGTAAGAGAAAGTTACTTTTGGACTCCTTAACAAGACTCCACTGTGTTCAGTGTTACTGAGGTCACTGGTACAAATCCACTGGGACAGCTCTCAAAGTGGTAGAAAGTTCACAGCAACTTAACTTAAAAGGTTTTTATAAAGTTGACTGAGACAGTGTGATTTAAGAACATTCTCCAAATGGCTAGAGTCATTTTGAAGAAGGTCATCTCAAGGCTAGCATTAAGGTTTATTTATAGAACTAATACTATTTCTTTTCATTAGTCCAAAGAGAAAGATTCTAAAACAGTTTTCTGAAAATAGGCAAAAAAGAAAACTTTTCCATCAAGTGAAAACTACAGTAGAGATTTTATATTATGTGATTCATTTTTTTGATGGATCTTTCTGGATTGAAAGTAATTTTTTATTTGAAGTCCTAATTATCTAGTTCAGAAAATCCCATCTATATATTTCTATATGATGAGAGAAAAAAATCAGCGCCAAGTCCATGTTTCTAACAGCTGCAAATCATTTCATGTATCTTGAAAGGAGAACTATGGCATAAAAAAAAAAGATCAAGACAGTTGCAATAAAGGGGCTTGGCTTTAAATCCTAGTTCCAATACTGACTGTGTGAGTATTAGCAAATTGCCTCAACCATCCTGAGCCTCAATTTCCTCCTCTGAAAAATGTGTCTACACAGGTCTCAATGCCTATGAAAAAGTATTTTCTAAACTTAAAGTACAATGGGAAGTTCACTAGTTCTAGAGTCTCACAGAACACAGATTCAAATCCTAACCTGTGTTACCAGCGGGGGCAAGGCACTTAACTTCCTTTGGGCCTTAGTTTATCTATCTGTAAAGTAGGAGGGTTGGACTAGATAGTTTCTGAGGTCCTTCCAACTCTGGATCTGTGCTACAATCCATGATACAAATTTTAAATGTGATGTATTTTTTAGATAAAAACAGAGGTATTCAATTTTGATTTCATCTACTATGGAGAAGAGAAGTTAAAATATAGAGATCATAAGTACTTTCAGTATTTATGTTTTCCAATAGCCACAAGATAGCAGGCAAAACATGTATGTGTATATATGTATAGTGACATACATATATACATATATATAAATCTAAAACACTTGTTGACACATACATTAAGTCAAAAAACATTTTTCAATCACTTGTGTGCTATATACTATGCTAATCTATATAGTTACAAAGAAAGGCAAAAGCATTCCAAATCCTAATGGAGATTCAAATTAAAGAAGTAAACAACTATGTAAAAATAAGCTATATTTGAAATTAAAGATATTAATTAGCAATTAAATTAATAAGATAAATTAAAGCTATTAAAGGGAAAGGCTTCTCACAGGAGATTTAGTTGGAACTTCAAGAAAGCTAGGAAAACCACAAGGCAGGGCATTCCAGGAATGGAGCATATGTACATGTACAGCATATTTAAACAAAGAGAATGATGAGATACATATATTTAATATTTATATGTGAATGTAGGATGGGGCTTGTGCATATATCATAAAAGTATAACTAGTATGTGTGTATATATACTTTTAAAATAGCCCAACTACAGAGGTCCAAATTTTGTTCCAACTATAGTTCAAAAATGAGTCATCCAGTAAGAAAACACAGGCCTTCTATTCACAGTCTCTATGGTGGTCTCACTGGAAAATGAACAGTTCGTGCTAGGCTGGTGATAAGTTTTTTACTGCCCACATCTGGTTTCCGTGGAAGTCATGCCTACTGTAAAGAATGCTAGGTTACTGCTGGGGCCATTTAGCCCTTGGGTGCTTCATTTTATAACCAAGTTCTTTCTTAAAGCAGACCTTGCCTATGTGATGTATCCTGGTGTAGCTACTGTTTCTGCTGATTCTAACAAATGAGAAATAAAATAATAGGCAGGCAATTGTGGTTGAGAAGTTGCAGCAGTCAGATGCTATTTCCTTTGCCAACAAATTTGAAGGCCTGGATCTTTCCATAGATTTGTGGCTATGCTAATTTTTAGAGTCCTCCTTAAGAGGAGAGACTAATTCAACTTTGTCTTTATATTCCCCCATCCCCATCATAGAGTCTGGCATACAGTAGGAATTCAACAGATGCTTGTGAATTAATTAAGAAAATATATTCATAGGACCACTATATGAACCTGTCCATCTAAATGAGTCCAATCAGCTCATATTATTTCTTCTTTGTATATCATCTGTATAACTTACTTTAAAAAAAGAAAGAAAGAAAGAAAATTGGAGCTGGGTCAATGAATATTAAAATGGACTGAATCATAGAACCTCAGAGATGGATTGGACCTCCAAAGTCATCTATATTCAGTTTGTATTAAATGATTTCCTGGCAACATTAGACTGACTATAAGGTTGGGTAATGTTGGTGACTGCCAAAAAATACTGCATAATCTTTTTTAGTCTTAATGTCTAGGATTGAGTATGGAACTCACTTGACTATGATTGGCTTTTAAAGGCTTAAGTTCAGCCCTAAAATAATTAATAGTTCTTGGTGAAATTTTTTTCTCTAAAGATCCAGCAATAGCTAGTTTTTCAAAAACAAGAGTTCTGAGAGAAGCTCATCCATCTCCATATTCCTGTTCAACATTTCTTTTGTCTCCTTAAGAATTATAAAAGAACATGAATCCATTAATTTCTTGCTTTGAAAGCAATTCTATACATTTTAAATTTAACAGGCCATTCACTGTTGGGTAACTTTACTATTTTTTCTGCTAATGGGTCTATCTGCCTCAAGTCTCCCCCATTCCAATTCAACCTCCATTAGGTCACCAAAGAAATTTGCCAAAGGATATATCTAACCATATTACATTCTCTAGTCAAGAAACTTCAATAGCTTCCTATGGCTTCCAGGATTAAATATAAAAGTCTATTTAGCATTCAAACTCCTTTATAAGCTATAACCCTTCTATCTTTTCAGTTTTCTTACACCTTACTTCCTGCAATATAGTTTTTGATCTAGGAACACCAGCTTCTTTGCTGTTTCATGAACAAGACTCACTGTCTTTTGATTCTGGGCATCTTCTCTAGCTTTCCTCCATGCCTGGAATATTCTCCTTCCTCAGTTCTACCTATTGGCTTCCTTGGATTCCTTGAAATTTCAATAAAATCCTGACTTCTATAGAAACTTTTTGATCTTTCTTAATTCTAGTGCCTCCTCTCTGTTAATTATTTCCTATTTATCCTGTATATAATTTGCATATTTCTTTTTTTTTGTTTACTGGTTCCCCCATTAGATCTTACTGTTACAAAACACATCTGCACTGTGATGGCACATGATAAGCAGTTAGTAAATATTGATTGATTGATTGCTAGCTACAACTTTTTCCTTTAATCTAGCATGCCTAATCCTGATAAAGATTATAAAGAAAGTTGTCTACAATACACAGGATGAAACATAAGTGATGCATTTCTTCAAACAGAATGTACAAAATTGTGTCTCTTTATGGCCATCTACAGCAACAAGGAATAGTGAACAAGAGTTTTTGCTTTGGAGGTAAAAAAGATCTGAGTTAAAATTTTACTTTTTATATGATCATGAGTAGTAAATCACTTAACCTTTTAGGTTTCAGTTTTTAAGTCTATTAAATGGGAATGATAATAATAGATGCTGGGACCTCATAGGAGTTATTGTGAAAATGAAATGAGAAGGTGTAAAGCATTTTGTAAACCTTTAAACAATGTTTAAATCCCATTTTTGGATTCTCTCTGATGGACCATGTTTTCTAACAACATGTCAGATACTCTGATGATTCTAGACTAGTTACTGTTGCTTTTACAAAGTCACTTCTTTGGGGGGAAAGGAGGGAATAGGGTTGTAATATAAGCAGCATAGTCCAGGAATTCAACTTTTATCTTATTAGTTTAGAGACAGAAGGAATTGCAGTTAAATCCCCTTACTTTAGAGATGACATCATAAACTCCAAAAGAGATGAAGAGACTTGTCCTAGATCACAAATTTCCAAGCACAGCTCAAAATAAATTTCAGAATTCAAGAGCAGGTTCAGAATAAGCATAACTTTTATATTTTTTGGAACCTCCCTAATTTTTATAATCTTACATGGAATCTCTAAGGGATATGCAGGTAAATAGAGCATTTTCTCTAATTTCACAGGTAAGAAAATCGATGCTAATGTCTTTGGGACATGGAAGCCAAGTAGGTATTCTACCTCAGCTTCCTTGTAGTTGCATTTGTCTTTTTTTTCTCAACAGTAATGGAACAATGTCCCTTGGGATTAACTGGTCACCAATTACCTCTATGATAAATATATAATTAAAGAACAGTTATGGAGTACTTAGAATATACAAGATATTGTTGCCTTTCAGTTCAATAGACCGTGACAATTTAATTATTCATTAGCAAGCACCCCCTGGTGCTACTGTCCAGAGAAAACTAATTAGACAAAGTGCTTAATCTACTGCTATATACCAAGTCAATCAATCAAGAATAATTCATGAAATATCTACTATGTACCCAGCACTTAATAAACACTCAGGATACAAATTCAACCAATGAACTGATTGTGACGATGATGAATACTTATATATTGCTATAAGGCTTGCAGGATGTTCTACAAATAAGATCTCATCAAATAATCCCTTATCCACAAAGAGTTTATATGCGAATGTAACAAGTACATACACAAGTGTATGTATATATAGGACTGTTGAGGGCCAGTTCTGAGGAGCACAGGACTAAATCCCACTTAAATAATAAAAAATTTAAAAAGTTCTCATCTCTATTAATTAAAATATTTTATGTTTAGAGCACAGCTCATCTTCTGCCGGAACTCAGACTAGAAGCAATCTTCTCCAATGGAGTTAATGGGCTTTCTAAATGAAAGTAGAGTGGAAATTCAGTCCAGATTATTTGATAATTGCCTTGCCTTCAAGAAAAAGGGTGGAGACCACTGACAGCAAATTACCTGTCACTACTTCAATTGGGTTTAAATAACTTTTGGCCTAGGATTAAACTGGAGGAGGAAAAGGATGAAGTAGAGAAGCTGAGGAGGGGAAGGAAGGGAGGAGGAGAAGGTTCCAACTGTAAGGAGTTATACAAATGTTCCATGTTCCAAGAAATTCAATATGAGCTTTTATTTTAGCCAGGATTTTCCAACAGAAGGGCATTGTCAGTATTTTGTATGGACAGTTTTAGATTGTGCCTACATAAGAAATATGAAATAGAGTCAACCACTCAGATCATTAGAGCCAAAATTAAACTGTTGGTCTCAATTGCCTGTATGGTAGAATCAAAAGGTAGATTTGTTTTGTTTTGAACAAATTATTTAACTATCCATTTTCCACTTCCTTTTATGAATGCAAACTGTGAGAGTGTATGTGTGTGTGTGTGTGTGTGTGTGTGTGTGTGTGTATAAACTATTTTCTAACAACTGGAAGATTATAATTGGTGGAACAAATATTTAGAAGGAATTTCCCATATAAAGGAATCTCCCTCAGCATCCCTTCTTCATAGCATATTAAGGGTGCCCCCAGGAGGCCCTTGTATTTAAAGAATAGCAATGCTTCTTCACAACACAAAAACAATTTCTCCTAGATTCTGAAAGCTACTCAAATTACTTCTCTCTCACATTAGGCTTAGTAAAGAAAAAGGATACACACTACAGCTGAGGGGAAAAAAGGAGAGGAGTAGGGGAAAGAATGAGGGACTGAAGAAAAGAAAGGGAGAGAGGAGGGGAGAAAGAGAGAGACAAATTCATATATGGACTGATTCAATGACCATGCCAAAGAATATACAGAGTAAGGAACCTTCTTAAAGTAAGCAGAGTAGAACTGCATCACTATTTGGATATCTTTAGGATATGGAAATCATTTATTTTTAAGCAATTCAGAATGTACCACTCTAAGATGCCTGTCATATCAAAAGAAGATTTTTATGCCAGTGGATAATTGTAATGTACCTAATTAATAATGTTACTCTATTATATCATGCCTGAGCCAGACTAATGTGAGGGATAAATCATCATTTCCCATACTAATTACATAATAAAAAATATTCCTGATACAGTGCTACTCATTTGAATTTAAAAGGTTAATCATCTTCCTATCTTTTCTTTACTGCAGTTGCTACAATTCTGTTTAATCCACTTCAACTACAGAATGTTAACAAAAGACACTTGCAGCTTTGACTCTCTCTCAGAAGTGAGATATTCTAAGTAAATGCATAGTGAATAAAGTAGCAGGATTTCACAAAGATCACAACAGGTAGAAGTCCTAAATTAACCAAATAAGTGGGATTCCAATTGAGCTCATATAATAGGAGAGCATTATTTAAGGACTGAAGTGGGAGGAGACAGGGTTAAGAGTTTCTAAATCCAACCACAACAAAATAAAAATTAATTCTAACTCTCCACAGCATAAGGCTGCTGGGAGCTGGTCTCATTCCCTTTCCATTTCTATCCTACCAGTGGGACAGAAATCCCCACCTCCTCAAATTCAGCTGAAGGATTATACTGAGAGCTTATTCTTTTGCTTATTTTTGGTCCCTTGCTTATATTAGGCATCCTGCAGACAACTGCTGGGCACAGGAAACTGAAGAACTTTCTGACTGAACTGGTACATAATTTAGTTTTCTTTATGAAGACTAAATATATTTTGATACACCCAAACCATTTTTTACTTCTAAGTACCTCCCAAAGAATCTGAACAAGCATACTTTGTTGTTTGTTTTAAGTAAGATGTCTATTTTCAAAAAGAACCATGCCTCAAAGTATTTCTTCACTTTAAATTATTTCCCTATTCTTTCAAAAGGTGCGATGATAGAATTAATGACAAGCTCAGACAATGTTAAGAAAACTAAAGTAGACTGGACCTCTAGCCTACTTCTAGTTGGAGTAGTTCGGAGAAAAATCTGCTTCTATTTTCACAGCATATTTCTAAAACTTTCAAATATTAAAACTAAGACAAAATCAGTTACATTGCTTTATACCTTTAGAAAACAAGAGCAAAAACATTCAATAACTCAGAGTATGGAAAAAATTTTTAATACTTTTAAGCCAGCTTTTTTTTTTTTAAACTACACACAATTGTTGAAAACCCCAGCTGATTCCCACTTTTAAAGAAATGGTTACTAATTTCTTTAAGTTTCAATTTATGTGATTAGACTAACAGGTTAGCTGAGTAGACTCTTTATCCTTCACATAAACAACTTGAACAGATGATCACTGGTTCCTGGAATTGACTGTGATGATTAGCATGGCTTGATTCTTACAGAGTCAGCCAAACTCTAAACACTCTCTGGCATCAGCAATGTAAAAGGAACCAAAAACTTGAATTTGACCACTTTGAAGTCTTCAACTAAGGGAAGTTGAAGACAACCAATCACAAGGAATATTGCCAACTCTCTGGTAACCTATACAGCCTTCCTAAGTTTTCTTTCTTTCTTTCTTTCTTTTTTTAACTTTATCTTAAAGCAAGGGCAATACTTGTTTTAACTTCCCCTTCAACATGGACAATGACAGTGCTCCAAGGACTCTATGGCTATACAAAGTCAACTGGTTACCAGAATCATGCTCCCATAAATACTACTGGTGATAATCTGAGATACAGGATAGTCTTGAAGATTTGACAAAAGAAAAAGGAAGGGACTATAAAGCTCCATGCATAAACAGGTAAATAGTCAATGCAATATCTTCACCACAGACACTACAAGATGGACTGAAGGCTCTAGAAAAGAGGAAAAGGAAGAAAGGAGACCCCAAAAAATGTAACCACCAACAGATGAGAGTTGCAGGGAGATAAGACTCATACTGTCCTAATTATAAAAAGGAAATCTGGGTCAAGATGCTGACTTAACAATCAAAAATACTTGGCTCTCAGATAAGTGATTCATCTTCAAAGAACTTTACTAAGAATCAAATCTTCCGTGTGGTCCCTTTCTCTCTTCATGTTTGCAAATCTAGCACTTCTTGTGAAATTTAAATTATGAGGCCATTGGCTGAAAAGGCACCTAGTCTGAGGTTCAGTTTAGGCCCTAGTATTTTGTTAGTACTCCATAAATTTCAATATTTCTAATTGCTTGAATATTAGCCTCTACTATTAGACACTGCTAGCTGTGAGATCCTGGACAATTCACTTAACCACTCTGGATCTCTGTTTCCTCAGTTGCTGTTATAATTTTTAAAAAATAAATAAACTTCTTAATAAAGAACCTGGAAAAACTGTTTTTACCTTGTATATAGAAAAACAAGGGCACTAAAATATTAAATCATCATTCTGGAGAGCAATCTGGAATTATGCCCAAAAAGTTACCAAATTGTGCATACCCTTTGATCCAGCAGTGTTTCTATTGGGCTTATATCCCAAAGAAATACTAAAGAAGGGAAAGGGACCTGTATGTGCCAAAATGTTTGTGGCAGCCCTGTTTGTAGTGGCTAGAAACTGGAAATTGAATGGATGCCCAACAATTGGAGAATGGCTGGGTAAATTGTGGTATATGAATGTTATGGAATATTATTGTTCTGTAAAGAATGACCAGCAGGATCAATACAGAGAGGCTTGGAGAGACTTACATGAACTGATGCTAAGTGAAATGAGCAGAACCAGGAGATCACTTTACACTTCGACAACGATATTGTATGAGGATGTATTCTGATGGAGGTGGACTTCTTTGACAAAGACTCAATTTCAATTGATAAATGATGGACAGAAGCAGCTACACCCAAAGAAAGAACACTGGGAAATGAATGTGAACTATTTGCATTTTTGTTTTTCTTTCCGAGTTGTTCTTACCTTCTGAATCCAATTCTCCCTGTGCAACAAGAGAACTGTTCGATTCTGCAAACATATATTGTATCTAGGATATACTGCAACATATTTAACATATATAGGACTGCTTGCCATCTAGGGGAGAGGGTGGAGGGAGGGAGGGGAAAAATCGGAACAGAAGCAAGTGCAAGGGATAATGTTGTAAAAAAATTACCCTGGCATGGATTCTGTCAATATAAAGTTATTATAAAATAAATGAATAAATGAATAAATGAATTTAAGAAAATAAAATAAAATAAAATATTAAATCATTCTTCCAAAGGCCACCACAAATAAGTTCTCAGAGATGGAATTAGACCATAAATGTTCCCCTGGATATTAATCTCAAAATTAATATCTTATAAATCAATTAATGTATTAAATTTAAGGGTCATAGAGAAACATAGAATTATAAATGTTAAGGCACCAAATAACACAAATTTGGCCAGCTGATAGGCGAAAGTCCAGAAAAGAAAGGACATTATCTCAGTGAATCAGTAATTGGATCATGGATTTAGATCTGTATAAAACATTAGAAGCCATGTAAGAAGGAATGAGGAGGTGCAGTGGAATGCTAGATCTAGAGTCAGGGAGGCCAGAGTTCAAATTCCATCTCGGACACTTATTAATCCTGCTATCTTGTGTAAGTCACTTAAGCTCTGGCTGCCTTTGTTTCTTCATCTGCAAAATGGGGCTAATAATAGAAATTAATACACTAAAAGGCTCAATAGAAAGAGTATCAAACTTGAAATTCAAATCCAGTCTCACTTGCTGTGTTATTCTGTAACAAGGCTGTGTTTTGCCTTGTATTTGTAAAATGAGAAATAAATGACAAAGTACTCCAGTATATTTGCCAAGAAAATCCCAAATGGGGTTATGAAGAGTAGACACGACTAAAACAAATGAATAACAACAACATAGAGATATAACAAATAATATTTGCTTTGCTATGTTCAAAGAGCTACATAAATGTCAGTGATAATGAAGAAGAAAATAAAGAAAAAGAATCTGAGGCTCAATATAGTTAAGTGATGTATCCAAGGTCATACAGATAGTCTATGGCAAAACTGACATCTGAACCCATGTCTTGTGAGTCCAAAATTCTTTCCAAATATCACACTGCATCTCTTTATAAGATCATTTCTGCAGTTCCTTCCATTTACTCATCTTAACCATTTTATGTATTACCAGATTTATTCATGTATTTCTATACTATGTATTATCTTTCTCCTCTTTTTTTCCCTTTCAGAATCAGAGAAAAAATGGTATCCCACATAATCCTCTCTTATCTTTGTGCTCACACTCTTTCCTCATAACCCCTCCTCTCAGTTTAGTTAGCAGTGGTCTGGGGCCAAAAAAGCAGTCTTGTTCTTCCCCTGAGCCTAAATCCCTAGTCCCACACCTAAAATTCAAAAGCAAAGGAAAAGAAATCTTAAATGTAAACAATATTTGTCAATAATGCATAAAAGTTTGCCTTTCCTATTTATTAAAAAAGGTTTTCACAAGTGGTTTGATTTTTTAAAAGATTTGACTGTTAAAAGCTTAATTTTGTTAAAGCTCTAGGAGATCCATTTTAGGAACTGAAAAAATTCTTGAATAAGAAATATGACAACATTCGTATCCCAATAAATTTGGTCATCAGTTGTTATATAGCTGAGTTAATCACTGTTCTTTTAGAAGAAGAAGAAATCACAAAGATTTGTGAAGACAGAGGCAGAGCAGAAGCCACATATTTACCAGCAGAAGAAGATGGATTTTAAAGTAGAAATTGGATGACTTTTTTTCAGACATCCTTCCCATATATATTGAGTTCTAGTGTGCAATGATAAATTAAAATCATTAAGAAAGCAAGGGGATACTTTCTTTTTACAGATGTTTTAAACCACTACCACCATGAAAATTATTATACAGAAAATGTTACAAAAACACGGTGAAAATATATATTATAAAAATGTAAAAAAAAAAAAAAACCCACCCCACCAACTCACAAGCTTCTCATCTAAGTGTCCAAGTATTGGTTGTTTTTAATAAGTTAACACTATTTTATTTTTATTTTTAGCATACACAAACTTGTAAAATCGTAAAGAAAAATTAATCAGAAATGTAAAAATACATCGTAAAATGAATTAAATTATGAAAGGCAAAAGTATTTTATGAGGTGTTTATAATCATAAAATTTAACATAGTAACTTCCCCCCCAATTACAAACTATAATAGCCACAAATATTAAAGAGAATTGTGGCACAGTAGGAAAGAACACTAATGTGGAGTCTAAGGACCTTACTTTCGATTATGGTTCTGTCATGAGATACTTGTATATCTTAGAGCAAGTTCCTAACATCTCTGAACTTCACTTTTTCTCAGCTGTAAAATAAAGGAGTTAGGCCTGTAAGATTTCTTGAATGAGGCCCCTTTCTGTAAAACCCCATGTCCCATCAAAAGACAGGGTTTGTTAAAATTGTGAAACAAAGCAGGGAAATTCATAGCCATATGGTGTAAGTTAACAAACCTGGGCCTGGTGCTGTGGAAGTGGTATTAGCTTTAAAAGGCTTGATAACAGAGAGATCTCAGAGACTATGGTACCAAGAGCACTTAACAAGCTCTATGTTTAGAAATGGCATATGTCAGGGCAGCACTTCAATGCTGTGGTAGAAGGAGGAAGTGAAAGAACTAATCAATCAAAAAAAAAAAAAAACATTTATTAAGCACCTACTATGTACAAGTGATATGCTCAACACACAAAACAAAAAATTTTGAAACAAAAAGTAGGATGACCAGGGACCAATTTAGTTTCCACTTAGCAATTCTAAGGAAATATAAGCATGTACCTAAATTGCCTTTTGTGTAATCCAGCACTAATGGACCAAAATCCTTTCCTAATGTTTCTTTAATCACCAGTAAAAAAGAAAAAGAGGATCCAAAACACAACAGATTACTGAAATCTTTCAGGTCCAAATTTTGGTTCCATGTGCTGACATTATATTTGCAAAGCCAATATTTCAAAGAATAGCAAGCTCATTGTAATGACCACGTATTTAAAGTCAGCCGGAGTCAGGAATTCAGGTTAAGGGAAAAATCTTCAATATTTATTGAAGTGAAGAGGTGAATAAAGATTGCTATAGCAAATATAGGCAAGAAAGATTGCGATAGCAAATATAGGCAAGAAAGATTGCGATAGCAAATATAGGCAGTTGCGACAGGAAGCCAGCTAAGAGAGAGCGACGCGAGCCGAGCCAACCGTGGAGGCAACAGTGGCAATGGCCGTCCCAAAGGTCTCTCCTCCCCTTCCTTTTCCACTCCCCTGCCTCCACCCACCAAAATCGTCATTTCCTATACAACACATCACGACTTGCACAAAGAGTGGGTGGAGGCCATTCTTTCTCCAAGCTTACATATTAATAGAGTATGGTCCAATTACTATTTAGCCTCATGTGCTTGGGACCTCAGTGCATCAACTCAAGCCTCAGCCCATTACACTCATTGGTCAAGGGGAAGAATCAAGGGACCACCTGGGCAGCTGTTGCTTTAGTCTGGAGGCCCTGGCAGGTCACTGTAACCCTCACAGTGACCTCCTTGCTCCTGTAACAATAGAAGCTACCTCAGGAGACAACATGAGGTACTTCTAGAAAAGGTAATGTAAAAAGAATTAGAAAACTAGTTAAGACTGTCAAACCTCAAAGGATATCATGGATTTTGTACTTTATTTCATTTTTGACTTATTAGTATAAATGTATAGTTCATATTTGAACAGCGTTTCAGTCAGAATACAACCCATATTCTCCAAAATGGAGAAAATGTCTTTCCATATTGCTGGGCTCCAAAGACTCTTCATGGTTGCTCACGGTATCCAATGTGCTGACAGAATGCTTAATTGTTACTTCCTACATGTTGTAGCTAAAATGAATTCAACATTACATTATCTGGCACTTACAGGAAGAGCCCCTGCCTCCCTAAACTACAACAATCCAAGCCAATGATCAAATAATATTGTATTTCCTTAAACCCTCTATTTTCTTCATTTCACCACCTAATATATGTGAAATTTTTAAATCTGGACAGATCTTGGAGACCTATGGTTCAAATTTCTTGGGGTTTTTGGTGCTGTTTGTTTTTTAAATAGACGAATAAAATGAGGCTCAGATGAAGTGATTTGCAAATGGTCACACTGCTAGTTAGGAGAGAAAAAAAATAGAAATAGAATTCAGATCTCCTAACCCCCTACCATAGCACACTGCTGGCTCAAGATGATATTTTTTAAGTACTCTAAAAGCCTTAGAAGGAAGTCTTAAACAAAACCAATATTTTATTATGTTATATAATCTGAATACTCAGCAGGAAGAATGAATGAAAAAGCATTTATTAAGGACCATGTCAGACTGTTAAATGCTAAAGATACAAATACAAAAAATACTACAAGAACCTATCCTCAAAAAAGCTTCCATTCATATAGTGGGACATCTACGAGTAGTCAGCAATCAGGTGAATGGCAAGGTCCTGGGATCCAGCAGAGAATATGAACATACCTTTCCTGAGGGGTTACTTCTCCAAGACTCAAAAGTCTAGGACAACTCCCTTTCTCTTTATTAGTCCCATTTTCCTTATTTGTATAAAAGGATAATGGTTGTTAAATGTTCTCTAAGAGGACCAAAATAACATCACTATGTCAGTCAAGTTATGTGTCTGGTTATGACTGATCTGATCAGACCAATAAAAGCTCAGAAAACTCTGCCCCATAGTCGCTATGAACATTTGGGACGGATTCTCTAACTTTGAGCATCTCTTCTTCTGAGTACATTCGATTCTACTGCACTCATGAACACATCTTGAGGGGATGCCATGCTGGGTGGTCCTGGGTCAGTGTCTCCCACATCATACAATTAATTTGTTATACAAACCTCCTTCACAGGATTGTTCCAAAGATCAAATCAGATGGTGAATGTAAAACGCTTCATAAGCTGAAAAGACCTACAAAACGTACTATTTAAGGTATGAGCTAGGGGGAAAAGTTATCTCTATCTCATGAGGTTATTATGAGAAATTACTAATATATTAACGTGATATTAATTAATAATAATGATAACATACACATCTGAATGGGACTGACTGAATGAAGTTTTCTCAGTTTGAGACTAGGTCTAAGTCACAGGATCCCTATTCCCAGAGTGGGAGATCAGGCCTTGGACTCTGGGTCCAAGAAGGACCCTACAGAAGTCACATTATTTCTAAAAGGGCAGACCCTAAATTACAGGAAGTGACTTGATCTGTGGGAAGCCGACAACATTGGTGACCATTGGTTATGACCTTTTAGTCTATCTAATGAAAAGGCTTGAGTCTTTTCCATTTTAAGCGGGTGTTCTACTTCCTGCTGGTCAGGTTCCAGGAGCACCCCAAGTGTGTGTCTGATCCTCTCCCTGCAGGGACTAATCAATGCTTTTTTTTTTTGTAGTTGAAGATGTCTCTGATTAATTAATTTGGGAAAGGGGGTCTAGCACCTGCCTCACACATATCCATACAAATATAGCTTATAACCATCATGAATACATTAAAATGGGTTACCACCTTTCACAAAAAGTAACTAGGCTCCAATAGCTTTTTCCACAGAGTGTGCCTTCTAGTCAATCCTACATAATAGGCTTCATCTCCAAGGCAATGAAAACACAGATCATTTAAAACCCTATTTGTCCACATTCAAGGAGCACAACAAATCTGAACTCCTAAGTGACCAACACTGGATGCAGGATTCTCAGTAGATATACCAGAAAAATTTGGTTTTTAATGAAAAGTTCTCAAGGAAGTATTGAAGTCAGAATTCTTCAGAATGGTTAAAATGAAGATATCTCCGGTTAAATCAAAGTTATTGCTTCTCTGGGCTTCCTCAGTTGAGAGTTAAATAAATCCCTGAGATGGTAATTAGGTTAAACAGTTTCATCAGGCCTGCTCAGAAACAAAGTGTGGCATGGAATGAGAATGAGTGTCTGGAGGATGTGTACAGGCTGACTCTCCCTCCTTCTCTTCCTTTCCTCCCCTATTACCTACTTCCTCTCCCCTTCCCCCAACTCAGAATCTCACACACATACTTGCAAAAACTCTTAGGCTGCCCATTATCAAGATGACAAGCAGAATAAATCCTACACCAAGATCACTGTTGCCACCACCTCAGCCCCCAAGTCCAACTAAATACAACAGCTGCAGATAAGACAGCTCAATAAACAGTTCACACTGTCTAAAAGGATGGCATAGGTTTATACAGATGTAGCATTATCACCCATGCACATGAAATCAGAAAAGCTAATAACATTCACAATAGAAACACTATCATAACAGTTTATTTCTGGAACAGAGGGGCAAAGGGAAGAAGACCAGAGAAGGAGAGCAGTACAAATAAGTTTTTAGTATAAGCACACATGGTATTTATTAAGAGGGAAGGATCTATTTCCATCTATTCTGAGAAGTTTGTGTTTTATTTTGTTTTGTTTTTCCAAAAGGAGTGACCATCCATTAGAAAGTACAAATGTGCTAGTTATTCATGTGGAGAAATTTGTTGGCACTTCTGGTAAGACAGAAACATACACACGTATCCAGAGCCTAACTTCTTAAGGAAAGGAGAGACTAAACAATGTGATTCTGCCTAAAAGCAGCAGAGCAAAACGTAGTCCATCTCAGCCTTGCTCACAGAAACATGGGGCAAGGCCAAAAGTTTACTTAATGCACACGGCTGGCTTCCTGAAGACATCCTCCTGCCTCACACAGTCCCTCAGGCTATGGCAAGCCTTCCACATTTCCAGAGGAGGGAGGAGAAGGATGAATAATTATCTACACTCTAAAAGCTTCAGGGAAGAACATTCGGGGCAGCTCTGGGTGCTTTGTTGGCCTACCAGCAGCCTCAGTGGCACCAACCAAAAACCATGTAGAGCTTTGTTATTACATTTCTCCCAGGAGCACGGGCTTTGTTTTTTGCTGCTCTTCCTCTAAGAATGATTTTTTGTCTCTGTCTCTGGGGGCAAGAAGAAAAAGGTATTTAGGATTCAGTCTCAGAACTGGAAGAAATTTTAGCAGTCATGCAGGTCAACACCTTCATTTGACAGATGAGGAAACTAAGATCCAGACAGATCAAATATGACTTGCATCAAATCACATAGGGAGCACACTGGCAGAAGCAAGATTCAGACCTACATACTGGGACTCTTGCCACTGTGCTTTGGGGTTCTCAAGGAGACTCATGAATTAACTGCTAAAAACTAAGACATCATAAATTATGTGAAATTTATACTTAGAATCATAAAAGTGCAAAGTTAGAAGGGACATTAGAAAGCATTAAATCCCATCTCTATTCATGAACACCTCCCCGCCCCCGCCCCCAAACCCCACCTAGAATATCCTGGAAGAATAATTTTTGCTTAACGATTTCCAGTGATAAAGAACTCATTATTCACTAAAGAGGCCCACATTTACCTTTTTTTTTTTTTTTTGAAGGTGGGGGAAGAGAATATAGCTTTAATCATTAGAAAATTTTTCCTTATATTGAGAAGGGGTAAAATACTTTACCTATATTTTCTATCTCAGTGGTTCTCATTGTGTCCACCTTCACCACCACAGCCCCCACAGCTCCCACATCCCAGCTCTACCCCTGCCCAAGGAAAAAAATCCAATTTTCCCCCATGGCAACCCTAAATGACAGATAATTCTTAAATCCAGTACAAGTTGATACCCTAACCAACACAACTTGCATCTCTATCAAATGTCCTGAAATATTCGTGTTTCCTTCCTTTGCTATGTAGGTGCAAAGCATTGGGGCCTAATCCTGGAAAGAGTCTGCTGACATCATTCTTCCATGGAAACAGTCTGACTGTTTTAAAGAAATGCCCCAGGAAGGAAGCAATCCTGTCAACAACACTGAGATGGTGATCCATCTGTTCCTAACCTACACCAACTGTTTAGCCTGGAGCAGACTGCTGCCAATGTCTGAGAATGATATTGGGGTCCAAGGTGGGGCACCTAATAGTAACACATCCTGCTAGGCACTGGATGCAGGAAAAGAACCACAATATCCTAGCTGCAATTATTGTCAAAAAATCTTCACCTTGATCAAACCAAGCCTTTTATTCCTATTTGATTTTGTTAGATTATGATAATAGTTGCTTTTACAAATCAATTTATTATTACTGTCATTATTATTATACTTTAATGTAGAACTCCTTCCAAATTCTATCTATTCAATTTGTGGCCTCACTGAAAATCCACCTTCTCATGGAGTCTTCCCTGAAAGTTCCTGAAGAAAACACCAAAATATAAATAATACAGAGATACATTAGAGTTGCATTCCAGTCATCATAACATTGTTTTTCTGTGGAAAGTTAGAAACTTACATTAGATTTATATACTCTCATATTATTCTCTGCGCTTCATGTGTTTTAACATTTCAAAAGTCAAGGATCACCTCATATTTTTTTTCAACACGTTATAGCTTTCTGGTTGAAACATTCATGACAATGGTGTGTGCACAAACACAGTTGGTCTCCACAGAAAATCGAAAAATTTACTATGAGTTTAGAAAGCAATATAGTTCTATTATCAGCTCTGTCACCAAATAGTTTTGTGATCTTTGGCAAGTCCCTTTCCTTTGTATTCCTTAGGAAGTTGGACTATATAATCTCCAAGGTTCTTTCCAACTTTAAGTATTCATGATTCGGGGATGTTTTGAAGACAAGTCTTTCAATATAACTGAACTTGTGAACTTGTTGGCATAATAACAATAGCATTTACATAGCTCTTTAAGGTTTACAAAGCACTTTACAAATATCTCATTTAATCCTGACAATCACCCTGGGAGAAAGATCCTATTATTAACGTCATTTTGCAGATTAGGAAACTGAGGCAGACAGTGGATTATATAATTGCCCCAAATCACTCAGGTTATAATATCTGAGCCTGGATTTGAACTCAAGACTTCCTCACTATAGGTCCAGCATTCCACTGTGTCTCTAGGCATCTTCCAACCCAACCTATTTTTATAGCTTTATAATACATTATTTCTTTTCTTGTACTCTCTGGCTTAATCAAATCAGCTCTCTCCATGTTCTTCCCACATAGTCAACCATGGCCTACTATGTTGACTTTACAATAGTGATCCCTATGCCAGAAAAAGATTCTTACCTCACCTCTACCACATGGAATTCTTTCAATTCCTTCAACACAGAACTCAAAAATCATCTTCTACTCAGATATCTCTGTTCCTCCAAATGCTAATGTCCTCCTCCCTAAACTGGTATTTGTTCTGTGTTATTATTTTTTATACACATACATAAATACAAAGTCATCTCCAGTCCTTTTGATCTGTACCTTGCCACTGGACCCAAATAGCTTAGAGGGGAAAGTAAGGACGGTGACCCTGCACAGCCCTCTCTCACCCACATCTAATTCACTTGCATGTCATAACATTGCCTCCCTGATGTCATGGTCCTCTTTGAGAATGAAGAACAAACAACAACAATCCCAAAAGTCTTAATGAAGCTTTAAACTTTAATAGCTTATTAATAGAGAGAACCAATGAAAAAGTAAGAGGTTTTTAAAACTTTAAAAAATTTTATAAGGAAAATTACTAAAGGGCATTCGTATGGAAATAGCATTTACCATCTTAAATTTTTATCATCACAAGAGCAAAGGTATAAGTATGACTCCACTTCCACAGATATAAGAAGGTGAGATTTAGAGAGATCAATGAGGTGATGTTGGGGTGAGATCTTTCTCTAAGGAAAGAGAAACTGCATGGCTTCCATTTAAAGTATTTTAAAACATTGTCCTAATTACATCTCTTCAAGTTAAGAAATTAACAGGTATGACATCTCAGACAGGCAGGATAGCAGCCGCAGTCTTCTAAATCTTAACAGTGTTCTCTCAGAGAACCATTAATCTTTTTTATTACAAACACCAAATTGTTATTTTTTTTTAATTTCTAAAACAACAACAACAACAACAACAACAACAACAAAAGAAGCATTCTTTAATGATCAAGACAGAGACTCTATTGTGAAAAGGGTGTGGAAAACATGCCATAATTTGTGAAGGCTGCTCATTTTATTGTTTCTATGATACCATTAAAACTTATTTGATTTCTTCTTCCTTTGTGCTTTTTAAGAAGTAATGTATCACACACACACACACACACACACACACACACAAAATAGAACTTTAGTAATGCAAACTTAAAATTGATTTTGTTGATGCTAATCCTCTTTGTTGAAATGTCCTTCCTCATCTTCTCACCTAAATTCTACTTCCTCCATGAAAACTTTGTGGGCCACTACAACCTACCTTTATTTCCACTTTCTCCAAACTTCTAAAGAAATTTTAGACTCCACCACACAATTTAGTAATGTGTGCCTTTAGTAATAGAGCCTTCAATTGTGCTCCAGGAATTTGATGCATGCTTGCATCGTTTACAAGATTCATTATAAGATCCTTGAGAATAGGGCACTTGAAATATTGATCTTGTATTTCATTAAAGTATTTATCATATTGCTGGCCTCATAAAACATGTTCAATAAACACTCTTGAATTTAATTACTATCTCAATGGCTCCTGAGTTTCAGCATATAAAACTAAATTACTGATTTTGAGTTACAGAAGAAATTGCAGATTTACATCCAGAGGAAATAAAAGCTAAGCTCTAGTAATAATGTCAATGCTCTCATTCTTTTCAGAATTTCATTCTGAGTCACATGATTGTTATTAATAAAAAGAACAAGTGTATGAAACTAAAGAATTACTTTAATTACTAAAATTCATTTTTATTTATTAATTAAAATTAAACATTACATTATTAAAATCATAGCTCTTTTAAAATATGGATTAATAGCAGCTAATTCATGTATAGAGTAACACTCAGACCCTGTTGGTTCTGCATAATTCCTATGTGAGACAGCCTTAACCCTGGCTAAACAATTGGGCCTAGTGAAAAAATATTTAATTGTTTTCTTGATATTGGCATATTGCTGGTCATCACCGTAGAAAGTACCAACCAAGTTGAAAGAAGAAGGTGAAAGCTATTTTTAAATTGCCAAATACCTTAATCTCATGCTAGATCTTTCCCTTTGGACAACCAGAATAATTGCTTCTATAAACCTTGACTTTGTTTTGTTTAGTGGTTAAGTGTTTAGAAGGAAACTCTAATGCTTTCCAATCCACATGTGTTACCATGATGATAGTTTCCTACTTAGTAGAAACACCTGTTATCCTTAAGCTAGCCTTTCTTTTGGCCCCAACTTCATACCTTTAATTATTTAAAACATATAGAAATTCTGTCATAACATAAACCAAAACTTCTCTCCTAATGAAAACATATGATCTGATCTGCCAATCTTCTCTAAAGTGGTTTGGTAAAAGAATGAAAACTTTAAAATATGAAAAGAAAAAAAAAAACAAAGTATTTTTTCTCAAAAAGGCCTTTTTCTTACTAACAGTTTCATATTGATGTTATAGGATTGTTGCAAATGTGAAAAAAACAAAAGTAAAATTTCAAAAAATTAGGCAGTTGGGTCCAAGCCCCAAAGGGCCTAGAAAATAATGAAAAATAATAGTGACTTGATTCCAAGCTTAACAAGAGAAGAAATAAAAAAAAATCATGGAGTATTTATGAAAGGTTGCCTTCCAAAAACCGCTTTGGTTCAATGGGAATTCAGACTTTTTGGTATTCTTTGCATTCCAATTGTCACGAACTAGTAAAAAGGATCATGAGGAAATCTAAAAGTACAAAGTTCCTTCTGGAGGCGCCTAATAAACAATGGCCTTTATTTTCTAAAGTCTCCAAATCTTCCCAACAGGACTCCTACAATTCAGATCTTTAAGTTGCAGGAAAATTTTAAAGAGAGACAAAAGATTAACAAAGCCAGTATCTCAAAGATTTCACCTTCAAGATAGGTGATGTCCAGAGTCTAAACTATATAGATGTTCTAAGAATCCAAGCAGGATAAACAAGCTACAAGTTATATCCCCTTTAACTTTATTTGTATATAAACTGCCAGTAGTTTACTTTGTTTAATTTGTTTACATTTCTACCTAACTTCAGGAGGAGAAATGAAAATACCTTAAAGCAGCCTTTTGAAAAGCTTTATACATCATTTATTTAAAAAAAAAAAAAAAAAGGATACTATCATACCACTATGATTGAGGTATGCTAAAGAATACAAAGGAATTTTTCCATTTGATTTCTATCTTCATAGAGGTTATGATCCATAAACTAGACAAACACGAAATATTAAGTCAATAAGGATGAAATAAGGACAAATAAAAAATAGATTTTTCTTAGTGACTGATTTGTTCAAATTGCTTCATTTGGTAGGCACTGGGTATGTAAAAACAGGTAAATCATAGGCCTGGTTTGCAAGAGATTTATAATGTAAGAGCATGTTAGTTGAATACAAGGAGAGAAAATCACTAAGTGCAAAATACAGAGTTGTTAGAGAAAGTTTCTAAGACGACCAGGGACGTAAACTAGATCTTGAAGAATGAATATTAGTTTAATATGTAGCAAGGAAGAAGAAAGACATTCTAAAAAGAATTAACTGAGTAAAGGTACGAATACAAGCATGTAGCCAACATATTACAATGCCAATGAATACTGTACTCCAATAGTTAATAAGAAAAGCTACCATTTATATAATGTTTACTATGTGCCAGGCACTGGGGCGTGAGTCTTACTATTATTGTGTTATTTGATCCTCACAACAACCCTAACAGGTAGGTGCTGTGCCCATTTGATAGATGAGAAAACAGCCCAGGGTCATAAACTAGTGAGGGTTTGAGACTGGATTAGAATTCAGCATGTCCTGCCACCAGGTCCAGAACTCTATCCACTATCTATCTAGCCACGGGTCTTCTCTCCCAGACTGGATTTCTTTTTGGATTAGATTAGAGGCCGTTCTTTGCCTCATTTCTTACTTAGCCATCATCACTGAAAGGGCAGTCAAACTGAGACTTGGGAAAAAAAGAACTTAACTTAAAAAGCATTTGAGACCATCTCCACTCATCCTGATCTATATGTGCCACATAAGTCAGATGGGTCTAGGAGAGAAAAGAAGGCTGGTGACTTTGCACAGCCTTTCCTCACATAAATCTAATTTACTTGCAAGTCATGGCATCAATTTCCTGATGTCATGGTCTTCTTCAAGAACAAAAGACAAATAATAAGAGCCACCTATATGTCTTTTAATCTAAAATAGTTAGAATGGAGAGTTTTTCTGAACAAATGAAAGATGAAGGTGAAAAAGGCAAAGGAATTTGGATTTTATCCACTAAAGGATTTGAATAGGGAGAGGTATAGAAATGGTGCTTTAAGAAAATTAATCTCTTGGTAGTATTTAGGAGTAGGAAGATGCTAGAGGCAAGGTTAAGAAGTTCTTTCATCCCAATTTATAAGTAACCACATAGACTGCATATCCTCAAGACTTTCACGGCTCCCTGGTGGTGTGCTGTTTCTAACCCAGAACAAAGTTTAAGTAAGGGATCAATACTTTATATGACAAAAGCCACTGTATACTAACTAGCATTTTTTCCTCTCCGTCTGAACCACACCATCCAAAATGGAATTTCCAAGGGAATTCTTAAGGAAGCATGGCTGACTCAATAAAAAAAAATATTATACATATTAGTGCAATCACTGCTGTTTACTTTGAAAAGTGAGGGTGATCCCAAGAAGCAGTATCTAACCTAAGCTAGCATCAAAGGCAGTAACTCAAATGTATTAAAACCAAGTCTGTATGTTTAAAAAACAACAACAATAACAACAAAAACCAACCTCTTCCAATAATCAATTCATGGTCTTTCACTTCATCTCCAAAAACAACAGAAATTAGTCTTCTTTATTTCCAGTGTTTTCTCTATAAAATCTTTCTGAAGTTTCCATACATCTTCTTCAAAAAAAAATCTAACCTCTTTAGCCTCTGCACACAAGTTTTAGAAACCAGTATCCTAATACAAATATAAATAATGTCCTTCAATTAAAATGTTGACTTTTTGAAATCAATTCTTTTCTGTAGATATTGTTTAAGCATGAAACTTAGAATGGATCTGAGAAGTCAACCTCCTCATAAGTGAAGCATGAATCCCCTCTTTAATATCTCACATGTGGTCAGTTTCTGCTTGCTCTAGTGAGTCCATCTTCTATTTTGTAACATCAATGTCATTTGAATGTATATTTATCTTTGTTTCAGCCCTTTCAGTGATGTGCTTTCCCTCATCCATAAAAGGTGGGTTTCATCTGACCTCACTGATTAAGGTTAATACCTTCCAACTAGAATTTTGTTCTCTCCTTTGATTTCCTTGTTTGTCCTTTCTTTCTAGTCTTGTGCTTCTTCTGTTTTTTCCTTTTCTAGTCTTTTAAATAAAAGACTTTTCCCCTTATGCCTTTCTTTCTGTCTTTTTAGAACCATATTTCCCTTCTAATTTTCCTTCTTGACATTCCTCCTCTATTCCAGTCAAAGCTGTTAAATTTTTTTTTTTTTACATATTTGTAACTTTGTCACCAAGTCAGTCTTGTCCAGAGATTTTCTAAACAGAAGCAGAAACACCACAGAAAGGTCTGAGACTACCACAATATCAAAGGGAGGAACCTGAGATAAGTTTTTATAAGGCTTCCCTGAAGAAGTAAAATACTCCAAGGGTAAAAGCTGAAATTGAATGATCTACTATGGAGATTTCATTGTCAATAAGTTTTTTATAGGACATTGCAGGGAAGCAAACATTTCCATGCAAAGCCAAATTCATAGCCACACATGTGCTCGAAATGTCATTTCTTCTTGAATGGAAGCTTTTCCCCTACAATTCCTCATTTTTGCTTAAGCAATGGCAAGATTTTAACAGCAATTAATTTTCAAATGATATGCTCACACATTTCCCAAAAGACAGATGCTCTAAATTTCATGTGTGAAGATTTGCACCTAGATATCTCTGGGGAATTAGCAATGAGACTTGATGTATCTAAATTTAATACATGATACAAAGAGAAAAAAAACTAATAGAGACCTAACAACCAATATACCATTTCACTGTTTAACTGATAATTTCATTTAACTTCAAAACTGTCTTAAAATATAAATTTTTAAATCCCTTACAACACAAAATTTAAATTAATCCAAATATCATAAAAGTAGTATTCTTTCAAGAAGTAGTAGCAATATCACAAAGGCAATAACCACCCATATTGAGATTGATCCATTACCATTAACATTTTTCCTGGTCCTTGGTCCCAAACTGGAGTCCTGGATTGTATTAGAAAACCATTAAGTTCAATACACACAATTAATTCTATCTTTGTTCTTAGGACTTTCCCCAAAAGGATCAAGGTTTGTCTGAAATTAATTATACTTATATAATAAGTATAAATGAGGCAGCTGCTATATTGGATAGAGCAAAGATATTGGAGTCGAGAAGTTTCCAGTTCAAATGTGGTCTCAGATACTTAACAGCTGTGTGTCCTTGGTCAAGTAATTCATTTTGCTTCAGTGACTCAAATATAAAATGGTCCTACTGTTGTAGTTATTCTCTCCAACTAGACCATGATGTGCCAAAGAAAAGTGGTAACATTTTTTCCTTTTGCTTGTTATTAAATAAATATCATTCATTGAGCCTACTATTCTTTATGAGAAGGTAATTACTCTATAAGCCTTGTCAATTGATGCCAAAATATTCAGTCACTTGCCTGATCCTCTCTCTTTTTTTTAAGGTCAGTAATAATTCTCAATCTTCATAACAAAAGATAAAAAAGTATGGTTAATTTAAAGCCAGAATTCTCCTTTTCTTTGATTTACCTATTTCAGCCCACATTCATACCCCTAACCTTTAAAGGAGTATTGCTAATAAAGGAGTAAAAATACACATAGTTGCTTTTTAATTTATTTTATCTCCCCTTCTTACATTCTGACATAAACAGAATGCAATGAAATAGGCAAAAATCTAGGCAGGAGGAGGAAGAAAGGAATTAAAACAAGAGCAATGATAATCTCTGAACTTGATCCCTGCCATAAGCCAATGGCTGACTGTATCTTTATAACCTGGCAACTCCCCTTTTCTCAAAATTAATTCAGAAGAATCTGAATTTCAAGTTTGATTAAAAATTGTGACAGGCATTTATTTCTTGGGGCAACAGGATAGCAGAATAGATAGAACACCAGCCTTGGAATCAGGAAGGCACAAGTTCAAATTAAGCCTCAGACACTTATTAGCTGTGTGTGACTATGGCCAAGTCACTTCACCCTGTGACAATCTTTAAAATGAGCTGGGGTTGGAAATGGCAAACTACTCCAGTATCTTTGCCAAGAAAACCACAAATGGGGTAATGAAGAGTCGGACATAACCGAAATGACTTGAACAACAATATTTATTTCTTATTTAAACTCTAATCTAAAATTCTCAGTATACAGTTGGTACGATAGTAAATAAATTAGCTTTTTTAATTTTATCAACCTTCTTTCCAAGTAGTATATAGTTTCTCAATTGTTGGCAAATGCTGAAAGTAGGGTTGGGGGGCCAGAATGTGGGAGTGGTCAGTCAATTAGCTACAAAATGCTTTAAAGAAATGTCAGCATCTACAAGGGGAATGAGGAGAAAAAGAGCCATTTGCTTTCTATAAAAGTAAACACAACTTCCAACTGTAATCTAGCATGTAGTTAAAGGAGTAACTTCCTTACTTTCCCAGAAAAAAAAAAATCTTAACTGCCTACTCATTTCCCAAATGATTTGACTATACACTGCCAAAATACCCCCCAAGTAAGCTTTCCGGGGAAGGTGAGGAATGGCCACCGTGGTCATATTTCTTCCATTACAAAAATGCCCTTATAATGAATTATTTATTTATTTTACTTGCAAATTCTTACAGCCCACATTTGTCTTTGCACAGAGGCTATGGCTCCCCACTCCCCCACTCAGTAGTCTGAACCCACCAGAAGGCCTTCACCCCTTCCAATGGTGAATCATAGGGCCAAACTTCCATGTGAGTGAAACACAGACATGCTTTTGTTGTTCTGAAAAGCTACCAACAACAAATGAATACAAGGCCAGTCGCCTTTTTGTCCAGCTGTTTAAGGGAACCTCTGTGGGCTGACCATGGCTTGTGGTTGAAACTATGATCTGTTTGATCCAGTGAATGTTTTCCTTCTTAATCCCCACCCCTCCCCACTTCACCCTACTCCAAAGCTCTATCTTTTCATTGGGGAAACTGTTAAGGAGGGATTGGAAAGTTTCCACAAAGAAAGTCTTTGGTCCTAGAAGTGTCCTAGAAGTTCTCCACTATTGGTCACTGAAGTAACTGATTCTGTTTGGAGTAAATAGAGAGGCATGGAGATGGGGGCGGCACTAGCAGCCTTGGATTCTACTTTGACAAGTATTTTTTTTTAAGTGGGATGAATAAGGCAGTTGTATAGAGTCTACAAAAAAACCTTTCAGCTCTATGAATCATAAAACAACTGTGAGGGGTTTGAACACAAACATACACACACAAAATATGCTGGACCAATGTTAAAAATCTGAAACAATGCAGAAATACAGAAACTCAGAGTTAGCTATTTCTAGCTTGGAATATATACATGCTAATATATCAGCATATTTGTCAGAGCTACTACAATTGGAAACCCATTAAGACTTCTAAGGACAAGCGGTCAGATCTATTTATTATATATGATGCCTATATCTATCTCACATTTCTAACCAGTCTAGAAAGAGAAGACCCTCCATACCCAGTAGCATAATAAATATTCAAACTAACATTTGTATTCATTTTTCTCCAATTGTCCACTTTACATCAAATTTATAATTCTATTCAACAAATATCAAATGAAATTCAATTGTGCAGATAGAGAAACAGAGAATTTTACTAACAGGAATCCAAGGCAGAGATGCTTTGGATTTAAATATTCCTGGGCTCCAACCATGCTTGTCCAATACACCTGTATCTTTCCCTACCCCTTGAATATAACACTCATTTTTACCACTGATAGGATGGTTTTATGAGATCCTTGAATCAGGACCACAAGCACTGGCCCAAAATTTTCACATCATTCTTCTACTTAAAAAAAAAAAAAAAAAAAAAAAAAAAAAAAAAAAAAAAAACTTTTACAATTGCCTCCAAATTTGCTAAATAAAGTATAAATACCCTATCTTGACATTCAAAGCACATAATGTACACAGTTCTGATCTATTTTTTCTTGGCATGGCATAATGCATAGAGAGACAGTCTCATAACCAGTTAGATCTGTGTTCGAATTCTGATTCTGACACATATTGGTTTTATTACTTTGATCAAGTCATTTAACTTCTTGATTCCCTAGGCAATTTTTTAAAACTCTAAGTTGCACAGAAGATACTAACTTAGATTGATAGAGCAAATTGTTTCATCAATAAAATAATACATCTAATCTTTTATCTTTCCCCCTCATCTCATGTTATTCCTAATATTCTCTGTGTTTGGGCCAAACTTGATTATTCACCTGATTCCATATTCCCATTCTGTTCTCTACCATCCCTGATATATTATTTCCCAAGATTGGACTTTAATCTTCTCCTCTGATCTCATCTTTATTTGCAGAAGTCCTCTTTCTTTAAAGTCCAATTCAGGGCTCAAAAATACATTCAATAAAGATTCTTCTGATGTCCTCAATTGAAAGTGATCTTTCCCTCCTCAAATTTATCACGGCAATTTGCCTGGACCTTTTTTTTGTACTTTTTCTTCCTGTCTCTCATTTATTTCTGTACATAGTTTCTCCAGAAGGGAGCTATCCCATTGGACCTGATTCTAAAAACAGGGAGAGCATGACTGCTGAAATAGGAATGATGGGAATAGGAGCTTAAAGTAGACAAAAGCCAGACACAAGATGTCACACATCCCATATTTTTAGGAAAACAAATTTCAAAGCGTTCAAAGAAAGATTGGTTAAGATAGCATGACTTCAGATTCTTCTGGAAGATTGGCAATACCATACTTTTTGCTTTCTTTCTTTTCCCTTCCTCCTTTCCTTCCTTTTCCCTTTCTTCCTTCTTTCTTTTCCTTTCCTTCCTTCTTTCCTTCCTAAAAGAACACACTCCACAAACTACAGACCAGTGAGGTAGACTTTGGAAACTACAAAATTCTTTTTTCTTCTTTTTAAAGTTTATTTTCAAAACATATGCACAGATGATTTGACAACACTGATCCTTGCATAGCCTTATGTTTCAGATTTTCTCCTCCTTCCCTCCATACCCTCCCCTAGATGGCAGGCAATCCAATATATGTTAAACATGTTAAAATATATAAATCCAATATGTATAAACATTTATACAATTCTCTTGCTGCACAAAGAAAATCAGATAAAAAAAAATAAATGAGTAAGAAAACAAACAAACAAAAAAAATACAACAAATAGAGTGAGAATATTATGTTGTAATCCACATTCAATTCCCAGTCTTCTTTCTGGGTGTAGATGGCTCTCTTCCTCACAAGATCATTGGAACTGGCCTGAATCATCTCATTGTTGAAGAGAGTCATGTCCATCAGAATTGATCATCATATAATCTTGTTGTTGCCACGTACAATGATCTGCTGGTTCTGCTCATTTCACTTAGAATTCAGTTCATGTAAGTCTCTTCAGGCCTCTCCAAAATCATCCTTCTAATCATTTTTTATAGAGCAATAATATTCCATAACATTCATGTACCATAACTTATTCTGCCATTCTCCAACTGATGGGCATGCACTCAGTTTCCAGTTCTTTGACACTACAAACAGGGCTGCCACAAACATTTTTGCACATGTGGGTCCTTTTCACTCCTTTAAGATCTCTTTGGGATATAAGCCCAGTAGTAACACTGCTGGATCAAAGGATATGCAATTTGATAATTTTTTGAGCATAGTTCCAAACTGTTGTTCAGAATGACTGGATCCATTCACAGTTCCACCAACAATGAGAGTACAAAATTCTTGCTGACTTTTTCCCATGCCTAAAATGTTTTTTCCTTATTTCCACCTCTGCCTTCCTGTTAATTTGGCTTCCTTCAAAACTCATCTCAACCCATGTTCTGAAAGAGGTCTCCACTGTAATATTACTTTCCATTTTCAATATTGTATATCTTGCCTATACACAGTGATTTGCATGCTATTTCCCACACCGGAATGTTAACTTTTTGAGAGCAGAAGTTGTTTGTCTTTTGACAGACTGACTGAAAAGGAAGCAAGGATCACAGATCTAAAAAGGCTCAAGAGAGGCCATGAAGAGCATTTGAAGGAAATGGAGAGGTTCTACCAGAGAAGAAAATTAGTATTAGGGAACCAATTATTGCTGTTTTCAAGCAGCTGAAGGGGATGAGGAATTAACTTTTTCTGTATCTGCCTAAAAGGACAAAACTAGACCAAGAACAAAGAGGCAGATTTCAGCTTTTGATATGGAAAAACTTTGAAACAGGCTATCCAAAAGTGAAAGAAGCTGAAGTAAAAAAATAGTGAGCTCCTCATCACAACTAGAAGACTTCAAATGATGGGAAGAACTATTTGCCGAGGTTGCTTTGCTTTTTATCTTCCTTTTCTGTCTTTTTTTCCATTTTTGTTGTTTTCTTATTTTGTGTCTAGAGTAATAAGAAAAAAGAAAAGAAAAGAAAAGTTGTACAGAAAGTTCCCCAGAAATGATGGACAGTTATCCTATGGTGGATTTATAAGAATTGGCAAGAAAAAAAATTTGGGATCAGAAGAGCAGAAGTCAAATACCCATCTCTGTCACTAACTCTTTGTATGACTTTGAGCAAATCATTTAGCCTGAGTCTCAATTTTTTCATCAAAAAAATCAGGGAGATATAAGTAAATGACTTTAAAGTCTCTTCTAGCTACACATCTTATTATTCAAAGAGCTGTACATAAAAATAAAATTAAAGAAGCATGGATGGGTTGCAATTTGCATTGCTGGGGAGAATATCCACTAAAATATTAAATTTCAATTAAAAAAAAAAAGCAAGAAACCTTAGGTCCTCCAAATGTCACTTAAACCTATTGAATCAGCAAAAGCTGAGCTAAGGAAGTCACTCTCTAAGTAGGAACATTTAGTTGGCTCAACTGAAAATTTCCTTCCAGACAATATGGACCTGGTCTATGCATTTTTAGCCAGAAGCAAATTGTGAGAAAGAAATTTTAAACTACTGAAAAGAAAGGGGCTAGCTGTGGAAACTTTGACTAGTACCTTTCCTGCAAGGGCAGGAGCCATGCTGCTCTAGCCATAAAACAACAGATTATTTCAGGGGGGAAAAGTCATGGGGGAAAAAAAAGAAAGAAACTCTATACTGTTAATTAATTTTGCAGAAACCCATCAGAAATAAAGGAAAAAAACTGAAAGTGGATTTTTTCCCATAGCCCCAAAGTAGAGAAAATGACATCTTTGCATACATTCTGCTCTCTCCAACTTCATATCACTACTGATTAAAGCCTGAAGGTCACAAATCTAAGGAGTTACCAACAAATAAAGAGCAAAGAGAAACAGAACAGGAGGTTAAAAAGAAACTCTGCACGTATGTGGAATGTAAACTCTCTAGTTCACCAATCCTTTAGCTGCTCAGAGGCACAGGGCACATGTGCTTCATTAGTTTTTCCAGCCTGGGAAACGCTGACATAGCCCTTGCTAGGTGAAGCTGATGCTGTTAGACGTGACAGTGAATGCCAAGTTAACCAGAGAACATTATGGGTTTTCTTTTATAGATTTGGTCTTTTATTAATGCTTCAATTAGCAATCTTTTTTTTTCCCTCTTAAAAACTAAAGTACATAGCTAAAAATTCTCCCTTTTAAAAACACAACACAAATACCTATTTTTCAGGCTTTCAAAGGACAGTAGGTTAGAGATCCTCATCTGAGATACACCCACTAACAACTTTGGAAAAGACATAATAGCTTAGGAAAGCAGTTCAATTGAGAATATTTCATTATACCTCTTCCAAGCTTGTTAAAATGGTATAATTGGGTCCTGCCTTCATTCCATTACTGGGGGAGAAAAAGTATCAAATCATCCTAGGACCTACTATGTGCACATTATTATTTTATAAGCGTTCTTCAGTCCTTAATAAATGTTTGTTGAATGAATAAATAGCCTACAGTTGTCTGATGAAGCCAATTAAATCATTTCCCAAAGCTTACAAAATGAAACCCAAGAAGTTTCATTCCATGCTTAACTTATCAAACAAAGGTCAGTCAAAGAAGAGTTTATCAGAAGGTTCATGTGCCTTATTCTTGTGAATAGAGTGGGGATAGACCAGATCTTATAGCCAAGAAAATATTTCAAAAGGTATTGCCCTGGTTAGAATTTTTTTTCCAGGGAAAATATTTTCCTGGGAATTAATTTATATGTGTTTGTTTTTCCCCACACTTCTTAAAACTTCATTCAAAAAACAAAGATATCCTCTAAATCTCTAAGATTTATCCTCTCCTATCCTCCCCCCTAGATAGGTCCTAGCAGGTGAAAAGATCTTTGGTTTAACTTTCAAACAATTTCAATATGTCATCTTAAAATGTTAATTAAAAGTAGAGATGAGTAAACAAAAGTAATAGATATTTTATTTATATTTTTATTTATTTAGAAAATTTTATAATAAAATAATATTTCCCTGAGATTTGTGGCTGGGAGTAGTATGCATTTCAATGATTTCACTGTCTCCAAAGAGAAAAGTTTAAGAATCCATCTATCAGAACAAATGCTCTAGGTTAAAGCAATTCACTATAAAGACACGGATGGCATATTATATGCCATATATCTTTATTGTATGATATATTATATAAGACTTAAAGTGACCAATGAAATTAGGTGGAATTGATAGGCCTTGTCCCATTTGGTACACATGTTCAATCATTCAACAACTATTTATTGTTTCATGAGCCAGAATTGTGCTAGGTAGTGAGACAGATATAAGTATAAAATGAGATATTATTACATCCTAATAAAGCTTAAGTTCCTTGGAGGCAGAGACCATATCATTTTATCTTTCTGTTTTCCCTTAATGGAATGCCTCACACTTAATAAATGTGTGCTGAATTTAACTGAATGATCTTTGTCCCCAAAAAGTTCATATAGTTTAGGTGAGGAGACAAAACTAATATTAAATTGTCAGGTGATAAAATTATGAAGTCTGAGTGAAACAGAAAGAATTCTAGTTTAGAGAAGATGGAAAATTTCATGAGAAGGGTGGGATTTGAACCAAATCTTAAGGATAAATAGGATTTAAAACAATCCAAACAGGAAGAAACAAATACCACAAGCAAATCACAGAGGTAGGTGGGTATAGCAATAGGTAGTCTTACCTGATTGGAGTTTCATAAATAGTTAAGAAGTAGGCAACAGCAGAAAACATAAGCTAGATGACAAAGATGAAATCATGCTGTGAATAATTTGGAAAACCTGACAGAGGAAAATGGGCTTTATGAGGAAGATGATAAGTTGCCACTATAAGTTCTTAAACAAGGAAATGACATGTTAAAAGTAACATTTTAGGAAGATAAACATGGCTGCAGTGTGTGAGATCAACTCGGAGATGGACATCAAGGCCAGGAGATCATGAGGAAAAACAGACACTAATTGAGACAGTAGGAGATAAGGGTTCAGGCTGAGATGGAAGCATTAAGAAAAATAAAGTATAAATGTAAGAAATGCTTCAAAGGCAGAAACAACAAGACTTGATAACAGATGGAGAATTTCCAGGGAAAGGGATGACCCTGACTTCTAAATAATCCTGGGGTTCATTGTTCCTATTGAATCCATTTGTCTATCTTTCTTTGTCATCTGTGAATAACACACAATCCCTTTCATTTCTGTAACTGAGGCAAAGCTGAGCAGCACCCGCTTATGTTTGAAACTCTTGTGACCCTCAGAAGATCCTTGAAAAGTTTTCTTTACCCTGCCCTTGAGAATCTCACTTGGGCTGGGAAAATAAAACCTATTTTTTCAAAATTGAACCAGCCCTACGCCTACAAATCACTCAGGCTGCTCCACCAGGTGATAGAATAAGAATAATATGATGGTTTGGGTATTCTTTTTTATTGAAAGTTTTTATCTAAAGAGGGAAAATATCTGTTAGTTTTATTTCCAGCTAAGCATTGTCATGTGATATAGATAACCTTAGCAAAAAGGAAGGAATACTTGCATCCCACATTAAAAGAAAAGAAATGCTACTCAAATTATTTTTGTTGTGGCAAAGAATTGGAAATAGAGTTGATGCCCATCAATTGAGGAATGGCTGAATAAGTTGTGGTATATGAAAGTAATAGAATACTATTGTTCTATAAAAAAATGATGAACAAGCTGATTATAGAAAGGCCTGGAAAGATTTATACTAACTGAGGCTGAGGGAAACAAGCAGAACCAGGAACACATTGTACACAATAACAGCAAGAATGTGTGATAAGTAACTATGAAAGACTTGATTCTTCTCAGAGGTTCAATAATCCAAAGCAATCCCAATTAACTTTGGAAGAAAATGCCATCTGTACCCAGAGAGAACTATGGAGAGTGAATGTAAATCAACACATGCCAAGTTCACTTTTTTTCCCTTTTTCTTCTGTTTGTTTTTTTCTCTCTGATTTTTCCCTTTTGTTTTGATTTTTCTCTACAATATGATTCATAAGGAAATGTGTTCTAAAAAAATTTACATGTATAACCAGAAAAATATACTGCTCATCATTTTCTCTGATTAAAATTACATTAATGGTGACTTTTTTCATTCTTGATCCCCATAGAAATGAGAGTGACAGGTTAATACAAATGGTTAGTACATGGTTCAGGGAAATAGGGGCCTGGGTTTTTAATTAATCAATGAATGAATGATCCTTTGGGTTTCATTTCGGATTCTATCATTACCTCATTGTGCAACCTTAGGTAAGTTATTTCATTTAATCCCTGGGCCTCACTTTTTTCATTTGTAAATGAAGTGGTTTGAATTAGATAATCTATTTATAATTTATGAGGTTATTATCATTAATGTGACCAATATTTTCTAAAAGCTGAGGGAGGAAGAAGCTGCAGGTCCTGAAGTGAGCCACCTTCCTGTCTCAGTTGCCTCATCTTTAAAATAGAGAAGTTGAACTAGGAAATGTCAGCCCTTTTCCAGCTCTAAATTCTTCATATTTAAATAACTGGCATCTTTTTCCAATTTTTTGACGTTGCCTTAAGTCAGAAGAGAAGCAAAAATCATTTTTCATTTGAATGCCAGTTACTGAGAACTTCACCAATATTCACCTGATGCTTTAGAAACAAATTTTCCCAAGAAACTTGTAGCTCTGTATTTTCATCAAAGAAGCATTTGTGTTGTGAAAATGAGTCATTTTTATTCTTGTCTTACCAGTTAATGCCAGCTAAAATAATGTTACTTTGTTTTTTTTAAAATGAGGTGAAAACTAGTGGATATTTATTTTAGCACTGGTGTACCTTGTGATTTCATGGTGTAACTATGGCTGTAGAAATTTCTCCACCAATGCAGATTATTCCTAATGGCAAGTGAGCTGTGGTTTGAGGCACTGAGATATTAAGTGACCTGTTCACACTCATGTGTCCAGCATATCTGATATGCATCTATTCTGATAATAAAGAGTAAGCAGGACATAGGGAGAGGACTAGGTCCTATAAATACCTAGCTTAAAGGCATAGCTATATCCTTGACCCAAGGGAACTAAAAATACACATATGTACAGACATATAACCTGATATCCTTTGGGTCTACTGAATGAGTGAGATATATCCTGAAACTGAAGTCCAAAAAAGAAAAAGCTTAAACACCATCTGCTCAACGCTGGACTCAATCCCAGGTGATACCAAAGATGGATTACAAAATCAATAGTTTACCTGTATCACAAACTGTGGGATTTTGGGAAGAAAAGACCTGAACAGACCTTGACAGTTAAGGACCTAATGGGATTATGTCCATCAACCTGAAGTAAATCCATGGATGGGTTGGCCATTCATGACTCCAATAACTAGCCTACAAGATAAAAAAAACATTTGAACATTTAAATCTAAATAGAAAATGTCTTCTATAGCACCTGGTATATATATTTTTAGGCTATTGAATCTCACAGTCATTAATGACAAAATTCATATGACATTGAAAAATATCCTAAGGGAATGTATGGTCTTGGGTTTTTGAGATATTGTACACTTTAACCATATCTTTGTAGCTGACCCCGATTAAAGGAGAAGATAAAACCTACAGGCTTAAGAAAGGCCAGGTTATCCCCTACTAACCTGAGTTTAGTTTGAACAGGGCTGATCCTAGAGAGAACCATAAGAAAGGCAAAAAAAATTTTTTTTCCAATTCTTCTCACTTCCTTTTTTAAGATGTTCTTCTCTTTCTCATCAGAGAACAATTTCATTATGTCATATTACAAAGAAAGAGAATTTAACAATCACTAATACCTTAATTCAAATTGTTAACACAGTTTAATACTGGGAAGCAGTGTGCTCAATGGAAAAAGCTCTAGAGTCAGTGCAATCTGGGTTCAAACCCTACCTGTGATGCTTTCTGTCTTGGGTACTTTACACTTGACTATTTTGGTTATCAGTTTTCTCATCTATTAAAGAAGGGAGTTGATCTAGATGGTATGCAAAATATCTTTTAGCTCCAAATCTAGAATGCTATGAATTTATGTTTACTTTCCCAGAAATATTTCAATTTTCAAAGAAGAACTTTGGGGAAAGATACCCAAAAGAATAGAGCTATATGTATGGAAATTTAGACAGCAATGACATGCAGACATCATTAGGCAAAAGAGCTGTCTAATGTGAAATAATCAGTTACTCTTCCTTTCAGTGAAGCTGGCTTTGAACTGGGAGAAGGAAAAAAACCTGATTAAGTGGTAAAATACTTCAAAGAAAATACACTAATCATTTCCCTAAGTATGGGCTGAAGGACAATAATATTCAAAATAATATTTAAATTAGAGCTCTATGAAGTCATACTTAGTAGTACTAACCCACTTATGAGGAAAAGAAAAAGCAGAAAAAATAAGGTACAATTTCCTTCTTTCCCATCTGTCCTCCTTATTTTCAAGCCTTACACTTTCATAATTTGGGTCTTACTCAGCAAAGCCAGATGTCCTCATGGCCCTTGGACAGCTTGAAGGGAGTCCAAAAGGGCAACTCCCTGCTGTTCAACAATGAAGGGGCTGAGATGACACAAGAAGGGTTCTTTCATTTATTTGAAGATAACAGTAGTTTAGCTGACTCCTAATGCACATGCCTGTCAATAGAAGGAAAAATGCACAAATGTACATCACATAGAATTTTTCTGACAGATGTGACTCCTGGTCCTGAGTGCTCTTCCTAAATGAACCTCACAAATTTACTTTTGTGTCACAAACTCCATTTAAATAGAAGAGCCCACCAACTCAAGAATCTTCTTCAGGGAATTTGGTTCTAAGAGTCTACAAATTTGTTAATAGTTGAAACACAAACCTGCTTAACACTGAGGAATTTGGTAGCTCTATGTGAGGGGCTTAGTTCTTTTATCATAGAATCAACTACTAAAATAAGATTAATGTCCACCTACAACACAAATGTCTGAGGGCAGTGAGCTGATTCCTGTGTACCCAAAACTTATGAAAATCCTTTGATGAAGAAGATTTTTTATTAGGACAATTATTTTAAAACAAAGAGCTTGGTTTTCTTCTAGAAATTAAAAAAATTCAGAGTACTTCAACTCCTCAATTATTCAAAAACAGTGTCGGTAGTTTACAAAGTATGGCAATCTGAAGAGGATGGGGATTGGGACAACAATTATAAATGTTTCTAAGCAATTATTCTTGTCTTCAGAGTATGGGCATGTCACAAATTAACCACATACAATGTAGAATGCAGTTAAGAGCCATAAGAAAGGTATAAAATTAAGAGAAAGAAGTATCTAGAAAATGGGGAAAGGTCTCATTGGAAGTAGCATTGATGCTGGGCCTTAAAGGAGTATTTTAGGCATCAAAGATTGGAGGGGATGGAAGATGTAAGGCAAAGGAGAAAAATTTAAACAATGACATAAAGACAAAGGGACGTGATGTAAGGGATTTGAAGTTGACTTTGTAAGCAGAGGGGAGCCTCTGATAGTTTTTGAGAATGGAAATGATTTAATCAGAGCTGCACAAGATTTATCTGCTAATAGGGCAAATTGGAATGGGTGAAAAAATAGAGAAGGCACCAGTAACCCAATTAAGAAGTAATGAAGGACTGAACATGAGTGGTAGTATCAGGAATGAAATAGAAATGAGAGCTATTTGGAAATAAGAGGAAATTGGACTTAAGTGACTAATAAGTTATGTTGTTACACTGACAAAACTAGGAAAAGTAAGAAGCAACTAGTGTTGGGAGGAAGACTCTATCTAGCCAGATTAAATTCAAAGTGCAAAATGACATTCCAGAGAAATGCCTATCAGAGGCAAAAAATGAAAGACTAGAAATTTTGAAAGATATAATGATTAAAGATACAAATTTAGAAAGTATCCCAAGTGAAGAATAATGAATGCTTAGAGCAAAGGTATTCTTAACCTAATGCCCTCAAACTTAAAAAAAAAAAAAAAAATTCTGATAGCTGCATTTCAATTATGTAATTGTCTTTCTTAATAATTTAATTGACTTTGTATGTTTAAAGACATTATTCTGAGAAGGGGTTCAGAGGTTTCAATAAATAGTGAAAGGGATCCACAATCTACAAAAAGGTGTAGAAATAAAAGCAGGAGAATACAATGTCATGAATATTTCAAGAAAAGTGACAGTGCACAGACACCTGGGAATCTGGAGGCTTAGGAAAGATTACTGAATTTGCCAGGATGTCCCTGATTACCTAGAAGAGCTATTTTATTAGAGAGCCAGAGTGGAAAGGAAGGAGAGTAATACACATAAATATCTTGAGAGAAATTTGGTGGTGAAAAGAAGGAAGCAGGTCAGCTGGTAGTTCCAGGGGGTAGAAATCCAAAGACTTTTTTTGTTGTTGTTATATTTTGAGGATACCTAAAAATCTGAAGACTAAGGAAGAAGGGAGACGAATTATAGCTACAAGAACAGGATAATAATTGCTGGAGTCAAGTCCTAGAGGAGACAGAAGAGAAGATTAAGGATATGTGTGGAAGAATTAAGCTGTGTGAAGAGGAAAGATCCATCTGCAACTGAAACAAGAAAAAGTGTGGAGAATAAAGGGATGAGGAAATATTAAAGTAGAAGAGAAGGAAGTTGAAGATGCTTCTCAATAGATACCTTGATAATTTCAGAAAATAAAGGAATTTATTACCTGGCATTTTAAAAACTATATTGAAAACCTAAAACAGTACATTCATTCAGCACTGAGAGTACTGTGCACATTGTAAGTGCTCAGTGAGGGTTTACTGAGTGAATTTGCATTCCAGTAACAGAGGATCACAAATTTACAACTAGAATGAACCTCATCTTCTATTCCAATCACCCTATGTGTCTGATAAGGAAATTAAGGCTCAAAGACCTGTCCAAGATCACATAGGTTCCAAGAGGCAAATTGAGATGGAACAAATATTTTTCTGACTCCTTCTTTCCATTGTGTCAAGCTTCTAATGGAATTACCCTCTTCTGATGTTCATGATGTATGCAGTTAGGTAGTGCAGTGGATAGAATGGCAGGTCTGGAGTCAGGAAGACATCTCCCCGAGTTTAAATCTGCCTTAGGAACTTGTTAGCTATGTCACCTTTGGCAAGTCACTTTACTCTAGTTACCTCAGTTTCCTCATTTGCAAAATGAGCTAGAGAAGGAAATGACAAACCATTTCAGAAACTTTGCCAAGGAAACCCAAAATGGAGTCACAGAGAGTAGGACACAATTGAAGGAAAAAAAAAACTGTGATGAATAGTGAATTAATATTATTATATAAAACTATCTTCCAATTTTGTTCATGTCTCTCTTCTGATTACTTTCCATGAGATAGAATTACATCTGTATCACTTCTGACATCTCAGTATTCCTTCATTTTCAACTTTACCCTGGAAAAAAATACCACAGTTCTATTTGAAATTCTGAAATTGTTAGGCACCACAAAACAAATATTTTCCACTTTAAAGCACTAAAGAAATCACAGCTTATATAATCAGTAATTGATTGTTCCATCTAAAGGCATTAAAATTTTTTCCAGATTTCTCAAATTGTCTTTTGAAGGCTTCCAACAACTGCTCGCCCCCACCTCATTTCTCATTACTCTACAACTCCTGTCCATTACTCCAAGTCTCTGATCTCTTTCAAAACTTAATCCCCTCAAAAACACTGCCCCCCACTTAATCCACCATCAGCACACTTATCCATTATTTCTCATGCTCTCAGCATTTGTTTGAAGAACACATATTTGCAATCATTAATATGTGCCTTTGTAAGTCATACAGTGAATGTGTCCTATCCTTTCAAATATTCTTAACCCCTTCAAGGTCAAGAATGGCTCCATTTCCTTTTTTTTTTCCCCTTTCAGTTTTTCCAACTGTATAAAATGAAGTATTTGGAATGTGTATATTTAAGGCCTTTTTCAGGTTCAATGTTTTATGACCTTGTATAATGTTTTACACATATTAGCCCTTCCTCCTCTTTTCTTCCTATTAGATTTCTTCAGATCCAGCTAAAATCCTACTTTCTAGAAGAAGTCTTTCCCAAGTCCTCTTACCCCTAATGCCCTCCTGATTATCTCCAATTTATCCTGTGTCAACTTGGGTTTTACATAGTTGTCTGCATGTTTTCTCCCTCACCAGGTCATGAGTTTGTGTCCTTAGCATTTCTTCATAGGTGACACACAATAGGTGACAAATGTCTGATGGGCCAGAGTTCTCAAACACTAAAAGAAAAAAAAATAATAATATGGATTCTATCTTTCAGATACCTACTTCTCTATCAAAGAAAGAACACAAATTTTTCTCCTTGGGTAAAGGAATGAGAAATCTCTTCTTGCAGATTTCATAGAAAATATTTTTTTCATATCCCCACCATAATGGTTATAAATCCATATGTGCCATATATGTTTATATGGTTTAGTCACATATCAGATTTTAACTGCTATGCAACAGTAACTTGCAGTTCTCCTATTTGGTCCCTATATTTTGGTGAGAGGAACCCTAAGAAAATTCTTCAGATGAGGAGGGGAAAAAAAAGAAAATACATATGCCAAAATCTGCATATTTTTTTCTCTCAGACATCTGTGAATCCATAAGTTCTACATGGTAAGCACTCAAAGGAGCAGGAGTCAGCAACTTTTGAAAAGGGGCTTGTCAAGAAGCTGACTTTGCCCCTTCTTCAGGAAAGGTGAAAAAGAAATTAAGTTCCTCTGGCCACCTGGCAAGCAGGAGAGTGTTATTCAGTATTAATATGGAACCTGCAACACCTTTCAGTAACAACCTCCACTGTACTAGCTAATAACAAGTCAGTAGATACCATGAACAATTTTTGCAAAGTAGTAGAAGAAATCAAACTATGACCTAGAGGAAGGATAACAAATTGAGAAAACCCTCAGAACACTGGGGGAATAATAAACAGAGGTAACATCAATTTAACATCCCAAGAAAAATTGCTCTTACTCTAGGGTTAAACGAAAAAATAATGACCTGAGACTCAAATCTGGTCACTGGCAGGTCTCATTTCACATTTTCTTCCTCAACAATAATGTGTAAGAACGTTAGAATGGAGAATAGCACAAAAAAAACTTCCTAATGTTAGTAACTAAAAGATTTTGCATTTTGCATATATAAAATCATACCACACGCACACCCCCACACTCCTACACACATTTATCAAGTTTATCTTCTCCCTATTCCTTTCCACAAGAGCTGAGATAGTAGTTGTTTTGGTGCCAAAGAAACATCCAAGAAAATTTGACTGCACTTCCATTTGGCAGAGCTGAGCTGGCTCGGAGCTAGAATTCTGGGTTCATTTTTCATCCTATGGCTTACCCCTGGGCTGTCATTAGCTTCAGAAGGGTCACCAGTTTAACAGAAGAAGATAAGTTCTTACCTGCCTGCTACTGGAAATCAAAAACATGGAGACCTTCCTCCTTTCCAGGAAGACTTTGAGAAAGTTCAGAAATGAAAAAACCTTGACACCTGCACTACTACTAGAATTACAAGATTGCCCAGATAAATAGAAACCCAGTTTCATCTGTATGTCTTTTCTCTGCCCTTTAGCCTTTACTTTGTCTTTAACAATAACCATACAGCCCATGCTATTTTAATCTTCATCAACAGCAGTATCTTCCAGAAGTTCCTCATTCTCTTTGACACTGTTAATCACTCTTTCCGTCTTGATAATCTCTTCTCCCCAGGCTTTCAGGCACCATATTCTCATAGTTCTCTTTCTATCTGTCTAACTACTACTTCTTTGTCTCCTTTGCTGGATCCTCTGCCAGATGACTCCTAACAGCACATGTCCCTCAGGATTCTGTCCTGGGTCTTCTCCTCTCTCCAGTTCCCATGGATTTAAATATAATTCCTATGCTGATGATCCTCAAATCTACCTACCCTGACCCAAACTCTCTCTTTACCCCCAATTCAATATCTCCAACTGTCAGATATATTAAACTGTATGTCCAGTAGATACTGGACTCAATATAATCCAAAACACAATTATCTTTCCCCTTTAACCACCCTTCTCCAAAGTTCCCTGTTATTGTAGAGGATAACACCATCTTTCCAGTTCTCAGGTTCACAATTTAGGATTCATTTTGGATTTCTTGCTATCTCTCACACTTCTCTATATCCTTTGCCAAAGTCTATCGATTTCACTTTGCATCATCTTACCTATGTGCACGCTCCTCTCTTCGGACAAAGCCTTCATTACCTCATCCCTGGATTAGTGTGCAACAGCCTGTTAGTTGGACTGCCTGCCTCAAGTACCTTCCACTCTAATCCATACTCCATTCAGCCACAAAGAGCTAAAGAGCAGGTCCAGTCATGTCATCTCCCTACTCGATAAACTCCAATAGGTTCTTATTGGATCCAGGAATGTTTTGTTTGAGATTCAAAGTTCTTCATAACCTAGCACATTCCAACTTCCCAGTCTTCTTACTAGTGTCCTTTGACCTAGTGATACTAGCTTTCTGGCTACTCCACAAATAAGACACTCCATCCTCTCAGCTCCAGGCATTTTCTCTGGCTTATCCCCCATACCTGAAATTGGCTTCCTTTAAGTGTCAAATAAAACCCCACTTCATACAAGGAACCTTCCTCAATTCCATCCCTCATTGATTCTCTTCAATTTATCCTTTATACAGCTTACATTATACACATCTGTTTACAAATTATCTTCCCCACCCCCATTAGACTGTAAACTTTTTGAATACCCAGTACCTAGCATGGTACTTGGCACACAGTAGATATTTATATAAGACTTTACAGTTACAAAGCACTTCAGAAAGATCATCTCATTTGGTTCTTCACAACTATCTTAGGAGGTATATAAAGTCCCCAAGAGGTTAAGTAACATGCACAGAGTCACAGTTAATAAATGGCTGAACAGGTGTACAAACTCAGATTTAAAAAAAAAAAAAATTTCAACAGTATCTTATTTTTCCCAATTACATGTAAAGATAGTTTTCAACATTCTTTTTTGTAAGATTTTGAGTACCAATTTTTTTCTTCTTTACCTCTCCCTTTCCCAAGTCAATAAGCATACACACACACACACAAAATCATTTAAAACATATTTCCATATTAGTCATGTTGTGAAAGAAAAGTCAGAACAAAAGGGAAAAACCATGACAAAGAAAAAGCAAACAGCATTTGGTCTACATAGTTCTCTCTCTGGATGTTGATGGCATTTTCTATCCCAAGTCTTTTGGAATCATCTTGGATCATTGTATTGCTAAGCAGAGCTAAATCTATCATAGTTGGTTGTCACACAATTATGCTGTGTATAATGTTCTCCTGGTTCTGTTCATTTCACTAAGCATCAGTTAATGTAAGTTTTTCAAGGCTTTTCTGAAATCACTCTGCTCATCATTTTATATAGAACAATAATATTACATTACATTCATATACCTTAACTTATTCAACCATTCCCCAATTGATGGGCATCCATTCAATTTCCAACTCCTTTACTACCACAAAAAGAGCTGCTGTAAACACTTTGTAAACCCAGATATTGAGACATCGAACTCAGTGCATTTTCCTGTACTAACTACAATATCCTCTCAAAAGCTAAAATTACTTCTTGAGGATACCACTAAAAAAAAAAAAAAAAAAAAAAACAGCCAACTCTCTACACAGGAATCTTTGAAATCATCTAGTTTATCCATGCCCTTTATTTAGATGAGCAAAGTGAGGTTGAACAAGTACTGAAATCCAGGACCACTGAATTTAAATCAAATGCTTTTAACATATCAGGGAAGGACATAGCTCACTGTCCTTATTTGCTGTTGAAGTAAAAATATCTGCCACTATCAAAATTCTGATACTTTCTGAGTGCAAAGGAAAGAGCCAGAATATGGACAAATGTTTTTTAGTCTTGAAACACAAGAAATTGACCATCAACATATGATAGCAAACAATTTATATTATCTAAGAGGAAAGCGTTCCTATTTGTGAAAAGAATCTCAACAAACATTCCTTTTTGAAATATTAAAATGTCACTAATCTAGACAATAGAATAGTTTGAGGACATATTATCACATTCTTCCACTCCTTTTTATCCAAATTTCTCTTTTCCCAACTTTCCAAATGCTAGCATTTAGGCATTCTGCCCACTGACTTTAGCATTTAGGAGAAAAAAAAATACCAGTTTTGAGAACAAAATTCACCCAAAACAGCTACCAACCAAAGTTGCCATGTGAGTCTTTTATTTTGTTTGCCATGCTGAAGCTAAGTCAAACATCCTTCTTGTTCAGAACACACATTTCTCGATCACTCTGTTTTGTCGTCCCCTGGCTTTTTAGTATATCCTTTCAGATTGAACTGAGTGGTGTGTAGAGCTGAGTAAACTACTTTAAAATGTTCATGTAGATTAGGTAAATAATTGGAGAAACAGTAAAAAGGCAATGATATTTGAGGGCCAATGCTGCAGATCTCTGTAAGTTTAGTGTTTTCAATTTTAAATCTTGCTGTGGCCTGGAGTACAGATGAGGAACTACACAGTGTTCCTTCTGTTTGGGACATTGTGTATATCTAGCATTCTTGTCCAAATGACTTGGTATCCTGGTGATAGGTACGACGGGTTACAGCACTGGAAAGTTGCAGCTAACAGGTATTCAAAAAAAAAAAAAAAACAATTCAACTTCAAGGCTAGAGAGAAAGAAAATGTTTCAAAAATCTAGATTTTTGTTTTTAAAAAATAGGGTTAGGTGAGGGCATTAGAACAGGTAGCTTATAACCAAAAGAAAAGAAGAAAAGCAAAATGGTATCATGTTGCTATGTATTAAGTACAACTAACTCTATAATGGTAAAGAAGAAAAAACAAAACTGATCTCTGTTTCAAGGGTCTAAGAAATCTAAGAAATAATTAAATACAATTCAGATATCTGCTGTGAGAAATGGGAAAGCTAATATATGTTGTTTTTTTAATGTTTTGAATGTAATTAAATAGCTCACCAATGAAATCATTCTTAGCATTATTGTAATACTCCTTGGTCTATCCTTTTTACAAGAAGCAGAATATCTCCTTTAGTCAGATACTTTCTATGTGGGGGACATAGATAGATAGATAAACAGACAGACAGACATCTCTATATGTTCCTTCTATTCCTAGAAGGGGACGGGGGACTTGAAACAATCAGAAATTATCAAAGTCAGTGCTGATATACTGATGGCAAGGGGGAAATATCTGCCTTTGTTTTATATTTACATATTTAAAAGTTTTCAAATCTTGCCTCATTTGATCCCATTAATATCCAATTTACAGATGAGCAAGCAAACACTAAGAGTTCAAAAACTTGTCCAAATTCATACAGCTTCCTAAGAATAGTTTTAAGATCCCCGATTTTCCCATTATATGATGCTATTCGTACAACTCTTGTTCCCTGTCCAGAATGGAGTAGAACACACTGATCAGAGAAGGTACTATAGCTATCCTTTCATAACACAAAAATAAGCTTTACAAAGAACCCTTTTTGAAAGGTTACATCCATCACCTTTCCTGTCAAGATCCTTATTTGAATCTCTTGAAATAACCTTCACCCTTTTCTTAATAGAGTAACCAGAATCAGATTAATTTATTATCTACAAAATTCAATTATCATATGTTTTGTGACATGACTCCTGTCATCAAGGAACCTCCAGTCAAAAATATGCACGCATCCCTCATACACAGAAACATGCTTTCAGGAGGGATCTTAGGGAAAAAAGTGTGATGGCTAAGAATTCTTCAGGTCAAGACCACATGATGTCACAACCCCAAACCTGACAAATCCAGACCTTTATCTACCTTCCAAAACAGTAAAAAATTTCAGAAAGTCATAGAAAGCAACACAGTAATTTATCTACTTGAATTCCTTTGGTCTGTAAAGCTCTTCATAACCTGGCCACATTCTACTTTTCTAGGCCTCTTTCCTTCCACTGCTTTATGTACAGTTCCTTGCACAAAACTCCTCCATATCTCCTGTCTTTGAACTTCTTCCATGGACAGTCCCCCTGAATCAAATGCTCAAATATGCTCACTTCCCCTGGCTTCCTTAAAGATTCAACTCAAGGGGCAACTAGTTGGTGCAGTGCATAAAAAAACCAGCCCTGAAGTCAGGAGTTCCTGAGTTCAAATCTGGCCTCAGACATTTAATACTTACTAGCTGTGTGACCCTGGACAAGTCGCTTAACCCCAAATGCCTCAAAAAAAAAAAAAGAAGGTTCACCTCAAATTCCACATTCTGCAGGATGTTTCTCCCAGTCCCCCAAGCAGATAGTAATTTCCCCTCAGATCTACCATGATATATATCATGCATGTCCTCATTATCTTTATATTCTCTCTCTTAAGTATTTGGGTCTCCTTTTCAGTAGAAACTATTCCTTGCTTCTCCTTATACTGCTAGTATCACGCATACTGCCTGGTGCATAGTGAGTGATTTGTGAAATCTTATGGACCAATCATAATAATAAATATCTGTATGTATCTATACATTTCAAAAATTAAAACGAGTAAGATCTATGCTCAGAGCTGACTCTCACGTAATGCTCATCATCATTGTAATATCTTATAATAAATATTCCTCTGGCACCATAAGTTTTGGAAAGCACATAACCAATATTATTGCATTGCATCTTCATGACAATGCTGGTAGGTAGGTGTATTATTATTAACTCCATTTTACAGATGACAAAATTGAAGCAGGCAATGCTCAAGATCACAAGCTTATGGGTATCTGAGGCTGGATTTGAACCGAGGTCCTCCTGACAAAGTTCAGTGCTCAATTATAACACCTGAAGGAATCATCTTAATCAGTCTTAACTTGTCCCAATCCAAAACTCAGTCAAGATGATCACATCACTTTAAAAAAATGTAGACTTCTTTTCTTTTCTTCCCGATTTTAAAATGCACCAACCAGAGATAAGGATCTCTTGGCATAAACTTTACAACAACCCCAAAGACCCAGACTCTTATTTGTTTCTTCTACTGCCATCCAAAGTCATTTCTATGCACATACATCCTTATCTCTACTTGTCTACATTTTTAACCTTTTATGTTTGGTCTCCCTGAGGTTCTGTATTGCATCACCTCAGATTTAAGGAGCTAGCTTGAACGCCATCTATCCTACAGCACCACACCCCACATTTCCCATGCATTGTGCCAAACTCTGAATACCAATGATGAAACATAAAAGTATACCAAGATTCTTTAGTGAGTGTTCCTGCAGCCCCCGAGCGAACGTTCTAAAGTAGCTGATAGTCAAGACACTTTAGATTAATATAGAGCTGGTTTTCCTAAGAACTTTCCCAGAGATCATCTCATTTTCTGCACCATGCCCTATGAGGAGGTACTGAGAGACAGGCTGTAGAGCATGAGCTATTACCTCTTTTTACATCAAAAAATCCCATTCTCTAAGAAAAGAAACTCAGGAGGCACAACACCAGTGCATCATCCATGGATACATCAGCTTCTGGTCTAAAGATCTCTATGGTCAGCTATTGTTTGGCAAAAGTTCAAAACCTCCTCAATTTTAAGATGTCCAGCCTCCAAGTGCTGAGTTGGAGCCTGTTCAGCATTAATGGGCATATGTTTGTGGACTCTGGATGTGAAAAACAAACATGCCAGCACACTGCTCTGAGGGACCATGTCAGGGATTAGTATCATATTAACTTTAATCCTGCAGCTGGCCTGGCCAAGGAACTCCCACTGGAGTCCAGGGGAACCATGCATGAGGTCTCTGGAATTCTGGACAAGACTAAGTTTTCTCCCAAATGATCTTAAAATCCAAGGAATCACACCTGTCTAATTATAGTTGTTTCATTTTTTTTTTTAAGGTTCAACAAAAAAAACCTTCAAGTTCAATCTGATTAACACTGCCATTTTTGGCAGACCCTGGCTTCTACAGCAATTTATTTTTGTTGAGTGAACTTGAATAATATAGTACAAATTAAAATCAGTCTCTTTTTCTATAATTTTTCTTAGATAAAGGGTCATTATAATCTCTCTCTCTCTCTCTCTCTCTCTCTCTCTCTCTCTCTCTCTCTCTCTCTCTCTCTCTCTCTCTCTCTCTATATATATATATATATATATATATATATATATATATACTCTATACCAGCAGGGGTCCTCAAACTACGCCCGTGGGCCAGATGCAGCAGCTGAGGATGTTTATCCCCCTCACCCAGGGTTATGAAGTTTCTTTATTTAAAGGTCCACAAAACAAAGTTTTTGTTTTTACTATAGTCCGGCCCTCCAACAGAATGAGGGACAGTGAACTGGTCCCCTATTTAAAAAGTTTGAGGACCCTGCACAGTATACTCTAAAGAGGATATATATGTATATATACATATACATTATGTATAGATGTATATAGCATCTATATATGTAAATATATTTATACATATATACATATATAAAATCAAGTATCTAATTCTTAGGAATTTAATGGTATCTATAGAAATGAAAATTGTTGGTATTCATAGCTTGGTACACATACAAACAGAAAGCCTAAAATCCAAGGTCATTCAAAAGTCCCAAGATTACCTAGCATCATCTGCTGCAATAGAACCCCCTCACTCCACACTTGCAAATTTTTTGTATGGTTGTTCTCATGAAGAAATACACTTCTTAGCTTTCTTGGCACACAGCACAGTTGAAAATAAAATGAGCTCCTCTGCCTATTTCCTGTCTAAGCTGTTCTAGGTCCAAGTAAATTTGTATTAATGGTTACTATGCTAATTACTGAGTGCCTTCCAACAGCTTGAAGAATTTTTTTTTTAATCAATGGAATAATTATAACTAAATTTCCTACTATTCAAGTTAGCCAACCTATTTCTTAGGTCAACTTTTTTTTTCTTCTTACCCAACACTAATAGTACCAGTTTTCCTGCATAGCCAAGTTCCTTCAGCTGATGCTGATCCCAATCCTTCCATGTTATCTCATCCCATCTTTCATGAATCTTTTTTTGTATTTTCCTATAAACACTTCCATTCAGGTGTTGAATAGAACAGCAAATGGAGATTTTGCCATATCTGGAACTTTTCAAAAAGAGGCCAGATGACCGTCACATTTTTAAAATGGAAAACATGTCAAACAGTGATTTCAGTAAAAAAAAAAAAAAAAAAAAAATGAAAATCCAAAAGTTTTACAATGTCCTGGTCAGGTAACAATTTAAGTAAAGTAGTGTTGAGGCTCTTTTCAATTCTCAGATTCTGCAAATCTGTGACATCTTCCAAAGAAAGATCTACCCAAAAGTCACGAAGCACTGTTCATTTAAAAGTGGAAATTAATTTAAGGGAAGACAATGCAATTTTCCCTTTGCTGGCATCAGACCTAATTTCTTCCACTAGCCTTTGGGAAGAGAGGGGCCTCAGACTTTCATGTAGTGGGGGATCAAATAGGGAGGAACAATTACATAAAAGGAATGTGCTGTCCTTGAACTCTCTAAAACCCTCTTATCATAGGTCCCCCACCGTAGAGGCATCTACAGGCCTAATGCGCCTGTTAAGTTCCCATGGAAACACCCAAGCCACAGCTCTCCTTACCACATTTCTATTGCCATTCTTTTTTCCCTGGCCTTCACACAGCCCAAGCATGTTGCTCATGTTAAGACCTATCTTGTTTTCTCATATTATTACTATAGGAAAATAAAAGGATTGCAGAAAATCTAAGACTTTTTTTTAAGTTATTCTGCAAAATTAAAAAGAACATCTGAGGAAAAAAGAACAAGGTTTTATTTATTCACTTTTTAAAAAATTGGCATCTAAATATTATGCAGCTTTATAGAGTGCTAGACTTGGACTCAGAAAGATTTGAATTCAAATCCTCCCTCAGACTTTTATTAGCTGTTTGATTCCAGGAAAATCATTTAATCTCTGTCCACCTCAGTCTCCTCTTCTATAAAATGATACTAATTTTTTTAAATGGCACCTATATTACAGGGTTGCTATAATCAAAAGAGATAATATATGAAATATTTTACAAACTTTAAAGAGCTTAAATTTTAGCTAGTAAATTTATTTACTTCAACCCAAATATTTTTTGGGACCTGAGCATAGCTTATCCCAACTATACAGGATGATTTAAAACAAGTGACTTGCTTCCTCTTTAAAAGTAGCTCTCCAAGACTTTACAATATTAGTAAAACATGCTCCAGGAATGTACTAGGTAGCTTAACAGCTAACAATCATCTCATTTCCTCTGTTGCTCTGCATTTCCTCGTTCTCCTTAGATGAGTACTAGCATGGACTTTAAAAAAAATAAAAGAAAGAAAAGAAAACATTTAAGGGTAACCATGAAAATCTGCAACCCAGACTCCCTTTTATTGTTTCCCTTTCCTATCAGTGCCTGTAATGCCATGAATCTCTCTGCTGTTTTTCTGTTTAATGAAATTATGACCATCTGAAGACTTATACTTTTCCAAGAAAGTTGAAATGCTATACATTAAGCTGCTATTTAAAATGTTCATAGGAACAACCAAAGACTTAGAGAGATTTGATTTATTTACATCAAATACATAAGAATGAGATTGTTACAAGTCATTTTATATTGCCAGAAAATATTTTATATTTTTCCTCCATATTAAAGGTCACCTAATGTACAAATTTAGGACTTGTATAGTCATTCTATTAATAGGTTTTTAAAAAACAAAGGGGAAAGAAGGAAAAAGGACAAAAGGCAGTCAACTCTCTCTAAATATTGTAGTGTGCGTGTGTGTGTGTGTGTGTGTGTGTGTGTGTGTGTGTTTACTGATCCATCCTTAAAACAATACTATATAAAACAAACAAAACAGGATGGGTGTGTTGGGGCCTTAAGAAATTTGGCAAAATTCTCTCATGATGCTTCCACTACAATATGAATTATTACAAAATCAGGCAGTGATTGAATCAGCATGTCAAGCTATAACATGTTCAGGAAACACAGGCAATTTAAAAGCATGGGAGTCAGGGGGAATAGACTCTTGTGAAATTAAAATAATAATAATAATAACTGGCTAATTTTATACCATAAGACAAAATCTTTCATACTCAATCTGTATTTTGAATAAATTAAGAATTTTTTCCCTTTTTGTAGCTATATTAGCCTAAGAAACACTTTATAATAAAGGGCTTTTCAGTACATTTTACATCTAGTAAGAAATGTTTATTCACTAATGGAGGCAGAATTGTTCAGTGCATAGAGCACAAAATATGAATTGATCCTGGGCAAGTCATTTAACCACCATGTCTCTGTTTTCTCAACTTAAATGAGAATAATAATAGCATCTACCTTCACAAGATTGTTTTGAAAATAAAATGAGATACAGCATTTTACAAATCATAAAATATTATTAAATGCTAGTTAACGTTATTATTCTTATTAAATTAAAACTAATACCAACCAGAATGCTTTTTATTACATTGTGACACATATAACATAAAATGTTTTGCATCAAAGACCCTCAGATCTCTTCTTTCAGACAGTCTCAAGACATTTAAAATGTAGCAAATGAGTTTCTGTTCATTTAAAAAACCAAGTACAATGATACTGAGTGTTTAAAGCTTTGCAGGAATATAAAACAGATGGAGGAAACTGACACTAGACTCTTAAAAAAAAATCACCATTCCAATTTAAACAGAGTTCAATTAAAGTTACATTGGTTCCTAAAATGATTCATTCTGGCAATTAAAGAAAAACAATTTTTTTATGATTTTATGATTTATGATTTATGATTTAACAAGATCTGATATCCCCTCATTCAGATGGAAGCTGGTTTTCTTATGCTAGCTGATCATCAGAATTGGTACCTGTTAAGAATCTATAGACATAAGACATCTTAAAGAATCTTCTGTTTTGAGATTTCTTGAAATATGTAATCCAAAACACATATTTGAATAATCATACCAACTTACAATGTATTTAAAACAACTTTTAAAGTGCTTTCACATTCATGAATTCATTAGATAGTTGTAAGAGTCCTATTAGAGAGAACATTATCATTCTTATTCCATAAAAGAATAATAATTAACCAAGATGAATAGACTGTACAAGTTCACATTGAAAATTAGTGGCACACTAGGAACCACAGATGGGTCTAAGAGTTTCTCTAAGATACCATGCTGTTTTTTTTAAAGATCGAGCTCAAGATGATTTACCATTTGGACTAGGGATGAACAAATTCTACTTTATAATTAGTAATTTTTCAAAACTGATTCCCTAGGATAGATTGTATTTTGGAAATTATATAGTGTTTTCAAATATCCCAAATCACCATTCAATCCAAAAGTCTTTGTCTTTAAACAATCTTGTCATGATATTCTGTATGGATAGAAATAAAGGAATGTCAGAATCACTAGAGAAGAAAAATTATAATTAACCCCAAATTGGAAGGGAAAGATATATAAAATAGCACATTACTGATGACAATTTGTATTTGAAAAATGATGCAAAAGACATTATTATGGATAAAAACAACTAGACTTGTGACTTAGTTAGAATGAGAAAATACATACAGGCAGTGCAAGGGGTATCTCAAGACACTAAAAGAGCAAGAGGAAGTCTTCATGCTTTGAGTAAAAGTTGGGGGGAGGGGTAGTGAGAGGTATGTACAAGAATTGTATATCATAAACAATCATGGAGGGGGTGGGATTTGTACCCATTGTAACACTCCTATCTTCTACTGTATCAGTCCATTTCATCTTCAAAACATTCCCTAAAAGACTAGAAGCAGCATTCATGATTTTTGTTTTTAGCACCATATCCATCCATCCATGGTAGGGAAAGCAAAAACTGTCCTTAGAAGAATCATTCTTCTATGGAACCCTGGTGAATCAAGTAATCTCACAAACACTAAAGGATCAGATGAACGAATCACTCAATTTCTAGGGTGACTGTGTTCCTTGAGAAGTAAAACCATCCAAAATAAACAGCAAAATGATGGGGGAATTTCATCTTTAAAGGGAATTTATGCCATCAACTCAACAAAAGTCATGTGCTCTGATATTCGTGTTTTTTAAAACAATGGCTAATTCAAAAGTCTAAGGAAAGGATGGAAGATAGGAGGGAGAGTTAGAAAATGAACAGTCACTTGCAATGCAGGATCATTCATGACAATATCCTATAACACTAAATTCTAACTCTGCCCATTTTGGCCCCTCTCTACTGAATTAAATTGAGCAAAATTTTCCATTTGAGAGCCAGACTACTTGAAGAATAGCAGAACTAATACAAGGAAAAATACTAGAAGGGAGAAGGGCCTGGACCTTGCCAAATAAAAACCTAATAATCACATTTAGAAGGAGTTCAGGCTGACCTGAAGATTCATCTTCTGACCTCGGGGTGGGTAGGTCACAATTTCTTAATTCCCTCAGAGAAACTGAAGATCACCACACAAGGCCATTTAATCTGTGGCAAGAGAAAGATTATTTCTTCACCATCATTTGGTATATCTGAACTTTGAGGGGGGAAAAATACTGTGATTGCTCCTTGGAATATTTGTTTTCAGTCACATTTTTAAAACTGCATCAATATGGATTAAAAACCACATATAGAATTATAGAATAGTAAAGTTGACACTCACTAGTTGTGCTACCACTAACCAAGGCACTTCACTGCTATTACCTTTATTTTCCTTCCAAGTAAAATGGGAATGAGCAATCTCAGAGAGTTATTGTGAGATTCAAATAAGGATGTATATAAAATATTTTGCAAACTTCAGAGGCCTAAGTGTCAGCTGCTGTTACTATTATTATAAAATTCAACCTTGTCATTTTATAGATCAGAAAACTGGAACTGAGGCAGGTAATATATTTCCCTCTGTCCCCAATCCCAACTAGCTAGGATGCAAAGGCCACTGTTCTTTCCATATCCTGACACTTCAATCCCTGATGTCATCCATGCTTCAACCATTAAATATTGTTTGCAAAGACTGAATTAAAGAAACCTCTAATTTCCACACACAAAAAAAGATAACAAATGTTGAAAAGCAGCATAGTGTAGTAAAAGTATAGTGAAAAGAATAATGTATTTGAAGTTGGATGATCTGGATCACTTCTATGAATCTGGGCCAGCCTCTGTCCTGTTCTGGGCCTTAGTCTCTCCAGCTAGAAAATATACAATGTTCTACTTCAACCTTTGATTCTATGATTCAAAAATAGGATAGATTAAGAGCTAAAATTCCCTTAATGGAAAAAAAAGGGGGAAAGTCATATCATTTCAGTGGTCCCTGGCAAATACAAGAAAAAAATTCATTATTATTAGAATTTCTCTAGGATATGATCCTTTGGCCATCTTCTGGAGTCAGAGACATTCCCAGTCAGAAATTTCCAATCAGAAATTTCCCCAATATCTAAGTCATTTCCAAGATTTGAGAGATTTACTCCTAGCAATCCAATCCCGGCTAAATCTATATAGTATTCTATAATAAAAACTACCAATGTATCCCAAATAGAGTAAACTACACCTTTCTCCCTTTACATTAGTCACAAAACATGTCAGCACCTATAAAGAAAAGAAAAATGAATTACCACCAGCAAGAAATGAACTATTAATTAGTTCATACTTTGTTCAAACATCTATGACCAAAGTCCCAGTCTACTGGAGGATACAAATTTAATTCTCAGAACTGTCACATACACCAGTGTTTGGGTATGAAGCAAGAACCTGGGCCAGGGAGAATAAGAACAACCAACTTGTGTTCATGTTAAATATATTCAAATGAAATTCAATGAATTTTCTGCTTTAGTCATTTTCAAACAGCTGTGTTAGGTGAATTTCCAGACAGACTAGAGGAACAGCACCAAATATGTGAGCTAACTGTGTAAGTAGGAAGAAGCTAATTGGGACTATGAGGAATATTTACTACCCAAAGACTTGATCTATTTTCATTTGAGTGAATGACCCGATGAGTAACAAGCAAAAGTAAGAGAATCAAAGTACAATTTAACTTAATTAAATACAATACTTTTCCTACACTCTCTTACCCTGAGGAATTTAATAACCTTCTCTTTCCTTTACCCCTTTCCCCATGTTGTAAAAGAACCAGAGATAAGGAAAAGGTATTGTTTCAGTTCAATTTGAAAGGAATATCTTTATAAAGCCCAAAAAAAGTTATGTATATTCAAGACATTCAGGAATTCAGAGTAAAAAAAAAAGTCTTTGAATCAAAGAGATCACAAGAGGAAGGTAAAAAAAGAAGACCAGAAAAAAACAACCAAAAAAAGTAGCAGGTTAAATGTTTTCTTCTTAATTTCACAAGATAAGCAATATAACATTTATGCTTAATTTTAAACTACTTTAAAACACAACAGATTTGTAACACACCTCCCATCTTCATAGTTTCTCTAGCACAGTGCCTTTTATAGGGTTAAGCATGTCATAAATGTTTTCTTGGCAGAATGAATAAATGAATGAACAGCAACTGCAGTGAAGCTAATGAGCATTTCAAGCTCATAGCAGTAATTACTAAGAGTCAGATATGATCCTTTCAAGAGAAAACACTTAACAACAAGCAAAAACACAAAATCAAATTCACAAAGTATCTCCATAGGAATGAAGAAATTTCAGAGACTAAAATATCAAAAAGTGATACAAAAGAACAGATTTTTTTTCCCCATGCCCTTCACTGAAAAGGTTTCCCCTTTTCATATCTTCTAGGTATTTGTGATTAAAACATCAGTTCCTATTTCCCTCTTCTTTTCTTATTTTTTGAATAATTTCAATTTTCTATAATTAAAGTTGGTAACAAATTCAAAGTAGAACTGTGGCTCCACAGACCCAGAGTATCAAAAATTCAAAGAACACTGGTCACCAAATCCCATCCCTTTTAGCATCCCTCAAAGAAAGTATTTCATTCACATTGCATCCAGCCAAATATCCTGATTAATTAGTATCTTGTACTGGGTCATGACATCAACAATTCCCTGAGGTGGGATTTTCTGAATAATGAGCCATTCTGGAGGAAGACCACATAGTTTATCTCACTCTCCTTCTCCCTTTACCCCCACCTCACTCCCTCAAAGGAATTGTACGGCTCTTTATAGTTTTAAAAGGCTGTTCATTAATGAAAATATTAAAAAGAAAACCTAAGAGAAGAGGGCTATGATAAGACAATAGATAAAACTATAAAGTTTCAACCTGGAAGTATTAGATCTTGGGCTTTCCTATCTGAAGATCTCCAGGCTCTGACTCCTACAAATGCTCTTTGGTTCTTGCTGGTCTACTTAAAGCAAATTCTACTAATCCAATCACTTTAGCTAATTTGATCTTTAAAGTTGGTATTGCCTTTTCCAATGAGGCCCTAACCCTGACCTTTTTCAGAGCTTCCTTTCTCCCTTGTTGTGAGCCTTTACCCCCTTGTTACTTTCTCTTATTTTTTTCCACTTTTTGGCTCAGCTCTGTTGACAGATGGACTTTAGGGTCAATTAATATTGGACATTCTGCATTATCCTTAGACTCCAATCACTTCCTTATTTCAAAACCATTAATCTTTGGCTTCAAATCTGGACTCCTCTCATGGCTACATCATGAAGATTACATGTTTTTTACCATAAGTATGAATGAGAATACATACTGCAATAGAAATATATTGTCAACAGTCACTCTCTTCATGAAAAAATAAATTATCTTACTCCTCTAACATTCCCTCCAATCCTACCCCACTCCCCCAAAAAATAAACCAAAAATTTGGGAACGATCACTTCCACAGCAAGGAAAAATAATCTAATCTAATGATGGTTTTTTCCCCCATATCCATAGAAAGAATGAGTCTACTGGAAAAATTAAGTATGTGATATAGTCACATATGCAATATATGATAATGAGGTGAAAGTGGAATATGCACTGTATATGCAATTTTATAATTAATTTATGCCTTTATGACTGATATTTCACATTTTATTTGTACAGTTTTCCTTTCCTGAAACTATCTTCTTGGTCTCTTAAATGTTTATTTTTTTTTAATTTGATATATAGTTTTTTGGGTTTTTTAATGCCATAAACTCTCCCCTATATCCTTCCTTTCTCATGAAATGCTCCCCTGTTACAAAGAAAAACAGGTAAGCAAAAACAAAGCAGCAACCATCCAGAAAGTACAAAATATTTATCTTGCATTTCATCATTTGTCCCAAGTAAACAGTCTGGTGACCTTAATGCAAATATTTAATGTTTAATAATGGTATCAGTGTAACTTAGAATTATCATGAATAGATGGATACTTATATAATTCAGAATCACAACATTTGAGAGTTAGAAGGGCAGCTCTACTACCCAAGACACATTTCAACTAAAACAAGCCCAATAAGTGATTATCCAAACTCTGCTTGAAGATCTCCAATGAAGGAAAACCTACTACCTCTCAAGGCAATTCATGCCAATTTGGGGCAGCTCTAATTATTAGGTAGAATTTTCTGCCTTTAAAAAACAAACAAAAAAACAAAAACAATTTTGTTGCTTTGCTAACTTCTACCCCATTTGCTCTTAATTTGGTCTTTGTGCTCCAAGAATTCTAATCCTTTCCTCCAAATAAGGGACCTTCAGATACTTAAAAATAGTTATAATTTTCCTCTAAATCTCCTCCTTTCTAGGTTAAACATCCCCAGTACTTTCAATTGATAAGATTAGACTATGGATTTCTGAATTATCAGAGTCAAATAGTTAATCATACAGTGGCCAGCCTTTTGGTTCCATATATGCTTCCATATATATTCTGTTGCCAGGATTCTACACTTAACCTTTCCAATATATAGCTTAACCTTTCCAATGATAGCTCCTACTAGCACTTATGCTAGACATTACCTTTAAGATTCACAAATAACCACAACCAAGTAAGGCTGCTTAAACATGCATCTACATAGTACTGGACTTTTAAATTAGAAGACTTAGGTTTGAGTCCTGATTGATACTTGCAAACTCTGTGACGTTGGACATTGAACTTAACCTCTCTACATCTCAGTTTGTTCATCTCTAAAACAGGTATAATAATATTTTATCTATCTAAAAGGGCTTGTGTAAGTGCTTAATAAACTGTTGACCTATTTCTCATTTTCATGCAGAGTACAATCTGAAAAATTCCATTTTGTTGTCCCTGTATTCTAGGGCTATTTTGGAGAGAAGTCACAGTCTGATGCCATCACAAAATCAACTACAGTGAGCTTAGCTGAAAGGCCATTACTAAGAAACATAAAGGAATCGTGAGCTCTTCCTCCTTTCTCCTTTTTGCCTGGCTTCCACATTTAGTTAAATGCCAATATGCTTAAGTATTTCAGCATGATTGCAACAAACAAAAATGTTTTTAACATTTCAGAAATTATTCGAGTTTACCCTAAATCTGTCAAAATGCATTACTGAAAACTGATGGAGACTATACTCAGACGCACCGAGGTCAGAGAAGATAGCAATGAGAGGCTGCATGGATACAAGTGACCTGGAAAGCCTACTACTTACATCTTGTACCCAAAACAATTGGTTTCTTAGAGCAGCAATGAAATCAAGCAAGATCATCTGAAGACAAGAAAGACATCAATCAGAAACATATGGCAAACCATCACCTTGACTTTAAGCTGGAGTCTGATTCATGTCTCACTTCTGGCCACAAAAAAACTGAAAAAAGTTTGCTCAGAAGTTGACTGTGGATGTATATTTCACAATAAAATGCAAAGTGTATTAGAAACTATTGAATTTTAATTAGATTGTTTACATGTTTGGACAGAACTGGAATTTTATCATTTTATTTTGACTGTAAAAAGTATTGTGGCTAACACAAATATAATCAGTGCTTCTTATTATTCACTTTTAATTATGGCTTCAGTTTAGGAGTGTAAAACACTGTCAATCAAAAAAAAAAGAAGATGATTTATCAGAAAACATTAAAATGAAAATTTAAAAAACTTCTATTATTTAAAAATCATTTAATACACACTAGCCTTGAATAAGATTGGTAGGCAAGGATTTTTATTCCCTTTTTACAAATGAAAAAAGTGAGGCTCTGAGAATGTGATGTCATTTTTAAGAAGTCTCAAGACTTGGTTCAATCTTAACCTCTGCTACTTATACTTGTACAATTCTGGGGAAAGTCACTTAATTTGTATAGTCTTAATTTCTTTATTTGTAAAATGAGCCTGTTAGATTCATTTATCTCTAAGATCCCACTCAGGCTTGACATGCTTTGTAGAACTACTTTACAACCAGACAGATTTTCTGGTAGATTTTTAAAATCTCAGATTCCTCTCAAGCCACAAAGAGATGATACAACCAGTCTTCATCTCTAATCAATTGGTCATTTATTTAACAAATATTTATTTATTTATTTTTATTCTTATAGCTTTTTATTTACAAGATATATGCATGAGTGATTTTTCAGCAATGATAATTGCAAAACCTTTTGTTCCGATTTTTCCCCTTCTTCCCCCCACTCCCTTCCCCAGATGGCAGGTTGACCAATACATGTTAAATATGTTAAAGTATATGTTTAACAAATATTTATTAAATAATTCTTATTACATATTGCACAAGGTACTAATGAATTAATGCTGATGGAGGTGATTTCATTGTTCCAATAAAAATCATGAATAAATATGAAGAAATGTAAAGATGCTGTTCACACAAAATAATTTCATTGCTCACAAATTTTAAGCATCCCAAATGAAACCAAACAAAACATGGGGTATAATATGAGTCAAATAGAAAGTTCATTATCAAGAGTCAGAGAAGACTTTGGCTAATGAATCTGGGATCAAGCCAAAGGATTCAATCAGAACAAAGACATGTGTTCTCATTTGAGTTAGTGCAGCATATTGGAAGGAACACCCATCTGGAAAAAAAAAAAAAAAAAAGAGTAGGTTTTATGCCTAGTTGTTTCACTGATTTACAATGAGTAACTACAGAAAATTGTTTTACCTCTCTATGCTAGTAAGGAGAGAAGGGTCCTATTTCTAATGATGTGAGAATTAAAATCTTAAATGTAACATATAGTTACTTTTAAAAAATAAAATTAAGAAATAGCACCCTTAAAAAACTCTATAGTAACAAATCAACATGAAGAAAAATATGTTTTTGCAGCAGCTGGCAATTTTCTAACTATAAAAATATCCCATTGGTGTCAGTGGAGTATATCACATCCCATATGAGTCCTGCAGCTCACTGTTTTCTGTGCTTCTTGGCTACTTAGTAATACCTGACAATGCTCTAAAAGGGGAGGGTTTAGTTGAACCAAAATGAATCATAAATAAGAGGAGGAAAAACACAAGTGATTTAAACTGTGATTTTTTTCTTTTGAAAAATGGAGATAAATTAACAGATGCACTATCTATGCAACAGGGATGTTGTGGGGATTAAATAAGACTGTCTATAGAGCTCTCTGTAACCACAAAGCACTATTTAAATATGATTTACCATTATTACTTAGAAGGATAAAGGGCTAGTAAGCTAAAATAAGAGATCTGGAAGAAAACTACAATATTTTATAATGATGAAAATCAGATACATTGAAGGCCAAGTTAAAAAAAAAAATGGTAACTGTGTCATTAGATTGCAAGTTCCTCAAGGCCAAAGACCATCTTTTGCCTCTCTGTATCCCCAGCATATAACACAGCATCTGGGACATAATAACATTTATTGAATTGAATTATTAGGTACCTTACTAATACTCTCTCATTTGGTCCTCACAACAGTCTGATGAGATAGATACTGTTATTATCCCTATTATACAAATGAAGATATTGAGGTTCAGAAAGATTAAATGACTTGCCCAAAGTAACATAAGTATAATTAGTATCTGAAGCTGGATTTGGATTTAAGTATTCCCAACTTCAGGGCTAGCATACTATCGATCTACCACACCATGGAACTAACTGCTTCAGTTCTTCTAAAACAAAAATATTTTCTAACAGAAAATCTAATTCTTTCCACTAGATCTAGGACATTAACATCAGATAAGATATAACTAAGAAAATACCCGGAGACAGCCAGATGGTGGCAGTGGATAGAGCACTGGTCCTAAAGTCAGGAGGACCTGAATTCAAATTTAGCCTCAGACACTTAACACTAGCTATGTGACCCTGGGCAAGTCATTTAACCCCAACTGCCTCAACCCCCAACCCCCCCCCCCAAAAAAAAAAGAAAAAGAAAAGAAAAAATAAGACAATATCCTTGTAGGAAATAAGTTATTGTCGGAGAAATAAGGAAAATCAGGCTTTGGTGATTCTCTTTTTGGAATTTGGATTGAAGGAAAAGTTTCACAATGTTTAGTAGTTTGTTTTTTTTTCCCCCTGCCAAGGAATTCCAGATGCGCTGAATATAATCACTGCACCACCATGATTGCCATGTCTAGAAATCATATACGGCATCCAACATCTGGGGGGAATACAAAACAATGCTTCTGAATCTTCACCTCAAGTGAAAAGCACACCGAATAGATAACCCTTCCAGACAGGCCTGGGGAAATTGCTCCAGAACCATTCACAAGAAAAGAGAAAAATGAACAAGGAGAAGATATCCCATGCCCTCCCCTAGAATACTATTCTGGACTTCAGAGACTAGAAATGACCTCCAATGTAAGGATGGAGGATACTGTCCCTTTATAAGGGACTCACCTGTTCTTTCAACTGTTTATTCCTTTCCAAGCTTCACTGTTCCCTCAATGAGCATCTCAGGACCAAAACATCACTCTCCAATCTTAGCAAAAAGGTTCCTATGACAAAAGTTGTAAATTCCTCAAAGTTTAAAAAAAATTGGAAATCTGAGGATGAAGAACATAATTTTCATTCCTACTGTTAGCTGACAATAGCTTACATTTTATGTAGCACCTATCATAATTCAGGTATTCATTACCTCTCACCTAGATGATTACAATAGCCTTCTAATTGGTCCTCCTGCCCTCCAATTTCTCTTCACTCAGATCTTTTCTTCACAAACTGCCAAACTGACTATCTTGAATGCAGACATGATCACTTCAGTCCTCTACTCATTAAGTTCCAGTAGCTCCCTATTATGTGTAGAATCATCTATAAACTTCTTTGTTTCGCTTTTAAAGTCTTCCACAATCTGGCCCAACCTCTCAGCATCAACATGGCCAGCCAACAAGGATTTATTAAATGCCTTCTAAGTATAGGCATTGTGGTAGCTGCATCTCATCCATATTCCCAAGCCCCTCTTCTCAGCAATTCAGCAAAATTCATCTTCTGTCTGTTCCTCATAACATTAAATCTTTCATATCTAAACCTTTGCAACAAAATCAATTAACACTAAAACTGTGTCTAAATGCAGTTTTTTAATTCCTGTTCTATTTCCTTTTACACGATCAAAAGGCCTAGAGTATAATATAGAGAGAGAATATATAAGGGCAAGAGGGGACTATGCATAATATGCCTACTGTGCCAATTATGTGCCAAGAGTTTTACAAATATTACCAAACACTCAACAATTACTTGATTGCTACAACTCAAGAACACTGAGTTGAATTATGAATGAAAAAACCCCTGGTACATTGTGCCTTGACTTTTCACCAAATCAGCACAGCTAAAGATGGCAATAAACCTAACATTCAACTGTGAACTTCTACAGCCACTCTAAATCTAGGAGAATATCTGTAAACTGTGATCTAGAGTGCTTAGAGTAAATATCATAATACAACGATATCTATTGTAGTCTCAGTTTCCTAGAAAATCAGTTAACTTCATTCATTAACTAGATGACTATCAATACATTTTAATGTATTGGCTTTCCCTTTAATCTCCTTCATGAAGGTGACAACACATTCAAATTCTTCCCTCTCCCCACTCCCCAATCCCAGGTCTGATTATTATATTCCAGTCTCTCTTCTGTGTCTAGTATTATTCCTTTTATCTAGGCTTTACACTATCTATATAACATAAGCCATCCATTTAATAAACCCTGAACAGGGCTCTAATTACAAAGGGAAATGAGCTTTAAAAAAAAAAAAAAAAAAAAAAAAAAGCCTGTTACCAGCTTCAAAAACCTGAATTTCAATGTACATTTATGTACCACTTCACATTTCTAAAGGCTCCTAGAGGAATTCAATATCCTTCCAAGAGAAAATTGAAGAAAATCATTTCAGGAAAAGATTCAGCTTATCAAGGACATCTTCAATTAGTCTGTATAGGTTTCCTTAACTAGCTGTTTCCTATCAACAGAGATTTCAGTTAAGATGCCATTGATTGCTACAAATGTAAATGGCGATATATTTTTCAAATTTTAAATCAGTTTCTCCACACTTATTATCAGAGATTAGTTGTCTCAATTTGTTAATTGCTAGGAAGCTATTACTCAATACAGTGAGTGCTGTTTATGTTGTATCTATAATTCTAACATTGTGATACTCTCAGAAAAGGGATTATTCATTTGGTTAGTGATAAAGCCAGGTCTTTCTTATTCAGGCTACAAATAATCTCTCTTTTTAAAAATTTATTTTGAAAGCAATTACGGTTATATGACTTGCCCAGCCAGTAAATATCTGAAGCTTGCTTGGAACTCAGATCCTCCTTATTCTAAGACCAGTGCTCTTCATCACCTAACTATACATAGCATTCTCTCTCATTAAACCACTTCCAATAAGTCTCAGGCACTTAGTTTAGAAATCTGCAGTATCAAATCTATTTAGACATTCTATTCATAAGAGCTTTACAAAAATTATCAAATACATATCAGCTTAGCCAAGATCAATCAAGAATTACTAGAAATAACAACATTTGAGTTGAATAATGAATGAAGAAGTCCCTTGTACACTGTGCTCTAGACTTTTCACCAAATCAACACAGCTAAGGATGGCAATGAAACTGACACTCAACTGTGAACTATGATTCTATGAATAAGAGACCTCTCATTCACCAAACCACTCATCTACCTCCACTTCAGTAATCAGTCAACAAATACTTATTAAGCAATACTAAAAAATGATGCTAAATCAATCTGTTGTTTAGGAATGATGGGGAGTAGTAGTCATAACTTCTTACCAACATTTTATTTTACCTTTTACAATAACTTTTATTTGAATAAGGCTATATCATTTATAAGATAGTTTCACAAACATTATTTCATAGTCTTCACAATAACCTTATAGGACTGGTAAGAGACAAAGCCAGAAATATTATGAATTTCAAAATATATTTAAACTGCTTTTAAACATTACTATGTACAGTCTGATCTTAAATTAATTAAGTAATAAAAATTTTTTTTAATATTTTAGTACTATTATTAGTCTTTATAATATAGCAAAAATAGCCATCACATAGCCAATTCATTTGTATGTAGTCACATAAATAGCAAACTGCCATACAATATGATTAAACAAGCAGCAGTCTATAGACTATAACTAATCATACCATAATATTTCTTGTTTGTCATATTTGTGGCCTTCTTGTACTACTAAACAGTAGTAGTACATCAGCCCTCTGTATAAGCCTGTTACCTACTTTATTCCATCTGAACAACCATTATATCAAAATACCTTAAATTGATAATGCTATTTCCATTTTCATCTTTGCATCTTCAGCACTTGATACAGTCTTTAAAACACAGTTGGTGATTAACAAATGTTTGTTGAATTTAAATGAATACATTCTTGAAATAAATTCATATCCTGATTGAACTAAGCATTTGAAGCTATGTTTTCAAGACCACAATTTCTAGAAACCAATTCTAGAAGCTCAGACTTCAGATCTTTTCTCTGAAAACATAAAACCTTCTTGAATTTGTCTTGCTTTCTTTTGCTTTGTTTCAAGAGGATGAAAAAACTTTTCCAAACAGCTCTAATTACGAAAGTTTATCTAAAAAAACAAACAAATCAACTCAGTCATTTTCTCAATTCATGACAGAGCCGTATTTAAGTTATTGACGCAGTGGGTACAAAGAATTAGAGCCCTAAGAATTAAAGACAAATTTTTCTGTCTATGCTATATAAACCACTTCTCTCTCCAAATTACTTCCTATACATCATAGTTTGCAAAGCCTACTAGAAAATCCAAAAATCCCCCAAAGCAGAACTGTGATTCCAGGTAATATCAAACTTACATAGCTCTTCTAGCACTTCCTCATTAGTATTACACAATCAAATCACTGTCCAGCATTCACAGCACCATAGCATATGCTAACCATAGCATAAGGATATTTTCATTTATGCAACATCCATGTCAGCTAATCCAGAATGTAGGAAGACAAATCATCTTCTATGCATGTAAAAGTTACTTGGAAACATTTGCTTTTCTGCCTGGACTGACTGGACAAGCCAGTATGACAACTAAAAAGAAGAAATGGAGCTGCAGAAAGGGACTTTTCATGTCAAGAGGCAGAGGTTCAATGTGGATCTACTCACAGAACAGTCAGTACTTAACCATCCATTCTAGTGGGGCCAAAGAGTAGTGGAGATTAACATGGATCACACATCTCTCCTTCCATTGAGCTTTAAAGGAGGGGGGGAGGGAGGAGGAAACACTCTGTCCACTGTAATGACAAGCAATCAAGCATAATGTCTGAAGCTGCCTCTTTTACACTCATTAGCTGCATGACCCTGGCAAGTCACTTAACATCTCAGAATCCTAGCCAACTGTCCCTGAGCCACGTGTGATCCTGGGCAAGTCACTTAACTCCAACTGCCTCAGCAAAAATAGACAGCTAGACAGACAGATAGATAGATAGATGGATGGATGGATGAATGAATAAATGAATAAATATTTTTAAAACCCATCTTTTTATCATCAATAGTCTCTGGATATTGCTACTGGGATGACAAGATCTTATAAACATATAAATTGCAAGGGGGGGAGCAATAGGAGAAGAAAGGGAATCAGCATTTATTAAGTATTTACTATGTGCAACTAAGCAAAGTGCTAAGCACATTGTCATTTCATTTGATTTTCACAACAATATTAGGAGGTAGGTCGTATTATTATTATCTTCATGTTTATAGTTAAGGAAGGAAGAGGCAGACAGAGGTTAAGTGATTTTGCTGAGGCTCACACAAGTTTTTGGGGATGGATTTGACCTGGCCCATCACACTCTATCCAAAGGGTAAGTATAAGTAGGCTGCAGCATATTATCCACAGTAACCTTCATGAAAAGTATCATGAGAGACCTTATTGACAATCTTTCTGACCAGAAAAGGAAGTACAAAGGTAAGATAACAAGAGGAAGAAGACAGGATAGCCATGCCACCTCCAAAGCCAAGAAATAATGAAGAATCAAAGGAGGATTTCTGGTGCATTGGGTGGATGGATACTCTAAAGAGGACTCAGACAAAGGAACAGGCAAAAATCACATGGGAAGAGAAAGCTTAAGTGCTCCCATATGCCCTTCATGGGGGCATATGGGCATAGCTAAGAGTAGGCTATATATCCTTTAGAAATACAAACTTAATAATGTGAGAGAAATGATTTTTTTCTCCTGTGTAAATTGCCAATTACTGAATTAAAGCTAAGATTTTGCCTCTTTCCTGTTTTCTCATTTAGAAATCAGCCCTTGTAGGTTATTCAGATAGCTTTTGAGGTGGAAAACTCAGATCTGTTCAAAAGGTAAAGAAATTCTAGTTTAGAATGATGAAGTCTGACCCTTTATGTTTTACTCAGACAGGTCTGGGGAAAAAATGGATTCTCCCTTTTGTCTAGATAACCATAGATGGATGATGGGGGTATAGATAAGTCTCTTTGACTAAGACTCAGTGATCAGTGTCACATTCCCCCATGCTCTCATTAGAAAAAACCCACATCTCATTATAATATTCATTTTCTCATTACTTGTCAATATCAGAGTTGATTTCCATCCTCAAGAACACCCAATGGCAGTATAATAAAAACTGGAAGGATTCCTTGAGGAGCCTTTGCTATTTCAGAGTATCACTGACCCTTTTCTCAATTTCTTAATTATATGCTAGTATAATTAATAATTATTAAAATTATTTTAAAACTTAAAAATTATTAAAATAAAAAAATTAATTAAATGATTAATTACCCAAAAAGTATGTCAGCATTTTTATATATCACAAATGGTAAATCAAGGCTTCAAGGAACTATATAGTTGGTACAGAAGGGACAGTCAGTTGTCCTTCAAAAGTAAAGATTGAAACAGAGCTAGCCCTACTGACTAACGGCTACTTCAAAGGAAGTTTACACTCTAAGGCATCAAGGAATTTTTATATAGCACTAACCTATTTGGCCAACATTTGCATGTCTTGGCTGCAACACTTGAGAAATGGAAGCTTATCCCAAATAGGGTATGATTAAAAGTTAAATATAGCAGCTAAAAATGAATGTGTTTAAATCCTCATCCAAATCACAAAAGCATCACTCAATTTGGCATGACTAGAAGTCTAATAGGGAGCCAGAAGCCAAGTTTTCGAAGATTATAGTTGAATCGCATTTGTAAAACTGAGAATGGATGGGAGTGAATCGAGTCTATATTAAACCGATCTGGCTGTTGGTTATTAGTTATTGGTCTTCTCATTTTATACAAGTCATGAGACTTGAAAGAAGCCTTGTAGAGCCATAAAGTGAATGTAAAAACCAAGGTCCATAAGACTTAAAAAATATAAAATCATATAGTTCATTTCCCAAGTTTAATAAGAGAAAGATAAATATGATAATGACAAGACAACACCTATGAGGCACTTTAAGGTTTGTGAAGTACTTCATAAATATTTCTTATTTTATACTAACAACAAAGTTGTTGGAAAGTTGGAAAGTAGGTGCTGCAGTTATCCCCATTTAATACACGAGTAAACTGAGACTCTGCTTTGCCCAAAACTACAGAGCTATGCAAGATTTTAACTCAGATTTTCCAGCCTTTATATCTAGCATTTTATTCACTGTGCCATCTAGCTGTCTATATTATGTGATACCACATTTGTTCCTTTTGCTTTGACAGAGAAATGAATTCATTTTCTTGAAGGCAATTGCAGATATCTGGGAATCATACCAAATCCTGTCTCTCTGACACAGAAGGACACTATTTCTCAGATATCATCTTTTTATCTTTTTCCAAGTGTTGGCAAGATAGCCCAATGAACCACAGGCTAGATGTTTCTATGCTCACCTATTTATCTCTCTGAAACAGAAAGCATGTCAGGGACAATAAAAAAATCTAAGGCAAGTAAAAAACAGAAAGAAGTTTAAAATCCTGACTTAGGAAATAGGAAAGGGAACCACAGAGGTCATCTCATCCAAGCTCATCATTTTATAGATAAAGAAACTAAAGCTAAAGAAAGCCACATAATTTGCCCAGGGTCTCACTCCTAATCAGGGATGGAATTTGAACCTATATCCTTTGACTACCAGAGATACTAAGCACCCTTTTCATGGTACCTTGAAGAGAGAAAAAAATTAACAATTCAAAGATGTCTCCATATGTTTAATATAAGGTCATTTTTAAAATGGCCACTTTAACTGTATCTCAAAGAAAATCCTATATTCCAGATGCTAGAATCAATGACACTTCCAATGCTTGGAGATGAAATCCTCTCAAGACTATCCAATGTCCCTCAGAGGATCCAAATTCAAAGTGGCCAAAGAAACAGCAATGAAATTTTCTTTGTCCATGCAATTCACAGCAAATCAGCAGTGGGGTTTTTGGATGTAATAGTCAGCTGGGTAACTTTATACGAAGAAATAATTTCTTGCTACCATAGTCTTGAGAAGGTTTTACAGCACTTGACGGCTCTTCTATTCCTTCCCAGAACTTAGTGAGCTAGCCAGAGCCAAAAACTCCAGCTCATTTATAAACAACTCTCAATCAGTAATGGAGTGGAAGAGAAGAAAGTGCAGAGGGCAGGGAAGAAGGACTAGCCCGCACAATGATAAACCATGGATAATCCTTAACCTTAGTTTTAATTAGTAGCTTCTAGCTCCTCTTGTCCCATCAAAACATTTATAAAAACTACTATTAAAAAACTGAGCTAAGTCTAGTTGTTTGACTAGTGATTACAAGGATTAACTTACTATATATATTCCCAAGTGCTAAACAAACAGTTTATGAGGGAACAGGGGGGAGGGAGAGACAAAGCCCCAGATCCACATGACATCCTCCCCAGTAGACTGTAAACTCCTCAAGGTCAGAGATAAGTCTTTTCCCCTGCTCTTTATTTCCCAATGCCAAATACAGTTTGTTGGATTGACAGAGTTACATGTGGAAATATAGTATCAGTAAATGCAATGTTCTTAAAGTAATTGTGTAACTGCCTTACAATGCTGGTTTGAATGGACAAGGATAACAGTTTCAGGCTATGTTAATAAAGAGGATAGCTAATATTTACATAGCTCATACTATGTGCCAGACACTGTTTTAGACCCTTTACATATATTATCTTATTTGGTTTCGCTAATAACCCTGGGATGTAGGTCTATTATCATCCTTATTTAACAGGGAAAAGGAGGCAGAGATCAAGTACTTATCTAGGGTCATACAACTAGTAATTGTCCGTCTAGATTTAGGAAAATAAAATTCAGTTCAGTCATTTTCAGTCATATCTGACCCTTTGTGACTCAATTTACGGTTTTCTTGGCAAAGACACTACTGGAGTGGTTTGCCATTTCCTTCTCCAGCTCCTTTTACAGGAAATTGAAGCAAACAGATTTGAGTGACTTGCCCAGAATCACACAGCTAGTAAGCATTTGAGGCCACCCTGGAACCCAGATGTTTCTAACTCCAGGTCTGGGTGCTCTATACCCTCTGCCACCCAAATACCCCCAAAATAGATGCATATTAATTTTACATATGCATTTATTACATACATACATTTTTAGTGACATTAGAAATGACAATTTCTTATTCTCTACGAACACATGTGTATACCCAAAGAGAAATATGTGTTTTAAGTGAGAGTGGAATAGAAATGGAACAAGACAAAAAGGAAAATCCTTGATCTAACTGTAGCTGGCAGATGGAGATGCCTGAATAGGCAAACTTTTAGAATAATTCAGTTTATCTCCAAACAATACTTTTTACTAAGCTCTAGAGTCTGGTTTAAGTGGTTCTCAGAGTAACAGGAGAAAACAGAACCTTAAAGATAACATTGATTTTGACCTGAAAGAGACTTTAGATATTATTTAGTCATAGTAATTATAATTCTATGCAAGGTGATTTTTCCTCACAAATAGGAAGGGTCAAGGGTGACATTTGACCCTAGAGTACTTTGACTCCAAAGCTAATTTTTTTCCACTCAATCATGCCCCTCTTCATTATATAAATTATTTCATGAAAGTTCCCAAAGGTGAATTAAGTAGTTTGCTTATGATCACAAAACCCAGTGTGTGGCAAGTTTAGAACTCCTTCCACCATATCCAAAATATTTCCTTTGTTGTGCGATGTCGCTAAAGGAAGCCAATCATCTGAGCAGCTGCCAACAGCACTTCATCCTAAAAGCCTTAGCCTTGGCTCTCCTCCAAGAGGTAAACCAAATCTGACTCTATGCTTCACAGAAGACAGAAGGTGATCTCTAAATTTCAACCTTGAACTCCACAAGCAACCTAAGAAAATGCTAGTGGCTTAGATGGAAGATTTTGAATAGGAAACAATAAAGATGAAATACATTCTATAAGCCTGTAAAACCCATTAAGGACAGTCACCAAATGAAAGCAATAAGCTACAAGGGAAAGAGGCTAATTACGTTACAAAAAAAGAGAGGGGGGAAGCCAAAAAAAAAAAAAAGAAGTCCTCTGTTTTCCATCTTCTTGCTGGCAGTGATGAAGAGTTTGCCAAGTGCATAGCATCCCCCTAGTCAGCCCACATCCCTATCTTTTACAACGGATTTGTTCCCCCTCCATGCACGTTAAGAAAGCAAATAACTTGATGAGAGAGAGCCATAGAAAACACAGAACACTTGCTGATTCTTCCAGAGAAAGCACTTGTTCCTCACGGCTAGGAATAATTCATTTAGTGCATCACTGCATAAGCACATTAGCCCCTCTTCTCATTGGGATGATTGTATTGTTTTATTACACATACAAACTCCAAGTAAAGGCAGAGCAGCCCACCTTAATAACTAGATATAGAACTTGATCAAACTTTTCTTCCTATGTTCTCCCCACACCCACCCTCCTATCACTGCTCCTACCCTCCACCCAAGTACCAGGCTCCATTAATACAGCAATAAAACAACCAGTGTTTGGCTAGCTCTAAGGGTTCTATCAATGGAGTGTTTCATGAGGAAGAACTATTGTCAGGAATGGCGAACTTTTCCAGCATCAATCAACTACAGTAGACTGGAAAAGCAGTTGGGTTTTTTTTTTTTTAAACATGTCAGGAATGCAATGAAAAATGTCATAATCCATGCTCCTCAAGGACAAATGGAAGCTGTTCAGAAAACCAACCAAATACCCAGAAAATAAATGCACTTATTTTAGTGGAGGCTGTTTCTCTTTCACCCTTGGCCTAAAAATATGATTGTAATTAATTTGCCCTAGTAATTGTCCAAGGCAAAAAGCAACTGTAGTTAGTGAGCCTCTGGGCCACCTTGAAGTCACCTGGATTTAGTGGAGCACTCAACTTAAAAACTCCTTTCAAATGGCCACATTTTCAGATATGGATGTAAAATATCGTAATTTTCATTTTCTATTTGCTTTACATTAGAGGTTGGGTTAAAGGGGAGGATTTTTCTCCATAAATAAAAATCCTATTAGCCTCTCTAAGGTACAATTTCCTTTTGCTAAGGGGGGTTGGCTTAGATTAGGATTCCCCAACTCCTTTTCCAGGATATATAACTATAAGAATAAAGGTTTCAAAAGAAAATACTGATGCTAGCAATATTTCTCCTACTAAGACAATCATAGAAATAATAAAAACATTTACTATTTGTGGTAAATTTACATATAAGCTTCATTTTCTCTATTTTGCTCCAAAATTTCCCTGATCTTCCCTTTTACTCTGGTAATGTTCAATATTCTCAGGTCTTCTAGGCTAACATTTTTGTCAATATATTTCAAACCAAAAAGGGTTTTCAATGGCCAAGTTACTAACATTCTGCAATTCTGTGACCACTAAATGGTCACTAAGAATCCTTTCCAGTGCTGAAATTCTATGCTTTATATACAGGCAAATAGAATTACTTGAATAGTAAGTTACATGAATAGTTACTTGAAACATAACTTAAAATAACATTGCAATAAAGTAGTTCATTAATGCTCTTTTCAAAGATTTCAGCACCCCTTTTCAGAAAAAAAAAAAAAAAAACTTGTCAATGAAGCATAGTAAATTAGAACTTTATCTTGTTAGCCAAAGACTTTCCATTTACAGTACTGAAAAGGATCACTGACTTTTCACTGCTTTAGGGGGTGAGTCTTATATCCTTTCATTTGAAAAAATACCCCCCAAAAAGTTGGTAACCACTTTCACATTATTATTGTTCAGTTGAGTAGTAGCCTGTCTTGGTGTCTGGATACAGGCATGAAGAGAAGGAAAAGAACATGAGAAATAGAAGGAAAAGAAGAGAAAAGGAGAGTGGGAGGGAGACAGTGAGAAGGAGGATGGGTTAACTTGGAAGTACTTTAAAAGGAAAAGAGAAAGGGAAAAGAATGAAAAAGAAGAAGGTAAGCAACTTTATGTAAAATATCCCTAGATTCTTCTGAGTTTTTCACATAATGAATTTGTCACAAATCCCTAGTTTGAAATCGATGCTTGAGGATTAGATAACATTACTTGTATTACCTGCACACCTGTACTTTTATCCACAGAATTAGTAAATATCAAATTCTGGTAAACATGGCATTAAAAATTAAATAAGTGAATTTTTTTTTCCTCATAGGAACTTTTGCAATCCTGTTGTCAGTACAAACTTTTCTAAAACACTCACTTTGAAATAATTAAAATAATACATTAATATACTATAAAAAATTTCTGATTACTATTAACCCTCCTCCAAAAAGAAATTCTAAATATAATCGATTCTGAATATTCTTTTTCCTCTCTGAACTTGTTGCCCCATCTACACGCAAAATTAATAAATCGGACTAGATGATCTCTAAGGTACCTTTCAGTTCTGACTATATTTGGGGCCTTTGAATATGATTCCTTTTGCTTAGTCTACATGAAAAAAAAAAAAAAGAAGAAAGGAATATGAAAGGACAAAGTCACATACAAATAAAATGATAACAGTGGAATAATCTCCACCCTATCCCAAGAAGATTTAAGTAAGAGTCAGTCACTGAATTGCAGGGTTTTTGTTAGTTGCTTCTTGGCAGATGTTTTTTCTTTTTTAAAGTTACTATTTATGGTTGTAAAAAAATCCACAGGGCCCTGGGAATCTTCATATACCTGTCATATTGTTGCACAAACTCAAGCACAGACTCCACTGTTTCTAAAACTTAAAAATTTCATGTATTCAAATCATCCAAAGGAAAGAATCAACTTAGCGAGAGAGGATTGTGCCTTTCCCAGCACAAAAAAACTCAAATTTCATAAATGCCCATCATTTTAGTGTACTGGATGGGTGCAGAAATTCAAAGGAGGAAGGGGAGGAATAACCTTCCCCCTCTAACATGACACAATATTTGACTTCAAAACATTTAAAGTCTCCTTGCGATCTCAGCTGTGGCTATAAGGGTAATGGGGTCATCGACACTAGAACTAGAGTGCCTGGCCCATAGAGTTGACAGATGTTACCTACTCACCAACACAAGAGTCGCTAGGGAATTAGATATAATTTCTGTTGAAAGCCCAAAGTTCACCCAGGGTGTCCAGGTCATCTCACACAGCTAAATAAAAGAGCTACCATGTGCTCACTTTAAGTACATGAGGGCCATTCAAGTTGAGTAAGCTATGTTTTTCAGAGAGAGATTGGAGAATTGCCGAGCTTTACAGGGAATGAGATGGATGGGAAAGAGGGAGGGATTGTACTAGGGTTAAACTGGAATAATGGCTTAATGAACAAGCCTGTTACCAATACGGATGTGGTTTTAATCCCACTTAGGATATTAGAATAAATAGCTTCAGAGTTCTTTTCTCCCCTGAGGCTATGTGCTATATAGTCACAGCTGTCATTGTTTACTACAGAAGGGCTCCCTCCTGGGAAAGACAGGGGGATGGCACCCACATCATCCCTCTTCTCATCTCCTCCCATGCATATGCACTTTGCTACTGAAAATCCCATAGATGGACAAAATACAGTCAATATTGATTCATGGACAAAACTGGGAAAGAAACAATTTATGTACAGTGACCTTTCAATCAATCCACAAGATTTTTAAAAGCTCTATGTGCCAGAAAACCAGATCTTTTTCTCTTGGTAAAGCCCCATTTTTCCATATGCCAGTCACCTAGTATCCTCAAATTGTTACTGGGCAGGGCAGGGTGCTACAATTTATTCTTCTCAGACCTGCTCTTCCCAAGTGCCCAATTTCTCTTTCTTTCCCTTGTAAACTTGTGCACCCGAAGTACATCTAATGATCTCAGAACCTTAGCACTTAACAAGCTATCCTTTAGGAAATCATTTCCAAATTAATTTAAACTAAGGTGCTAACGGCTTCCTTTATATAGCATCTCCCCCAGAAGTATTTACTTTTTAAGGGAGGGGAGTCAGGTAACTAATAATCCTTAACACAAATGAATGAATCCGTAATACTAAGGCAATTTGGTGGTTCAGTGATGGAATACTGGTTCTAGAATCAGGAAGATCTGAGTTTAAATCCAGTTTCCAATACTTATTAGCTAGGTAAACCTAGGCAAGTCACTTAAAAGCTGTTTGCCTCAGTTTTCTCAAATGTAAATGGGGACCATATACATTTACAAAAATAATTGTAAAGATCAAATGAGACATTTGTAAAGCACTTAGCACAGTGCCTGGCTCATAAGAGATATTACATAAATGCTTATTTTATGTTATATGAGGGAGCTTCTAGCCCCCATGCTGGCCCAATGTTATAGTTTTGGATGCACGGCAAGCAGATTCAGGAGACTTTTTTTGGATGGAAAAACTTTTTTGTTTTTACTGCACCTTTTATTATATTTGCCCTGAGCAAAGCTTCTATGCTCACAGCACAGGTTCACACACTAGTCACTTTGACTAAAAGCAATTTCAAAGAGGACCCATTTTTTCTTCTTTAGAAGTTGCCAAAGTAAATATAATTAGCTTGAAAAACCTGAAATGTTTTTACCTCTAATCTCAAATGTTTGTTTGAAAGAGTCTGTTGGCATGTCCCATACAATTAGAAAGTCATAGATATATGCACCTAGATATACACATGTAGATCAAGATATAGACAAGAGAAATAGAAAGGATCTCTGACTGGGTAAGACTGGGAGTGGGAAGACTCTACCAGATTTATAATGAACCATTATTTACTTAACAAATTAGTAATTACCCGAGGTAATAATGATTGAGTTCCTCTCACAGGGTCAAACAGTTACTCCCAGAGGCTAGACATGAACCCAGACCTTTCTGGATATTTTCAGGTCTAGATCCTGATTAGGGTAAATAACGTAAAACATTAAATGGTCATATTATTTGAATACACACTGTCTATTCACATATTTTACATAACTGCAATTTCAAATGCTGTGAATTCACATTTAACTACTTTATTAATGGGACCTAGGTGTACAAACATAAATTTAGGTATATGGACTCACAGGCATCTTTTACTGATCACATAGTCGAAAAAGATTGAGGACCAAAAGGGAAGTAAAGAGTCCAAAATCACATAAGTCCTCTGGGGCAAAATTTAGTCACCTTTCCATTACAGCATGTTGCCTTCCCTACGATGATATAAGAGACATAGAGGAAGATAACCTTGGGTTCATTCAGGGTTGGCTTAGTGTTAAGAAATATCACAAGACCCACTATTTAATTAGTTCCCCTTCTGTTTGCAAGAAGTTTAATTAGTTTCAGTCATTTTCAGCTATGTTTGACTCAAGGTGAACCCATTTGTAGTTTTCTTGATAATATTTCCTTCTCTAGCTGATTTTATAGATAAGGAACTGAGGTTGTTCCCAAACATATGCCTAGAGTTCTCAATTTCAGGGACCTTTTTTTTTTTTTTTGAAAAAACTTTTTTATTATTACAGTTTTTTATTTACAAGTTATATGCATGGGTAATTTTACAGCATTGACAACTGCAAATCCTTTTGTTCCAATTTTTTCCCTCCTTGCTCCCACCCCTTCCCCCAGATGGCAAGATGACCAATACATGTTAAATATGTTAACATATAAGTTAAATACAATATATGTATACATGTCCAAACAGTTATTTTGCTGTATAAAAAGTCAGACTTTGAAACAGTGTACATTTAGCCTGTGAAGGAAATCAAAAATGCAGGCGGACAAAAATAGAGGGACTGAGAATTCTATGTAGTGGTTCATAGTCATCTCCTAGAGTTCTTTCCCTGGATGTAACTGGTTTAGTTCATTATTGCTCTATTGGAGCTGATTTGGTTCATCTCCATTGTTGAAGAGGGCCACGTCCATCAGAATTGATCATTATATAGTATTGTTGTTGAAGTATATAATGATCTCCTGGTCCTGCTCATTTCACTCAGCATCAGTTCATGGAAGTTTCTCCAGGCCTTTCTGAAATCATCCTGCTGGTCATTTCTTACAGAACAATAATATTCCGTAATATTCATACACCACAATTTATTCAGCCATTCTCCAATTGATGGGCATCCACTAAGTTTTCAGTTTCTGGCCACTACAAAAAGGGCTGCCATCAACATTCTTGCACTTACAAGTCCCTTTCCCTTCTTTAAGATCTCTTTGAAATATAAGCTCAATAGCAACACTGCTGAGTCAAAAGGTATGCACAGTTTGATAGCCAGGGACCTTTTAAAAATCCCCTAAGTAGACCCAGTAACAAGGTTTGTCCATGCCATTAGATAGCATTAAAAAGCTGAATTTTCATATGGCTACAGTAGAATGATTTGGTATAGTGAGGATGTATTTGTATTTATGCAGCTTGTCAAATGAATGACAAATTCACTATGTTGTGTTGTTACAGAATAGCAACTGTGTCATTCCATGAATTAAAGAACAATCTGAAAGGCCTGGAGGGTGAATATTTATTAGCTATCATGAACTTAATGATCCAGCTAACTCTGAAATAGTTGACTGTTCTGAAACTGAGTTATTAGTCTGCCACTAAAGTAGACATCTATATAAGTGGCTCAAACTGCATGCCTCAATTCAGTCCTCTGAAAATTAGTGTTTCCTTTCTACAGAAAATATTCAGCATTCCCAAAGACCGGATTTCAACAGTATGAAAGAAGAAATGCTTGTCTACAGAAAGTCACTTGGTTCCAGAATTAAATTTCCTAGTGAGGGTGAAGGGGAAAGATCATAAGTATACCCAAGACAAAATTCATCAACTAATTATATAGCAAGAGCTCTGAGTCAACTAAAAATCAGTTGACGTGACTCAAAATCTTCACTCTGCTACTTATTCCCTATGTAACTTCAGTCAAGTCATGTTACTTCTTCAAGCCTGTTTTCTCATCTGAAAAAGGAGGGGCTTGTAATGGAAGATGATGATGATGTCTCAGATCCCTTCTAATTCTAGATATTTTGATTCCTTTTCATCAGTCCCATCATCCTTCCTATCTCTTCTAGAAAATTATGACTGCAAAATCATTTCTACTACTAATTTTCTAAATTTCCCACATCAAGTCCATTGTTAAATGTGCTGCCATGGAAAATTTAGTGGTTCTATGAGCAGGAGACCTGGACTTAATTACCTCTCTAATGTTTACTACCTATTAACTTTGTGTAAATCAAAGATACCCCGAGTCCTAGTTGCCTTATCTCTTATAACAGATATAACAGAGTAGGACTAAAGAGCCTCAGCCTTTCCAGTCCAGCTCTGGATCAATGGTCTCAGGTTTCATAGGATCATAAAATTTCACAATCAGTAGATCAACCAGCCCAAAATGCCCCTAAAACAGGGATTTTCTCTAAGATTTACCCAACAAGTGGCCATCTAGCTTCCATTTGGTGACCTCTGAGAAAGCCTTCAAATGTTTCTCCTTCTCAGTGTTTCTCCAAGCCCTTCATATCCTCTCCATTCCAATAATTAAGCCTTTCTCTGGGTCCCAATTATCACATTCCTGGCCTTTGGCAACTGACTCCTGGCTAGCCTACAGCCCTCTCCTCTCTAATCCATCCAAGAAAGGATAACCTCCCTCAATTATACAGCTGTGTTCAAAAAACTTAAACAGTTTCCAATTATTTCCAACATCAAATAGAAACTATATGTGAATGATACATAAGATTTTAAATGATATTAAGCAATAATAAAAACGATTTGATACTTGGTTTAAAAAAAAACAGAAAAGCCAATCAGTGGAATAGGCTAAATAATTAAGAAACAGAAATAAATAGGGAAAAGATTCTCTTTCTGGCAAGAATTGCTAGGAAAAAGCAACTGAACAGAAAAGTTTTGATGAACAATTTGCACTGTCTAGCACAATGGGTTCAAAATGAGCATGAGACCTAAATATGAGAAAGAGGGAAGAAGATAGAATATTTTTGTACAAGAACATAAATATGAGGAACTCAGAAAAAAATGTGAAGAACCTCACGAACTGAGAGCAAAATAAACAGAATTGGAATGAAGATATGTACAATGACCACAATTCTATAAATATAAACATCATTTAAGGAGAGTAGCATTCAGAGTAGGTGAAAAAATCAAGTCAGGACCCAAAGAAAAGATTATGGAACCTACTAGGGAACAATACCACAAAAATGGGCAAAGAAGATCTCAGTAAAGGATGTTTTTGCTTAATTTTTTTTCTTCATCATACAGGAGGGAAGGGAACTTTTTTTTCTAGAAATGACTGTTAGTAAAGACAAAAGTACCATTTCAACCCCACAATAGGATATATAACAAAAAAGAAACAATGGACTTCAAAGTACTTCACCAATTGCTTTCCCCAAGGTCTGACATCAGTTCTCTATATATAAAATCTCCTGTCTAGCCAGGCAACCTAGCTGCTTCCTGCTCCGGCTTGCCTTTTGCAGCTTTGGGAAGAAAAAAAAAAAACATCTCAGGCTTCATTTCCTTTCTTGCAATGACCTTCCTACTAGTCTGAGCCAAATCCCACTTTTCTCATTTCAAATTCTTCTCAACTCTCATTCTAGAGCCATTACTTCCATTAACTCTCATGATCACTATGGATTATGGACTTGGGCTGGAAAGAACCTGAGAGACTTTCTAGCCCAACTGTTTCATTTAAAAAATGAGAAAGTGGAAGAAGTTCAGAGAGATTAAGTGATATGCCTGTGGTGATAATAAGAAGACCTAATATTTATTTATAAGATGCATGCATCAAACACTATGCTGAGCACTTTATAATCAAGACTTCACAACAACCTTGGCAGTGGGGGCTGTACAGGGCCGCAAACAGTGAGGGAACTCTGGGTGAGGTATAATACCCTTCAGCCCATAAGTTTCCTGCTGACAATGTCTGGTTCAGGTCCCCATCTCCCCTAAGGGCTCTCAGTTTTCCTGAGAAGTCAGGGAGTGGTGACAACATGTGTTGTGACTGAAGCAGAATGATACCATGTGGCAAAGAGTGATACCAAGTGGCAAACTGCACACAATAGTAAGTTGTTTATGTGGTCCCACGTGAGGAGTATATATTTAGTGCATGAACAGTATTCTTTGGTTATATAAGGGTATAAGGGTATATAAGGATGAAAGAATTTGGAATAAAAGGACTCCATATTTTAACCATCCTCGGGAGTCTTGCCTCATCACTCCTCCACAATGACAGTATATTTTAAATCACCCTGGTGTGGAGGCTCTAGAAAGCCCCAACTTGGGGGCACTAGAAAGCAGGACACAACAGAATGCTATTATCATCTCCAGTTTAAAAATGAGGAAACTGAGATAAAGAGTGACTAACTAACTTACCCAAGGTTACACAGCTAGTAAGTATCAGAGGCTGGACTTGAATTCAAGTCCTTCCTAACTCCAAGCCCACTACACCATCTAATTGCCAATATTGTTGTTAGTGGTATCACAAGTGTAATTGGAACCCATATCTTCATTTTGCCAAACTAGCATTTACCACTACACCCTCAAAAGCAAAAAACAAACAAACAACAACAACAACAACAAAAAAAAAAAAAAAACCACTAACATTTATTTATGTGAATGTGTTATATTTAAAGGAAAAAACTAGCTGCACATAAAAGATGTATTTTTACTTGACTCCTTGGTTGCTTAAGTTCTAGTGCTCAAAGAAGATGCTGATACACTCATTTGCCAGTCACTAGAAGGACTGTATAGACCCAGATATTTTCATAGGTGTCTCATACCCCAAGATCTAAACCCCATTAAATTTTATAAACAAACTTGAAAATTTCAATTACATTATCAGTCCAAGAAACATAAAAGATCAGAGACAAGGCACACAATTTACAACAACAATAAAGAATGGATTTAGTCACGTAAAACATTTTCTTTAAGTCCTTTGAACTTAAGTACTTTAAATATAAAAAGGTTTTCATAATTTCTAGGTGCTGGTCAGCAGTAATTGATAGTATAAGCAGCAATACATCTCCACATCACTTTGCCTCTTATTTTCTTCAAGAAAGCATCCCTAGCTTCTTCGTAATTTAGCATAAGGATGAAGCATTATCATGAATCAGGAGATACCTCTACTTTGCCAACTTTTTCCAGTTACACTGATCTATCCATTTTGGTAAACTTGCCCTGTATTTCTATAGTTTTAACTCCAACTGATGTTTTTATCAAAGAATGGGAAAAGTTGGCCTTTCATAGAGCCCTTATATTTGGTCCTCATTCTCACAAAGGGATTATTCAATTTGTCTCTCTTCTAGTCACTGTAAGTTTTGTTAAGGCTTCTTAGACTAAAGCTCCTTAACAAAATCAACCATTTAATCATCAAGAATTTATTAAGTGCTATGGACCAGGAATGATGCCAACAATCTTTACCATTACCATAGATGGAGCCTATAAACAAACAAACAAACAAACAAATAAATGAAAGAATAATTGATAATTAAAAAAGAGCACTAGGTTTAGCGTGTGTTCAAATTTGACCTTAGACACTTAATAAATGGCAATAATATAAGCCTCAATCTTCCAGGATTGCTTTGATAATCAAAGCAGATAATGTTTATAAAGTACTTAATACAGAGTAGGTGTTTAATAAATGCTTTTTTCCTTCCTTCTTCCTTTCAGAGTCTTCTTTATTTGAGAATACTTCAAAAACTATAGGAGGTGGTACACTGCCAGGAAATGGCTAAGATATTGTACATAGTATACAGTATATAGTATAAGAATTGATAACTATCTAAACTAATCTATTTATTTAGTGCTATATTAATCAGACTCCCAAGAAACTATTTTAATGACCTAGAAAAAAAAATTCATCTGAAAGAACAAAAGGTCAAGAAGTTCAAAGCAACTAATGAAAAAAAAATTAAATGAAGGTGGCCTAGCCATACCTGATCTAAAACTATATTATAAAGCAGCAGTTATCAAAACTATTTGGTATTGGCTAAGAAATAGACTAGTTGATCAGTAGAATAGGTTAGGTTTACAGGACAAAATAGTCAATAACTATAGCAATCTAATGTTTGACAAATCCAATGGCCCCAACTTTTGGGATAAGAATGCACTATCTGACAAAAACTGCTGGGAAAATTGGAAATTAGTATGGCAGAAATTAGGCATTGACCCACACTTAACACCATACACCAAGATAAAATCAAAATGGGTTCATGATTTGGACATACAGAATGAGATTATAAATAAATTAGAAGAACATAGGATAGCTTACCTCTCAGGCCTGTGGAGGAGGAAGGAATTTGTGACCAAAAAAGAACTAGAGATCATTATTGATGACAAAATAGAAAATTTTGATTATATCAAGTTAAAAAGCTTTTGTACAAACAAAACTAATGCAGACAAGATTAGAAGGGAAGCAATAAATGGGGAAAAAAATCTTTACATTTAAAGGTTCTGATAAAGGCCTCATTTCTAAAATATATAGAGAATTGACTCTAATTTATAAGAAATCAAGCCCTTCTCCAACTGATAAATGGTCAAAGGATATGAACAATTTTCATATGATGAAATTGAAACTATTTCTACCCATATGAAAAGATGTTCCAAATCATTATTGATCAGAGAAATGCAAATTAAGACAACTCTGAGATACCACTACATGCCTCTCAGATTGGCTAAGATGACAGGAAAAGATAATGATGAATGTTGGAGGGGATGTGGGAAAACAGGGACACTGATGCATTGTTGGTGGAGTTGTGAACAGATCCAACCATTCTGGAGAGTGTTTTGGAACTATGCCCCAAAAGTTATGCAACTGTGCATACCCTTTGATCCAGCAGTGTTACTACGGGGCTTATATCCCAAAGAGATCTTAAAGAAGGGAAAGGGACCTATATGGGCAAAAATGTTTGTGGCAGCCCTCTTTGAAGTGGCCAGAAACTGGAAACTGAGTGGATGCCCACCAACTGGAGAATGGCTGAATAAATTGTAGTATATGAATGTTATGGAATATTATTGTTCTGTAAGAAATGACCAGCAGGATGATTTCAGAAAGGCCTGGGGAGACTTACATGAACGGATGTTGAGTGAAATGAGCAGGACCAGGAGATCATTATATACTTCAACAACAATACTATATGGTGATCATTTCTTTTGGACATGATCCTCTTCAACAATGAGATGAACCAAATTAATTCCAATAGAGCAGTAATGAACTGAGCCAGCCACACCCAGTGAAAAACTCTGGGAAATGAGTGTGAACCACTACATAGAATTCCCAATCCCTCTATTTTTGTCTGCCTGCATTTTTTATTTCCTTCACAGGTTAATTGTACACTATATCAAAGTTATGTTAAAATATATATGCGTTATTTTGTTCAACAGGCAAAAATAGTTATATTATTGATAATAGGTGTCCAATGGTGGACAAGGGGAAGAAAGAGATATTCAGTGAAAAATTCCTTTTCCCAACCTTCACCTAAAAATTGGTGGTGTAATGAAGACCAAGAAGGGAAGATCACTGAAAAATCATCTCTAAGCAACTTGTCACATTTCTTTCTTCCTATTGAACCCCATCCCACAGCTTTAAAATGAGATACTAGAAGAAAGTCATTTAAAGCTTGACTCCTACCTTTCTATTACTGTCCTTTCCTCACCATTCTACTTGCTTCCCAACTTCAGGCATACATTTTGATCACTGGAGGCCCTAGTATTACCTCAGTAACAAGCAGGATACAACCTATTACTAGACAGCCCTTTCACTGTAAGTGCCATTGAATACAGGAACTTTGGTTCATAAGGGTAGTTTTCTTTTTGACAAGAGGCTCAATTCCATGTAATTACAACATGATAACTTCCCTATAAATACAACTGAAACTTGATATTAAAAGAGTGGTACTGGGAAAACAAGAATAGCATTCACATTTTATGTTTAAGGACTCACTCACTGTGAGATATATGTATTCCCTACAGTATTTGCATGGAGGAGGAGGAAATAATTCACTGAGATTTAATTGTTATTAAATTCAGATTTAATTGTATGACTGGGCAAATTATTTAACCTCTCTGAGCCTCAATTTGCTTCAATTTGAAAAAATTTGAGGTTTGTACCAGATAATCTCTAAAGTCCTTTCTAGTCAGTGTCTATCTGTCATTACATATATTTATACATATATGTCTCTGTGTGTGCATGTATATCTATGTGTATATATGTGTTCATCTATGTATGCATCCTTAAATATAAACATATGTTAACATAATTCCATGTTTCATTTAAAAATTTATAAAATGACAATTACTGTTTCATGTTTAATTTGTATTAATAACTATGAAAATAATATAGCCTATATAACAAACTGGCTTAATTTGTTTTTTTGCTATATTATATAAAAATTTAAGTAATCACTAATATCAATTTCAATCAATATTCACAGGCCTAAAATTCGTTCACCTACTTGATTAGCCAGCCAAATAAACAACTAATTCTTTTAAAAATGGAATAAAAACGAAATCTCAAACTTTTGGCAAGTAGAGAGTCAAGTGGAACATTTGAGATGCTTCCACTGAAAACTTACTAGACAATAAGAATTATTGGACTTTGTAAAAAAAGGCTCACTTTTCCTTTGAAAAATCAGAGCTCTCCTGGAGGGGTTGAAGGGGTGGGGGGATAAGGGTTGGGGGAAAAAAAAAAAAAAAAACAAAACAAAAAAAAAAAAACAATTCTCCTTCCCTGAGATAAGGACCGGATGTTGGGAACAGCATGAGTCATGGCACTGATATTCTGGACACTAGTCTTGTGTCATTGAGAGGGCAGGGAGGGGCAAGATCAACTTCCTAGAGGAAAGAGAACTTCTTGTTTTGTTTTTTTTTTTACCTGCTTACATGTTCACCTATATTTAATTATTATAGATAGAATACCCATGGAAATGTGCAGAAAATATTATCTAAATATTAAATCACTTTTAGATAACTTTTCTTTTAAACTAGAACAGTAAGTTTATTAGTTCATGGAACTCCTCAGGGAAGAAATTACTCTAGCAAAGTAGATGTGCAGCTGGGTTGGTGACTTGGAGGTTGCCTGCACTGAGAAGTTAAATGAACTAACCCAGTATCACACAGGCATTATATGCCAGAGGCAGGCCCGGAATCCAGGTCTTTGTGAATCCAAGTCCAATTATCTATTGACCTAAGTACATCTTAACATTCTGTGCTTTAAAACACTTACCAATATTAAGGATATTCCTTCTCTTGATCATATTTCTTCCCTCAAAAATATCTTTCTATCCAAAAATTAATGTTCCACTCTGATTTTGAATAAGGCAACATGAAAATTTTTTCTCTACAGTCATCTTCATTAGAAGCTAGCCCAACAATCCCCCAACAACTGAGGGGTTGACAATTCAATTACTGACAACCATCATTCATAATATCTTCTTGCATATATCATATGGAAATGAGGTTATATGAGCATAACTTCTCAGACCACCCAAGACAAAACCAGACACTAAATAACCCTCGTCTCTTTCTCTCTTCCACACTCCTCCCCACTACAACAACACTGGATCCTGCCTAAGGGTGAACTTTTGTCTTATCTTGGCCAGAATCAGGCCTCCATGTCACACTATATCATCCCCATTATGTTCTGTCTTTCTAAAGTAGAATGTAAAATTAAAGTTGGGAGTTGTCTTTCCAGCTAGTATTTGCAACCCCAGTGCTTAGTACAGGGCCTGGTGCACAGTGAGTGCCTAATTAATGTTTTATATATATCAGTATGTTTGAGCAGGCAACAAGTGAGAAAGAGAAGTGGAATGAAAAACAAGCAATAGGTAGTACTGCTCCATTCACTGTTGCTTCTGTCCCACAACAGCCATTCATATTGATATTTTCAATGGAACTCTTACAAAAGGATGATTTCCTGATATTCCATGGGCTATCTGTTATTTTTGGAAAATAACAGAAAAGATTACATTTGAACATTCTTCCTTTTTAAAAAGCCTGAATCTATTTACATAGCTGAGAGAATTTATCCACACCCCAAAATGGAATCAGCTATGCTAATAAGGATTGTGTACAAAATACATTATCTTTCATGCAATCACTATGATACTGTTTTGATTCATGAACCACCTTGAAGTATTAGGGAAACAGTTCCTATTGAGTTGAGATCAACAGGTAATTCTTTGGACTTTCTTTCATTGCCCAGAATACCTTTCATTCCAAGCATTCATCATGCATGCATTCATTATTTCAAAGTATTTATTTTGTGCAAACACTCAATTACTAATAAAGAAAAAGAATTTTTAAGGTTGAGGTAGGAAGGAAAGGAGTAATTTTATTCCCAGTCTTTCTCTTACAGCTAGTCTTTTCCCTTTTCCTGCTCTTTAATTAAGGCAGGTTATTTCTCTGGGTGTTGTGCTTCTTTCAGAGGCACTATAGTTCAGATGGAAAAAGCTCTAGATTTGGACTTAGATTTATACCTGCACTACAAATCTTCAAAGGACACTTTCTGTGTGATTCTTGGAGGCCTAATTTTCTTATATTTAAAAAAAAAAAGTAAATATTGATAATGTCTTTGCACCTTTTACCAGGACAAGGGAGGACAGAAGAGGATAGGGGAGGAGAGTTCAAGAGAAGGGATGGGAGGGAAAGGGAAGAGAAATAAAGGAAAGGAATAGAAATTATTTTTTAACAGACCTTTTTTTTAGGGTGTTTTTTTTTTTTAACAATTTAAAAAACCAAGGCACACTTAAAATTAACTGATTTACCCAGAATCACACAGCTAGTGTCTGAGGCTATCAAATTTGAACCCAGTCTTCCTGACTCCAGGCCCAGTGCTCTATAAAATGAGACAACCAGTTGCCTAGCTCTTATAAGAAAAATTCCTTTGAATACTTTAAAATACTATTACTTTATTCATATACATGTTATTCAGCAATTACATCTACTAAGTGTATTCTATGCACAGATCTCTAGAATAGGGGCTGAAGGATGATAAGAACATTAAAAAATTTAAACAAGTTTATTTTCTGAGGAGACAGACTAGTCATATAACTAAAATCTTAGAATTACTTAAAAAGCAATGTACAAATCTAGTACTATAGGAGAGTAAAGGGTAATAGGAGTGAGGTGTGATGCCCTATGAAAGAAATAAGCCATGAAAAAGGTTTTCAAAAAGACGATGATCACCAACCACTTAAAAGTAAGAAAGTGAGAAGGCCTGTGTATAAGGAACAGCACACAAAGATTAAGACTGCCACAGTCACTTTAACAGCTTTGGCTTTTTCTTTGAATATTCCTTTCTCAATCCCTTCCATCTACTTACCTTGACTAGTTTATAGGTTTGGGTTTTTTCCATTATATTTGAAAGTAAAATGTTGATCAATAGTAATAGTATCTGCCTTCAGGTCACTGTTAAGGGGAAAAAAAGCTACTTCTAACCAGGGCTGGATATTTCACTGGGGTCAAATGGAGTTTTGTGGTATGGTTTATGGTCCAATTAGCACTTTTTGCTTTTCGCTCAGGACAGGAAGCAGCAGTCCTTATAAACTCCACCTGGCATTTTGGGATCTGTCCAATGTTCTTTGCATACGTGGCAATGCATCTCTGACTCTGCCTCTACCTCTCTCTGACCTTGAAAAAGCCATTTCATTTATTTGTATTATCACTAAAAGGAAAAGATTTCAAAGATGAAAAGGACTCGAGGAAAACATTTCTTTAAGAAAATTTCCATTTCTTTTTAGTTTGGGCTATTGTTAGACCCAATTAATAGTTTGCACTGTGAAACCAATTCCTCTTATTCTCCATTAAGTGCCTGTAGAAAAAGAAAAAAGGAAAAGAAAAGGAGAAAATTATCTTCGGGCTTAACAACAGATGAGCACCTAGGGCTCTAGAAAAAGGGAAAATGTCCCAACCTGTACCAACTTCCTTCCCCTCTGATTTCACAAGCTTCTCTCAAAATTCATGTTTTTAAAAGGTATATTTCAACTGAAATTGGAAGTACTACCAATCTAGTGACTAAACCACCCTTTCCTTTGAAATGCTGCCCAGATTTAAGCTCAAGCTTTTGCCTCCAGCCCATCTTCTCTTTTCCCTTTCAAGATGAAAAAGGAATTATTCATTCACAGCTGGCAGCAAAAAATAAATAAATAAATAAATTACTGGGATATCCTAGATTATTTCTGTCAAGCCATTTTTGTACATTCTGGTAGTTCCCACAAGCTTTTGGGGATACACAACTTAGTAATCTTTTAGATGAAACCTGAAAGAGTACTTATTTTTATTAATAGTTTATTACAAAAGAAACAGACAAAGGCTATGTAAAAGTAAACACTTCTCTAAAATACTATCCAGAATGATGTAAATAGATAAAATCCCCAAACTTTCAGAAATGAATTTTCCCTTTTATTTTTTCTACCCATAACTGCCCATAATTCTATTTTTGCCATGGAATCAGGAATGGCAAGAACAACCCTGTTAATTACCCAAGTGACTGAAATGATTAGGAGGGCTAAAATTCAGTACTTAAAATTCAATACTTCCCTAATACATGGTAAAGTCTTTATTAGCTCTAACATCCTAAGTTTCACAGTGGATTTTTCCAATACTTAGCCAATCAGTTCATTAAAAAACATTTTTTAATTATTAAAGTAGTGTATTGTTATTAATTAAGGTGTCAATAGGTCCTGGGGATACAAATATTAAAAATTAGACAATCTCTACTTACATTGAGCTTATATTCTACTCTGGGAACTAACAAGGGCACCAACAAAATAAGCACAAGGAGAATAAGTACAAAGTAGTTAAATACAAAGTGATTTGAGAGAGAGAAGGTACCAGCAGCAGAAGAAATCAGGAAATGTTAGGGGATGCAGCTTAAGCCATGTGTTAAAGAAAGAGAAGGATTCTCTGAGGAAAATGTGAGAAGAGAATGCATTTCCTACATCTGTGACAGCTAATGCAAAAGTGTCCAAATAGAAAATAGAATATTATGTGAAGAACAGAATTTAGAAAGCTTATTTGGGTGGGACCAAAGTTTTGATATCAATTAATTAATTGAGTAAGGGAGTGACACAGTCAGATCTGCACTTAAGAAAAAATCACTGACAGTAATGAGAAGGATGAAATGAAATGGAGAAAGACATGAATCAAGGGAATCAGTTAATAAGTTGTTGCAATTAGCAAGGCTAGAGGTGACCAAGGCCTCAACTAAGGTGACAGCTGAGAATAGAAAAAAGTGCTAGGACACAAGAGATGTTATGAAGGTAGAAATGGTACGACTTGGCAACTGATTGGATAAGTGGAAAGAAAAGAGCTGAGGATAATCCGGGAGACTGGAAGAATGGAACTGCCTTCGACAGAAACAGGGAAAATTGAAAGAAGAGTGGGTTTGAGGGGAGGAAAAAAAGAGTTCTGTTTGTGCACACTGAAATTGATATTACTGAATTTGAGACTTCATCAGAACTCTCCAGAACATCCAGCTTGAAAGTCCAACAGACAGTGAGTAATGCCTTCCCAACTTTTTTACTTTCTAGACTTCCACTCTCTTGCATTCTCCCTTATATGTTTTCTTCCTCTATTAGAATATAATTTTTTCCTCTATTAGAATATAAAATTTTTGATAATAGGAGTTTTTAAATTTCTTTCTCCAAATACATAAATGAAAACACTAAAAGACATCAGAATTTAGATTAGGTGTAATGATTAAACTTGTTTCACAGAACCACTTAAGAAACACATTTTCTTTCTCTGGGGACCTATGCATCTAGAACCACACAGAGGCTACCAGTTATAACTGTCATGTAGGTTGGTTTAATTAACTGTTTTTATTCTCAGGAAGGGAGTGGTTTTGAGAAGTTGCTTAAGTATATTCTTTAAAAGCATCAATTGTATTTCTTAATGATTTAAAAACCTTTGAGAAAGATCTTTGAGAAACATATTAGTAGAGACCACTAGCTCAATGATATTGGAGTTTTGATTATTTCTCTCAAAATTATTTCATAGCCAGGAAATTGTTTAAAAGATTTCTTTTTCTTCATTTTTCCCCAGTAAAAATACTTATACCCCTTTGAATCATATTAAAAAGTTACATTTCTCACTTTCAATGATTTTATTCTGAAAAGTGAGAATAATTTGTGGCCAATTACACCAAGTAATTTCAATCCTCAAAAAACAAAACAAATTAACCAACCCTACTTTATTCCAAATAACTAATCAGGGCTTCCCTGAATTTTTTAGATAATGTTCAATGTCCTTCCCCCTTCATATGTTTATGAAAGATTATATTCCACTAGATGTTAACCTAATGAACTATAAATGTCTTGTATGAGTTTTTTTTTTTTAAATAATCCTTTGGATTCAAATATCAAGCAACTAAATCCTTTACTTTATTCTTTCAAAAAAGATTTCTTCTCAATTTATCTTTCTAAAGAGCCCAGGTAAGACAGGATTTGGTAAACAATACTTTGCCTCCACTGAATGTATGAACAACTTGCAAATATCACAATGCAATCAACCAATTTCACAATACAAATAGCAATTTCAAGGACACTAAAGTCTTCCAGTCCATGTATGAGGCAAATAAGAAATAATAAACAGATTTACTCTTAAATGGTTGGCTTGCTGTACAACATATCCAATTCATTCTATTTCTGTGATCCAGTGATCTTTAAAGGAAGCTAAACATTTGTAGAAGCTACAGATGATGATGGGGGAAAGCTATGCTGAATAATATAATCAAGGTATGCTTTTTTAAAACAACTTATTCCAAATAGAAAATAGGTCTTTCACGTGAGAATGGATGGAAACAAAAGAACATTTACACAAAAAAGAAATTTGCCAGCTGTTTTTGATCTACCTTTGCCTAGGTTGAAGATATACAAGAAGAGAAAGAGAGAGAGGAAGAGGAAGAGGAAGAGGGAAGGGGAAAAGAGGAAGAGGAAGAAGAAGGGGAAGAGAAAGAAGAAGAAGAAGGGGAACAGAAAGGAGAAAGAAGAGAAGAAAAGAAGAGAAAAAGAGAAGAATCTCTCCCAGGAAAATCAGAAACATATTTAGCCAAGTCCATCTTGCAGTCCAATATGGAAATACTTAAGGAGGACTATACAAATGCTTAATCTAAACCTAAGTCTCTGAAGAGAGCAAGATGGGAGCCCAAGTCCATTTCTATAGAAATGCCACAATTAAACAGGAAGACTTACATTTACATAACCACATTAAAGAACTTCAGAATTCTCTTCCATCCAGCCCATTAGTGCTCTAGAGTGACAAACATGCTTAAGTAGAGACTTTCCATATCTGTCAAAAGCCAGCAGCATTTCAAAATTAGCAGAAACAAAAGGGTCCACATGGCTATTTTTCTTTCAAGTTTTCTTGGCTTTTCTTTTGTTAGCCCTCCTAATTTCAACTGTAGTTTAAAGTGTTCATTTCACAGTAAGTTCTTCTGTTGAAATATAGGGGAAGAAGGAATTGAATGCAGGAGCCAACTACCCAAAGAACACACTGTCTCTCTCCTCCACCCCCATCAAATCTGAAAAATAATAATAAATCTGACTTGCCAAGACTAATTCTATTTCTACTTTGTCTTTAGTTTCATGTACAGACAACGATTCTTATATTATTGCTTTCCTCCTCTTAATACATGTTGGGTGGGAAAATGAACTATCAGCTATAAGTATCAGATGACCATAATTTAGTTTCAAAATAATCACACATTTAAAAGCTCACTTCAATTGATCATATCAAATTTCATTTTTATGCTCTGAGATCAGTCCAGATGGTTGTTAATGATTAGTGCAAAAGATTAGAAAGTTGGAGCTTATTTTCCAATGAACTCATGACCTATTTAGTGAGCCATACAACAGATCCTACCTAAACTGTAGTTATCCAGGCATATAACATTTTGAATTGAGCCATTTACTTAATACTCTTGCCCAGAAGCTGTTGGCAAACTGTAGTGTCACAATCCATACCCCAAGCATTTGTTGTTCCTTTAACTCTTCTTTAAGTTTCACCAACTCATGTCATGAGGTAACATGGCAATACAACTTGGACATAAACATGCCTGAGTTTGAAAGAACACAATAACTACAAACAGAGGCTGATCAAAAGGAGGTTTTTTTGGTAGCAGAATTTCAACAAATTTTTTTTTAATCAGCTATAAGGTACAAAAGGGTGCTTAGGTGAGTCTGCTGCTGACACAATAGTTTTATGAGAGATGGAAATTCTTCCCTAACAGCTATTCTGTTAACTGAGAAGGATGTATTTTTGTACTATCTGAATACAAAAATATATTATACTTCATGGGCAATTGATATGGGAAAGGCAGACTTTTTAAGGTGAGAAATGAAAGGAAGAAAAAAAATTCCTGGCAAAATTTATTATTTTCAATACAACTGTTCCCCCACCCACCCCTCTTAAATTGCATTGAGGCAATTTAGCTCAAAGTACAACTTAGCAAACAGCTTACCAAAGCAGAGAATTCCTGTAAAAATTATTCTCCATACTCCTCCCATATGCAAAGATAACTTTATTTAAAATTCAGAATACATTATTTCACTGTGTGCCAACAAAGAATCAATGGGGAAATATTTCATAAGAAGAGACATTAATTTACCCATCCTATCAAACATAAAAGAAGGGAATTTGCCACTTCTCATAAAAAATATATAGGAAGAAATAAGCCAGTTTTAAAAGATTAACCATTCCTATAGGTATTTATTAGAACCAAGTTAGGGAAAGTACTTAGCACAGACTAAGTACTTAATAAATGCCTTTTGATTGATTGAATCACAGAATCTCAGAACTGAGACATACCTTAGCTTAGGGTGCTATCAATTGCCCTCAACTATAACCCTGAAAAGTTCAACAGGATTTACCAAGGTTCTAAAAGACAATTCCATATCTGCCAGACTAAATTAGGACAAACAAACCAAAAAGGGAATAAATGGACTATTCCAGTCTCCCGAATGTTGCTGCCATGTTTCTAACACATAAATGACTAGTGAAGAAATTATCATAAGGCAAGACTGAGCAGTGGAGGTAGGCCAAAACTATCTCCCCAAACATCTAAAAACTGCCAGTGTTTGTTTTTAAAGTGCTCTGTCATATCCTAGTCTTAAAGATAGTGCTTTCTCTAGAACCATTGGCCTCTACCCCACTTTGGATTGACCCTATATTCAATTCCATGTTGTCACTGCCAAAATAAAATACCTAGTCTCATGCCAGAATTTACAGGAGGGTCAGTATTGCTTTTAATGAGAAAACAGTGAGCCACACCCTGACACTCTGGTAGATATTAAAAATAAATTCATTCATTCCAGAAATAAAAGCATTGGCTTCATTATATTATAAACATTAACTCAACAAGAGAAAACTGACTAGAAGATACTTGTAGACTACCAGCAGTCCCTGACTCTACTCAGGGATCTGATCAATGGAACACGGGCACATCCCAGGACATGCTGATCTAGTATGCAAGAGGAAACCAATGTTCCCTCCTACATGGATCAGAATCTCTGGAACCAAACCTCCCACTTAGAGATCTTTGGACTTAGGCCCAGAACAAACTTCTAAGGGTATTTCCAGATTCCTGGGGTGATCCTGAGATTTCAGGGGTTCCAAACACTGGCCCAAACTCTAGGAGAACTCAACTGGCTGTACATCATAGTGTGGAATGTATGTAGGGTTCCAGTGTATTTCATCCTTTTCTCCTTTGCCATAACCAAATGTGTCCGACTCTTTAAATGTCCCTAATAAACTGGTGAAGTGCCTTCCTTTAAGGATACACAATTTCCAAACTAGAGACCAGGTTGTAGCTGTTTCCCATTTGAATACCTTGAAGATCAGCCCATTCAAATTCAATGACCATTGTATTCTAAGAGTTAGATTATCAAGGGACATATTTATATCAGTATCTATATTAATTTCCTTATGGTGGAAGACTATTGTTGTGAAAGGAAATCAAGCCAGATAGGGATGGATGAAAATGCCAAAATAGCAAAGCTTTTGGAATTCTTTAATTCCTAAATTGAAAGGATAGCTTCACAACAACTTCCAAGACCATAGATCAATGACACTAAACCAACAAATGTAATGGTCCATTTCTACCTTTCTAAGACATTTGTTTGGTTAACATGCTAACAGAATCAATGGGTTTAAATTCATAAGAATGCCATTCATAAATGCAAACAACAAGCTTAACTACTTCTCTCTTTAGCCTGACTTTGGATGTGGCTTTTGTACAACACAAAAGAATGTTCCAGCTTCACTAGATAATCAGCAAGCATTTATTAATAAGCATATGATGTAAATAAAGACTTGGAGACTTCATTCCTAGTCTGTCATTACATCGAAAAATATTCTCCAGTAAGATAAAAAAGCATTCACATGTAACATAACATTTTCCTTACTCAGTGTTCTTGAATGACTCATGGGCCAGAAAGGGACCTTGAATAGTTATTTAGCCCATCTCTTTGCTTTCAGGAATGACTACACCCAAATTACACCAAGCAGATGAGAATTCTAGCTTGCTTTTACAGACATTTAGAGAACATGATTTCATAACCATTCTTAGGAATCTACTCCAATGTTTGTCAAATCTTATGCTAAATAAATCCTTCCTTGTGTTTAATCTAAACCCCTTATGTTATAATTTAAATCCATATAAGGTCAGATAAAATCATAAATTCATTCATTCATTCATTTTTGCTGAAGCAATTGGATTAAGTGACTTGCCCAGAGTCACACAGCTAGGAAGTATTAAGTGTCTGAGGCTGGATTTGAACTCAGGTCCTCCTGACTTCAGGGATAGTGCTCTAACCATTGGCCCCTAGCTGCCCCAAAATCATAAATTTAGACTCAGAATGGAGCACAAAATTTAAGACGAAACAACATAGCTCAACCACTCTTTATAAAATCATCCTGTATATTAATGAAATTGGTCACACAAGAAACAAATGTATGAATTATAAGAGACTTAACCAGGCTGGTTGTTTATTGGTTTTTAAGAGATACTTCACTTGGTCCTTCCTTAAACAAGGTATCTCCTATGTCAAGCTATGATACAGTATCTCTCATAGAAACTAGTAATAACGAATCATGGTATAACAGACATTTATATAACACTTAAGATTTACAAAGCTATTTACATATTATATTATCACATGGGAGTCCCAGGAAAACCATGATATACTTTTAGTGCAATTATTATTTATTCTCATTTTATAGCTGAGAAAATTGAGGATGAATAAAAATCAAATAAGATTCTATAACAGATCTAACTACAGTGAAAATTTTGTTCAACAATCTAAGTTTTGACATCAAGTGAGTTAGTAAAGACTATTTTTAACCTAAAAATATTCATGTTCACCAGTATCATAGAAGATATTCTGCAAAAACTCCAAGCAAAAGATTCCTTAATCACAGATGACATTGTACTAATTGCAATAAGCTCCAGAATACTACAAACCCTCCTCAGTGAAATCCAGAGCATGTGAAAGAAATTAGCCTAACAATCCATGTTAGAAAATAAAGTAGATAGAAAATCAAATATGACCCAGACTATTATATACAATTGGATAGACAACTCACCAAATTAGTACATCATTTTGTATATCTTGGGCAAGATATAGTTGGACAACTAAACGTGAATGTTTCCCACTGTTATGGAATGCCATGGTCTCTGAAGAACCCATTACCAAAAGAGACAATTAGCCAATAGGACAATGGAAAAATCACATGCAGGGAAAAAGTGGCTGCACTATACCACCAATAATAAATTCTGTAGGAATTATCAAAGATGTGTCTGATCAGAAAAGGACATGGGTGGGTAACATATTAATACAGAGAAACCACAGATGGACATGTGAGTCTACAAATGGAAAGCTTTCAGTACATGGAGTAGACCCTTCAAGAAAGGTCCATGGAAAAATTTATACAAGAATTATATATGAGAGGACTTTTAACCTAAATCATTGGGGGGATGACCCTATACTGATAAAATTTGGATTTATAGTCAAAGAATCACATAGGTCATCAGCTCATAAACCTAGAGCTGGAAGGGACATTCAGAGACCACCTAGTCTAACCCCTTCATTTTACAGATGAGAAAATTGAGACCCAAAGAAGTTAAGCAATCATTAGCACCAGAAGTGGGGCTCTGATGCTAGAGCCAATATTGAATCCACTGTACTAAGTATTAATAAAGACCAAAATTAGTCACTTCACAACCTTTTCTTTTCCAAGTTGAAGAGTAACATTATTATCATCAATCTCTGACAATTAAATTAACTGGCATTCAAATAGTGCTTTAAGATAATACTCACATTAACTCATTTTTAATCTTAATAACAACCTGATGAGATAGGTATCATTAGCCTAACTTTACATAGGAGAAAAGAACATCAGAAAGTTTACATGAATAGCCCACAGTTGCACAGCTGATCTGTGTTGGAGATAAGACTTGAACCCATGTCTCTTCTGGGTCTTAAATACAACATTCTTTTCACTACTATAATCCCACCTCAACCTAAAATTGCATACTAAATTCATGGTATAATGAATAAAATATGCTTTATTTGGAGTGAGGAAGACCTGAATTGGGAAGACAAATCCTGCCTCTGACATTTGCTATCTGTTTGGGTTCTAGTTACAGTCAAGTCATTTTACCTCTGTTAAACTGAATTTTCTAAACAGTAAAATGGGGGAAAGAAGACTTATTTTACCTACCTCACAGGACTATTCTTAGGAAAGCACTTTGGAAACTTTATATTATGGATCATTATTATGAATGTCTTCTGGCTGGGCCCAAAAATCACCTCGGTATCAGTCCTATTTAGGATGTCTACTGGCCGATTTCTTATGCTACCTTTCTTGTCCCTCCACCCTAGATTCTTAGCTAGTTTTGGTGCAGTGACTCCACAGAGCCTTACTACTGCCTCTCTCATTCTCAGGGTCTGTCTCTCCTGTTTTTCAGTGTGACAGAAAGAATTACTGTGGAATCTTCAAGGAACTGTAGACAGATAAGCCTCACTGAAACTGAGAAGTAGGACATAAGGTTTAAAAGTTAGGTAAAAGAAAAGATATTATAGGACCATAAATTTAGAGTTCACTTTAAAGGCCATCTAAATGGTTCAAATGTCTCAGTCAATCTAAAAGATTGCTAAATTTTTAAGTGAACCAAGCACTGTTATTTTAATATTTTCTAGCATTATCAAAACATAAAAATTGACTTGATTAGAACATGAGTATAAATTCATTCACATATGTGAATTACTGCATTTCAAATATGTACACATGCTACTGTGATTAATAAGGCAAAAATTCATAGTAGCTTTTTGTCATGTGTTTTCTCATTGAACAGGAACTAATAGCATAATTATCATGGATGATATCGATTTAATCATGTTATATTATAGAGAGAGAAGAGACACATGCTTGACAAGGTAGAAATTACTCATTATCCCAATCATTACTCATTTTATTGAAACTTTGGCTCAGAAAGATGAAGCAACTTCTAGCCCAAGTTCATACAAATAGTAAGAGCAGACCCAAGATTTAAATTCCAGGTCCTCTGACTCTAAATCTAGTGTTCTTTCCACTATATCACAAAACACTAGATTGTTTTCTAGTCTTCCTCTTTCACTGATGAAAAGCATGTGATTTACTGGACCAACAGCACTTTTGGAGACCAAAGCCTCCAACATCATTTTTATTAACTCATAGTTCTACTAAATCCCAATGCAAGAAACCCAAAGGTATAGTGCTACTTGCAAAAGGCAAAAATGGCTCTATATTCTTGTCACTTAATGCTTTGCTTAAAAATAAACAAAAACTGAAAAATTTATCTAAATAAATCCTTTTCCTATGAAGATTACTTTCAATGCATGTCATCATAGGTTTTGGCCACTTGTCTGTAATTCAACTTCTAGAATAGTTACTTAATTTCCATATTATAGAAGATAGCATAATAAAAAGTTTGGCATTTTTTAATGAAAATTTTTGTATATTTTGCATAGCAGTTTATACTGAATTCATTATTATTCCTAACAATCCATGCGGGTAAAATGGATCTAACCCAAATGCATTTTTTAGGCACATACTATTTAGTGTCAATAATGAAGACCTGAGTTCAAATAGAAGTTCTACCACACAATGACTCTGTAACCCTCTCAATATTCTAGGCAGCTGTCTTAAGACTCTTAAGTTGTAGAGAAGATATTAACCTGCAGTAGTAGATGGAATTTGTTCACCAAGTCAGCTAGGTGGCACTGGAGATAGAACTTAAGACTTGGGGACAGGAAAACTTGAGTTCAACAACTTTAGACAACATTTACTAGTTTGTGTGACATGGAGTAAATGATTTGACCTCTGTTCACCTCAGTTTCCTCATCTGTAAAATAGAGATGATAATAAAATAAAACCTATCCCCAAGTCTGGAAGATAAAATGAGATATTTGTAAACTTTAAAATACTAGCTATTGTTGTTGTTATAATTATTATTCTGATATTAAGAAATCACAGGCCTAGTCTCTACTCCCATTCCTGTGAGTTTGATGCTGGGCTAAATAAATACACAAAGAAAAATGTGAGATAGCCACGGATATCTAGGAACTTACATTCTACTGGTGGGACACACATTTTAAATAAATACAGGAAACCAGAGTAGAATCTTGAATGAAGCAGGTGGGATAAGGTGGCAGTGCATGTGAAAAACAGAGACAACCTATATGCAAAGACATGAAAATGGGAGAAGGGGTGTTGTGTCCAGGGAACAGCAAGGAGAGGAGTTTAGATGTAATGGAATGTGCAAGAGAGAGGAATAATTTATAATGATCCTGAAAAAAAGAAGTTGAAAAATAGATGAGGTAAGGCCATGCCAAACATAGAAGGAATTTATACTTTATCCTAGAAACATTTTCTTTCTGAAAATGGGTCTTTCTGAATTTTCTTGTGCAAGAACTAACATGGTCAGACCTTTGGCAGCTATGAGAAGGATGAATTAGAGAGGGCAGAGACTAGATATTAGGAGTCCAAAAAAGAGAATACTGCAATAGTTCAGTTTAAAGGTGATAAGGGGATAAACCATAATAGTTATTGTTAGGATTAGAGAAAAGGGAAGAGATACAAAATTACTGAGAATCACAGAATTACAGATTTAGGGCTAGAAAAGACTTTAGAGGAATGACGGTTCCCATGTATTACAATAGAAAAAACAAGGCTCTGAAGAGTTGGATGATTTTAATATATGCCATACAATAAGTCAGAGGCCAAGGGTATCTCCAGACAGCACATAGCTGAAAAGAAGTCATATAAACAGGGATTTGGAAAATAAGACATGACTGGCTTTGCTTTGTTAAGCAAGGGAAACAAAGGATTTCCCACAACGTTTAGGTAAAACCAAAAAGTTATTTAAACAGTTTCTCAGCTGTAGGTCTGATTCAAAGGGGACTCTCATATAAGCTTTGTGAAAGTGGGGGAAGGAGAGAGTGTGAGGAAGGCATGAGGAATATACAGAAGATGAAACTAAATCATTTGGGGTAATACTTTTTAAAAAATGAGACCCTGAGGCATAAATTATATGGAAAACACACACACACACACACACACACACACACACACACACACACACACAAAAAATCAGGTCCTCCATTCCAACTACTGACTTCCTTGACTTTTTTTAAATCCCAATTAAAATATCACCTTCTCCCAAATTTTTTAATACCAGTGCCTTTCCTCTATTAATTATTTCCTATTTATCTCATATATAGTTTGCTTTGTATATATTAGTTTGCATGTTATCATCCTCATTTGATTTTAAATTCCTTGAGAGTAGGTACTGTTTTCTACCTATTTTTTGAATCCCCAACTCTTAGCACAGTGCCTGGTACATAGTAAGTACTTAATAAATGTTTATTGGTTATTAATTGGTACTGTCTTCTGTGACCTTTTGGAACTATTTTTCTAATTTGATTCTATCTAAAGCATTTCTTTTAGCCAAAGATTTTTAAAAAGATTAAGATTAAGCCAAGGCAAAACATCAAGTAACAACATTCAGTCTAATAAGTAACAAGTCACGATGATAGTAGTTCTGTATTTTTCCAAAGTACCAAACTCACTCCTACCATGTACTGTACCATTGGGAAACTCAAGAAGGAAAGGAAATGATGGATTGGAAAGAAAACCCATCTGCAAGATTGGCTTACTATAATTTGCATGAAATGGGTATGTACTAAATAAATGTTTCCTGAACATATGAACTTCATTTGATAATAGGATACAGCAACTGTTTCTGCTAGCTCTGTAGCCCCTGCCTCTCCAAAAACCACAGCTACTGAAGACCTAGAAAACTTAGCACCCAGATCCCTAGAATTTTCAAATAGTTCAACATCATAAACATCTGGTTTTATGACATTAAACAAGCTGTTCTACCACCATCTTTGCCATTGAACCCTAAAGACCATGAGGGTTTTCCATCTTATTTTCAGCTAACATCTTATTTATGTTATCTTCCTCCCATTAGTATACAAGATCCTTGAGACTGTCATGTTTTTCAATTTGCATCCCTAATGCTTAGGATAAATGTTTTTTTCATTAACTTCCAATCCCACTTTATAGTAATCTTGACCCCAGCCAAGCAAATTCACTGGCTAGGTGAAGGTCATTTCTATCTCTAAGGTTTTACACATGTTCTCCATTCTTCTCGAAGGCTTCTCTTTCTTTAAAGCCTGGGTTCAATTCTTACCTTACCACAGAAGCCTTCTGTGATTATTCTATTACAAACTTAATCAGTTTGGGGGGTATTTTTTAATGTTTATTTATAATAAGTTTACAAATATAGTGCTTTATGATATAAAAGAATTTTAATATCTGATTGGACCCTTATAAGAAGCTTTGTCATAAGTAGTATATCATATGTGAAATGAGAAGAATAATCCACTACTTATGACAAAGCTTCTTGTAAGGGTCCAATCAGATGCTGCTTATTGCTATAATATAATTTGCCCAAGTTCATAGAGCTAGTCATTTACAAAAGCCAGATTCAAAGTTAGCTCCATTTCCATTATTTTTTATATTCACACATTACCTTTTAAATGATCTCTAAATGTTGTCTTTTTCATGTGAGAATGTAACTCTTTAATTGTATTATTAATTCTGGGAACAGTATATTATTTCCTTTTGTTATTGTTATTGTCCTTACATCTCACCTGGCAGAGTTGTTCAATATACAATAGGATACTTGAAAAATATGCTCCCTTTATCAAAGCACACAGAGCCAGGACAAAGAGGTGAAGGTATTTATGCTGTAAAACTATAGCCTGAAGAACCACACAAGCTCCCTTCTCCCTCCCAAAAAAAGTAGGGTATTGTTAACATCTTCCCACATTCCCAGTATTCAAACTAGGGACCTAGCCAAGAAAGCATCAACTCTTCAGAGCAGGATAAAATCACTAGAGGACTGGATTTGCCCTACTACGCTTTGGAACTGTCATCTCATTTCAAACTTTAATCAAAAAAGGCTCTGATCACGACTACTAAGCAACAGTAACATGGGACCATGTTTCCAACTTTCCTAAACAACCCTAGACAATGAAGGTCACTAGTGCCTTTGTCTAAGCAAATCTCTGTCTTTTCTGAAAATGTTTTTTCTTATTACCCAACAGCTCATTTTAAAGAGAAGACTGTATGTAAGAATCACCAAAGAAGCCTGAGACGTTATACAAACCAATAATTTTCCTTTGATTGTGCCTCATTTTCCCCCAACTTATCCTTCCAGTTGGATTTTAGACCACCTGTCAGACCTTTAACAGCCATATTCAGTACAACAATTTTTGGCACCATTAGCTCAGAGGACTATGTCACAAGTACTTTGAAGGCAGACTATTGAAAATAACCTAGCAAAATGAATATCTAATGCTTATCCTTTATTGTGTCAGTGCCTTGAATACAAAAATATGTTATTTTTTTTTATTATTTCTGTTAAAAATGATACTAAAGAGATGTTAAAGGTTTTGGACTATTTTAAGAGAATTTTCACTTATAACTGTATCAATGATTTTAAGAGACCTAGTAATTAAGTAAGAAACAAAAACTAAGAAGCAGGAAAAGAAATTCCTGATAGGGAGCTTCCCCTACCAGTGCAATTTATCCTGCACACACAGAGAACAAATCTACTTACAAATGTATGTTCATTCCCCACTTTAATATACCAAATGAAACACTCATCTTGAGCACATTGGGCTTTGGTCCATGATGCCACCTTCAACTCCAAAGCATCTTATTGCTAATTATGCATTTGGTTTAAACTTAAAATTTAAAGTGAATTGAAAGCTAATCTGGCTGAATATTTCATAAATGGGAGATATAAAGGTTTCCACTTGGCATATCACATTTTTCTTCAATAAGTTTTATCCATTTTTTTGTGTGTGTTTCTTGTAAAAAAATACAAAGCATTTCTCAGATCCAACTTAAAGGGCTTTCAAAAATATTAAATTCAACAAATACTTATGTAGCACTTAATTCTCAGCCAGGTACTATAGTTGATCTTAACTGGTTATGGGACCTTAATTCAAATCAACAAATATTTAAAATATTTGTTCTGTGTTAAGGCTATAAAAACTCAATTGTGGTTAGTTAAAACAATAAATCAGTACTCCTCTCCCCCTTTTTAAAATAAAGAGTTAAACTAAACCTGACAGATCAAATAGTTGTAATATGTGATTTAATACTAATACTAGGATCTATCATTTTTTTAAAAAAAAAGTTTTTTTAAAAATCTGATGTGCTTTCTCCTAAAGAAAATCCCACCAGAACTCAAAATGGCTAAAACAATTAACTAACCTATATGATCAGGAGCATTTTTTACTACTAAGATCTTTCTAAACTTTTTATTTGTTGTGTTCTGACCAATTCTAGGTTGGGGGAAAACATAATTACTATTTAAGGTTAGATTGTAGCAGTGGTGTCTGACTCCTCCCAACCTCTCTACTCAAAATAACAAGAAATCACATTTAATAGACTATGTTCCAGAGAAGAGATAGAAATAAATTTTCAATTAGGTTAGCTTACCAAAATGTTAAACATTCATCAGGCTAGTAAAGTGGAAATGAGTTCCCATAATATAAGGCTCTTCAGAGTCAGCTGTCTGGTTTCCGATATTCAACACTGCAGCTTCCATGGCATTGACCCAACAATGTAACTAACCTCCAGGGCAGAAAAGAAGCCATTTCTATTCCATAGTCTGGGCTTATCCCCAACTGAGACATGAGGACAAGCAGCACCATTCAATGTAAACATCTGTGTAGCAGAGTCCTGCTTCATTTAAATAAGTTTCTGTTCCCCAAGACTCTCAAAGCGGGGGAAGGGGAGGTCAGATAACTATGAACTTCACCCAGTGTGGTACCCACAAGCCAACAGAGTTTGTCTTCTCCTACTATTTAATAATCAAACATTGGCCTTCAAAGGGGGAAGAGCTGGATGCAAGCAAGCACTCTCCCTGACGCATACTAGCTTTGTGGCCATGGACTAGTCCCTTAACCTCGGAGGCCCTTGGCAACTCTCTCAGACTCTAAAATTGAAGAATGATACTGATTTGCACTGAAGTTTCCGAACAAGGAGTTCCCTTTTAAGCTAAAATCTCAGATCTGAAACAATAACAGCAACAAAAATCAAAGTAAAAGTAGAGAATACTCAATAATGTATCCCTACTGAATGTATTTGACTAATTGGTGAACCAAAAAAAATACAGGGGAATGAGTAGAAAGTGATTTAAACTTGTCCAATTAAGTGAAAAATAACTCTGTGAAGATAAGGAACTTTCCCATCCCTAAACTGAAATACCAATAATAAAATTATTGTAATTCAATTGTATCTGATTCTGTGACCCCACTTGGGGTTTTCTTGGCAAAGATACCATGATTTGCCATTTTCTTCTCCAGTTCACTTTACAATTGAAGAAACTAAAGGAAACAGAAATGCCTTGCCCAAGATCACATAGAGAGTAAGAGTCTGAAATCACATTTGAAGTCAGGTCTTTCTAACCTTGGGTACACTCTATCCACTGTACTACCTAACTGCCCAGAAATAAAAATACCTAAACCTAAAGGAAGAGGATGTTAGAAAACACAAAAGTTGAGTCAAGAAAGCGGAGAGAATTTGCAGCAGCCCTCAAACTAATCAGCAATAACAACAACAACAAAAAAAGTTGAAAGCAGTTTTAAGTGATTGGGTATATTGGTACTCAAATTATATTAAATTCAAAAACTCTTTTGTCTCCTAACCCCTCTATTCACTCCACATAGTATTACTAGGTGCTAGAAAGAAAACACTAAAAAAAAAAAAAAAAAAGTGAGAATGCCTGCCCTTGAGAATCCTACAACCTAGAAGGAGGACAAATAAATAATACTTTACCATTTAAAAGATACTTATAATTTCAAAATACTTGAAAAATCATATGAACAAAAACTAGTTTCTTCTAATAAAGACAGCCTTATTCTCAAGAAAGGAGAGAGGATATGGCAGTAGCCTTGTCAAACACCAAGAAATAAAGGGGAAAGTGTAAGGAGAGAGGGTAGAGAGGGAAAGGGAATGCTCCATGCACAGCTCAAGGAGCCTCCCATACGTTATTGGCAAAGCACAAGGTGTCCTCCCATTGTACCAGCACAGATAAAGAGGGGCAGGAAGTAGCTGTCCTGGGGTTACAATACATTCTCTTATATTAAATCAACCTAATTACAAGGAAATGAATTCCAAGTAAACCACCCAAGATGATATAAATCCTACAAAAGAAATGCTAGGAAATGCCAGGCTTGTTTCATTCTGTTCCCTAAAATTATCTTTGCTACCCTTCCACTGTTATGTTACTATGATTTTTTCTCTGTTATTCACTTCCCATTGGCCTGGTCTACTACAACAAGCATGATCAATTAAGGGAAAACTGTGTAGGTAAATGACAGTCTAAGCTTAATATCAATAATCAAACAATTACCAAAAGTCCTTTTAAGTCCTAGTAAAGTCCATACTAACACCATTATATCATTAGGTTCCTTAACTTACTCCAAGAATTTGAAGCCAGAAGGGTTTTAGGACAAGAAGCCTTTCAGTCTGGAAGATGAAGCCAATGTCCTTCAAGATGAAATGACTTGCTACAGATAATAAGTAGTTAGGAGTTGAACCTATTTCTCCAATTCCAAATCCAGCATTCTTTCTAGGTCAGTATGCCAATACTCCTATCGCGCTCTTCCTTTTCGAACCCATCTAATACAACTATTAAAAGGAAATGTGCTAGTAAAGTCTTAACAACTAACTCTCCAGGGGAAAAAAAAGAATGCACTTTTAAATTTAATGTTTTATTAATATTTTCTCAAGTCACCAAAACAAACACCAAAGACCTGATTTCTATGATTTGTCCATTTCTAAAGTGTAAATGCTCCCACCAAAATTTTAACAGTTGGTTTGTGGGCTCAAATTGGCTCCAACACACCCAAAATAATTTCCTCAATATGCAGTCTGATTATGCCATCCCCTTCCTCAGATATCTATAAATTGTTCCTTAACTCGTTTTAGAATAAAGTACAAACCACTTAGCCTAAAAGGTTCTTTTCTATCTCTTACCACTCTTTCCCCCTGCTCCCAGTCTTATTCTTCCACAACTATATGTTCCAGCATCCAAAAAGCTTTCAGTTCCACAAAACTAAATATTGTTCTGTAAATGCTCCTCATCCATTTTTTGGGGGTTCACTTGAAATACCCTCCCTCCCTATCCCTGAGTTTTGATATTCTCTTCTTTCCAGGGCCAGTTTAGGTACTATCTCCTCTAAGAATCTCCTTCTCCCTTTCCCCTTCTTCCCCTACCAGGGGAAATGATTTCCACCTCTTTTCATATAGGTCTTTTCAAAGATCTCTCCTTTGTGCTTGCCACATTGTACTTGATATCATATTTATTTATGGATCTGACCTATCTCTACAACCAATCCTTTCTTTTATAAGCTCTCTGAGGGGAGTGATAGAGTAATTATGCATCTTTGTATCTTCAGTACCAAGTACAGTGCGTGTGTATATACATATATATATATATATATATATATATATATATATATTACAGAAGACATCAAATATACGCTTATCCAACCAAATTTGTTGTTTGCTTACTGCAATATTGCTAATGTTCAAGAAAAGATTTTTCCTTGTGTATAGGAAAGGAGGGGCATTTTGATTTTTTCTTTTTTTTTGGCTGAGGCAATTGGGATTGTGACTTGCCCACGGTCACACAGCTAGGCAGTGTTAAATGTCTGAGGCCAAATTTGAACTTAGGTCCTCCTGATTTCAGGGCTGGTACTCTATCCACTGCACCACCTAGCCTCCCATTTTGATTTTTTCTAACTAGGAATCAAAAATATAAAGGGAACAAAAATCATCAGAGGACAAAAGCGTATCATAGCTAGGCTTCAAAGCCCAAATGGAAGGGCTGACAGTTGCTCCCTTCAAACTTGGACAGCAAACATTAAAGCATTTTCAGGAAGAAATGGTGAAGTTGATCACTTGAGAAATATTTGTGGCATGAGAACAAACTCTTTTTTTAAAATGCAAAGTGCATCCATTGTGATTGCTCCTATAAAAGTCAATTAAATATAACCCCATGAACAAGACCACAAAGCCTATGAATAAAGCTCCAAATAACAGGGAAAGTAAATCTGCTCATTGACCAAATCAGTTTAATACCATTTAATCATTTCTGAACTGACTGTGTTAACCATTATAGAATAGATAGAAGAGATATTAAATAGTCTTATTCAACCCTGTATTTAAACAAAAAAGGGTCAAGGATTTTTTTTTTTGGGGGGGGGAAGCGTAAGTGGAGGGGAGGTTGTCTTTTTTTTTTTTTTTAATCTAAATTCACCAGGACAATGAATATTATTATTACTATCTGGTCTGACAAGAATTACAGATTCACAAAATATGCTTCTAATAACAGTACATATTTTAAGCAGCCATGATAGATCTCAGCAAGGTGCTCCTTAATGAAAGAATTTTTCTCCTTTGCCTTTTAAGTTTTTATTAGAAGCATATTTTTGAGAGCAACAAGACAAGTAAAAAGTCTTATTATAAGCTACAAAGCTACAAGAGCCTCCAGAAACACTAGGCACATTTCCTCTTCTCCAGCTTTTCAATCAACACTTGCCTTCTTTAACTTGAGGGAGTTTATCTTTGCCTGTCTTTAATCTGCACAATGCCTTGTACTCTAAGGCAGAGCCAATATCAAATCACTTCATTCCGAGTTTAAATATTATGTACTAGATATTTTTTCATACACTGGCACTAGTGCCACTTTGCTCCATATCCAAGAAGCCACTCATACTTTTGGCCAGTAAGTACTGAGTGAAGGATCAGCCCTATAAACTGGTCGAAATACCTATGAACCAACCCATCCTTCAAAAATTCTTAAGAGTCATTAATGCTTAGACCACAAGATGGAGAAGGAGGACAAAGGAGACCATAGTTTCCATGAGTTTTTGTTAGAATCAATATTTATGTTGAAAGTCAAGATAGTAGAATGGTAAGACAAGGGCAGTGAGCTTTCCTTCTTACACAAACCCCTCCAAATAAGAAACTTAACAGACTGATTAGAAGATGCTAAGAAAAAAATTACAGTGAAGCCTAAGTCAGCACAGGGAGACAGAAACAGAGATCTTCAGACATTGGGGATGGGATGTGGCTAGAAGATTGTCTCAGGGAGCAGTCCAGCCCAAAGAAAGGCTGTATACTAGGCTAAGAAATCTCAGATCCTGTGTAGCTTACAGAATGAGGCAGCACTGGGCAGCTCTGTAACTAATTTACCCAGTTCCCAGTCACAGATCCAGGATAAACTAAAGAAGAGGTTTATACCTACAGATAGTCTCAGAGTCTCAATTTCGACTCTACAAATCACAATCTACAAAGGAATAACCAGGGAAGCAATACTAGGAATTCAGAGAAATCTACAGTTCATCATTATGAACCAGCAGAGGAACAAAACCCAAAGGGAAAAATAAAATTCATTTTGTGAAGTGAATTTATAAAATTTAAATAATAATCACCATGAACAAATTCTTAGCTTGCCACATTCTTTTCACCTCTCCAAACTATAACATAAACATTCATGTTTTATACATACTTATTTTCAAAATGGCATTCCATCATAGATCATTTATCCGAATTCAACCCTGATGCCTAATTCACATTAAGAGATGCTAGTAGAACCTAAGTTTGACCAAGTTTTACTAATCTGGAATAAATGTAAATATGGTCTGATGATTAACTATATGTTTTGTCAGTTGAAGACCAGTCCAGCAAATTTTAGAAATTCAATACCAGAGACCTGAACTGGTCACCTGGTGATGATTTTTTTTTCCTATAGTAACTTTAATTGTTTAAAACAAGGGTTGGACACACTTTAACATATTTAACATGTATTGGACTATCTGCTCTCTAGGGGAGGGGATGGGGGGAAGAAGGGGAAAAGTTGGAACAGAAGGCTTTTGCAAGGGGCAATGTTGAAAAATTACCCATGCATATGTTTTGTAAATAAAAAGGTATAATTTTTTTTAAAAGACACTTAAAAATTAAAAAAAAAAAAAAAAACAGGGGTTGGGAAACTACAGCCTGAGAGCCAAATGCTGCTACCACATTATTTAATAATGTAAAAAATAAATTCTTAGTTCATAGCCCATACAAAAGTAGAGACAAGCCAGATTTGGCTCATGGGCCAGAGTTTGTTGGATCTTGTTGAAAAAACAAGGTATATGACATAAAATAAAACAAGCATGAAATTTCACCTCATACTCAACAAATTGACAATAACAAAAGATGCAATAATCAATGTTAGATAAGCTGGAGGCAGACAGGTATACTCACTCACATACTGCTGGTGTTCTGGAAAACAACTTAGAAGTGTGCTTTAAAAGGTGGGTAAAATGCCCTGCTTTTTACCAACAATTACATATTTATGGATGTATATTACAAGGAGGTCAAAGACAGATCAAAAAAAAAAAAAAAACATATATTCCAATATATGTATAATTGTACTTCTTGCAGTAACAAAGAATTAGAAACAAAGTAGGTAGTTAGCTAAAGAAACTGGGGTACACCCAATGTTAAGGGATACTACTATGCTGTGAAAAAAACAAATGTTAAGAATTCAGATGAGGAGGAAATATATGAACTGACACAGAGTAAAGTAAGGAAAATGGGGAATACAATATACACAATAATTGGAATAATGCCAATGGAAAGCATATATATATGTACATATACACATACATACATACACAGAATAATCACAAAGCTCAAGCGTGGCTTGAGATGAGAAAATGCAAGGTCTCTCTCTTTTTCCTGATTTGAAGAAGCCAAGGGTGGAAAAGGAGGGAACAAGCATATATTAAGTGCCTACTATGTCCCAGGCACTGGGCTATGCACAAAGTAGGGTGTGAGTATATTCCATATAGTGTCAGATTTTATCTTTGTGTTGGTTAATTGTAACTGCTTTTTTTGCAAACTTTTAAAAAAATTCTTTGTTTAAAAAAAGATGGTTCTTTGGCCAGAGAGGAGAGAAGGATATATTGAAAAGTAATTCTTTAAAAAAAATTTTTTAAATCACCATAACAAGGTAAGAATAATTTAATGGATTGAAGTTAGAGAATTTGTTATGAACTACCTATGATTTTTGACAAGTCAAGAAATTTTTCTATTCTACAGTTTCTTCATTTGTAGAAATGAAATGACTGGAGAAGATAACTCCTGGAAGCCCCTTCAGGCTTTCAATCTTTGGTTATAAAACTATGGAGAATAAAACTATGTAATAGGAATCAATAAAGGGAGTACCAAGAAGGATAATACTAAACTCCATAAAAGAGCACAGATCAAAATACACAGTGGTATTAGTATCATTTAACTCGTACGATGTCTTCACCTAAGAAGTTTCCTCCTCTCCTTTTATTTCCCAAAGTCCACCTGCTTCTCTTCTACCCCAACATTGTACTTCTAAGCAGTATTTATACCAGACCCTTTCTTTCCATAAATGACAGCTGCTAATTGTCTGTCTACATTTTTTTTGCTCTTTCTTTTCATTCTCTTATCTACATTCTATGAGATGATGAAAGAACAGTCAAGGTTGAAGTTATCAAACCCCCTTTCATCACTCATTCTCTGCTAGCAGCCTGGCACTCAGTATGGGAAATGGCACCTCTGGGCTTTGTTCTGTGATCTGACTTGTACCGGGGCTTGCACTAAAACAGCTTCGAATAAGGACTCCCACACTGCATTAACTCCCTTCTTACAATCTGCCCAAGCTCATCCTCAAAAATATGGTATAGCTTCTTGACACTATCCAGGCTAATCTAGAGCTGTCTGTCATGACAATAAGAGGATGCTGTGACAAAAACAAACATGCTTCCATTAATGCTCTTTTCCTCTTTTATCTTTATAAAAACTGATTAACTGATGTCTCTGGCAAAAGTAAAAACTATGAAAACCTCCATTCAAAAACACCACAGTCAAAAGAATTTTTTTTTGAGGTATAATAAAATGGCAAAAGTTACGTCCTTGCACCAACTAGCTCAATACAGCATTATTTCAGAACCTATTAAATTCTCCAAGTCAATTGGCATAAAGTGATTACCATTAATATTGAATTCAGTTTTTATTATGCTAACTTACCCAGGGAATCCTCTAGTTACACAGACCCTTTGCACATTTAGAATGCAACTGTGCTTTAATTTAATCTCTTATAAGAATGAGATAGCTGCGGGGCTGGTCAAAGCAGTCTGAGAATGTAAAGAAAATATTTCTCACTCTGATGAAAGCGTCAAAAATGTTCTTTTAAAAATAAGGCACTTGCTATCTCTATATTCAGGATAACTCCTGGTTCTGGTGACATCATGCAGAGCAGCATCTCAAAAGCAGCAACAGTAAACTATTTCCTATTCTGTTTTTTTATTAAAGAAAAGAACTTCAAAAAAGATTTCTGCTGTGAACAAGCAGAATCAAACAACATGTCCTTCCCATTGTTTGATTAACATTTTAGCAGTACAGAATCCCTGGATGTCTGGCTTTTCCCTTCCCAGATGAAGTCATGAGTAAAAAAAGATGAGTTTTTACATGTGCTCATATACCATCTTCCTCAGGGAAGGACTGATCCTCAGGATTCTATATCTGTCTAATTTGTGATAACTGAAATTTTCATCCCACTTTTTGCTTTCAGTCACTTCACTTTTCATGAACTGAGATTAATAATACCAAGCAAACCAATCAGAAAAATACAAACCCAAAGAACTCTGAGGTTTCACCTCACACCAGCAGGCTGGCAAAGGCAACAAAAGGTAGAAATAATCAATGATGAAGAAGCTGAACAAAGATAAACACACAAATGAATTATTGATAGAGACATGAACTGGTCTGGGAAATAATTTGAAATTATGCTATAAAAGTAATAAAAAGATTCCCAGATCCCATAGCTAGGAACAAAGCCAAAAGAGGTCCAGCAAAAAAAAAAAAAAGAAAACTCCTTTAAACACCAACACATTTATGGTAGCATTTTTTGTAGCAGTAAATAACGAAACAATGCAGAGAAATGGCTAAAAATATATATATGTCACATTAATATAACAGAATGGGAAAATTTGGTGGGATCAAAGACTTTTGGGGTAAGAACTTTATTTTCTAGGTCTTCTGCAACAGCACCAACAACTGAAGAATTTGACAACCCATCTCTACAAGGATGCTTCCCTGAACTATGGCTGCGTAGGCCAGGCTAGAAGCAGGGCTGGTGGTCCAAGAAAGGACGGTTATTCCTGTGGCTTTTGGCTTCAGTCTTAGGCTGCCCATATCAGATATGCCCATATTCCTCTAAGGGGAGGTGATGGGTGAAGTGGTTTCCAGATTTGCCTGGCATGTGACACCTACTTTCTTTCCCTCAAGAATTAGGGTTAGAAAATGGACTTTACACTAATTTCATTTAAGTCCAAACCTTTACCATTCTTGCAACTTCATAAGCTTTCTCTCTTTAGCTCCACCAAAATAATCATACATTTTTACTGAGGTCATTTTGATGCTACTGTTCTGATATTTTGCCATATTCTTAAGCTTTCTTTAGCAGTATCTAGAACCATTTTATGGTTTTAGGTTCTAAGGAAACTTAGGTTATGGTACTGTAAGAATACAGTATTGAGGACTACAACAAAGAATTATACCACTGGACTTTAGCAATCAAGAATTTAATGTATTTTCCTTTTTTATAAAACATCTTCCAACCAGATCCACAGCACCATAAATACCAAGTCACTAGGAGAGGCCATCTAATTCAACTCCTCATTTACAGATGGAGGAAGCTGGGGAATGTGAGTGACTTGTCCAACATCACATTAATAGTAAGCCTGGATGGACCTTATCTCTCACTGCAGATCTTTTCAACCCACCAGCTGCCTTAAGCAGTTTATGAATTAAAGTCACAGCCAGCTTAAGTTAAACACAAAAGTAGGTAAAAATGGCAGGATGAAAAAGATCTGAAGCCAGAAGACCAGGACTGAAATCCTTGCTCTTGTATGATATCAAGAAATCTGCTTCCTCTCTGAGCAATAATTTCATTAACTGTAAAAATGATATAATTGCATGAGATAACTCTGAGGTACTTTTTGGCTCTAAACCTAAACCTTATTATCCTTTTTTTGCATGTATATCAAGTTCCTCCAAGCTAATTAGCCTCCAACACCACCCCTCCCCAAATTCATTTAAATGATATTCCAATGAACTCCCTTTTAGACTATTGCTCCAAAAATTTTTCTCCTCAAATATATTGTACTTCTTTACAGTATATTCATTTCCTGAATTTCCAAAAAACTTGCCTGTTTCTATCTACCGATGCATTTTTTATAATTTTCATTATTGCAAAATCTCATTGATTACTAAGATTAAGGCTGACTGGAACCAAATAGAGAATGGAGACAAAAGCTAAAATATCCAAATAGGAAATAAACGTCTTCCCAACTGTTTCCTATTGAGAACTTCAATTGTATCTGTCTCATTTACTATGCAAAAATTAGTGCCTCGAGCTTCTAATCCTAAAGATTTCAGAAGTAAAAGTTAATCATGCCATGTAGTATTTGGAAATTTTGTTTCTTAAGTTTTCCATAACATTTCATCTAAATAAATGTCTGTCAAACAACTCTGTAGAGTAGGGGGCAGATATTAGCACTTCCATTTTACAAATGGTAAAACAAAATTCACCTCCATTCAGAAAATGAATGATTATCTCTCAAACTGATGCAAAATTACACAGAATTTCAGTTAGAAGGATTTAAAGTTAGCCATCTGGAAAGGAATTGAGTGCCAAATCTACACCCCCAAAATAATTCTTTTTACAAGTAATTTGTTATCTTTGCATTTATCCTGCTTTAAGCTTCTTTGTAGTAGAAAAAGTAGTTAAATATTTGGGTTTCAGTAGTTCTCTCTGAAGGGAAGTTAAAATAATTAAATAGGTTAGGTGTAGACAATTAACCTGAAAGCAAAATATGCCAAGGGATAAACTAAAGTACAGATAATTCCTAGTAAACAATAGATTTGTGGAGCTATGACAACAATGACTGTTCTAGTTCACTTACTATGATGACTCAGTTCTTTATTTTTTTTAAGTTCTTTTTTTAAAAAAATTAATATTTTCTCTCAGATAAATGCAAAAAAAAAATTTTTTTTACATTTGTTTTAAAATTTTGAGTTCTAGGTTCTCTCCCTTATCCTCACTCACAATTAAGAAACCACTTGTGAAGTTATACAAAACATTTCCATAATGGTCAAGTTATGGGGGGGGGGGGGGACCAACATAGATTTCCCATCCTAATGAAAATAAAAACCCTCTAGAAAAATGAAGTTGAGAGAGAGAGAGAGAGAGAGAGAGAGAGAGAGAGAATGCTTCAATCTGTATTTGGCCACAATCCGTTCCTTTTCTGGGTATAAACAGTTTCTCACAAGTTCTTCAGAGTAGGTGTGGATAATTGTACTACAGAGAATAGCAAAGTGATTCACAGCTGGTCATCCCAGAGGATTACTATTGCTTTTATATACAGTACATTTCACTTTGTTGGAGTTCATGGAAGACTTTCCAGGGTTTGGGTTTTTTTTTTTTCCTGAGAGAATCCTGTTCATCACTTTTCATAGAACAATAATATTCCATTTTATAAACACATCACAATTTACTATGGCTCAGCTTTTTAACAAAAATCCATTTAATTCAATTCAAACCAGCAACATTTTGAAAAATTTATTGCAAAAGTTTATATTAATGAATATCAGAGTTCCCAGACCAAAAAAAATTGTTTTTTATTAGGAACTTTGAAATAAAGTGAACAAAACCAAAAGCTCTGCTTCCAATTCAAGATCATGCCCCAAAGCAGGGAAAAATGTTTCTCTGAGTGAAGGAAGGCATCTGTCTAACCTCCAGACATGCAACATATCTTTTTTTAAAATAACATTTTAAATCACATGTCTAAACAAGCTTCCCTATACCACCTTTGGAACTCAGCATCACCATGTTTCTTCCCCCACCACTATTTTCACTTCACTAATACTGGAGCTTTGGAAATGCACAGACTGACAGATACAGAATTCACTATCTATGTTCTACCTAGACCAGTTTCACATATGCTCTCTTTATTTATTCCTCCTGATTCCCACTTTTGCCTAGAATTGTTTTGCCCATTTCATTGGTTTGAAACAAACACACAAACATATGTACACACACACACACACACACACACACACACACACAAAAACACTTTTCAAAGTCCCTTCTAGATAACTCCTTTAAGATCTTTTGCTGACAGTCATAATCCATTTAAGATGCTAAGCATACACAGAATGTTTAATTACTAATTTGTAGATGCTTTTCTCATGAATTACACTATCTGATCCTTTAGAATAACTATTATTCTATTATAATTATTATTTAGAATAATGAAGTAGAAAAGACAGGGCTGGTATTACTTTTTCCAGTTTAGAGAGAACACTAAAATTCAATATGATTATGATTTATCAGAAGTCTCTATCATTAAATCAAAGGGCAGCTGTGGGGTACAATGGATAGAGCACCAGACCTGCAAGACAGGAGGACCTTCATATCTATCTTCAGACACTTACTAACTGTGTGACTTTAGACAAGTCATTCAACCCCCAATTGTTTCTCAAAAAAAAAAATTTTTTTTACATTTGTTTTAAAATTTTGAGTTCTAGGTTCTCTCCCTTATCCTCACTCACAATTAAGAAACCACTTGTGAAGTTATACAAAACATTTCCATAATGGTCAAGTTATGGGGGGGGGGGGGGACCAACATAGATTTCCCATCCTAATGAAAATAAAAACCCTCTAGAAAAATGAAGTTGAGAGAGAGAGAGAGAGAGAGAGAGAGAGAGAGAGAGAATGCTTCAATCTGTATTTGGCCACAATCCGTTCCTTTTCTGGGTATAAACAGTTTCTCCCAAGTTCTTCAGAGTAGGTGTGGATAATTGTACTACTGAGAATAGCAAAGTGATTCACAGCTGGTCATCCCAGAGGATTACTATTGCTTTTATATACAGTACATTTCACTTTGTTGGAGTTCATGGAAGACTTTCCAAGGTTTGGTTTTTTTTTCCTGAGAGAATCCTGTTCATCACTTTTCATAGAACAATAATATTCCATTTTATAAACACATCACAATTTACTATGGCTCAGCTTTTTAACAAAAATCCATTTAATTCAATTCAAACCAGCAACATTTTGAAAAATTTATTGCAAAAGTTTATATTAATGAATATCAGAGTTCCCAGACCAAAAAAAATTGTTTTTTATTAGGAACTTTGAAATAAAGTGAACAAAACCAAAAGCTCTGCTTCCAATTCAAGATCATGCCCCAAAGCAGGGAAAAATGTTTCTCTGAGTGAAGGAAGGCATCTGTCTAACCTCCAGACATGCAACATATCTTTTTTTTAAAATAACATTTTAAATCACATGTCTAAACAAGCTTCCCTATACCACCTTTGGAACTCAGCATCACCATGTTTCTTCCCCCACCACTATTTTCACTTCACTAATACTGGAGCTTTGGAAATGCACAGACTGACAGATACAGAATTCACTATCTATGTTCTACCTAGACCAGTTTCACATATGCTCTCTTTATTTATTCCTCCTGATTCCCACTTTTGCCTAGAATTGTTTTGCCCATTTCATTGGTTTGAAACAAACACACAAACATATGTACACACACACACACAAAAACACTTTTCAAAGTCCCTTCTAGATAACTCCTTTAAGATCTTTTGCTGACAGTCATAATCCATTTAAGATGCTAAGCATACACAGAATGTTTAATTACTAATTTGTAGATGCTTTTCTCATGAATTACACTATCTGATCCTTTAGAATAACTATTATTCTATTATAATTATTATTTAGAATAATGAAGTAGAAAAGACAGGGCTGGTATTACTTTTTCCAGTTTAGAGAGAACACTAAAATTCAATATGATTATGATTTATCAGAAGTCTCTATCATTAAATCAAAGGGCAGCTGTGGGGTACAATGGATAGAGCACCAGACCTGCAAGACAGGAGGACCTTCATATCTATCTTCAGACACTTACTAACTGTGTGACTTTAGACAAGTCATTCAACCCCCAATTGTTTCTCAAAAAAAAAAATTTTAATAGTATAAAACTCATGTTTGAATTTTAAGACCATTTATTGAAGATACATTACATACTCTCTAAACAATATGTATATATGTATAAAAAATTGCCTATTCATTGTTGGACAGTTATCAGTACAAGGAAAGGCTGGGATATTATTATAAGGATACTGCTCATATAGTATTACTATAATGATGATAGTGGTCCAAGATGTCTTTCTCTTGAATAGCTCTCAGCTGACAATGCTTGTGTAATCTGCTTATTCAGCTAAGATAGTTAACTCTGGATTACTGGGAATCCAAGACTAGAAATGTTTGAAGACTTAATAGTAACTTTCATTAATTTTCATTTCCATCACTGATGAAATCACAGGTCCAAAATCCACCATCCTCCCTGCCCCATTCCCAAAACTTATCTTTATATTTTGCCTCACCACTACCTTGTGAGATGGACTTCCTGTTAACTAATGAGACATGTCCATTCAAACTGACTACATGACAAAACAAAGATTGATATTAGCCTGTTTTTTACATGTATGAAACTTCAGGAGGATGTAAAATGCAAATGTCTGAAAACAAATATAACTGTTGGATAACAGAGCAAATATCATTTAGTCCTAGGCTTATAGATTAGATACATGTAGCTCATATTTACAAGTGGTAGGATAAGAAATGACAAGCCACTAAAAAAAGCACATACACAAAAAAAGAGAATAGAAGAGATACACTTTATTCCTTGATTCACAGATCCTCTAGTGAAGTTCTCTGGTCAAAATTCATGAGAGCAAAGATCACATTTTATCTGTGTATGTCTCTCCTAACTTCTGAGCACAATGTTCTTTATATAAATATTAATAAGTGTTATTCAACTAAAAGGAGGGGGAAATGCATTCACTTCTAATGATAGGGTTGTTCAACATAAAAGTAAATATTCAGCACTACAAGTCTTAAAAAAAAACTAGGGGCAGATACCTTTCCAAAATATCCTTACATAGTATTTTGAACCATAAAAGAACCCTGAAGATAATCTATCATGATAAAAACAATGGCAACTCAATTCAGAATTATTTAGTGCTTTATAAGCTTACAAAATGCCTTTATTTTTCCATATCAACTGGTAGTACTGGGAAAAAATGTAGACTTTGAAGTCAAAAGGACCTAGTTCTTATGTGACCTTAAACAAGTCTTAAGCAGCTAGATGGTGCAGTCAATAGAGCACTGGTTCTAGAGTGTGGAAGACCTAAATTCAAATCAAGTGTCAGGTGCTCTATCTAATAGCTGTGAGACCCTGGGCAAATTATTTAACCTCTGTTTGTCTCAGTCTCTTCATCTGTAAAATCAGAATAATAAGAGCACCTACCTCCTAGGATTACTGTGAGGATAAAATGAGATAATATTTATAAGGTGTTTTTAAAACTTTAAAATGTTATATAATTGTTACCTGTTATTATTACCAATCACTCTGTGCATTCATTTCCTCATATGTAAAATAAAAGGGTTAAGGGTTCAACTAAATGAACTGTAAGGTCCCCCCAGCTATTAGATTTTTAATGTAAAATATTCTATTTTATTATATGCCCTGACATTTTTATCAGGTAAGAATACCTATTAGATTGAGTTAGAAAATTAAAGGTATAAAAGAGGTATTAACAAATTCTAAACACTTCTATTGAATCAATCTATCGATCAAAGGCATAATCTAGATGAGAAAGCTTCTGTCAATGGGCAGAAATAGACTAGGGAGCTCATTCTTGCTCTCTTTTCCACATATCATTGGAGAGATTAGAACACTAACAAAAATCTTATCTGGGACTGAAATGACAAATTAGACCTGGGAAGGGCAGCTTTAGAACTCTTGGATCTCTTCAGGTAGTTAAAGGGAGCTCAGGACCCAATTCAGTCAAGAAGTAGGGATTATCCCTTTGCAACATGTTCTCTCTAAGCTTCTGTCTAGTTATTCCCTGGACTCTATGTCTCAGACTTTTGGAGGGGAATTTTTGTACCAACAGTTCTTATTATATCTGCTTAATATCTCTAACTAAAATCTAATTAACTCTTACTGGCCAATTCATGATTAAAAGGCTATACAATATAATAGGAGCTTATGAGTATTAGAAACTATTATAAAAATATTAGTATTAGAAACAGCATTAGAAAATCTACCATTGAGGTAGAAGTGCAATTAGTTAATGCCTTCTGAGCAACTAACCCACATTACTAGAGGCAGTGGGAAGAAGTAGGAAGCATAAATAGTACAATTATCCCTATTTTACAGATGAGTAAATTGATGACTTTTCCCAAAGCATAAAAAGTCCAAACTCAAACTTTCTTCTGATCCTATTGCCATTTCCTACATACCTCATGCTGCAAAGATAGTTTAGGTGAAAGTTTGCCTGGCACAACTAGGCAATAAACCTGAGAAGCCCCTTATAGCTAGCTCCTTCATCATCTCACACCCTCAAAATACCTACGTCATAGCATTATGAGAACATGAGATCATAGATTTAAAGTTGGAAAGCACCTCATAAAGTCGCACCCCCCCTCATTTTAATTAATGAGGAAACTGAAGCCCAGAGAAGTTAAGTATGTGTGAAACAGTATTTTTATACAGACCCAAATCTGGTATTCTATCATTGTCACTCCATATCAGAAAGGTTCTAGCATTAGGAACGTACACAATAATTCACAAGGAAATTTCTGGGGTTATGTGTATCCCTGACACTAGGCATAAGTGTTAATAAATAATTGTTGATTGATTGAATGAATTAGATAATAATGTTCTTCTGTGGAAGAACAAGGGAAACCACAATTCCCAAACAACAATGGTCATTTATAGTTCTATATGAAATTTCCTACTAAAGGTAAGCCCTACCTTTACACAGCACTCCACATCTAATAGTTACTGAAGAGACATTTATTAAAGTGTAATAAACAGAAAGCTATTATGCTGCCTTTGCTGACATAAAGCCGTGTGTGTGTGTGTGTGTGTGTGTGTGTGTGTGTGTGTGTGTGTGTGTGTTGGAAAGGAGCTAAATGTGTGTGGAAATACTTAAGTAACATTTACTATTTAAATCTCACCACAGGATTTTGCAAAAGAGGAGAGGGGTTAGTGTGGTGTGCAGCCTTTTCTGCAACAGATAAGGGGGGGAGACAGGTTAAGGGTCCAAGGCCACACTAGGGCTGTAGCTAAAATGAACTCAGCATTCAGACATTTTTGGCTTTCAGTATCTTCCTCTCTCTCTCTCGTTCCCCCCACAGCTGACTACATCCCAAGGATACAGAAAGGTTCATTGCCTTGGACTTCAGAGTCCGCCTTTTCTCCTCTGACATTCCCACTGGCATTTTCTGGGTGCACACCAGAGCAGGAAGGATCAGAGAGTTTAAAGCCTCAGCTGGAAACAAAGTGAAAACAACTCCCAAGATAAGCACATAATCATAACAAAGCGATGACATGAGCCCAGCAGGGATACAACTTAGTTCAACCCTTTGCTGACTCTCAACTGTTTATTAAAATAAGATAACTCCTTGCTATTTACATAAGCCTTTTTTTCACCCGGCTCAAAAACACTTTATGAATGTCTTTTCATTAACAATTGGGGAATCTTCTAAAACAGAAATTGAGAAAGGAATGCCCATGATTGTCCCTTTTTAAAGATGAGAAAACCAGGCATGGGCTAAGTACATGAGCTACATACATTTACAATGCTTAAAAAAGGAAAGTCTAAAACAAATTCAATTTAATTAATATTTATTAAGTATCAACTGGGTATAGAGAATAGTTCAGAATCACAGAAGTTCCCATATAAATCACTATGATAATAAATCCATATGAAAAAACAAGATTTGACTTTGGGAGGGTAGAAAGGAGGTCCACTTCACTACAGATGAAGGGGGGGTGGGGAGGATAAAAGCTTTCTAAAGAGTTGGCATATTATTATTATTATTACAGCTTTTTATTTACAAAACACATGCATGGGTAATTTTTCAACACTGAACCTTACAAAACCTTCTGTTCCAATTTTTCCCCTCCTGTCCCCATTCCCTTCCCTAGATTGTAGGTAGTCCAATACATGTTAAATATGTTAAAGTATATGTTAAATCCAATATATGAATACATATTTATACAGTTATCTTGCTGCATAAGGAAAATCGGATCTGGAAAGAAAGAAAAAAACCTGAGAAAGAAAACAAAAATGCAAGCAAACAATTACAGAAAGAGTGGAAATTCTATGCTGTGGTCCACGCTCATTTCCCATAGTTCTCTCTCTGGGTGTAGCTGATTCTCTTCTTTACTGAAGCTTTAATGGAAAAGTATAAATTTAAGAGCTGAGAAAGGGAAATGCAAAAATCTAGGTAATCAAGTTACAGTCAGAAAAACAAGGGACTATAAAGAAAGGATAAGTGGTCCAATTTGGGTGGAATAAAGATTAAAATATCTAAATTAGCCAGAAATTTAGTAGGCTTTGAATATAAGGCAAAAGAAAAGCTTTTGATTGAATAAAAAGCTTTTCGGCAGAATAACAGAACAAGATCAACACACAGGAATTTCTTCTCTGACTCTGGAATGTCCTTATCATGAGATATTCCCTATAATTATCTGTTTTAGTCTTAATTCCCTACTAGATTGTAAGCTTTGTGATGTCTTATCTAAATTTTATATTTCCTTAACTCAGAGTTCTGTACACAATTAGGGTTTAAGAATGAATGAATGAATGAATGAGGAAAATTAATCTGGAAGCAACATGAAGGCAAGAATGAAAGGGAAAAAGATAGCCTTAAGCATTTAGACCTTTTAGTATATTAGACCTATTTTGACAGTTCAAATCAGTGGTATGGTAAAGTGGGACAGTGGAACTGTCCAAGAAATATTTCATACATAGAAGTGACAGGATTTGGTAAAAATGATTGCCTTGATGTGTGGGAAGAGAAAGTGTCAAAGACAGCACCAAGATTTGGAACATAGGAGACTGAATAATTCTCCTACAGTGAAAAATAAGGGCAAAATAGAAAAGATTTTGGAAGAAAAATTATAAATTTTGTGCTTAAGATGCCTAAGGGATTCTTCAGATGAAGATATCATGTAGGCAACTAGAGATGAGGTAGTGGAACTGAAGAAAAAGGTTAGAAATAGAAATATAGATTTAGAAGTCAGATAGGAATAGGTGCTAGTTGAAGCTCTGGAAGTGAATAAGATAGTGAAAAATAGAGTGTAATGAATATCCTGACCAAAGAGGGTTTGCAGTTCATGAAGGAAGTCTAGTCTTGATTTAGAGCACCAACTAAATTCAAATTTCCTCCAAAGTTTAACTCAAGTACCACATTTTGAACAGGTCTTTTCCTATCTTCCTCACTACCCCAGATGCTAATTCCTTCCCTCAAAAAATTACCTTTATCTTAATATACAATAGATCTGATTAAATCAGTGTCCTATTCAATGAATTCAAGGATCACAAATACAATCCTCTGTTTGGATTTTAAACCATTCATAACCTAGTCCTTTCTACCTTTCCAGTTTTCTCATAAACACATATTCTACAAATACAGTATCTTCTTTGCTGTTAAGCACACAAAAATCTCCAGACTCCACACATTTTCATAGTCCATTTCCCCAGGCCTTGAATACTCTTCCTTCCCACATCCACATCCTGGCATTCCTAGGTTCCTTCAAGCCTCAACTAAAAATCCTACCACCTACAAGAAATCTTTCCCGTCCTCTTTAATCTTAGCACCTTCGCTTGGAAACTAGCCCCAATTTATTTTGTAGTATATATTTTATTAAACTGTGAACCCCTTTTTTTTAAAAAATCTATTTATTTGTTTGTTTGTTTTTATTATAGCTTTTTATTTACAAGATATATGCATGGGTAATTTTTCAGCATTGACAATTGCAAAACTTTTTGTTCCTACTTTTTCCCTCCTTCCCCCAACCCCTTCCCACAGATAGCAGGTTGACCAATACATGTTAAATATGTTAAAGTATAAGTTAAATATTATATATACACACACACACACACACACACACATACACACATGTCCATATAGTTATTTTGCTGTACAAAAAGAATCGGACTTTGAAATAGTGTACAATTAGCCTGTGAAGGAAATCAAAAATGCAGGTGGACAAAAATAGAGGGATTGGGAATTCTATGTAGTGGTTCATAGTCATCTCCCAGAGTTCTTTCCCTGGGTGTAGCTCGTTCAGTTCATTACTGCTCTATTGGAACTGATTTGGTTCATCTCATTGTTGAAGAGGGCCACGCCCATCAAAATTGATCATCATATAGTATTGTTGTTGAGGTATATAATGATCTCCTGGTCCTACTCATTTCACTCAGCATCAGTTCATTTAAGTCTCTCCAGGTCTTTCTGAAATCATCCTGTTGGTCATTTCTTACAGAACAATAATATTCCCTAACATCCATATGCCATAATCTATTCAGACATTCTCCAATTGAGGGGCATCTATTCAGTTTCCAGTTTCTAGCCACTACAAACAGGGCTGCCACAAACATTTTGGCACATACAGGTCCCTTTCCTTTCTTTAGTATCTCTTTGCGGTATAAGCCCAGTAGAAACACTGCTGGATCAAAGGGTATGCACAGTTTGATAACTTTTTAAGCATAGTTCCAAATTGCTCTCCAGACTGGCTGGAGGTGTTCACAATTCCACCAACTATGTATCAGTGTCCCTGTTTTCCCACGTCCCCTCCAACATTCCGCATTATCTTTCCCTGTCATTCTAGCCAATCTGACAGGTGTATAGTGGTATCTCAGAATTGTCTTAATTTGCATTTCTCTGATTAATAATGACTTGGTGCATCTTTCCATATGGGTAGAAATAAACTGTGAACTCCTTGAAAATAGGGACTCCCTCCCTCCCATACCTTTTAAATCCTAACGCTCATCAAAGTATCTGGCACATGGCACGTTTAAAAAAACACTACTTAGACTGAATGACTATGTGGTTATTGTTATTCAATTGGTTCAATCAAGTCTGACTCTTTGTGATCTCATTTGAAGTTTCTTTAGCCAAGATACTGGAACAGTTTGACATTTCCTTCTCCATTGAATGACTGTATTGTATATATTCCTACATATTTAAAATATATCCTTCAATAGAATGTGAGCTCCTCAATGGCAGAGATTCAATTTATCACTGTATTCTCAATATCTAGTGTAGTGTCTGATATTTACCAGGTGCTTAAAAAAAAAAGGATTGTGATTGATTCATTTAGTAAAATGGAACTCCCTTACATTGTCTGGTCTCTATTTCTAATTATTCATGTCTAATTCAAGATATTCAATAAGCCAACAAAGCTATGAAAGATAGTAAGAGAAGCTATCAAAATGGAAAACATATACCTCATTTTCAAAGCTTGAGCTCAGAAATAAGGCAGAAGCTACAGTAACTTTTATATTCACATCAGATACACTCTAACATGTCTTTACAACCAACACATGACTATTATTAACTTTTCTTTATTTTCTAGGAAAAGAAATTCATGTAGAAAATCTCTGGATATACATATAGAGAACATTTCAAATGGTATTTTACTTTCCACATCTTCCTAAGCCTCTCCTAAAAGACCTCTTAACCACTACCACCCCTACCAAAAACCAAACAAAAATAACAGGAATAAAAGAGGCAGTATTAAGAAAAGGTTAAATGAGGAATTCCAATATTTCAAATATATCTCACCTGTGCTCCTAACTTTCCAAACCCCATGCCTCATCTGCAGTCTTACTCTAGAACCTTTCTAGTAGGCCAGCCCCCTTGTCCTACTGATGATTTCCTCCTGGGGCTTCCTTTGAGGAGGGGTCCAGGCTGGTCAACTTTCCCTCCTACCCTTGCTATGCTTCTGATTTTCTAGACTTCAAGACCATGCTATTGGCACTGAGTACCTTCACTTCCCTCTCTCAACCTCCCCTTTCCTACTCCCTGTTTGAGTGTTGTTTTGTCCCATTAGACCTTAAGTTGAGGGCAGGGACTTTGCATATCTCCAGTGCTTACAAAGTAGCTGGCACATAGTGAGGGTTTCATACATGCTTGTTGCCTGCCTACAGGTAGATAATATTGCACACGTTGACATGCACAGCCTGTTTACTGACTGGGATTAATTTTTTTCTTTATAATAATAAGGGTTTATTGTAAGGAGGGGCTGCATACTGGGAAATGACTGGTAGAAAAAACAAGCATCAATAAAACTTTTTAAAATGAGCCTTCAAAATAATTGACGAGGTATCCCCATGTCCAAAGCATTTAGTGGGTCCAGTGGACCCTCAATGACAAACAGAAACAATGGAAGAAAAGAAAAATTATAGACCAAGAATATGAAGTGTAAAGGAGAAGGCTAAAGAATGCAGAGTTAATGCAGTGCCTATTAGATTGGAACCTGGCTTTTTCATTTTTTTTTTTGTCTTTATCATAGCTAATGAGGGTATTCATAGATACCTATGTTGCCTCTAGTCAAGGTTCATGCAATTCCATCATGCAATGTGAATAAGAATTAACAGTGTAAGTGATAAAGCTGTTTCACATCAAGGTGAAAACTGTCTGTCTGAATTGTATTGGTTGAACTTCTTTTCAATTTCCCATCCCTAGGGGACATTTACCCAATGATGAGCATCAAATTGTGACAGACGTTGAATTACTCTTTCAAAATGGTCCTGCTCTCAAGAGAGTTGCTTGCCTTTTTCTCAGACTCCATCAATTAGTTACATAACCAACGAAGGAGGAGAGAGAGCAAAAATAATCTTCAATGAAAACAATGTCTCCAACACTAGAATGTAGGCAATAAATTAAAAACAATCCATTGAAAAAAATAAAGCACTTGCCTCCAATCGATAGTAAGCAGCTATTGTTCAGGTTATACAAAGAAGGTCTCAAAAACCCAAGGTCAGCCAAGCACACTTTGCCAAAGTGGAAAAAAACCAAAACAATAGAGAAGTTCAAGGGCAAGGGAATATGATTCAATGATAAAATTATTTTTTATTCAATGGATAAGGAAAGCCAAAAAATTTCTTAAAAAGCCAAGTCCTACCATATGCCTGGTCATGATTTTCCATATATAGAAAGCTTTCCAGAAGGATAGAGACCCTGATCTCATTCACACATGTGGATTTGTATAAGTTATTTCCCCTATACAGATCTGTTTCCTTATCTAAAAAAAATGAAATGGCTGAACTAGATCATGAGCAAGAGACCTAATAGTGCTAATAATTTATAAATCCAGTGTTCATCCTTCCCTATAGATCAACATGACCAACAAAAGGTAAGAGAAAAAAAGTTAGATTAGCCATTCAAAACTAGCAAATTGGTACAAAATGTGCATGACATGCTTATTACATCCATCTAATGTGTACCTTGAAGAGTATGTATGCATTGAATCATAGGAATACTCAAAAACTGACTAGTTTACCATTTGAAATTGCTAATTATTAAGACACCATAAACTAGTCTTAAATGCTAATATGGTCAAGCTCAATGTAATCTTAAATATGTCTAGTCTCTAACCACAACACTCACCAGGTTCAACTAAGACAACAAATTAATAGGTGACTCAATTAGTACAATCATTTGTGTTAGTTAAAATTATGATACTGTCAGCTGGGAAATGTTTCTTTCCCCAAGGCATGTGACATTTTTCTACCTAAGTTGAGATTCCTTTTCTCTATTATAATAAAAAAATACTAAAAAAAAAAAAAAAAAACCTAAAAACTAAAAACATTACCAGATAACTATCTAAAGAAGCACAGAAAACCCAAAAGCCACTTGTTTACTGAAAAACTATCAGACCCTTATTAGTAATATTTTTGGGGGGGACGGGAGGGGAAGTAATATTTTGAACATTTCAGAGAGAAAATAAACATGCTGTAAAGTCCAGAGATTAGTTACCAGAATGGTTAAGGATTGATAGATTAAATAGTAGTCCTCTTTGGGAGAGAAAATAATGTGAGTTTGAGCAATAGCCTGAAAAAGGGGTAACTTCATCACCATCTTTAAGTCTACAAAGGCATTTATTTAAAAAGCTAGTAACCACCTTTTTCCTCTTTCCTTTGAGGAAAGGATAAAAGTAAAATGAATTTCAATCTTAGCACAAACACTTCAGGACACATTGATCTAGGACAGGTATGACTATAGATCTCAGTATGCTCTGCTTACCTATTTTTTCTGCTTATTATTATTCAACACAACTATAAAATCCCTAGGATTATGGAATTTGTTAGTTGGAAGACCCCTCACAAACAAAACATACAACCATAGAAAAAATGAACATAGCTAAATTATCATCCAGACAGCCTAAATGCATCCAAGGATGGGAAGCACCACCTCACCAGCTAGTGCCCTCCACTTCTGTTCAGCTCTAATTGTCAGAGAGTCATTTTCCTAACCTTAACATGCAATTGTCTGTTTATAGCTTTCAGCCATTTGCTCCTTTTGTTCACTGGGATCAAACCAAACAAGTCTAATGAAAACTTTACAAATACTAAAAATGTCTATTGTAGTCTCCTTCAATCTTCTGTTCTGTAGGTTAAACATGCCCAGTTGACTCCCTCAAATTATTTGCATATCACATAGACTCAAGGCCTCTCTCTACTTCATGTGCATCATCACAGGAGTACTTGACTGAAACTGGGACAGATTAAGCAGATGGACCAAATCAAGGACACCTGTGCCTACAAAAAATGTAAGCCTGAGACTTTCAGCTCCTTTTCAGAATCAGATCTTTATGAATAAGTCAGAATCATCAGTTTGGGCCCATTGTGACATAGGAAGATGGACTTGGAAACTTAAGAGACTTAGCTATTTCATTTCAATCTTTTTGGGGAGGAGAAAGAAAGTAACATTCTTTCTGTTCTCAGGGGCCTAGTAATTTGCCATTGTCCTTTCACATAGTCTTTACATAAGTTTTATTTCTGTCAGTTCAAGCATGGAACACCTGAACATAAAGCTATAAATAATGCTGGAAGAGAAGCTATTTCAATTATAGCCCATCAACATTTTTGCATCACACTGAAAAACAGACCCCAGCTTTTGTTCTACACTAAGTCCTTGTATAACTGCTTTGTAAATACAGTGAGAAAATAAGGGCATAAATTTTTGAAGACCAGACTGGAAAATATTTCCCACTGAATGGAGCATTCTATACTCAATGAAAAAAAAAAAAAAAAAAAACACAGAGCCCCTGGGATGAGTTCCCAGTGTGCTGTATCAGGCCTTTTAGAGCTAAAGCAGGGTCACTCAGTTGATTCTATCACATGTATATAGACCCTAAATCACCCAACAAATTTTAAATGAATATAATGAAGGCATTTATGATATGCTCTCTACCTGGAAGTCAAACGTCTATGTTTACTTCAATATTTCAAGAATTGATAATTTCATCAGCATGACTATTTCCCCCACTTATGCAGATTATACATAGTCTTTCTGTAACATAGCAGATGGTCTTTAAGTACTTAAGAACTCTAAAAATTCATCTTTTGTTGACAAACTGATAAGAAATCTTATAACTTATAAAAGATCTGTACTTGATGCCTTTTCTTCATGGTAAAACACATCCCAAATCAAACATATCTTTCTTCTATACTAATAAGAATTCTTCCATTTAAAATACCCTATTACTATTAGCTGTAGCATCAGTCTTCTAGTTTCGGAGGTCAGAAATCATGGGAATATCTTTGATTCTTCCTTCTTCGTCACCCCTAATAGTATAGTAAATCAGTCATCAAGGTTGCTTCATGCTCTCTTTCTTTTCCATTTCACTTTTATCACCCCAGTTCATACTCTTATTATCTAAAACCCAGATTAACCCAACAATCTCTAGGATTTCCTTTTCACTCCAAACCATTACTACACTGTTTCAAGATCAACTTCCCTACAGCATCATTCTGAGTGTCACCTCGACTAAAAAAAAGAAAAAGAAAACATTTCTTATTGCCAAATTACATTTTTATCCTATTAAATTCAAATTCCTCTGTTTGGCTTTCAAGACCCTCTACAATCTCTCTCTATCCATAATCTGCTCTAACTCTCCTAACTAAGCTAATATCCCAGTATTTCCACCACTTCAAATCTATAATTTAGTAGATTGGTCCATTTATCTCTCTCCTACCACACACCTATACATACATAATGTTAATTTCTTCCTTCCTCAAGGCCCACCTCTTCCATGAGCTTTTCTCAGCTATTTCAACCAACTCTCATTCTCTGAACTCTTATTACATTTATGAAAAGTATAATAGTTGAATACCCAATTCTAATTTTTTGATGTATTTATTCATGTAATTTTTACCATAAGATCCTTGAGGAAGAAAGACAATGTCTTATCGTTTCTGGCACTTAGCACAATGCTGGGAACATACTAGGCGTTCTATAAATACGTGATTCAATTCCATTCAATGATTATTTATTAAGAAGCTATAAAGTGCCAGGCACTGTAGTTATCAATAAACAAAACAGTCCCTGTACCTAGGGATACAATTCATTTTATGAAAGGATAATACAGACAAGAATATTCATAATATTTGCATGTGTTTACACACACATATACAAAGAATAATATATAGTAATGTGAAGGGGGCTCAGGTGGTACTAACAACTATGGATATCAGGAAAGACTTCTAGTAGGCACTTGAACAGACTCATGAAAGAAGTTAGAGATTCTAAAAGACAGAAATGAGAAGAGAAAGCATTTCAGTGTCTGGGGAACAATATAAGTAAAGGTACAAAAAATGGAATGTTGCATATAAGAACAAATAGTCCAGTTAGGCAGAAATGCATGGAACATGAGAAGGAGAAATGGAAGACTGGACTAAACAGAAGACAGACTAAGAAGGACTTTAGATGTCAACAAAGGAATCTGTAATTTATGCAAAAAACAATAGGGAACCTCTAAAGCTTCTTGAGATAGGGAATGATGTGGTCATTCTTCTATTTTAGCAAGAGAAATCTGGCAGCTAAGTGGAAGATGGAATGATTGACAGGCAATCAATCATTTGAGTGCTTTGGTCTAATCTCATGCTATAGATTTCTAAGGTAAGGACAACCAAGCAGGAAAAAGAAATTAGAATACTAAAATAATCAATATTGCTTTTGGAGAATTTTGCATTTTTTGGTTCTAATCCCTAAGTAGTAGTTGCAGCTGGATGAAGCAGAAAGTACACAAAACTTGTAGTCACAGGTCATGAACTGATTATCCATCTGATACATCGAGTCATTTAAATCTGGATTTCATTTTCCTCCCCTATGAAATGGTGGGATGGGGGGAATGGGGGTGGAGATGGAGTAGATTGTCTCTAAGGCAGTTTTGAGCTTTCCATCTGTGGTTCTAGTAAAATAAGAATCTGATTTCTTGAACTCTGCTGAATTTATTTCAGAAACTAAAGTGAAGTAGTGGTACTGAGGAAGCTCATCTATGTTTAATCAAAGTTACACACTTTAACTCAAGTATTTGGATTAGGTATTTGATCTCCCCTATTTGCAAAGTTCACAATCTTGGCAGGAAAACTCTTTGAAGCATTCCCAATTACATTAATTTATTGGAAAGGTTGGTCAGAGAATTGCTTCAGAAATTCTGCCAAACTTAACTTTTTATTGTTTTAGTTAGAGTGCCTCAAGAACTATGTCACTGTTCAATAATGTTTTGGTTAAAAACCCTTGTGCCTCCAGCTAGCCTGTGATAAGGATTGCTTTACCTGTCTGATCATACCAGGAGAAATGAGCACATAGGCTGTAGACTGCCAGAAAATTAAAAGAACATAAAATTACTGGCTGACTTAGGATATTTTTCTCCATTTTAATTATAGTTTCAGTTATTACAAGACAAGCTGCCAATTTATACATTTCTATAATCTTTTAATTTGGCCTGATATATACACAATATTTTATAGTCTAATAAAAGTTCTAAGATCCAATATTTCATACAAATATTTTTAAACTGACAAATGATACAAGTATTGTTTTATAAGTTTTCTAAAATGTAAGTTTTTATATTTTAAAACATGACAGATGTCAATAAATTTTCACTGGGGTCTAACTGGCACGAATGAAAAAATTTTATTTAGTACTTACTATGTGCCAGGCATTGTGCTAAGTACTAGGAATACAAACTCAAAAAGAAAAAGGAAAAAAAAAGCTTCTTGAGTTTATATTCTAATAAGAAAAAGACAACACATAAAAATGAATGAGTAATGGTGGCCAGGGAGGGGTATTATGGTCTCAGAAGTCACCAAGATGGTGAATGGATTCATAAGGAAGGGTGGAGCATAAGAGCATGCAGGAAAACAGCTGCAGAGTGCTTTCAAAAAAGAGATTCTCTTGTTCTTAAATTCGGCCAACACCAATAAATCAAAAGCTGTATCCTGATATTTTGGATATATCTGAAAACTTTTGTCTTATAAAAACAATTTTCAAAACAATTTAAATACTAAACAGAAATTGGATACTTAGAAGAACATGGAAAATATCACCATTTATATCTAATGATAATACAGCAAAACTGTTTTTTAAAAATTGAAATTAAATTTTTAGTAATTGAATCATAAGGTTAGTAAACCAGTATTAGAGATGAAACCCTGATGGCTGCACGTGTGATTTAGAATAATGTTTCTTAAACTGTGGGTCACAACTGAATGATTGGGGCAAGAAAAATTTGGCAACAATAAAATGTCTCAAATTTTCCACCAAGATTTAATTACATACATAAAAATAAGCATATCTATTTCATTAACATGCAAATTTGCCTTCATCTTTAATAAATGATAAAATTACATGTAAACCAAAGAACTGTTTTAAAATCAATTTATGATTTATTATCAGTGAATGTTTGATATGTATACTTGTAATGACTGCGTATTTAAAATCAGCCGAAGTCAGGAATTCAGGTTAAGGGAAAAATCTTCAATCTTTATTGAAGTGAAGAGGTGAATAAGGATTGCGATAGCAATATGGGCAAGAAAGATTGCGATAGCAATATGGGCAGCTGCAACAGGAAGCCAGCTAACAGAAAGGGATCTGAGCTGAAAGGTGGTCGCAATGGCAATGCAAGCAGTCTCTCCTGCCCCTTCCTTTTCCACTCCCCTGCCTCCACCCACCAAAATCGTCATTTCCTATACAACACATCAGGACTTGCACAAAGAGTGGGCGGGGGCCATTCTTTCTCCAAGCATATATATTAATAGAGTATGGTCCAATTACTATTTAGCCTCATGTGCTTGGGACCTCAGTGCATCAACTCAAGCCTCAACCCATTACATTTACTTATTTTATATACCTATATACCCAGATCCCATAAAAATTTCTTGAGCAAAAAGGAATAGAGAGGAAAAAGTTTAAGAAATCCTGACTTAGAAAACCAAGTCAACATTATCTATGTTGTACTGTATTTTTAATTTGTGAAAACATTTCCCAGTTAGATTTTAATCTGGTCATACATTAGAGTTTTGCAGGCCCTGGCAGCCCTCTGATAGAGAATTTGGTATCTCTACACTAAACAATGGGGTTATCCTGAAAATTTTTACAAAATGATTAATGGATTCAAATTAAGGACATTGAAAAGAGGGAATCTCAGATAGTAATGATGATAAGTTTTCCTGACCCCAGGCCTGGCTTCTATTCACTACATCACCTAGCTGCTTTGTATGGGTATGTGTATGAGCTTAATATCAAAATGAGGCACCAGAAAGGAGAAAATAACACACATGATGGAAAAACTTATAGAGTAACACTGTACTCTTTGAGACTACTAATGCTCACTGCCAACAAGATAGTAAACTATGACTCTGACTTATAAAAACTACATGTTCAGCTTTTAAAAAGCTATTTGAGAAGAAGCATGATATAGTGAATAGAGTAAGCTTCAGAACAAGGACAATCTGAGTTCAAATCTTTGGTCTACCAATCACTATCTGAATGATCCTATGTAATATTAGCCAGGGGTTAAAGTCCAAATCCTTTATTGTCTCTTTCAAAGTCTTGTCTCCTTCCCTGGGGCCTGTTTAGCTTTCTTGGAGGCCTATTTCTCTCCTTGGTTCTGAGAGCTTAAGCTCCTGCCACAAGTCCTTTGTCTTCTCTGCTTCTGCCAGCTTCTTGAGGTCCTCCTGAATGTTTTTGTCATCTTTCCTTTCTCCAAAGCTCTCAGGTAATCATTCAGCCCAATACAGTTCAGTGCTCAATTTCCTATTTCCTTCCCCTCCTTCCCCCAACCCCTTCCTCTCTCTCTCCTGTGTGGTGTGTTTGTATTTTTTCTTTGTCTCCCTCCCTAGATTGTATAGATTGTATGCTCCTGGAAGATCAGGAACCAAGTCCTCTATTTGGATTTGTTATTCTCTAAAGCTCCTAGCAGGACAGCTAAGCGACAAGTAGAGAGAATGCCTGAGCTGAAAACAGGAAAATTCATCTTCAATCTCAGACACTTACTAGATGTGTGACACTGGGTAAGTCACTGTCTCAGTTCCTCATTTGTAAAATGAGCTAGAGAAAGAAAAGGCAAAACCAGCCCAGTATCTTGGTCAAGAAAACTCCAAATGGGATCACAAAGAATCAGACATGACTGAAACAAATGTTCATCAACAAAAACAGCATCTAGCAGAATATTTGGAACAAAGCAGATACTTCTTTACTAATATTTAGTTTATTCTAGATATGAACCAAGTTGAAAATTTTTGTATCCAAAGTACAGACCAAAGGCCTCACATTCTGCCTCTTAATATGTGTTCAATTAAATCTTTGAACTGAATTTTACAGATGAGTAAAAGAGAGAAGATGAGTGACAGAGAGAAGTGATCTAATATCACAAAGACAGTAGAGCTCGGATGCAAATCTAGATATTCTAATTCTAAATCCAATGCTCCTTTACATCCTAATGCCTTTTAGGAGCTAAGTAAATGGAAAAAGACCAAAAACACAGCTATAGCTATCCTAAATTTGGAATGTAGCTTCAAATCATTTAAACAGCATGCTAGGGTATAATGTATTACAAGTCCTTCTTTACACAAAAGTGAACAATGCATGCACAAGGGGAGATGAAGAAAAAGAGACAAAGGGTCAAATTTCTATTTCCAGTTAAATCCTGTGTATCTTTTTCTTTGAAGTTAATGGGAGATCTACACACCAAATAGCTACCCATAAAGGAAGGGAGCTAAAAAAGGGTTCAGAGCCTTGGAGGGTGTATGGAACCATTCAAATATAAAAACCTAAATCCAATTAGTTTTGAGTTCTCCAAGAAATACTAGAGAAGAAAGATGACAAAATAGAAAAAGGAGGATAAGAGAAAAACTTGTGGAGTTTTGTTGATTTAGTCAAAGACATTGGGAAAACTCAGTAATTATATACTATTTTTCATTAAGTCTTAGAAGCCAGATAATGGCGATCACTTCCTGGGATATTGTGAAATAGTACTGCTTAGTTCCAAATTTGCTTTTGTTCAAATGAAAATAAACTACTTGTGATGATATCGTATGTCATTTTTATAATCAGTTTCTTCATTTACTTTTGGCAATTATTGCCTTCAGTGTTAGAATAAAGTCTAAAACCCAGCCAAGATTATTAGCACTGAACTTGGAGTTTCATTCTAAAAGACTGTCAGAATGGATACTTCAAAAGAAATGACTTGCATGCACAGACTGGGTCATGCTAATACTTCTTCACTGTATTATAATCCTTTTCATCTGGGTCTTTTTAAAGCAAGCTTATTACTTCCTTTCATGCAATACTAAGCTAAGTAAAAGGCTATGGCCAATGAAATATGCAGTTTGACAGAATGGGTTCATACCTTCATCACTAAAACCCAATAAATTAAGGCAATTTTTAAAAATATGAAAATATGCCACCAAAAAAAAGCATATATGCAAGCATTAGTCTTTACAATTTAAAAACCCTTCACAGTTCTCTGAAAACCACAGCTACATCTGGACTTTGAAGTCTAACATTCAAAAGTGCTATTTCCCCTATCAAATATTTTTATCTAAAAAACTCGAAACATTTTATTGCTGTTTTAAAATTCAGGACAAACATGACATTCACCAATTTTTTTTCTTGATGGGAGAAGTAATAATGGTCAATTTCATTCAGCAGAGTGTAAAGCAGAAAGAATTTATTGTCCTACAGCATGAAACAGATTTTGCATGATGTTAGCCAAGTTCTAATAAACAACATCCTAGAAGAGAACCACACAATGAGTTGCTAAAAAAAAAAAAAAAAAAAAAAAAAAATGCAACCTATTATGGCCATGGATAAACCAATTTAGCTTCTAAATCTAGATCATGTGAGAAGATGCACTACTACTGATTTTAAATAGTGACTATGGAATAGAAACTATTTTCTAAACAAAGTCAAACAGTGTCCAATACACACAGATTTGCATTTTTACCAACATTGCATCAGAATCTATACAAAATATACAGGGACATGATTCAAATTTGTAAAAACAAAAATTATTCCCCAATTGATATATGGTCAATGGCTACGAATAAGCAGTTTTCAGAGGAAGAAATCCAAACTATTAATAGCCATGTGCAAAAAAATGCTGCAACTCACTAATAATTGCAGAAATATAAATTAAAGCAACTCTTGAGTTTCTATCTCATACCTACTAGATTGTCAAAATTGAAAAAAAGAGAAACTGACAAATGCTGAAAGGACTGTAAAAACAGGTACGTTAATAATCAAGTGACCATGACCTTAATATTTCCTTCCCTAAATTGGCCACTTAGTAGTTACAATGTTACATGCTCCACCATATGCTATCATTAAAAAAAGTCACCCTAGACAGACTAATACCTTGAAACAATGATATTCATTTTAGATACAGATTATAAATTAAATCTAATCTGTATGGAGTAAAACCTGCAAGTAGATTCTATTTACCTTCTGTAACATTAACATATTTAACACTAACATTTTTTTTTTAAGTTCAACTACAGGCAAATGTGTAGAGAACAGTAATCACTAAGTACAAATAAGTCTTTTATATCATGATTATTCTTTCCTAGACATCCTTCACCAGTAAAGGAACTCAATTTAACAAGCTTTTTTTTTTAGGCACCTAAAAGGATTTAGTCATAGTGAATGGTGCTGGGAATACAGAACAACAAAGACCTACCCTCAAAAAGCATTTATTCTCCCCAGTTAGGGAATGAGATAGGAGGGGGGAGAAGAAAGGAGTGAAATACAAGGTACATTGATATGTAATAAAATTATGCACATGAAACAAATAACATGTCATTTCATTAACAGCTGAATCAAGAAAGGTATCTTTTAGAAGCCGGGGTTTCAATAGTAAGATGAGAAGAAGAGCATTCCAAGTACAGAGAACAGTATATTCAAAGCCCCAGGAATAAGATCTACTCTGTCAGAAGCAAGCAATAACATTTAGGCAAGTTCTAAAGAAATGTCATTGTGGTAGCTGTAGTTGTTTGTCCTTCCTTCCTTCTTGAAGAAGACTAACAGGGAGGTTTTGTCCTTCCTTCCTTCTTGAAGAAGACTAACAGGGAGGTGATGGCCATTACATGCAAGTAACTTGAATTGAATTGAGGGAGAGTTATGCAAGGTCACCTTCCTCACTTTCCCCTCCAGAACCATCTGTGTCCAATAGTCAGAGATCAGAATGACAGGATGGCCTGGATGCAGTAGATTTTGGAATGTAATGTGTCCTCAAAGTTCCTATATACAAATGAAAACTGCAGGCTCATATGCACAGTGAGAATAATTTAGAGTTTGTAGAAATCTAATCTGGGCAGCTAAGATGCTGCAGTGGATGGAGCCCAGAGTCTGAAATCAGGAAGACCTAGTTGTACGACCCTGGACATGTCACTTAACCCTGTTTAGCTGTTTCCTCATCTATAAACTGAACTGGAAAAAGAAATGACAAACCATTCTAATATCTATGCCAAGAAAAGCCCAAACGGGATCACAAGGAATAGGACATGATTAAGAAACAACTGAACAACAAGCTCTCCTTCTGCAGAATGCAAAGATTATCTGCCTTGGATTGTACAAATTTCATTAGGAATAATAGATATACATGGAAGACATAAGCCTTGCCCTCATGGGTTTTACCACTGTTCTTATCCTAAAACCATCACCCTTACACTCTTTCAAAAAAAAAAAAAAACTGAAGGGAAAAAAATACTTCTTTTAAAAAAAAAAAGTAAGATTTACAGCAAGTCACACATTCCTCTTATCCAATGTCTGCCTTAAGCACTGCCTGTAGGGTTTCAAACAGATCAAAAACTGGCATGGCAAAACACTACACAAAAGACCCAGGTAAAGTAACCCCAGGAGAAAATCTATATATTCAATTTTCTAATCTTAAGTTAGGAAAGTTTCTAGACCTGAAACCATGAAAATTTTGAAATAAATAATTCTTTTGAAAAAAATTATTTGAATTCTAACCCAGTGGCAGAAGTGCTACTGCATAAAGCCACTTCCCAGGAATGACTTTATAATGTGCTCCTGTGGAGCTGTCTGGATGGTAAAATGGATGGAGCACTGGCCCTGGAGTCAAAAAGCTCAAATCTGGCCTGAGACACTTAACACTTACTATCTAAGTGTGACTCTAAGTCACACACACACACACACACACACACACACACACACACACACACACACAAATGCTCCGGGAGACAAACTGTTAAAATGAAATGTATTAAAGATGAAAAAACAAAACAAAAACAAAAAAGACACCAAAACCCAGACACTTAATATACTGATTGATACACCTTTGTAAAAATTACAGCAGAAGCCATCAAATGTGTCAATGAAGAGATAAGAATATAAAACAAACATTAACTGAATAACTATTATGTTTAAAGGCAGGTGCTAGGGGCAGAGGACAAGGTAATAAAAATGAAAACACAGTCCCTATCTTTTAAGAGGTTTATGTTATATCTAACATATATAGGACTGCTTCCCATCTAGGGAAGGGGGTGGAGGGAAGGAGGGGAAAAAGCGGAACAGAAGCGAGTGCAGGGGATAATGTTGTAAAAAAAATTACCCTGGCATGGATTCTGTCAATATAAAGTTATTATTAAATTTAAAAAAAAAAGAGGTTTATGTTAAGTAGGGGATAGAATAGTCCTTCATCAAAGATAGCATCCTGGATATGAAGTCTAGAAAAGTAGATTCAAATCTTGCCTCTAATATTTACTAAGCTCTGAGAATCATGTCACTCAAACTGAGTTTATCTGTAGAATAAAAATAGTGGCACCTATAACTTATCCCATTATGTTTTTATAATACTCAAATAAGATAATATATGTAAAACACTTCTAAACCTCTTAAGCACTATGCAAATATCGATTAGTAATCATTATAAGTCAATACAAAAAAACTTTTAAAAGGGAAAAACTGCTTTAAAAAACTGATGACATAAAGAAAAGTTTAGGAGAGATGGTTCTGCAACTGAATCTTGAAAGATGCTAAGGATTCTAACAGGCAGAGGTAATGAAGGAGTGAATTCTAGGCATGGGAAACAGGTAGGGCAAAGATCTAGAGAGGAAATATTGTGTGCAAGGAAGAGCAATTAGGTCAATTAAGTTAAAATATAAAAGGTATAGATCTTTTTAAGCAGCATCATTTGAGCAGAGAAGCAAAATATAACACAATGAATCATTTGGCATCTCAGAATTCTAAGGCACAACTCAAGTTTAAGACCCACTATCTTAATCAAGCCTTCCCCAGCAGAAAGTGGTAACTCCTTCCTCTAAACTCCAAATACTTCTTTATAATGGATTTCATGTTAATGATCAGGCTTATACTTCCTTGCTATTTACTGTGATTAAAAGCATAGGCACAGGTGTATAGAGTGATATAAATATATATGTATGTGTCTGTATGTGTGTGTGTGCATAGATATATTAATATATCTATGCACACACACACACATATATATATATATATATATATATATATATATAAAAATTTTTAAATTCAGTACTATGCATTCAATAAGCATCTGTTGAAGGAACAAATTCCTACTAACTATACTGAGCACAAAATTTCAATGACATTAATTTAGAAGACAAACACAGAGCTAAGACTATCAACATCTCATGCCAAACAAACCAAAAAACTTTGGAGCAAAGATTTTTTTTCCCTTTATGAAATCGTCTTCCCTAGCACATTACTCACTTGTTTCACTGCATTACAACACAGCTTACCAATCTGGCAAGGCCACAAAACCACTGATATTTTTGGGCCCTTCCAATTTCCCTTTTCCTCCCCTTTTCCCAAATTCACTGGTCTTCCTGTAAGTCATCTTACCTCTTCCTGTAAGATGACCTTTGTTTCACTGTTACTGAACTATCAATCTAATACTGTTTCATTTCAAAACAAAGACATTTTATGCACTTCGGGCTATTCCTGCTATTCTTCGAGGTGATAACTTTTTAAAATCCTATTTGATACTAGACATATAAAGATCTGGTACTTTCTTGATTATATACGAAGTAAACCACATAAAAAGAAGGAAACATAAGACTGAATCCTTGCCCACAAAGAGTTTATAATCTCTGAATGGTCATATTAAAACACACATACATACAACAGGATAAACATATGAAACATAATGGGACTACACAAAACCAGTTCATTAATTTACAATTATTGTGCATAACTAGGATATCAATTATAAGTACCATCACAATGATGTAATATATAATGATTATGACACAAGCAATATGATTTACAGTTTAATACATAGGAAAGATCACATTAGGTTAAGGTGATCAGGGAATGTCTGTTCATAAGCATAATAAGTCTCATGATGTACAATAAGCAGGGATTTGAACTGGACCCTGGGTAAAAGTTCAATCAGAAGATAAGAAGATATTTGGGGCTCTAAGCAAGATTGGATGCTGGCAAAAGGGCTAGAAGGGAAGTATTTTATATTCATTTTGTGTATATTTTCTACATACTAATATACGTACATGTTATTTGCCTCATTAGAATACAAACTCCTTGACAGTTGGGACTTTTGCACTTTCTTCATTTTTGCCTTTATGTTTCAAGAGTTAAATGATTATTTAGACATACATTAGAGACAATAAAGAGACCAATTTGGCTAAAATAGAGCTTCATGTGAGGAATTAGTAGAAAATAAGACTAGAAAAGTAAAGTGGTAGCCATGAAGAATCTTTGAAAATATTAGTGACCCAAAGATTTCTAAAATATACTAAGAACAGTAGAACAAAAATATTATTTCAAAAATTTATTCCATTGCCTTCATTTAACAGATTTTTTTAAAAGTACCAGAAAAAAAATCAACTTAGTAGCCAACTTTCTCAGATTCTTCTACCTCTTCTATCCTTATATTGTTCCAATTTCAATGTCTAAATATGACTACTAAAGAAAGAGAGAAAGAACTAGTGAAATTGAGAGATTCACTTATTCAACAAATATTTACTAAACATTTAAGCCCATATATTTACTAAACATATATTTTGATCTGTTTGAAACATATAAACAAATATTTACTAAACATATATTACTAAATTAGGCACTGGAAATTAGTCTGGAAAGAAACAATAGCAATTTTTCCAGGTGTACTGATGATGACCAGCAAATGGCCTTCAGAGAAAGGAAAGATAGCAATCTAATGCATAAAAGAAAGTGGCATGTTGAGTATTGGTATTTCAAATTGTTCCTGAAATTATAATGAATTCTAGCCAAGCACCAAAAAGACATAAAGCCCTATATAGACCTCTTAACTGGGTTCCTAAACTTGTATTGAAAATCTACGTAAAAGTTGGTATACGTAAGTTGGTATAATGATATGTATAAGTTGTTTTCTTATGACGCAAGTAGTATACAGTTTAGCAAAAGCCTAGAGGAAAAAATAGTTTAAAATGTCCAGTAGGACATTTCAATAATGATACGTGGAAGCAATAGGAAGCAATAGAAAGACAATGAGCAATAGAAAATTGAGTTTGGATGTTAGTATTTTCCAATAGCAAGAGTTAGTTAGATTTGGAAGTCTCTCAATAGCAATGGTGAAAACCTCACTGCTTAAATCATTTAGAAGAGGAGCATTAGGAACAATCCTGCAGCAATTTTTTTCTTTTATGATATGTTTGAATTCAAGTTATTTATGAAGAGCATCAAAGATAAGGGGCTGTCTAATTCCACAAAAATATAAGAAAATACAAATAGAATTTTTTTTCTAGTGATTTTTTAACATTGTCCAACTTTTACAATTACCAATAATGAACAGCATAAAATAATTTAAGAAATTATGGTATCATTCTGAGGATCATAAAAACTACACATTATTATTTCATAATAATTCATTCATTCATTTTAAATGAGGATTAGGCCAAGATAATAATAATGGTTAATATGTATGCAATACTTTTAAGGCTTTCAAATCATCTCATTTGATCCTCAAATCATTAATGTGTAGTAGGCATAAAACAATGAATGATTCACCAAGAACCATACTAGATAGCAAGTATCTGAAAAGGTTTTCAAACTCAGATCTTCCTGACTATCTATCCATTCGCTACCTAAATACAAACCAATGCAAAAAAAAAAAAAAATCCAGATATTTTCCCAACTTTTAAAGGTAAAGACAACTAGATGATGAAACTATGATTTTTTTTTAGTCCTTTTCAAAACCAAAATAAAATTTATCCAGAAAAAATTTCTGGATTAGAAAATTTGTGAATGTGGTAAAATGTATGACAGTTACTAAGTGGTATAATGGATAAAGCACCAGACCTAGAGTCAGGAAGACTCATCTTCCAAAGTTCAAATCCAACTTCAGACATTAACTAGCTGTGTGACTCTGGGCAAGTCACTACTTGCTGTATCCTGTTTACCTCAATTTCCTCATCTAGAAAATGAGCTGGAGAAGGATATAGCAAACCATCCCAGTATCTCTGTCAATAAAATTCCAAATGGGGTCACAAAAAGTTGGATATGATTGAAAAATGCTCAATAATAGATTATAGAGAATATAAAATTGAGATAATCAGAGACAATTAAATGACTTCTCATATGCTCAAAGCTAAGCTAGTTTCAATTGAAGCCAGTCTCAGAAATAATCTTTTGGTCAGAATATAGAATTTCAAAATGGAGGGGATCTAAACAATTACAGAATACAACCCATATCTAAAAAAGAAGAGTGACAAATAAATGGTCATCCATTCTTTGCTGGAAGAGCATTAATAAGGGCAAGCTCATTTTCTTCTAAGGCAGCCATTTCTCTTTTGCTAGCTCTACTAGTTTGGAAATTATGCTTTGCTCAGGTTGGAGCAGTCCAAAAGATCCCCCAAATAATCTGGTTTTCAGACAAAGACCCTTTGGCAGAATTCAGATATATTGGATTTCTATATGAAAATAGATCCCACAATTCCACTAATCAAAAATCCTCAGGAATAAAAATGAAAGAGAGCCAGTTAGGACTTCCCACTTTTCAATAGAAAAGGTTCTACTGAATGTATCTCAGGCCAATCCAGATCTGGACTTAGTTGGTTCTTAGTTTGAAATATAAGGCCTATGAACATGAAGCAGTCTTGTAAAATGCAAAGTTTTGTTTTTATTTTATTAGGAACATGTAATATAGACAAATATTCATACTTAGAGAAGTATTTATCTTTAGAGAAAGAAATGTTAGTAGAACAAGTCAAAAATTGAATGGTGATTCTTCATTACCATGGACCTATTGAGTTATAAAACATCAAAACTGGAAGCAACCTTTGAAATTCTCTCTGGGTTTCAGCTTCTCCATTTGTAAAATAAAGACAGCAGTAAATCATTTTATTTGCTACATTTAGGTCTAAATTAGTAAGTCTAGCTGCTACCTAGAAGTAAACTAATTCAAGACAAATTCCAACTGGGCAAACTGTATATAACTTGTAAGCATGCTGCCTGAATGCAAGCCTAATCCTGTCGACCCACATTTAATTTTTCCAGCTGATATTAATTCCCATAATACTTCATTTTCTGATGCCCCAAAGCTGAATGAGATCACTGCCCATGGATGGCAAAGAGACCTCCCATAATTCTCTCTGCTTATAAAGACAGTCATGTACATTTTCTTACTCATTCTCCTCTGCCACCCACCTCTCTTTTTCCATTCCCCACAAAAATGAATCTATAATCCATAGTTGAGTATAAAAAAAAATCCCCACTCTCTATTCTATACTTTTTATCATTCTATAGTCAATTACAGAAATGTCTTCTTTTAACATATGGTCAAGGATCGTTCTTCAAGAATTTACTAAAATCTCCAAGTGAAAATAAGACTGTCTTTTTTTCTCCCTCTACATTTAAGCCAAGCACACACACTATCTACAATAATCAAACCACTAAAGATGATGAATTATAGAAATGGATATTTGCCAATATATTATACCAGCTAATGAGAGTTGACTAATGAGGCGATGTAGTGTAGTGGAAAAACTCTAGGCTGGAAGTCAAGAGACTGCATTCTATATCCAGCTGTTCCACTAACTAGCTATATAACCTTGAGCAAATCACTTCTCTCAGGGTTTATCTGTAGAAGGGCTGGATTAGATCATTTCAAAGGTTCCTTCCAGCTTTAACATTTTATAATTCAGTGGATCCATGGTAATCACCATTCAATTTTTGACTTGTCCTACTAACATCTTCTTCTCTAAAAATAATTACTTTTCTAAATATAAATATTTGTCTATATTAGATGCTCATAAAAAAAAGTTTGCATTTCAAATGCTTGCTACAAGTTTTACTTTTACAGGCCTTGTATTTCAAACCAAGAAAACAGGCTCAACTATCATCAAGTCTCAAATCACACAAAAGGTCTGCATAAGAAAAAAAAAATTTAGCCTTGGAAATAGAAATAAAATGCCAAAGCATAATTAATTCATTTATAACTTTTTTCCCCCTCCGGTGGTCAGGAGGCCAGTACTTAGCCATTAGTCATAATACAAAGAACTTTTCTAAGATGTTTGTATTACTTCTATCCACTTTAGAATGAAATTAGAGGAAATATCAAGTCCAATTGGTTTTGCATGGCAGCTAGCAAGGTACTATACGTTGTGGTCCCTTTGTTCTGCTACTTGTTATTCCTCAAATAGTCAGATGTATGCTCACTATTCAACCCACTATCTAAAGATAATTCCTTCTATAATTAATTCTTAAGATCATGGAATATCTGAGTTGATGGGATTTTAAAGATCTCCAAGGCTTCTTAAACTTTCTCACTCCAAATCTCTTTTCACCCAAGAAATTTTTACATGATCCTGGACATATAGATATATACAATATATAAGTAGATACACAGACATATAAAATTACAAATAAAATATATACTATTAATATATCATGATTCTGCTAATCCCACATTCAGTTACAAGACCTTCTGGAGTTGCAAACCGCAGTTTAAGGTGGGTTCCATACCAAACTCTTTATTTTTCAAGGAAAAAACTGAGCTCCAGGGAAGTTAAGTGACTTATTCAAAGTCCCTAAGATAACAAAGGTCATACAAATGGATGAAGATGTTTTGTAGCAGGAAAAAAGAATGAACAGAGAAAAATGGTTCTTGGGTTCAGATCCTAGATCTGTCTCTAATAAGCCGAGTGAACTTACAAGGTATCATTTAATTTCTCTGGACTTCAGTTTCCTTATTTATAAAAATGTAAGGTTTCTTTCAGCTTTAACATGCCAGAATTTTTTTTTAAGAGAAAGGGCTCCTATCTTTAATTTTTCTTTCATTTTTCTAATTTACTCTAATTTTTCAACTGTGTCCAATTCCTTCCCCTGCAAATCATTTATCTGGTTCAAAAATTTTGTAGGACTCATTTTTAAAAGCCATTCCTCCTATGCATCGCTTTCATTATCTTATTTTATATAACAAGCAGCTCTAATTCTAACTGGTATTTGATTAATATGATTAAAAAAAACACCAAGACAAAAACCCAGAAAAGAAAAAAAAAAAAGGAATAAGAACTACACACTTAATTCCATGGAGAATTTCAGAACCTTAGTTATTTCAAACAATTGTCATACATGAGTATCTTAGTATAGGACGTAGGACCAAAAATGTAAATAATCTGATAGTTTCCCCAAATCCAAAACTTAAGACAAAGTCATTGGCATCATCTACTGCACAAAAGCAAATTGAATCACCCCTATAAATTAATCTAAATACCATTGCTTCCAAAAGCCAATAGCCATAGAAATCTATAAGTATAATGTTAAGAAAGAAAGAAACAGGAACTGATATTGTTTCATCCTTAACATATTGCAATGTTCATTTCAGGGACATAATTATTCCAGAGACAAAGATTTTAAACAGAGGCTGCATTAGTCTGTCCCCTTTCTCTTCTCTCCCTTCCTCCCTGTACTCTCTCCACCACCACCCCCCCCCCCCACCCACACACACACAGCTGAACACAAAGCTTTTATAATTCAATCAGGAGCAGATAGGCTTTGGATACTTGTGAAACAAAAGCCATTTAAATCAGGTACAGATGATAGAGGAACATCTGATCAGGGGAAACATTCAGAATTTCCATGAAAGTGCATTAAGTTTGCCACAATGGTGGCCACCCACAAACCTAAAACCCCATGGTCCAAGTTCCTTTTAATACTCTTTTTAAAAAGTTCAGAACAATATTTGGTTCTATCAAGTTATATTCCAAAAAGGAAAAACATGGACTTTCTCTCCCCAAAGATTCAGGGTTACTTCAACATACATTTATGGACCAGTGATCATGGGGGGACATAAGTCAATGGCAGTTCATTAGGCAATACTCCAACCAACCAGCTCCTCACAGATAACATTTTCAAAGCACGGTATCAGTGGAAAAGAGCAGAGTGTTTGGTTAAGTATTTTGACAAAAGGAGAAAGAGGACCACCCTGTATTAGGAGCAGACACATTTTAAACAGCAGGGAAGCTGAATTAATAAAGAAAGGTGTCTCAATATCTCAAGTTCCTAGAATTTGAATGGATGGACATATATATTTGACTCATACCCTACTGGGGCAGTCTTATAAATGACTTTATAGAAGATGAGAACCTAAAGCTTTTGGACACACTCACTCATGATACAAAAGCCAGAAATTTCCCAAATCTATTAGAAGAAACACCTTGGTAGGGGAACCTATTTGAACAAAAGATTCCTACATTATTTAATTAATGATCTAAGAGGCTTTCCTCAAATAACCACATAGTTTTTCATTCACACCCTTGCTCCTGAAGTCTTTTTTCTCTTCATCATGAGTCATTTTCTACTTGGAAACTGAGAGATGATCAACTAAGCTTCTCATTTTCACTGCCAATATTTAACCTCAGCATTACTTATTCAATCTGAAAATCAGGAAGATCCCTAACTACAGCAACTTCTTTTTTGTTCTGGGAGGAATATATATTCAACAAAATCAATGGACTGCGGAATGGGGGGGGGGGGGGAGGGGGCAGGGAGAGAGGGGGGGTTCTGTTAATCTTTCCAAGCCAATTTTTGTTTGTTTCTTTGCAAATTGATCCCATGACTTTTTTCCCCTACCCTTTAACTGACAGTTATAAAATTCTCAGATTTTATAACTCCAGACCTTCACAATGGCACACTCCCATTTCATCATAGAAGATGCTATCTCTTACTTGTAAAGAAGTAAGACTGTAAAATGCTTTGGGGACATCTAGTCCAGCCTGCCATCTCATATCAGAATCATTTTTTAGCATTCCTCCTTCAACTAAATGCTCAAATTTTTCTCCCATAATTATTCATCATTTTCCTTCAGTATTTTAAAACTAATTCTTTCTCTGCATTACTCATCAATTTATTTTAAATAAGTACATCATGTTCTAGCTGAAAGTGAACTGAAAGATGGACATCTATCAAACTGATGGGGAGGCCCCCTACTTTGGGGAGGGAATTATGTTTTAGGGCAATTATATTTGTTACAAAATTTTTCATCATATTTAGTCAAAAGCAACTTCCTATATTGGCCCTAGTTCCATCCTGAGGAACAAATAGAAGACTTACTTATGCCACAGGATAACCTTTCAAATATTTGGGAAATGTTAATCAATAAAAACTTTCTTATATTTTGTACAGTTTTATGTGCTTTCATTCAAAATGTCCTCACAATCATTCAAAACTCACATTAATTCTAGCAATAAGCGAACAAGTACTAACAGATTTTTTGGTTCATATCTATGAGTTCATCAGTGTAGGAGATGTCTCAGCATACAGCATGACAATGCCAACAACTTAGAACCTTAAAGAGTTGCCCGGGGTAATAACTTGCCCAAGATCACACAACTAGTATGTCAGAAACAGGACCTTCCAGAACCCAGGCTTTCTTGACTCCAAAGGCTATATACTATGTACTATGCCAAAACACCTCTCATATCCCTATACACTGTTGATGAAACTGAGCCCAGAGAAATTGTGATTTGACAAAGATTATATTAAATTAATAGTAGATACAGAACAAGAACCTACTTTTCTTGTTTTTTGCAGAGATACTGACCTATATTCCCTTTCCTAAAGTTGTATAAAAATCTTCAATCACTTTCTTCTACTGGAAGATAGTTATTGGATCATCTCTCTATCTATCCCATATTCACAAACAGATCACTATTTTTAGGGATATTATCCCAGAAGTTTAATAATTCAATTTAATGAATGTTTATTAAGAGCCTGCTATGTGAAAGGTACCATATTTGATGTCAAGGAGAATTCAGGGGTAAATAAGACACAATTCCTCACACTTAAGAACTGCTGCTGCTGCTGCAGTTGATAATGATGATGGTGATGATAATAATGATGATGATGTTAGTGACTAACATTTATCTGGCACTTTGAGGCTTACAAAATATTTTATATATGATCTCATTTGATCTAGAAGGCTGACAGGGAGAAAAAAACAAATAATTTTAACACAAAGAAAGATATGCTGAGTGTCATAAGACAGGAAAAAAATACAATCTATTATTTCAGAGAAGAATGATCTCCTTAAGGGAATGGCATTTGATAGGGATCTTAACAGGTTGGAAAAATAATAAATGGATCTCCTTTGGAAAACTTTCAGGTAACACTTGATATTCTCTAATTTATACTTACATTTCCAAGGATAAGATGGGTCTGGTTGACACTATCTAGAAAGATCAAAATTGGATGAAGTATGATGCGTCTTTCTTCCAGGGTATGCCTTCCAACAAATCAGCAAGTATAAACTGATGGTTCAATGAGTGCCTGCCAATCCATCTGCTAAACAGACTTCATGGCAGTTGCTTTGCTTGGAAGGTGTTGAAAGGAAGTAATTTCAGAGAGGAAAACTTAACAAATGTTAGAACTTGACCTTCTTTGTTCCTTTCACAAGTAATCAGTACTTGGAGTTTAGGTGTCTGAATGACAAGCCAAATGACTGAAAACTTCATGCCCATTCTTTTAAAAGATTCAGTCCAGAAAGAGCAGGAAAGTTTTGCAAACAAGGTACTTCAACTCTGTCATTATAGTATAACCTCTAGACTAGAATGTATTACTCATTCCATAGTGAAAATTGCAAAATGAAATTAGAGACCATGATAATGGCTTATGATGTCCACTAAAACCTAAGGTAAAAGGTCTAAAGGCATTTCATTTAGATCATCAAGAAAAAATTCTTAACCTCAGACACAGTTCTAACTTAAGCCCTAATGATTAAAGACTTTGTGTCCTAGACTTAGTATCCCCTAAACCTTAAATTTCCCAAAAGGCTAATCACAGGATTCCTGAACCTCTTCTAAAGTGTCTTTTCTTTAGCAACCTGAACTTGACAACCTCAGTTTAACTATTAGTGGGTTTAAGTATGAAAACCAAAAAGGAAGCCCAGTAAATTTAATTAAAATCAAAAGCAGTTCTCATTAACTAACATTAGAAAGTCAATTCCATATTAGCTCTTAACCTATATTTTTAGATCTGCTTGCCTGAGGCTTTTTTCTTACTCTCTTTAGCTGCTGTATTTTTTCTGTGCTACAAGAACAAAGAAATAAATAAAAATGGCCCTTCCTTTTGAAATTCAGAAAGGGGAAAATAATGGGGGATGGCTTTTTCTGGACAAAGGTCTTAAAGATTATATTAAGTCAAGTCTAGATGCACTGAGCAAGTGACAAACAGTACTCAGGCTCAGAAAAAAGTACCTTGTACTTTTCTAGTACAGAAAGAAAAGTTAGACACATAATACTTATGTGACTTTTCAATTACATTAAAATACTTAGATAGGTGTTACTATCCATAACATTCTCCTTGAAAATGCAGACTAAGGACTATCACTTCACCAGCACTGCAATAAAGATATATTTGATGCTTAACAATAATAGCTAATATATAATACTTTAATAATCTAATACTATAATATATAACATAATAATAAAGTGCAAAGCACTTTACAGAGATTATCTTTTGATCTTCACAATAACCATGTGATTTAAGTAAAAATATTAGTTACATGTTACAGATGCCTGTAAAGTCATATAAAGTGATACAAAGTTGTTTTTTTTGTTTGTTTTTTTTGTTTTTTTTTAACTAGGGATGCTGGAGATTATGAGAACCACTATATTTAGGTCTAAATCATACCTTCTTAAAATAAAACTGAGGAGAGTTGACTGAGGATGATGAATTCCTTCTTTAGCTCATGATTGTTTTAAAATTTGATGCTCAATTGATGACCAACATTACCTGTAAAAAGTACTACTAGTAGTCCATTTAGCTAAATTCGTATAGATCTGGCCTTCCCATAAACTTCACTGATTTTAATTCAAGAATATACCCTTCATTCACTTTCCCTTCCACCTATGCCAATGAATTCAAAACAGATTGATTCAATTAACACATAAAATCATAGTATCATTCTATCTGGAAGACTGGTAAGAGGCTCATTCACTGAGGAGGTTTCACTCTATGATTTGATAACATTGACTGCATCTAACCAGAAATAACCTATACATTTGTCATCTTATTTTTTAATTCTCTCTTTCCCAGGACTGCAAATAATCTAAAGCCCTGAGGAAAAAAAGGAACTCTTTTTATGTCAAAACTACCTCAAATATTGATGTTGACTTCATGTTACAAAGGATCACATTTTTGAACAATATCACTAGCTTGTTTCCCCCCGGGTTTTTGTGAGCTTTATTAGACATGAGATACAGATGCTAATAAAGTTATGTTGATATGCCAATATAATCCCTTGGCAGTCTTTCTAAGAATCCTTCCACTTGAGCCTTTGTCTTCCCAATTTGATGCCAAAGATTAAAAGTCTGACTAAACTGTTCTCAAACATTTACCTTTGCAAAGCATACAGTCATACGTAGAAATTTCAGAAAAAGATTCACTGAGAGTAAAATTGTTTTACTTGGGACCTCCCCTTCAATACCTTTAGCTCTCCAACTGTTGGGTCTTCTCATACTATTTTTCCTCAGAGAGCAGCCTGCCAGGTTTTCTTAGACCTTAAGCAAGACTCCAGTAGTAGAAGTATAAACCCACATGAAGCCTTGTAAACCAAGACTTCCCTAAGTTTTGTCTCTCCTAACAAGAGGGTCAGATTTGATATATTTTACTTTTGGAGGCTAAGAATTTTGTAAACAAGTAAGAAAGAAAATGTATCCGGCTACCATGCATGACGCATTGTACAGTAAAAGTAGCCACAGCAACAACCACTGCCCTGAGGCACTCTGAATATAAAAACCATGAATGATCACATGAGGAATCTATGACTGCTTGAGATAACATTAATAAAAACCACCACCCTAGTCACTGGTCATCCATTTTAAAAAGATTAATCTATGCCATATGTTATTAATCGACAGAAATACTAGACTCATGTTAAAAAAAATAACTGTCCAGATGAGCCAAATTTAATTAGATTGTTATTATTATTATGGCTGGTTTGCCAATGTCACTGCCCCTTCTACCACAAGCATCTCCAAACACTCGAAGCACAAGCACATAAACCCACAGTGGGGATGATGAGCAGACTGAATAAGACCAGAAGGTGAGGCAGGGACCACATGTTTGTTAGAAGGTTTTGTATGGAGATGCTTCTCTCCAAAAAGGCAGGTCAAGGATGTGTCCAGACTACCCAGAAAAGTAATTAGGCTACGCTGTTTCATTTCCTAGATCCCATCTTATACAACTAAAGGAGCAGCTGCAAGAGATCCCAGAAGGAACAAGGCAAGACAGTCAATGCAGCCCGTCTTTCTCAATGCTTCACTACTACAGTTGGTAGGTGGTGTAAAACAGCATTCTCCTGTGTGGCTCTGTATACAGGACAGAGGAAAACCACAGTTCAGAATGCTGATCTCCATAGCAAATGGCCCCCTTTTAAAAGCCTATGGAATAGGAATAGAATGTCATAGACAACAAAGTCCAAGGTTTAGCAATCCCACACCCCACAAAATGCAATTTTATCTCCAAGGACTTCTCTCAGCCATCTCTCTTCAAAACAAATGGGAAGAAAGGCAGCAAAACAATCTATCATTTGCCTTCAGCCAAGTTTTTCTCAAAATCTAAACTCTTAGTCCCTCACAGACTTCCAAATAAGTAAAGGTACAGAAGCCAAAATAGAGCAAAGAGATAAAAGGAAAAGGAAGCTATTACACCCCGCTTGAATTCTCTACCCTTCACAGCCCCTCCCAAAGGGCCTATATGCCTTTGGGGCACCTGACAGCTTAAAGATATTAATCCTTTTACTTGGAGCTAGTTCCCCACCAGATAACAAGGAAAGGGGGAAAGTGTTGCTGTAACCAGTTCTCTCCTAGGCCTACAGCAGAAGATGGTGAGAAACTTTGGTGCCAATAAGTAAAAGAGAAGGAAACACTTGCCAAAAATTCCAAGATGCTAGACAGCTGAGGAAAAGAGTTGGGAAGCAGAGTAGTTGAAAGGGAACTATGGGAGGAGCAGGAGGGGGGCAGGCTGCTTTAAGAGTTGAGAAGGCGAGGATAATCTAAAAGCTCCCCTCAAACTACATATTTTCGTACCCTCAAAACTTAAGATCAAATAAAGCCCAAAGAAAAACGTCTCTATAATCATTTGTTCCTTATTTCGAGTTAGCCACTCCTAACTTTCCGAGGGGCTATGCTTTGGGGACTGTCTTTTTTTTCACTTGGCAAACGAGATGCAGACTACTCTTCCTCCTAGATGAGGAGGAACTAGCGGTAGGGGGATTGGCCACAGCTGCGGAAAGGCCGAGACGGAATAACTTTGCTTCTCCCGGGTGGCCCCCATCCGTGCTTTCATAGCCACATGGGCCGCATCTTCCCCACTACAAAGCCAGCCAGAGCCCAGTGGGCCTGAGCAGAGACTCCATCGGTCAGCGCAAAGTGGTAGGAGGTACAGACGGTGGCATTTGCGAGCGCTGTGTGGGCTTTGCGGGTGTTTAAGAAGAAAGAGAGCTCTAGTAGACAAGAGTCCCCCTCCTCCTTATGCCAAGGGGCCCCTCTCCGCCTTCCTTTCTCATACACACACACACACACACACACACATCCTCCGGGCACACGTTCCGCAAGCTGCCTCCTTTTCTCCAGACAATGGGGGGAAAGAGAGGTTCGCAGGAGCAAGTCCAGCCGCTCGACTCCTTCAGTGTTAAGTGCCCGGGACTTAAAAGCTCCGGTAGTGCCACGGAGATCCATCTCTTGGGAGCCTCGGTCCGCGGGGAAATGAGTTCAGGGGCGGGGAAAGAGGACTAGAGGAGAGGTAGTAAGAGAGTGAGAAAGCTGAAAGGCAGGGAACGTCCCCCTGACTATCCTACGTTTCCCTCCCTTCAAAAAAAAATTTTTTTCAAGGAAAGAGGAAAAAAGAAAGGGGCAGCACCGAAGGCGAAGAGGAAAGGGCTCTGCCTCACCATAAGGCAAATGGGTATTGTTAAGTGTGTAACATATCCGGCCGGTTCTTACTTACCAAGACCACCGCAAATCTCTCCTCCAGTTCACCTGGCTCGGGCATTGGCAGCTTCAAAGGCATGTTGTGCGCCCTGAAATCAGTCTGCTGAGAATCCATGCTCCCTGCATTCCCCATGGTGAGCCGCTTTTCGGAGTTGGGGGGGATTTCTCCTCCAGCCCCGCTTCTTGTCCGTGGATGAGATCAGAAATGCACTGCACTAGCCCTCCCCTCGCTCTCTAGCCTTCTCCCTCTCTCTCTCACTCTCCCCGTTATCCCCCCCTCCTCCACACCTCCCTATCCCACCTCCTCCGTCGCCCACCCGTAGCCCCCCTCCTGCTTCAAGCCCCCCTTCTGCCCGCCCGAGAGAGGAGAGAGGCGAACGTGCTGGTCGAAGATCGAGGTCTCCCTCTAGCAGCGTTCAAAGTGGAGCCTGCCTCCTTCCACCTTCATGCTTTCGCCTGCGGTTCTCCCTCCTCCCGTGCACAACCCGGACCTCTTTTCTTCGGGAGGTATCGTTAAGGCGCCTGGATCCTCTCGGCATGGTGCACCATCCTCCACGCCCAAGCTCTGTTAGCAAACCGCGGGAGCCGACACACGCATGGCCCCGGGCGCGCGTGGTCCTCCTGTTCCTCCACACACCCTCCCCACCTACGCTGATCCCAGCTAATCAGTCCCCGCCTGTGGTTGCTACTGCCGCCGTTGACACATTCACATTCGAGTCCCCGGTCCGAAGACACCACAAAGATCCGCGAGCGACTGAGAAACCAGACAAATGCAGCAGCAGCACCTCACTCCCAGCACAATGCCTCTTTTCTCCAAGGCTCCGCCTCCTCAGAAGTCTGGACTCCGCCCCTCGCGCCAGAGCACTTTGGGATTCGTAGTTCCGGCCAGCGGAGGCTACACGCGGTAACCACGCCCCCTGTCGGGAAGCTGAACTCCTCCGCAAAGACTGGTTGAGCTCACTGCTGGAGTGCTGATTTGCACTAACTCCATAGTGTCCCTTCCAATCTCCTCTCGTAACGGAAGAAAAGATAGTTAAACAGTCAAGGTCGTCTCCGCTGAGGCAGAAGCGTCTGTCGAGGCTCCCTAACCAAAGGAATTAAGTACAGAAGGCGGGGGCCGGACCTGATGATTTGGAGATGTAGCCTCCAGCTCTGTCTTTGTAGAGTTGTAAGTGGCTGCCTGAATGCCGCATTTGTTCTAAGGTGCTTACCCAGGTGTATGAGACACAGTCCTGGCTCTCTTATAATAACAGTATATACAGGGCTTTAAGTTGCTGTTTGTCAGAGATAGCTAGCTACCTGTGCTCTTCTATGTTCTGCATGTTCGAGCATTTAATAACATGCCATAAATGTAAAACTGTCTATTTAAAGGTCACAAACCTGTCAGGGACACGACATAACAACATAATAATGATATGGGGCATTAAGTTCAGAGAAGCATTTTCCTCCATAAGTGATAATAAGTGTTGAATTTGAACCCAGATCATCGGTAAAAGCCATTTGATTCTGTCCTCCCATACTGAGCTTTGATTTCACAATCTAATACTACTAGGCAGAAGTGAACCAGTGAAATATGTTGAATATCAGAGGTCAGTCTTATCGAATCATTTGTGTGTGATTTCCCTCAAAAAAGCTTTATGGTTGTATCTGTGTGAAATCTAGAACAATGTCTTACATAAAGTAAGTAGATTTAAAGCATTAATCCCAGGGGTTAAAATGAAAATCCTTTGGAAAAAGTAATACTTTAGTGTGAAAAAAATGTTATGGAATTTTTTTAAAATAGTATTTTTTAAAATTATGTATAAAAACAATTTTAATATTCTTTTTTTTTCAAATTTTGAGTTTCAAATTCTCCCCTTTCCATCCCTCCCCTCTTCATTGAGAAGCAAGCAATTTAACATAGTTTAGCAAGTAGTCATGTAAAATATATCAAATCTTTTCTTGAAACAGATTTTTATCAAGAAGCAGGAAAAAAAATTGATTTCACCCCCCAAAAAGGTAAAAGGAATGTAGAAAGGAGAGCTGGGAACGCCAAAGAAAAATGTTGTCTCTTTCAACATTTGGCTTGGAAATTTTCCTATTATGTGTATATGGATTACAAATACCTAAACTTTTTTTTGGAGGCAATGGAGTTAAATGACTTATCCAGAGTCACACAGCTAGTAAGTATCTAAGAGTAAATTTGAACTCAGGTCCTTCTATTTAATTCCAGAAATAGTCCTCTATCCACTGCCACCACCTAGCTGCTCCCACTAATTCATTTTAAAAGATTTTTTAAAATAGCATTCACAATGCTTCCAAGTTAAAGGAAATCATGTTAGGATCAAAAGTGAAGAATAGAATCCTTTATTTAGAGAACTGAGAAAAGGCGGAACAAGTAAAGTAAATTTTAAACTAGCAGCTTAGTTTAGACTGACTGGAACATTTTTTATTCAAAAACACAAACTCTAGATTCAGTTCCCTTCATACATCATGTCTCTGACTTTCAGAACAAGACTGCATTTGCCTAGGGGTTCCTCATCAGTGCAACAGTAGGAATGATTTTTTGTAGTTAAGAAATGCTAGTTTGTTACATTTATACTTCCGCCGGCCATATTTCTTCCTGTGACCCAGGCCTTTTTTTTTCTACCGTAAGTCTTATCACATTTATTCTCTCATACAAGCTCACTGCCAAGGACAAAGTATGCAAATACATTTTTTACCAGTGGAAGTTAAAAGTCATTGACAGGTTTGTGACTTTTAATAGTGAGTCTTTAAATTGACCATATATTATTAAGTTGCTAGAATACACAGAACACAAAACACAGGTTCCTATCTCTGAGAGGAAGCATATTAAAGCTTATATGAATTCAAAAGCCTGTGGGAATTCCTGAGACTGTAGTAAGTCACTTTGGGAAATGTGGGAGGGGAATATTCATACGTTGGCTCATAAATACATATACACTCACAGACAGATAAATTATGGGTACCAAAATAGGTTACTTTAAAGACATAGATACATAGAAGCTTTTCCTAGACTAAAATCAGCCAAAAGATTTTGCTAAGTATTTTTTCTTGAGCACTATGTTATAACGATGTCTGCTATGTTGCAGATGATGTTACAAAATGCGGGAAAATAAAAAGAATTTCCCAGAGGACCAGCTTTCTATATAAATTGTTCCTATTGACTGTGATTGCCCCTGAAACTGAAATTCGGAATCATTTGTCTACCATTTCTTTGACCTCTACCAAACTATGCCAGAGGAAGTGAGTTTGGAGACCCTACAAAATAGTGTAGTGACTTTCAAAGAAATTCTTTCATGCATAACAAATGTTTCCACAACAAGAGTAATCTCTTGAGGGATTTAGGCTCTAGAAAGGTCTGTATCTCCTCAGCTTTCAGTATAAGGAAATACTTTTTATCAAGACTTAGCAGCTTTTTATTGAAACAGAGAATCAGCCCTCTGAGATTTTTATTTGGTATGTGTATACATGTGTACCTTAGATAAGAGCTCACAGTGGATCATAAGCTGGGTCTAGAATTTTATGTGATCTATATTTGGGAAAGTGTAAAGTGCTTACAGTCATTCCAAGCTGCTTCTTGAAAAATAATCAATATCTTTCCACATAGTATTGTCCTCCAGCTAAAGCTATATGGCAGCAAATTATGAGACCTCATGATCATAGAGGAATTAAAATTTTAATGACTAAAAGGATTCTAGAAAGATGAGTAGTGAACATGAGCATTGTAGCAAGCAATTTTTACATTAAGGGCAAGCATCAGAAAACATTTCCTCAACTCAGCTTTTTAAGAAAAATTTAATTTTAAGGAACGGAGGAGTAGAGGGACCAGGTTGGGGAGGACCCCCTGGTGTGTGGCCACTGGAGCCAGAGAAGTAAGCCCATCACCTAGTAGCTTCCAATTCCAATAGAGGAAATCCAATTGTTTTTTTTCCCAAAATTTACATTTATTATTTTTTTCTCATTAACAAACATTTATTTTTCTCCCCTATAACTTCCCTTAAATAACTTTTTAAAAAAAGAAAAAAAAAACTTGTAACAAATATGTATAATCAAACAAAAAAAAATTCCCACATTGGCCTTGTCCAAAAATGTATGTCTTGTTATACATTTCAAATTTGTCAGCTCTCTAGCGGAAGTGGAATGTATGATTCATCTTCAGGATTCTGGAATCATGTATTGTAATGATATTGATCTGCATTCTAAAATCTTTTAGAGTTGTTTTTCTTTATAATGTCATTGTTTTCCTGATTCTGCTCACTCTTCTCTGCATTAGTTCATACAGATCTTCCAGTTTCCTCTGAAGCTCTTCATTTTATCATTTATTATGGTACAATAATATTCTATTACATTCATATATTATAATTTGTTTAGCCATTCCCCAATAGTATTTCTTATGCTATTATGAAAAGAGGTGCTATTATAAACATTTTATACATATGGGTCCTTCCTCTTCTTCTCTTATCTCTTTAGAGATATATGCTTAATTGAGATATGGCTGGATCAAAGTTTATGAATAGATGATTCATTCATTATTCTTCCTGATTAGGTGCTAAATTCACTTATTTTCAAATGCCTAAAAAATGGAAATACTCTTTAAATATCAGCTTTCCCAATCAACCCATCTCTCTGCTATCCATAAGCAAGCTATTTATAGCATTTTGCTAATAGTGATGGTGCTTAGAAAAACACTGAGATTTTAAGTGACTTGGTCAGGGTCATAGAGCCAGTCACTTTTATTTATGACATGAAAAGGCTATTTATGATAGGATCATGGAATCATAGATTTTGAGGGACAAATAATCTCAGAGATTATCTAGTCAAATACCATCCTTTTATAGATGAAGAAACTAAAACCCAATTTGCTTAACCGACTGGCCTAAGACAGTAAGTTTCAGAACTGAGATTCACTCAGTTCCTCTGATAGTCAGTCTCATTCTGACACCTAGTACAAAGGAGAAACAGGTGTGGTGGAATTACTGTCTACATCTTCTTGAATCCTTATGGTGGAAGGAGTGTTTACTAAATATAAAAGTAAATAATAATAAGCTTTTTCTTCATGTATTAAAAAGCCACTCTCTCTATTATTCATAAGCCTGATTGAATAACTATCATGAACATTTACAAACCAATAAGAATTCTAAGTTGTACTACTTTTGACTTCTATAATCTCAGGTTTTTATCTGGCATTACATATACATGAAAATCAAATTCATTGCAGAAATAGAGGGAACTTTTTTTAGTCACTGTGAAATTAAATGGATACAAATTTTTAAGGATATTGTACATCACTTAGCTACTCTATGTCTTAATTTTTATGTCTTTAAATTGAAAACGTAGTTATGGTGGCTCTTTCTGTCTTAGAGAGATGATAAGAATCAAGCCATGAAAATTTTTTGGAAATAAAAGAACTAAGTAAATGTGTATCACAAAAAAAAAAAAAAAAAAAATAGGTAAAAGATTTCCCTACCTGCTGTAAAATTCTATGATTGATAGACATATGGTAGATACAATTGACAAGATAGTATGATGAGGATTTGGAGTAAGTGAACTTGGGTCTACATTACTAGAAAAATCAACTCCCCTTTCTGGATTTCAGAATTGTCATCTATTTTAAAAAGGGAAGAGAGGATAACGTGGGAGTCAGGGCAGATCTTCTACTAGATAATCTCCAAGGACCCTTCCAACAAATCATAAATAAACTAACACACAATTAGTGGTCATTTAAAAAAATTAAACTATAATGACTTCATTCATCTACTTCATGTATGTTTGTGGGAAATTTAAAATTAATGTGTTTATAGTAGAAAATAAGAACTGAAGGAAGAAAATATTATATCCGTTGTCAACAAATAGTTAATGAATCTTGACAAAGCGTATTATACTAAATATATAGAGTACACCATGCAAAATACTCTTCCTACCTCAAGAAGTTTACTGCCATCTAATTAGTATTTCTTTTGCACCCCAGAATATAAAAGAATCATATAACATTTAGAAAGCCAATACTTCATCAGGGTTTTTTTGGACAAAGAAATGTATATAGTAAAGGCGAAAACATAATGCAAAACATTTCTATTGATAAAGAATATATGGAATCATCACTCTATGAGAGACTTTATATAGGATGTCTAAACACAGAGAAATTATTTGAAAAGGCACACAGACTTGAAATATCAGAAGTAGAATTTGAACTCATATCTTCTGGTTTCTTAGTATAGAATAATAGATATGATACTTTGGAAAGAGCAATAAATTTGGAACCAGGAGACTTGATTTTCAATCCTTAATAGCTATGTGATCTTTTGTGAGTCACAACCCCTCCGAATCTATTTCCTCACTTGTAAAATGAAGATAACACCTGTATTATCCACTTCATAAAATTGTTATAATGAAAACTCCTTGTAAACCTAAAAGCATTATAAAATTTTAAGTTATCATTTATTGTGTCAAACAATAAAGTAAAAAAGCAAAGGGGAAGATATGTTCCTATCACACATTTTGTATCAGGAGTCAAAATTTCTAAGCATATTCTTGTTTACTAGGATTTACTAAGTTGTGGGAGATTGTATTATAGTCCTTCTGTGATTAAGGTAGATATTACTTGGATAGACTAAATGATATCCCCCCAAAAGTAGATGCAATCTATTGGAGAACAAATGGTGACATATGAGTATAATGGAATATTATTACATACAAAAAAATTATGAATATAAAGAATTCAAGGAATTATAAGGACAGCTAAATAAACTGAGTTAAAATGAAATAATCAATAGGATCCACCACATCTATTGAAATGTAAATGAAAACAACACTAGAAGGCAGTCAAATTCAGATTAATCAAAACTTCCAATCTTGCCTCTATGTGGCTCAGAGAGGTGAATGACCACTATATAATAAAAAAAAAGCTGGAGATAGCTTTAGAAGTAAAGTAAAGGTTTATTATACATTCTCAAGAAAAGCGGGCTTCACTCCAGGCAAACAAGCAAATGAAGGGAGGAGGCCCCTTAGAGACAGAACAGCAGATTAAATAGTCCCTACCACAAAAATGTCCCCCCACTGACCCTCATCCTCATTGGCTGAGGGTCTTACATTCTAAATGGGGGAACTATCCCAGGAAATTGAATTTTGGCCAATAGGTACATAGCTGCCCATATTTAGTTTAGTTTGAGGTAGGAAATGAATGATGTCATGGAAGAATAGCAGGAAGGGGAAGTATATATGTTCTAATGGGTGTTGGTTCAGGCCTACACCAACTCTGGGGTTGGTGAAACCTTACTTGATTTTCACAATTGTCTTGAGAGATTTCATTGAATCTCATTCAATCCCCCCTCTTATTTGTCCACTGAGATCTCTTCAATTTTTTGTAACATAATTTCACATTCCCTATCTAATTCCTCATCTCCTTCAGGCTCCTGTGGGTCTTTTTGGGCCACTGGTTCCCACCCTTATCCTTTTAACACCATCAATCTTTTTTTTTTCTGTTTCGTCCATTCATTATATATATATAGATATATAGATGTATAGATATAGATATGTATATATCTATATATGTAGATATAAATATATATCTTTTTATTTACAAAATATGTGCATGGGTAATTTTTCAGCATTGACAACTGCAAAACCTTTTGTTACAATTTTTCCTCTCCTTCCCCCCATCCCCTCCCCCAGATGTTGGCAGGTTGACCAATACATGTTAAATATGTAAAAATATATGTTAAATACAATATATGTATGCATGTCCATACAGTTATTTTGCTATACAAAAAGAATTGGATTTTGAAATAGTGTACAATTAACCTATGAAGGAAATCAAAAATGAAACCCTCTAAAAATAGAGGGATTGGGAATTCTATGTGGTGGTTTATACTCATTTTCCAGAGTTCTTTCGCTGGATGTAGCTGGTTCAGTTCATTACTGCTCTATTGGAACTGATTTAGTTTATCTCATTGTTGAAGAGGGCCACGTCCATCAGAATTGATCATCATATAGTATTGTTGTTGAAGTATATAATGATCTCCTGGTCCTGCTCATTTTACTCAGCATCAGTTCATGTAAGACTTTCCAGGTCTTTCTGAAATCATCCTGTTGATCATTTCTTACAGAACAATAATATTCCATAATATTCATATACCACAATTTATGCAGCCATTCTCCAATTGATGGGCATCCACTGTTTCCAGTTTCTGGCCACTACAAAAAGGGTTGCCACAAACATTCTTGCACATATAGGTCCCTTTCCCTTCTTTAAGATCTCTTTGGGATATAAGCCCAGTAGTAATACTGCTGGATCAAAGGGTGCACAGTTTGATAACTTTTTGAGCATAGTTCCAAACTGCTCTCCAGAATGGCTGGATGTATTCACAATTCCACCAACAATGTATCAGTGTCCCAGTTTTCCCACATCCTCTCCAACATTCTGCATTATCTTTCCCTGTCATTCTAATCAATCTGACAGGTAACACCATCAATCTTACAGACCCTTCAGCTTTCCCTTCCAACCTAATCATTCTGGATAATGAGTTTTGGACTATTCTACTTACCAATCGGATCAAACAAGGTATACAGGTAGGGAGTAATATAATACCACTAAGGGCTATAAGGCCAAAACAAAGAAGTTGCTTCCACCAGCTTCCCCCAAATCAGGACCACCAGGAAGTATTGAATGGTGAGGTCCAGCTCTCTACAGGAACATGAACAAGTTTCCTGATGTTCTTAGTGATTTCTTTCACTAGATTTCCATTGTCATCAATCCTTATACAACATGTTGACAAATTTAGTTTCACACAAACCTCTCCTTCTTCAGGCAAAAAATAGTCTAGCACAAGTCTGTGCTTTAAAATGGCCTCTCTGGTTTGAGTAGCTTCATCACCAAAAGATCTAGCACTTCAGCTGTCTCATTGGTGATAATCTCCATAACTGCTTGAAGTCTAATTAGCCTGTTCAGCATGTATATTGGGGTTCTATATCCCCAGCTTTCATTTTGAGCCCAGGTGGCTGGCCCATATTCTTTAACTATTCTTTCTGGAGGCCAGATGTTATCCCAACCATTTGCATCTCCAGTCTGAGTAATGGAGGTATTTAAACTCCAGTTCCCTCATTCCAGGTCATTATATAGCTAATCCCTAAATATTTATCTATCAGTTCAGGAAGAAAGAAAAAATTTAGCCTTATAAATCCAATATAACAGACCCCTGTCCAGTTAAGACATAGATAGGTATAAGTGATTAAACCACAAATCCAATAGTGGCCCTTTAGAGCAGGTTGTTCCCCTGAGAATATGTTTGAGCTATTTCTTGTAAAGGGGTAATATTGTTGGTCTCTTGTCCCTGGGGGACCTCCCCTCCACAAAGGTGACATTTGACATTTTCATAACCCTTGCTTCTTCTTCTAATTACAATTAGCAACTGGTCATTGATCTGTTAAGTTAGAGATACTCCAAAAGGGTGGGAAACAAATTTCCATGTCCTTCAGGTGTCTCTGGGATGGCATTGTACTAACCCCATTGATAACCATACCCTTTGTATATGTCCCCTTTCCTCTTATTCTTCTTTTATACAATTTAATACATCCTACTCCATTTATTACACTCCATTGTAGAAACCTGTCAATAGCAACATCCTTGTTCTCCTCCCATTTCTGGGAGAGCATTCAAGGTGCAACTTTTGCAGTCCTTCCCACATTTCAATTGGGGATTCCTATCCATGTCTTGACAATATTTAGATATTTCCGTACAATCAATAGTTTTTGGCTTCAGGTCTATTCTCGAATATGTCCATTCACACACACTTTTCCCTAATTTCAAGCCTTGCCCCATCTGATTCAGGCAGTATTTTGCTTTTCTATCTTCTATCAATGGCCATTGTTGTTTCTCTTTTAATTCCAGAGACTGGTCCTATTATGAATTTGGGATTGGTTACTGAGGATCCAGACTGGGCTTAAGGGAATAGGTACCCATGGCTATTGGCTCAGATTTTGGGGCCCACCACAGATCCAAAAATTTAATAAGTTAAAAGTCCTTCCTATATTCTGCATGAGCAAGAGGAACTGGTTCTCATCTCTATAAGTACCATGACTGCCATGAGGAAATAAGTTGACCCAAAGCCCAGGGAAAGCCTTAAGGAGTCCAACTATCATTACACTATGAGGCTAAAGTGGAATTCCTGGAGGAAAATCTATCAGCTCCCAAACAGGCAAAGAGGCCTAAAGTGGTTAATGTAGGGGGGGAAAAATAAAGAGTAACAAGAATAATATATGGACAATTATAATGTACTGGGTTCAGAGATTGTGCTCCCATTCACTGGAGACCCCCTTCTCAAATGTAATTTATGGTCTCCTATGTCTTTTAACGATCCACTCTGATAAAGGTGGTGCCACAGGTCCTTTAGTTCTGGTATAGTGTGTCTAGCCTTGTTCCTGGGTCCAAATTGCAGTGTCTGAGGTCAATATCATCTGGTAAGGTTCATCCCAGCATAGAGTCAGCTTCTCATCCTTCCAGGATCAGATCAATACCCGGTTTCCAATCTGAATTCTATGAACAGGGAAACCTAGAGGAGGAGTCTGAGCTATTAACCCTTTTTGTTGTAGTTCTTGTAAATGTTGTACCAATGATTTAACATATCTCTTAAGAAATATTTTGTCTCTAAAATAGGGTCCCAATTTCCCATATGATAAACCTGGAAAGGATGACTGTACAATAATTCATAAGCCCAACATCTCTACATTGCTTGGTTCTGAGTCTGACCAGAGGGAGAGGAAGGTATTTAGTCCAAAGTAGTTGGGTCTCTAAAGATAATTTAGTCAGTTGCTGTTTTATTTCTTGATTCATCCTTTTCACTTTCCCAGAAGAGGGAGGGTACCAAAGTGGGTGGAGATCCCAAGTGATTTCTAAGCCCCTAATCAGATCTGTAATACTTGGGCTGAAAAATGTGTTCTCTGATCCGAGTCCATCCTCCCACTACTCCATATCTGGGAATAATTTTTTCTAATAAGACTTTACTTACTGTTGAGGCGGTTGCTTGAGCTGAGGGGAATGCCTCCACCCATGAAGTCAGATGGTCCACTATGACCAGCAAGTATTTGACGCGACCCACTGATGGCAGCTCAGTGAAGTCCACCTGGATGCTTTGGAATGGTTTGACTCCTGAAGGTCATTGAGCTGCGTTGTTAGACCTTCAAGGCAGCCATATACCAGTTATCCAGCCATAGTAGACAGGCTGGAGGAAGCATCTTTGTCAGCACAGCATCACAGAGGTTTTGGACATCCCAATGACTGCCCTGGTTCAATTGCTGTGGTCAGTACCTCTCTGCCATTGGGTGGGAACCATCATCCTTCCTAATTCTCAACCATTCTGAGAGTCAAGGCCTTCTCTTTTTCCAACTGGGAGAGGGAAAACTAGGGGAAAGTACAGGTATCAAGGCCATTATATGAGTAATCTCTTGGTCTTCAGCTCCCTTGACCTCCTCATCTGCTAAACGTTTTCCCCTTGCCTCAAAAGAATTTCCTATCTGATGTCCTTTTATATATATATTACTGCTCCATTCCTAGGAGACAGAATGTTTTTCATTACCTCTCTGACAAATGTATGATGGATCAGCTTTTTGCCATATATATATATATATTATATATATATATATTATATATATATATATATATATATATTATATATATATATACATACACACACATACATACAGCACACAGGTATATATATATATATATATATATATATACCTGTGTGCTGTATGTGTGTGTATTGGAGATACTTGTAAATTCTCTCTTACTTTTGTATCATAATCAATTAACTCTAAATTAAAATCAAATAAACTCTAAACAACAAAATGTTCCTCTCATGGGGATGGTTCTGGTCCAGGGGACAAAAAGGAGGCAGGATTAAGGTTATAATTTTGAGTGATTATTACTAGATCATCCTTTTCAATTTTTTCCCCCTGAGGCAATTGGGGTTAAGTGATTTACCCAGGATCATGCAATTAGGTAAGTGTCTGAGATCAGATTTGAACTCAGGTCCTTCTGACTTTAGGGCTGGCACTCTATCTACTGCTCCACTCAGCTGCCCCTAGACCATCCTTTTCTAATAGTATTGCCTCATATTTTAAAATTCTGGAATCTGTGAGCCAACTTCCAGCCATCTGATTTAGTATTGTCCTTACTTGGTGTGGGACACTTACTATAAAACTAACTTCAAAGTTAAGCTTCCTACTCTCTTCTACCAAGGTAGCAGCTACTGCTTGTACATAGGTTGGCCATTCTTTGGCAACAGGATCTAATATTTTAGAAAGGAAAGCCACTGGTCTTCTCTGCTTCTCTCTTATTTGAGCAAAGACTCCCAGAGCCAACTCTCCTTCAACATTGACAAACAGGTGGAAAGGTTTTTCCAAGGTGAGGAGAGCCAATATAGGTGGTGAAATTAACAAATGTCTTAAGTCCTCAAGCTTTTGATCACTTTCTTGATCCCACATGATAAAATTTGGGCTTTCCTCCAGCAGGTGCTTATATAAGGGTTTAGTGATAGCAGCATAAGAATCTATCCATGTCTAGCAATATCGTACTAACCCCAGGAATTTGCATAGCTCTTTCTTCATCTTAGATTTGGTTGTGTGTTATATTCCCTCAATTCTGGTAGGATGCAATCTCTTGCTGTCTTCACTGATCAAATGCCCTAAATATTTTACCTCCCTCTCCACAAATTGCAATTTCTCTTTTGATACTCTAAAATCCAATTCTCCCAAGAAGTTTAATAAATCAATGATACAACTACTGGTATGTTCCCTTGTATCCCTCACTACTAATAGATCATCTACATACTGCAACACTCACATTCCCATTACTGGATGAAAGTCTCCCATGCAATTTTCAAGGACTCACCAAACAAATTCGGGGACTTGATATAGCCTTGTGGTAAAACACACCACTTCAATTGCTGCTTTCTTCCAGTCTCTGGGTCTTCCCATTCAAAGGCAAAGAGATTTTTACTATCCTCCTCTAAAGGGCAGCTCCAGAATGCATTCTTCAGGTCCTATATACTGAACCACTTGGTAGAGCAAGGAATCTGGCCCAGTATGGTATATGGGTCTGGAACCATAGGATGAGATAGTAACACAATCTTGTTAATCTCCCTCAAATCCTGAACTAACCTGTATTTCTCATCCTTCTTCTTGACAAGAAGTATAGCTGTTTAGAAGAGTGAAATACAGGGTTCTATTAAAGCATTTCTCAATAAGCCTCGTATCACAGGTTGTAAACCTCTCCTTCCTTCTAGGGAAATTGAGTATTGCCTTAACCTCGCTACCTCCCTAGGATTTTTCAAGGTGAATTATGTCTGTTCTGCCTAGATTGTCAGGTCCCACTCAAACCTCAAACCTTTAACCTCGTCTGCTCTTCCTTATTCATTAGTGCCATTCTACTGAAATATATACTGAGTCCTTGCGGAAGCAACACGATTTCTAATTTAATTATTAAATCTCTCCTGAAAAAGCTTATTCCTGCTTCTGAGATGAGCAAAAATCTGCCTAATGTTTCCCTTTTTCCCATATAAATTTTACAGGGCAGGGTCATAGATACAAGAAAATTTTCTCCTTTAATTCTAGAAATAACTAGGGTCTCCTTAGATAATTTAACCCCCTTAGGCAAACAGGTCACTGAGGATCTTGATGCCCTGGTGTCTACTAAGAACACAACAGCTTTTTGGTGGGGTCCCACCTTTAAATTTATCAAGGATTCTAGGTGGAAGTCTTTCAAGAACCCCTGACTTCCCTAATCTTTATCAAACGCAACAACGGCATATATCTTTTGTTCCCTTCTCTGTTGGGGGCAGTCTTTTTGTATATATCCTACTTTTTGACATTTCTATCATCTCAAAGGCTTTTTGCCGGCAGAAAAAAAGCCAGAAAAAGGCTTTTTTCCTCTTCTGTTTCTTCCTGAATATCCCTGTCTTTTCTTCTTGGGGCCTTGTCCTGTTGGCTTTTCTGCATTTTTTGCAAATCCCTATACCATCTGGACTAAGATTTTGTTTCTCATCATCTCTCCTAACATACAGCTTGGTGGCCTCTTCCAATAGATTGAAAAAGCTCTTATTATTCCACCTTTCTACTTTCTGAAACATCTTACTGATATCTGACCGTGTATTGGTCACAAATGTAATTTCAAGGTATCAGATATTCCACTGGTGACTCCTCCTTCCCCTGAATCACCCCAAAGGCCTTTTTCATGTTTTGTGCCTTTGGTGCTGCATTTTGAATTTCCGTAATTATCACTTTTCTAAGATTCCCCTCATACTTCCCCAATGTACAGAGTTATTGTGATCCCAATTCAAATCTACTAAAGGGTATTTCTGGTCAGCTGGGACTACTCCTGCAGCTGGAGAGTATCTTCTATCCCACTCCTTCATAGCTGATCCTCTAATTAGTACTCTCTTATGAAAAGAGAGCATTCAAAATAAACATAAATTCTCCCCAGGTAAAAAGATTAGGGTCCAGGAATTGGTCAAATTGTTCTGCTAGCTCAGTGAGATCGTTTATTAAGAGCCTCATTTCCTTCTTAAAGTTCCTGACTTCTGTGATACTCAGAGGAGCATTAACATACCCTATGCCTCCCTGAGCCAAGGGGAATTCTTTTAAAGGATACAGTTTAGGATTTGGGGTCTTGTGATTTGGAAGGGGGTAATTTTGGCTATGCCTTTGAATTTGCTCTAATTCCTTTCATAATGGAACATATAGCTCCCACAAGGGCCTGGGCAGGGTTAATTGAATCGAGTCCTCTCTTGCCCTCAGGGGCCTAGTAGGGTTTGATTGAATCATGTCCTTTCCTCCCCTTTCAGGTCTAGAGGTCATGACTTCCTGGGGTAGAGATATGTATGGAAGAGGGGAGATTAAGAGTAGGTCACATTGCTATGTCTTTGGAATCTCCTCCTTTTCTACAAGTCCCTTTCATCCTTGTTTAACATTTTTTGGGGCTCCCAGAGAGCCATAGTCTGGCATATGCTCTCTTTTCTGGATTAACGGATTCTTTACTATTAACATACAAATTTAGTTTTTGACCCACCCAGTCTTCAAGGAAGGCATATTTAGGCCAAATGGTGTCAACACCAATATCTTTGTTGCCCCAGCAAAACAACAATACCATCATTTTTTCTTGCTTTTTCCCTTACATTTTGGTAGCTTTTTCCAATTACTTATTTCCCAAGGGACTATCTACTGAAAATTTTTATCATTATTTTCTGGGGAGGAGCATGGCTAAGACTGAGACAAGCCCATTTTAATTTGGATGAAATCTAAATTCCACTCACTCAAACATGCCAGGAGTTACCACCCAACCTCAGTCTCTCAAAAAAGCCTATCCTATCTAGAGCATCCCTCCAGAGTCTGTAACCCTCGACTCAAGGGTCTTACAAGGCTTACCTTTTGAATTGTGTGCACACAAATTGCTTGACTGCTTTGTTCTCACACCAAACTGGGCAGAATTTTGCTATGGAGTTTCTTACTTTTGCTTTGCCCCAAATCTCTCCACTTTGGGCCACTTTATCTTGGAGAGCAAGGAGAAACCCTCTGGATGATCATGAGGTGCCTAAACAAGAAAGGGCACCGTCCTACTAGCACCCAAGACTTCACCCAGTTGCCAAGTCATGTGATCCCGGATGAGCCCCCAAAACTGTGTGGTTCAGACAGAGAAATAAGTAACCTCCATATAATAAAAAAAAAGCTGGAGATATCTCTAGGAACAAAACAAAAGTTGATTATGAGTTCTTGAGAGAAGTGAGCTTCACTAAAGTCAAACAAACAATTGAAGGGAGAAGGTGCTTTAGAGACAGAACAGCAGATTAAATACACAAATCCCTCCCACCACTGACCCTTATCCTCATTGAATAAGGATCTTAACATTCTAAACATAGGAACTACCTCAGGAAATCGAACTTTGGTCAATAAAAGCATAGTCACCCATATTTGGTTTAGGTTGAGGTAGGAAGTGAATGCTGTCATGAAAGAAAAGCAGGAAAGCGAAGTAGGAATGTCCTAATGGATGTTGGTTCAGGCCTACACCAACTCTGGGGTTGGTGAAGCTTTACTTGATTTTCATAACTGTCTTGAGAAATCTCGCTCCATCTCGTTCAGTCCAAAAGAACAGATGATAAAACACATTTCCTTCTTCTCAGTAGAGAAGGAGGGAAAGTATGGGTGATGTCAAATGATGTAGGTTTGCCAAACTATTTTGTTACAAGAAAAGGTTCAATGGGAGAGAACATGTAAGAAAATGAATGTGATATAAAAACCAAAAGACATAAATAAACCTGTTTTAAAAATAAATGTAAACTTTATGTCTTTTTGTGATATCATTATGGTAGAAGGCACTATGAAATAGCGAATGGAAGTTTGAACTTTAGAATCCAGAAGATCTGGAATGATTACCTGTGACACATACTAACTTTGTGACCCTGAACAATGACTTAACCTCTTTTTGGATTGTCTAGAGGAACAGTCTAAATCTAACAATTGCAGCTGAGTTACTAATCTGCATTAGTGAAGGGAGTTTCAATCCTGGAAGAGAGCTCTTGGTGGAAAAATTCTCCTGACTTGATGGTTAATACTACCACTCAAGGAGCTCAACATACAACTTATTCCACAGCCAGAATCCATGTTAAAGAGTAAAAATAATAACAACAGCTAGTTATAAAGCATTTTACAATTATATCATTTAATCTTGACAACAATTATGGGAAGCAGGTGCTATTATTATTCCCATTTTACAACTGAGGAAATTGAGACAGAAATTAAATGTCATATAGCAAGGGAAGGATCTGAGGTTGGATTTGAACTCATTTTCCTGACTTCATCCAGTTATCTAGCTGCCTAGAGAGAGTGTTATTAGACAATTTTTAATCTGAACTAATGATCAACAAGTAGGCTGTTTTTCCATTTCTAAAAAGTGGTTAGAAAAACATATACAGCATTGTATATGCTGTGCAGTGCAAAGACTGTATTTCCTCATATAAAATAGAATATGTCCTTTCTCTTCTTTCCTCTCTAAATCTTTGGAAGAGTAATTGATGTATATAATTAGGCTGAATCAAAACATAATGTATGAAAGTTGGCTATGGGTCCTAGCTCTTCTATAACTAGTTGTGTGATATTAGGGACAAGTACTTAACTTCTGATACAGTTTGCTCATCTGTAAAAATGGAGATAATATTGCTAATGAATAACATATATCATAAGGTAATTATGAGGAAAACCCATTGTGAATTGTCAGCTGCTACATTAATAAAGTAGATCATTATTGATAGTTTCATATTAAATCAGATTTCATGATATTTATAGTATCACTCAAATTCATTTAATGCACTTCTCTATAAAGATTCGAAAGATTCTTGGTCCTGCTTATTTTTATGATGCCAGGAATTTTCTTTTCTTCCATTCACTTTTTTATTCCTCACTGAATTACTTGCCTCCTTATTGTTGACCCTTTCAATACAGCAATATTTTTTTTAATGAAGAAAAGGAAAGGTTTTCTCCTCCTGATCAAAGACTTCACAGAATACTTGTGAGGAGAGTACTTTGAAAATCTTAAGGAACTATATAAATCTAAGTTATTGTTTTTCTTCAATATTGTCTCTTTTGCTAAATTCAAAAGAAAAGTTTCCTTTATCTTTTGGCTTGTGTTTCTTTTATGTTGTCTATTTAAATGCAAAGAGCATACTTTCATTGCACATTGCCAACATAAATGTATGTTTGTAATATATGCATATATCTCTCTACATATATAAATGTGTATATGTAGGTGTGTGTATTTGAATGCTTATGCATGCTCCTGTATTTGTGTGTGTGTGTGTATATGTGTGTGTGTGTGTGTGTGTAGGGACTAAAAATATGATTTCATTAATACAGGGAAGTCCCAGATGAGGAAACTATCAATACAGGCCAGCACCTTTCTTGCAACTTAAAGTCTTAAGAAGTTGCTGAATACATTGAGAAGTTGTCATTTGGATGGTGTCATACAGTCAGTGTTAATATGTTCAACCTTAGTTTTCTTTGAGAGCTTCCAAGTTGGGTTGTATAGGATGTCCAGTTTGCCCCTTTATATACTTGCCTTTTCTGTAGATAAAAATAGAACTAATAGGCTGTCCATCTGGCATCTTCCACTAATTCTCAAGCCTAAGAGAACAGATCTTTTTAAAAAGAGCTTAAAAAACAAGAAAATCCAAGGAAGTTTCCCCACTCTCCTACTGATTCCAAATACTTCAGAGTAAAGGTAACAAGCAAAGGAGGTAATTTGAACAAAACTCTGCCAAAAATAAATTTAGGAGGTATATACATTTCTTCATTTGGGAAATGAAAATTTTAATATGGCCTTTGGTGAATTGTACTTTGAAAAAAAAATAGTAGTTAATAGAGAGTTATTTTTAAACAAAGGGAAAGGGAATGTTTAGTTCATTGAATCAGGGAAAAATAAAATGAGAAGTTTTTTAATCCATTCCCCTGTTCTGAAACACAATCAGTTCCTGACAGATGAGAAATTGTCCTCATTTTAATACTTTCAGCAAAGGAGATTTCAATAACCTGTTCAAATGGTAAATAACTCTTGCTTATTCTTCCATATTGTGAACTTTGATCTTTTAACCTTCAAGCTTTTTTTCCTAGTCTTTTTTTTTTTTTTCCCCACCCTGGGGGTAGGGAGGTTAAAAAAAAATTCAGGGCTTATCATTTAAAGAGGACCACTTGTTATTTTGCCTTAATGGCTAAAGAAAAATAAACTATCCCGTGGTGTTTTTAAAATGCTAGACAGATCTTAAAGACTTATTTATCTTTAAAAATATCATTGGTGCCCAAAGTTTCTCATGTAGACTAAGCTTTTTTCTGGTGCTTGAAGGAGCATTAGTTGAAAGCATTATGGAGTTCTGAGAAAGTTAATTCAATTTTCAAAGGTTGGCTTAATAGAAAAAATAATTTATACCCAAGACAATGTCTCAATTACTATTATATAAGTAATATCTTCATTTACAAGAAGCATCATATCAAGTATTTTTCAAAAAAATTAAGTAAAATTACTATATTATGATCTAAATATAGGACAGATATATATAGATTCGTTAACAAAAATCAGAGAGTTCATTTTATTGAGTTTTAAAAACATGGCATCTTCATTTTTCATAATATGGATTTTAGATTTTATAGATCCTTAAAATCCTGGAATGTAAGGACCCTAGAGATTTAAAAAAAAACAACAAAAAAAAATTCCACAAAAATCCTCATTTTACAAATGAAGATAATTAGACCCAGAGGGATGAGGTAATTTGCTTAATTTAACTGAAAAAACTAATATTTATTAAACTTTTTTATATTTTAAAACAGAAAAAAGTCACTTAAATTGTTCATAGATAATTTTAATTTATTGCTACTTTGAATCAGACAGAGTTTTTAAAATCACAGCATTTTCATTTTTTCTTTGTTTTTTGGTAAGTTTATTCCTGTCCTTTATCCCCAACCCCAATTGTCTAAGTGAATAATCAAAATTAAGTTAAACTCAAAAAAGAAAGACAGTGGGATTGAATGGAAAGTACATTAAATTTGGAGATGGGAGAACCTGTATTCAAAGCCCATCTCTTGTATGACCTTAGACAGGTCATTTTACTATCTACCTGGATTAGATTTACCCCTAAAGGCCACTTTGGTTCTAATTATATAATCAATCTTATGATCCCTCCCAGCTCTAAATCTCTGAAGTTAAATACTTCAAAGACAATTGCCTTTGATTTTATCAGCTGGTCTTAATGGACTAATATAACTGTAGGTATGCTTATTAACTCTAAGGGCAATAAAGGCTAATCAAAGAAAATCTTCCCTCCAATCACTAGAGGAGTTCAGATCTTCATCACCTTTTACTTGAACTGTTATTCTCTTTGCTTTAACATTTTCTTATTTTCCTCAGTTATATGTAAAACAATTTAAAAATTTTGTTTTTAAAATTTTAAACTCAGGAGGACCTGAGTTCAAAGGTGGCCACAAACACTTAACACTGTCTAGCTGTGTAATCCTGGGCAAGTCACTTAACCCCAATTGCCTCAGCAAAAAAACAAAAAACCTTTGAGTTTCAGATTCTTTTCCTTCATTCCCTTATTCCCTCATTGTGAAGACACATGTGAAGTTATATGAAATTTCATAAAAGTCATGTTGCAAAAGTACATGTAACTTTACTTGAGCTTATGGAGGACTTTACAGGTTTTTCTTAGAGCATCCTGCTCATCATTTCTTATAAAACAATAATATTCCATCATAATCACGTACCAAAATTTATTTAACCATTCCCCAACTGATGGACATTGTCTCAATTTCCAATTCTTTGTTTTGAGAAAAGAGCTGCTATATATATTTTTTGCAAATATAGATTCTTTTCCTTTTTTCTTTTTTTAAATCTCTTAGTGTTCATGTCTAATAGTGATATTGTTAGGTCAAAGGATATGCATGATTTTATAGTACTTGGGGCATAGTTCATATCTTTTGATCATTTATCAATTGAGAAATAGCTCTTATTTATTCTGCTTGCTTCTAATTTCTCACTTATCAAATATATCTTCTATATCTGCCAAAATAGGTCTAACTTGGATCATTTCACTTCCATTTTCAAAAAACTTCAATGGTGCCTCACCTCCTCAGCCTAGCTTTTATAGTCTTCCACAATTTGGCTCCAATATACCTCTTCAAGATCATTTTAACATTTTTTTTCTTCAAAAATTCTATTAGATAATGAGCTATTTTCTGTAGTTCATTTCCTCTCCTCCTTTATACAACCTTCCCCAATGCCTGGAATTCACTCCTGTCTTCATATTCTTCCAGAATTTTTATTTTTTCTTCAACGATCACTTTAAACTCCACCTGCTTAATGAACTTTCTTGATCTCCCAGAAAGTGTTGTTTCTCCTCAAATTATTGTGCACTTATTTATCCCTGTACATATTATATGCCTCTTGACCCAAATAATATATGCTTCTTGAATACAGGGGACTTTTTTTTTCATCTTTATATCCTCAGAGCCTTAACTATAGTATTTAATAAATGTTTTTTGAAGTGAATTAAAATGAACTGTTAACAATGAACTATGAAAGCTGTTTCATAAGATGGAGATAGTGTTTTAGAGTGAAAGTCGGCTATGCCCCAGGGCCAGATTTATCGCTCCAGAAATCACATGGTTTACAAGGAGTGGGACCTTTGTGAGACTAAGTTGGGGCTGCCTTGGCATTGAAATTTCCATATAAGGTAATTTAGTAATCCTAAAAATGTGGTTGGGGTAGAAGTTTTTCCTATTTATGACTTGGAATTTGAGGTCATTTGTCCTGGCTAATCAGGGCAACAATCCAGCCTGCAGGGAGTGTTAGCCCAGGCCCCTATATAATTCCTGTCTGTTAACTGGGCCTTGCCTCTCCTTGTCTAACTTCTTGTGGGGAGGGAGATGCCCTTTCTCCCAAGATCTTAATAAAGTTCCTTTCTGCTTTTACGTTGAGAAATCTCCTTAATTTATTTGAGCCAGTGGTCTTTGTCCTACAAAACAATCTGGCCTACTTATTATATATATATATCAGCTAATGACACCCTCACTTGCCAGGGAAAAGTTGATAGAAATGATTGGCAAATTGGTATAATTAGTCATAATGTATTTGTGATCCCTCCATGAAGCTTCTGTAACTATAGTGCTAATAAATGTTAAAGAAGAGACAGAATTGACCACCTGTCAGTGGCCAACATTATTCCATTCTCTAAGGTCTTATACTCTACTCCTTTCTTTCCCTCACACCACACATCCAGTTAATTGGCAAACCTTGTCATTTAGACCTCCTCCATATCTCTCCCATTAAGCCTACTTTTTTCCATTCTTCCTACCACCTCAGTTCAGATTCTCTTCTCTTCTCACCAGGACTAATGTAAACAGCCTCCTAATTGTTTTCCTTGCTGCAAGCCTCTCCCCACTTATTTCACTCAGCTGCCAAAGAGATTTCCCTTAAGCATAGATCTGATCATCCTATTTCCCTACATCACCTCTCTGACATCTTGGTCCTCTTCAAGAACAAAGGACAAACAATCTTTGTGAGTAGACCATTAGGGACCCAACTGCTCAACTGGAAAATTCTTTCTTTTTTTCCTTTCTTTCCTTCCTTCCCCCTTCCCTGCAGATGTTGGTTTTGTTTTGGTGAACCTTCCCAAGATATCTTGGGGTTGACTTTCTTAAAGACCTTAAACCCAAATTACTCTGACTTTCATTGGTTGGCCAACAGTAGGTCCTAGGCCAAGCCCCCATTGGCTTATATTTGGGTCTGGATTGATTCTGAGTGAATGTAAATAGCAATTTTTTTGTTTTGGCTAGACACCTTGAGGGTCTTCCTCTCCCAGAGTTATTTATCTGTTTATTTACTTATTGACTCTTTGAAAGAGGCTGGGTTTTTTTTTGCCTCCATTGCTACTTAATCTTAATCACTGAATGGGTGTGGCCTCAGATTAATTGAGACTGTTGAAGACCTTAGTTTCAAAAGACCAAGTTCTCCCATTGCATTTAGAATCAACTTTAGTAGCCCAGATCTATATCTTGCCACTGGATCCGGATGGTTCTAGAGGGGAAAGTGAGGAAGGTGACCTTGCACAGCCTTCCCTCATTTAAATCCAATTCACTTTCATATCATGATATCACTTCCCTAATATCTTGTTCCTCTTCAGAATGAAAGACAAACAGCAACAAACTCTTCTGCCTCACTATTCCCTCTAGGATAAAATATCAAGTTTTTTGGCTCACAACCAGACCCCAACCTCAGTGAACATTATTATTCTGCCTACATTCTATGATCCAACCAAACTGGTCTCTCTGACCCTTCCATCTGACATTCCATCACCTATCTTCACTTCTTTGCAATGGCTATCCTTCATGTCTGAAATACTTTTTCTTTTAATTCTCATGGCAGAGTCCTTCTTCATCCTTCTAGATATTCTTCAAAGGGCAGCTAGATGGTACAATGGATAGTGTACCAACCCTGGAGCTAAATGAATCTGAGTTCAAATTTGACCTCAGACACTTAATACTTGGGCAACAACTTGAGCAAGTTACTTAACCTTAATTGCTTTGCCAAAAAAAAAAAAAAAAAAAAAAAAAAAATAGAAAAGAAAAGAAAAAAGAAAGACCTACTTCAAATACCACCCTCTAAATAAAGTCTTTCTTCATTCTTCCTCCTCACCTCCAGTTATTAGTATCTTCCTTCCCTGACTACCCTATACTATATTCTCCATAATTCATATATAAACCTTTTGTTTCTTCTTGTAGAATATAAGCTTTCTTGGGGAAAATGTCACTTTGCTCTTTTTATTTGTATCCTTAATTAAAAATTTTTTTGATTGATTCCTATTGTAGTAGGGGTTAATGCATGGGAATTACTATATGGAAGGGCTAAGTGACCTTTTCAATTCCAAGATTTTTGGAGATTCTTTGAAAATCCTTTATTGTGACAAATTTTTACCCTTTAACCTTTCTTCTTGACCTCTTCATCATTTGATACTGTGGACTACACCCTCCTAAATACTCTCTGCTATCCTCCAGCTCTTGTGCAATCATACTCTTTTGGTCTACTAGTCTCCAATGGAGTATTTTTATGTTTACATTCTTATTCCTCCAGATAATTCATCATTAATACTACCATGTTAATCTTCCTTATGCCCAAATCAGTTCATATATAGGTCTTCTGTTCAAAATCCTTCAATATGACCCTACTACTTATGAATAATGTTCAAAATCTTTTGCCTGCATTTGAAAGGAGGACAAATTTAATTTATAAAAAACAGCTAGAGGTGTTTTGGAAACAAATCTGTTGAATAGGCTGGATGATTGCTCTGAGTGATAATATTTTAGGTTTAAAATGGAAATTTTAATCAGTGAGTGTAGTAATGCATTTGATAGACTGAATGTGGCATTTGAAAGACTGAGAATAAAATTTCAGATTTAAAAGGGAATATATAACTTTTATTTAGTCTAAATGCCATTATTTTATTGATGATGAAACTGATCCCCAAAGAGGACTTTTGGAAATGTTTGGAACAATTAGTAGCAGATTAATTTTCTAGCTTCCTCACATTAATTTGATGTATAAGTTCTTCTTTGTTTAAAGAAAAAAAAAAATGCACTTTTTTAATGTCCCACATCTTATTGAGAAAATACAAAACTGAGGACACTCAATGAGCTTTTTTGGTATTTGTCTTAAAATTAGATGCCTAGCTGCTTATAGGTGTACTGTTCATGCTTGAATGTAAGAAGGATCTCTAATTTTGAGGAGAAAATTTCAGTGTTATTGTTTCTAGGGAGAAAAGGGGGAACTCTTTAAAAAGACTGATGTCACTACACAGAAACATACCAGTTCAGATTTTTATAAGACATGTATGAGAGAGAAAAGCTCAGTAACCAAATATAGTGACCCACAACAGTTCACTCTTGGGGGGAAATCCTCAGGATTTAAAAGAAGCAGTTCCTAAGTTAATTTTGACTCAGGCTTTTGAGACAGTAGTTGCTTATTTGCATATGACAAGTATTGAAAGAATGGAAAAACACTGTCAGCTTCAGTGATTTGCATTTGAGAGTTGGACAACTTTTAGATTAATAACCAAAAATATAAAGATATGAGATTGTACCATGGTAATGAGACAAATATAATTTACCTGATTACAAATTGAAAAGGAAAATTTGGCTACTAACCATAAGTTTAGATGTGATTATTCAGAGAGGACCTAGATGCTGAACCAAAACAGAGAAGAATGAGTGATAAATTAAAAGATAATTTTTAGACTATGTCAATAGAGTGTGAAACCCTATCACTTGTTGGCCAATGAGAGGCTAGAGTGCTTTCTACTGCCACCTACTGCTAAGACAAATAATTAGAAAGAAGAAAGATTAAAAATCTTCAACAAGAGTGGTTTCAGAGAAGAATGAAAGAACATATGTCATATATAATATATAACTATGCTTCTCTCCATTATTTGATCATTAGAAGAAGATTAGATAGAAGATAATTTCTCTGCATTGCCTCTTGTTGTGGCTGAGAAATGTGGAAAAAGAGGGGCGGCTAGATGGCTCAGTGGGTAGAGCATCAGTTCTGAAGTCAGGAGGACCTGAGTTCAAATCTGCCTTCAGACATTTAACACTTACCAGCTATATTACCCTGGGCAAATCACTTAACCCCAATTGCCTCAGGAAAAAAAAAAAGAAAAGAAAAGAATCAGAGGCAGGTAACCTGGAGCTGAAGTTAGATCAGGACTCCCCAGAGAAAAATGTATACAATGACAATAATGAAAATAAAAACAACATTTGAAAGACTTAAGAACTCTGATCATTGTAATTACCAATCATGATTTGATAGGGGCTATGTTAAAACATACTGTAGGAAGATAATGAACTCAAGGTTTAGATGTGGCATATATTTTCACATATGTTCATTGTGAGAATTAACATATCTTTATTTTTCTTTCTCTGAATTTTGATGGAGTTGGGTGGAAGTTGGAAGAGAAACTAGTAGTAAGATTAAGAAAATGAAGAAGAAAAAAGTAGGACAAAAATAATGTAATAGAAAATTTTAAAATTCAAGGAATTAAGGTCAAAAGAGGTTAATAAAACAATTTTAAAAGCACATGGAGTAGAACTAAAGTAAGCAGGAAAAATAGGCAAATAGTTTGGCTTTGAAAAATAATAATTAAAAATAATATTCTTAAAAATAAAAATAAACTGTTCAAAATATGCATATTCATAGTCTTGTGTACAATCCTCTTTTGGTACTTTTTATATGGAAATGTTAATATTAATTGGTGTGAATTACCTCTAGAATTTTTTTAAAATTTAAAGAAAACAATCAAAATAAATCTGATTTTTCATATTTTCATCAGTGAAACCCTTCAATACATACATAAAGATTTGATAGAGATGAGAAATGAAGCACAGATCAATAAAAATTATTTCCCTTTCAATCACCATTTCCTTCAAGTTCTTTGTTATTCTTTCTTCCTTTAGTCAGCTTAAAAATTGATTTGTTTAGTGATTTCAAAATAGTATTACATCTAAACACAGCCTTGATCTTAACTGGATTATGTCATCATTGTGTGCATTAGTGCTGTTTCTATTACTAGTTTGAGGTGGACTGGAGTTTAGTAAGAATTCAATAGTTCCACAATCTGATGAAAATAGTATGTCTTAGGAATTCTAACAAATCTATTATACTTTTTGTCTGTTTGTGGCTTCTCCGTTAGTTGTATACATAAATGCTGTTAGAATTGCCTGGATTAATTAGATCTTGTGCTAATCTTTCTTCAGAATTGTTTATTAGTCTTTTTTTTAGTTTAGTTTTTAGAAGTTTCTCTTTGACCATTCTTTTAAATTTTATAAGTGTAATTGCTCATTATCTTTTGGTATCCTCCTATATACCATTTTGCAAATGAGTGAGAATATACATTTATTATAAAATGAGTTTATATTCTAACCTGGCATTGCCTTTTGCTTTTATGTCTACCAACTTAATGAGGTTATTAAATATTGGCTAGTTGAAGTGACTTCTGGGCTCTTTTGGCTGTCTCACTAGGGTATTTTCTTTTATGGGTTAAATTTTCTGTAAGAAATTATAAAAATCTATTGATATATTTCCTTTGATCTATTTCCTATTTTTCAAGTCAATAGTATTCTCCAATAAGTCAGGTTGAAACTGTAGTAATTAGATTCAGTGTATTCTAATCATTAGCCTTTCTTCTAATTTGGCATTGATTTTGACTTTTGCTCTAATGAATTCATGGTCTGTGCATTGATAATTGATTTGGAAATGGCTCTCATGTGAGTAATGAGTCATTTCCTTCTTCTTAAGGCTTAGTCAATTTCATTTTTGTGATATTATTATATCTTTGTCAAGTTAGAAGAAAGGAAGTCTTATTCTCTTCTTAAGGTATTCAAGATATAGAGTTGGGAGACTTCTGTATAGTTTACAAGATTTTGAACCTTTGATTTCTTAATCTCATATCTATTTTACAGCATTTTAAAAATTATTTCCCCCTATACATTACATATTTTGATATGAAATATATATTTATATATTATATATCAAAATGGTATTAACACAAATAATGATTTAATTTGGAAGATATTATTAAATTATTTATAGAATCCTATAAATCCAATGCATACATTTCATGCATTGCTGAATATCTAAACTTTCCTGTGTCATCTGCTGACTTTTGCTTGAACTCTGTTGCTTCAGCAAAACTCTCCAAATTCCCATTTTTCCTCCCTCACCCCCACCCCTGGGAATTGGGATTAAATGACTTGCCCTAGGTCACCTAGCTAGGAATTGTTACGTGTCTGAGGTCACATTTGAACTCAGGTCCTCCTGACTTCAGGGCTGGTGCTCTATCCACTTTACCATCTAGCTACCTCTTATTTAATTTTTTATGCTGATCTGTGATTTTTAAAACAGTGATGAGGAAAGTCACAATGTGGAAAAGATAATTGTGTATATGTGTGTGTGTTTGTGTATGTGTGTGTATACACACACATACACACACACACACACACACACATAAAATTACATCAATGTAAATGAAAACCTAGGGAAAAAAAAAACCTGAAACTGAATATTGTATAAACAAGTCTATTTCAAAGGATATATGAAAAAATATACTCCCTCCCTATTTTAGAGAATGGGGCTCTATGGATATGGAACACCACATACACTGCCAGACTCAGTGGTTATATTAATTTTGCTGAATTGCTTTCTTTTTTTCTTTCATCTTTTAAAAAATATTTTTTATTAAAATGAATGAGTCATTGTATAGAAGACAGTGGGATGGATATATTTGAAAATTAAGATTTTAGAAAAGTTGAAAAATCAATATGAAAATTGAAAAATGACTCATTTTTGGATACATTATGACATCATCTTTACCAATTCCTTTGATCTTCCAAGAAAACTTATTTTTTTCATTTAGCTGAATTTCCTTATAATTTATAATTAATTTGTAGCAACAATGCAAATATTGGCTCAGTGCCACTGATAGTAGTTCAAATCATTGGTCTTTGGGGAAGGATCTCAAATTTGGAGAAGCAATAGTTAAAATTGAAAAAAAATTTTTTTTAAAGTGTTGTGATTCTTACCATCTTCTATCCCATTTTCCACAGTTCTGCTAACATATTGCCTTTTAATTTTTTTCGGGGATTGCAATGGCCAAACAATCCATTCTAAATGGTCAACTTACCAAGGCTGTCTATACTTTGTTACACTAGCCCTTGGTAACCAGACACAACCTTTCAACAAAACCATACTCAAAATCTTTCACATTTGGTAGGATCTCCCAGAGTTTGTGATTTGTTGACCTAGTCTTTCTGATTGGCCGGAAAGCTTTGAATTGCTCTGTTTCTAATCTGAGCTATAATATCCTTCTTTAGGCAGCCTGGAGGCCCCTGATTATAGGGGACACTCTTTCAGTTTAGCTCATTACATCTCAAACTCCCTAGCTTAAGAAGTTTGCCAAGTATAGTTATCTCATTAGCAAGGACCATAAGAGTGGGTCATCATGCCTGGCCAAAATAGAACTTTTGGAGAGGACATTAGAGTTAATTAATTTAGAATATGATTAGTTGGAGAGAACCATCTGTATTCAGAAAAAGAACTATGGAGGCTGAATGTGGATCACAGGGTATTTTCACTTTTTTTTTGTTGTTGGCTTGCTTTTTTCCTTTCTCATTTTTTCCCCTTTTTGATATAGTTTTTCTTGTGCAGCATGAAAAATGTGGAAATATGGATAGAAGAATTGCATGTTTAACATATATTGAATTATTTGCTGTCTAGGGGAGGGGATAGGGGGAAGGGAGGGAGAAAAATTTGGAACATAAGATTTTGCAAGGGTAAATGTTGAAAACTATCTGCATATATTTTGAAAGTAAAAAAATTATTATTAAAAAAGATAAAATATGATCAGAAAGATAATAAATATTACCTTTTCTTTTCTGTCTTCAATGGTGCTTCTCTAACTTTAACTAGAGATCACATACAATGTTTTGTTTTTGTTTTGTCATTTGCATTCCCCAGTGTTGAATAAAATTTAGGTCAGGTACTATGTACATTTTAACTTAGTAGGTCTTTAATAACGATGGTTCATTCATTCATTTAACAAGCAGATAGGCAAACTAGGAGCTCTCAACAACTAATTGTCAAAGAATTAAAATTTTAACTTTATACTAATTAGAGAGAAATGCATACTTTTCTGATGAAATATTGTAATTTATGTCAAACAAGTCCAACTAATTTTTATATCATTCATCATATTAAGGTTTATTTTTGATCCTTACAACAACCTTGTGGGGTAGGTAGTAGAGTATTAATTATCTCTCCTTCACAATTAGGGAAACTGACTTCTTAATAGTATAAATTACTTGTATGAGGTCCCAGTGGTAGTAAGTAGGAGAGTAAAGACTTGAAACCACATTTTCTGAATCCAAATCCAGTGTTTTTTATTCTATCAGACCAATTATAATCACCCTTCTCTCTACTGATAAAAAGTTTCAGGGGCATTTTTTTCTGGTAATGATGGGTTTCAGTTATTTTTAGCCTGTTGGGAGAAATGACATTCCATCAAATAAGAGTAATACATATAAAACTGCCTAGGATTTTTCAGTATATGTCACAGTTTCTATTGATTGTCTTCTAAGGTAGAGAAACTTTTTTGTTTTGTTTGCCAGTTGCAATTAAATATCATAACATTCATCATCCAGGTAAACACTGATATAGGCGCCACTATAAAGAATGAAGTGTTTTAGAATATTACTCATTCATTGCACAAATATTGATTGAGCACCTACACTTTGAGCAAGTATTACAAATAGTACTCATAATGAGTCATTGAGTCTCTAAACACATGCTCAGCCAAGATGTTAAGAGTCATTAGGAAATGCTTTATCCATTACAGGTTAAAACATAACAGAACTATATATGCTGCCTATTATATTAGGGAGATATTATGTTTTCAGCATGACATATATCTTTACTTTTTGGTATATATAGACTGATTAAGAAAGGACTTTAAAGGTAGATTTAATTACATGATAACTTTGTTGTACATTAAAAAAAGTAGCAAGTTGTCCATAGTATATCTGCAATTTCATGCACAATCATCTTTTTTTTATTATACTACATTATATAATGTTGTCAAACAGCAATAAATAAATAAATAGAATGATGATTTAGTTCAATCTTCCACATGTAAAATAGTGGGTATGGATTTCCTCTGATCATTCATACTTTTTCATTCATTCAGTCTTGTACTCTGAGCTACATTAGTGAACATGGCTAATAACTCAAAGAACAAAACCCATGACAATGAAATGGAATTCCTTTTCTGTATGTTATCTAGTTAGAGTTGAAGTAGTTAAATTAAGACTTTTAGCCTCACTATTTCCTTTCTTTGACTAACCTGAATTTCTCAAATACACCAAAATAGTCACTTGCTAAATAGTACCATTGTGTTTGAAAAACAACTGACATAGACAACATATCAATCTGCAATAATTTCATTTTCATGAGTAAAATGTATTTATATGTATTCACACAACTTATATTTAGAGCTGAAAGAAAATAGAATTCATCTATTCCAACCTGTATATTTTACAGATGAGGAAACTGAGGTCCAGAAAGGCAGTGGCTAAGTCAGAACTTGAGTTAATAGGTTTTAACAGAGCACAACCCAAATAAAATCATTCTTTACAGTCTTTCTTTGTAACTGAATCCATAACATGTTTACACTAATGTCAGTTTTCTAGAACATGGTCTTTTCTTTCAAAAACAAAAAAGAGAACTCCAGTCTATAAATTTTCTAATAGTTCTTGGTTTACCATTAGTCCAAGTCTAGACTTTGATAATTATGTTCTGACATCTACATACCATGGTGTAATGGAACCATTTTGTACTGTCTCACAAGGGCGAATCGTTAAATTCTCAGTGTGAGCATTTATATCTGAGAAATCAGCTATAAGTTAAGACTTGATTGATTGTTTTATTTATTGTTTAGTCTTAAGAAAGTGATGGAGAAAATACTAGTTCGAATTAAAATTAAAATGGTGTGGTCCCCTCCCCCTGCCTAAACATTTACCAGCACATATCTGTTTCATACATGATAGAGCTCTCTATCACTACAATCACTATATAGAATGATAGTGGGTTATCACAGAATTTTGGGGACAGATCTTCAGTGTTCCCATTGTAGCCCCTTTTTTGGTGAAAGATATCAATTCCCTCTATTTGGATCCTATGACTTTCAGGTAAAAATTGAATAGCTTTCAGGGAAAATGTTCCCCTCTCAAATGTTTTCCACTTAACAGGTGATTGAGAAATGAATTGGGTAAGATGTCTTTCATTTAATAGCAAATCTTATTTTCTTCTATTCCTCCTTACTTCTAAAGGGATCCAAAAGAAAAGATGCAGTTTATGTAACACCCCCCCCCAACTCTCATGTGATTTCCCATTAAATTGTTATTGCTAGATAAATATATCACAACAGTATGACTATAGTCATTTTATTTCTCAATGGTAATCGGATATATTGCTTGTGGGAGAGAGGATTAAATATATATTGCTACTAAAAGAGCTCTTTGCCACAGTACATGAGTTTATTACTTACAAAACTATTTTCACTGATTTAGGTATCAACAATTAACTCATTGGATTAAAACAAGCAAGCATTGAAAACAAGCAATTACTTTAGTAATTGTTAGCTTGTTGTTTGTTATTTGTTTTTCATTCTGGAAGAGAACCAGTGACATCAAGAAGATAATGTTTTGACTTACAAGTGAATTGGATTTAAATGAAGCAGAGATGTGCAAAGCCACCAACCTCACTCTCTCCTCCAGAGCCATCTGAGTCCAGTGGCAAGATATAATCAGGATGATTAGACATGGCCCTGGATGCAATGGGAGACCTTGGCCTTTTAAAGCTAAGGTCTCTCCAAGGTCTCAGTTTGTCTGAGGCAGCACCTATTCAGTAATTAAAGCTAGATAAGAAATGAGGTAAAAGAGAGTTTCTTTTGCCTACTCAAAAAACAAAAAAACAATCTGGAAGGAGAAGACCCTCAGGATTCCTGGCTAGAACAGTTGTTTTTGCTATTTATATTCATTCTGAGCCATTAAAATTCAAACAATGAGAAAGGAAGAAAGGGAAGGAGGGAGGGAAGGAAAGAGGGAAGGAAGGGAGGGAGGGAAGGAGGGAAGGAAGAAAGGGAGGGAGGGAATGAGGGAAGGAAGTGGGGAAGGGAACATTGACCAATTGGAACTTACCAATTGGGTGCCCAGTGGGGCAGCCACTAATATTCACAATAATTTTTAGCACAATAAGGAAGGCAAGGGTAGCAACTGGTACCAATAACTCCGACAATGGTGTCAGCTTCTTTCTATTTCTCTGCCTTTAGCCAGATTATACTAAGCTTCTGGGCTTATCTTTCTAAACTGGCCTATTTATTGCAATTGACTGTGATGTGAGAAATAAGGGAGATAAGGAAGACTTCTGTGTGACAAAATAATATAGTTTAGGAATGTATAAATTATTTGGCAGGTAGGATCTAAAATCAGAAAGATTCATCTTCCTGAGTTCAAATCTGATCTTAAGTACTTACTAGCTATGTATCTTTGAGCAAGTCACTTGGCCCTGTTTGCTTCAGTTTCCTCATTTGTAAAATGAACTGGAGAAAAAAAATGGCAAACTACTCCAGCATCTTTTTTTTGTTGTTGTTGTTGAGGCAATTGGGGTTATGTGACTCCCCCAGGGTCACACAGCTAGGAAGTGTTAAGTCTCTGAGACCAGATTTGAACTCTGATCCTCCTGACTTCAGAGCTAGTGCTCTATCCACTTCACTGTCTGGCTGCCCCCTACTCCAGCATCTTTACAAAGAAAACCCCAAATAGGTTCATAAATAGTCCAATATGACTGAAAAATGATTGAGCAACAAATTCATTGGGTGGCTTGTGTTTTCCTTTATAATGTGTATTTTTAGGGAGAATCTAATGTAGTGATCTACCCAGCAAGCTATTAAACATTTAAAGATAGAGTGTAAAGCAGTAAACTTCAGTAATTATGGCATCATACCTTTTCAATGACAAATGTGTCCCTGAAAAACCTTACTGAGCTTTCCCCTCTTCTCTCAGGTCATGCAGCCTAGGAATCAGAGGATGCAAAACCCTGACACTAATTCATCAATTAAAATTAGTTGTATGTGTAGTTGTGGCCTCCATTTTCCATGAGCTTTCAACTTTCCATGTTTATCAAAGGGGAATATACAAAGTACATAGATTGGTTTTTACTTTGGAATTCACACACAACATCCTTTCCTTCTTTAAATGTAACTTTAATTGTTTCTCATCTCAAGCCTATGGTTGAAAATCTGCGGCAAAACTGAATGGTTAAGGGAAAAGGAGAAGAAAATTCTAAATTTTCTGAATTGACAAATAGAATGCTCCACTCATAGCCTATAGCGTTATTATATTTTTAAAATAAATTATACCTTAAAACTATAATTTTAAAAATTATAAAAAAAGAAGCTCTAGCATTATAGCTTTTAAGGCAATCAAAGTAATATATAACTGAGTACTATATATCATACTTCCTTCTTCTTAGAAGCTCCTCTCCCATATCAGAAGTCAGGAGACTTGAGTTTTAGCCCTGACATTTCAGCCCAGTAATTGTTCTGAATCTCAGTTTTATCTTTGGAAGTATGGAAATAATCATAAGTAGACAAATAGAGAAAGCATTTATAAACTACTTATGTGCTATGCATCATGCTAAATATCAGGGATATAAAACCAAGAAAACAAGATGGTCCCTACTCTCAAGATTTACATTCTAATGAGAAAGACAAATTTTAAAGGGGATTCTAAAAAGTAAGGACCTAGCTATTGTGGAGCTGGAGAGTGAGCAAGAAGCACTGTCTCCAAGAGAGTGAAGGAAATAATTATTAAGCAGAAAAAGTTTAAAATTGTATTAAGATTTTGGGGACATTGTCATATAAATGTGAGCTATTATTATCATTTCCATGCTGCCCACTCTGCTTTGCCATTAATTCCATGATTTATTCCTATGTGGTCAATGTACTGAGCAAATAATTTCTTAAAGTATGCTTTTAATGAGTTCTTGGAAAAGAGGGACTGATTTGCCAAGTCAACACTGGGTCTTGTTCTGGGATTTTGCCAATGGGATAATTACCTGCTGCAATGATGAAGCATTCTTGGCTTTACCTTTCAAGATTGAATCTATTAGCATGCCCACAGTTGTAAACTTGAAAGCAGCATTGAAGAATAAAAGGTATTGTTTTGTGTAATGGATGTTTTATTATTTATTGGATCCAGTGAAGTTTTTTTTTTTTTTTTCATGATGGACAGAACCAAAATGTCTGTCATGAAAGCAATAAATCCAATGACATCTCAAATTATGTTTGGCCTAAGGTGTAGGCACAGTGTACCAGCTGGAAGGGAGGCAAAGAGCCTTTTCTCAAATAGTGCCAAGATCATGGGTGATCTAGTTAGGGATTTAGATTTGCTCCAAATGCCGTCCTGCAGGAGACAGGGAGACAGCATTCAGTAATAATCTAAGATGCGCAGTTCCTGCTATCCCTAGGCTAAGAGCTTCCCCAGCCTCCCCTGACAGAGGGAGACACTAATGAAGTTGTTTGAGTTAATTTTATATATATGTATTTATGCAGAAAACCCCTTTATACCTTCCTTTGTTAATTATTAGGATATTTCAGGTGAAAGGCTTGAGGGAGTTTTGGACCTTAATTGCATGGACAGTTGCCCAAGTTTTTCCCTTCATGTGTAGACACAGTCATGTTGACATTGTGTGGGCTGTTCAGTTATCCTGCCTGCCCTTTACCCTCTTTCATTCACTTTTCATCATTCAGTTAAGCTGGAAAATCCTGCTGCAGGTTTTGTTCCTGCCAACATGGCTAGAGGGTTGAGTAGAAAGAATATCATCAATCCTGTAAAAGAGATGTCAAGAAGGATTTTCTTTTAGCTTTTTCTAATTGTGAAGTTAAAAAAACAAATCCCTAGTCTCTCTGCAATGCAAAGGCCAAATTAATATTTGAGTCTACAGAAAGAGAGGGCATACAATTGGGATTGTTTTTCTTTTTTCCACTTAAGTAGGCTCACCATTGCCTTTTATTCTTTCCTTATGCAAACCTGAGGTACTCTAAGTAATTTTCGAATTTGAATAATATTTCATATCATATTAAATGATATCCATTCCTTGGTTCCTCTGCTTAGTCTCCCAAACTATTTATTTCCAGTGGTGAAGTATAGAAGTTAATCTTTCTTTTGACAACCAAATCCTTGCTTTAGCTTCTGTCCTTGCACTCCCTCTCCCTTCCTTCCCCCCCATTGATATTTCTTAATCTACAGCACCCCCGAAGGAACCACACAGATAATTCAGGACAGATGATTCTGTTCTGGCCTTATCTGTGTATTTGAAGCAAAATTGTGTTTATGTCTGAAATATCAAATAATTACCCCAATGCTCTTTCTTCGTGGTATAGACTGGCAACTTTCAAAACTGGAGAAAATATATATAAATATATAGAATCAGAGAATCTATTGATTGAAAAGCATCTGAGGAGACCTAACCTAAGCCATCCTGCTGAATTCAGGAATACAACTAAAATAACATGGACAAATAAAGTGGGTTTGGGATCTAGCCTATGGGATGGGATCAGTTAGTGGCAAAGAGAAGGCAGGATGTAAAGCCAGAGATCCTAATTCAAATCTCAGTTCTTCCATTTGTTACCTTATATTCTAATAATCTGTTTCAGGTGCTGTAATAATACTTATAAAACAGATGAATATATGTGTTTACATGGATATACATGGACATATACATATATATTCACATCTATGTTCAACACCTGTGTATTCATGTATAGTTCAATTTCAGGCATGCAAGCCTGTACAAATGTGCATTGTGAATGTATAGATTAATAATCATAAATGTGTGCCCGTGTATATGTCTGTATGTAGGTATGTGTAAGACATGTGTATGTGTGTCCCGTGCATGCAGGTGGGTTTGGGTGTGCCTTATGCATGCATGTGCTTACACAAAGTAGGAACACATACATAGTACTATGCAGATATGCTTGACCATAATCCTGTAAATGCACAATGTATTGTGAGTGCACACACACATGCTTACATGTTTATTGACTGTGCATGTATATGACCACACATATATATATGCACACATGCATATATTCATACACCTGAGTCTGGTAACCTTAATATTTGCTATTGTTGTTCAGTCATTCAATTGTGACTGACTCTACATAACTGCATGAACTTTGTCCATGGAGTTTTCTTGACAAAGATACTGGAGTGGTTTGCCATTTCCTTTTCCAATGCATCCCTATTTTACAGATGAGGAACTGAGGCAAATAGAGGTTAAGTGACTTGCACAGGGTCACACAGATAGTAAGTGTGTGAGGCCAAATTTAAACTTAAATCTTCCTCCAATTCATCATTTCCCATGCCACAGCAACATTCCAACCTCATATTGTTTTAAAAAGTATAATATTTGTTAATTATGTTGACATGTATGGTACTCTACTTTTCTTTTTTGGATTAAAGCTATTTTAGTTTTTTTTTTTTTCTTTTTTTTCTTTTTTTTTTTTTAAGCTATTTTAGTTTTAACTTTGTCTGACATTGTAATGACTCCCCTTGCTTTTTTATGTAATAAATTCTACTCCTGATCTCTTTTTTATGTTTGTGTGTATCTCTTATTTCATATCCCTCCTAACCGCTCACGTTACTTCTACTTTCCACCTTGCCCTCCTGTTACTTAACTTACCTTTCCCCCTCTCTTGCAGGATCCCTCCCTTATCCTCTTCCCTATCCTATTCCTCTTTATCCCATTCCAGTTAATCTACACACTTTATATCATTACCATTAATTTACCCACTCTTCTATATCCCCACTCTTTATCCTATTCCCTCACCCTCTTATTTCTTTATACATTTAGAAGACATTTATTCCCTTCTAAGTGTATATGTTGTCCTCTCTTTAACTCTAGTCTGAGTAGATTTCCCTCTAAAAATTCCTCCCTTATCCTCTTCCCCCTCCCTTTTCCCTCATCTTATTTCTTTCTGAAATAAATAAAATAAATAATAAAATAAAAACTTTTATATACTGCTATATTATATATGTGTATGTGTGTGTATAGGTATGTATGTATTGTTCCCTCTTTAAGTTATTCCTGATGAGAGTTGGATTCCAGAACTCTTAGTGCATCCAGGACCATCTCCTGTTGTCCTGATCTATATCTTGCCACTGGATCCAGATGGTTTTACAAGAGTGAGTCAAGCCATAGCATCACTTCTTGCTGTCATGGTCCTCTTCGAGAAGGAAGGACAAATGTGTTCCAGAACTACCAGCCCTCTTACCCCATCTAATTCTTCTATGTCAGTTCTTCTCACACCTCTTTTGTGTAAGATAATTACTCTTTTCAACTTTCCCTACACAGTTTTGCTTTTTAGAATCACATCATATTCAGCTCTTTCCATTTCTCAAAGTTCTTTTCAGTTTTTCCAATGATCCAATTACTAATGATGATCTTAGACATACGGTTTCCATGTCTACATATAAAACATAAAGTTTGTCTTTCTTGAGTCCCTGTGTATTTGCTGTTTGCCTTACCTATTTTCACATCAATGGATTTACATACAAATCAGATACAGATATAAACAGCAGCTGGCTTATTTACCTTCACCTACCCCTGAACAATTCTGCCCTCCCCAGATGTGCGTGTCACCTGGACAGGTGTTTTCATCTGCTCCTGTGGTAGAGTGATAGGCAGTTTCCTGGTTTCAGTCCTGGGCCTTAGCTCCCTTCATGAAGAAGCTTTAAAAGATTCCTGTTTTGTAACATTTCCCCATTCAGAAATATTGTGAGATAAGAAGGAAAAATCACCTCTGCTGCTCTTTCCTGCTTGCTAAAAAGGTTTCTGGAATATAACTTAGTCTGGTTGCGGCAGAGGAGGCTTAACAACTTAAGTACAGAAACACTGGATGCCTGTTTGAAGGACCACAGAAATATCTGTAGAAAACTAATATTTGACGAGGGTCACTTTGATAGACACAGGGTAAAATAGCTTCAGCTAAGGCTTCAGATCCACAGGTCACTACGCCCTCTTTTGGCTGCTGATAAAATTTTGGACAATGACCCTCAGACCCATCCCCTCGCCCGCAGAACATGCTGTTGATTGATTACCTCTGTGGGGCTAGAAATACTCGTTGTTCCCAGTGCAAGCTTTGCAATCTACCCTCCAGATCTGACCTCTGCTCCTGGTACTACTGCCTAAAACTGAGAAGAAAACAGGTCATAAGTTTCATCCAAATGACAGAGGCAAGGAGCTTGTTTCTTGTCATTGATGTTCATCTGCCATTTTTCTTTGCTCCCTCCTTGAGCAGCATATAGAATGAGCAGGTGTGCTTCCTACCAGCATGATACAAACTCTGTGAAGGATATAGCAATCACTGAGACCACTGCCCACTTTGTGGCACCTGCCAGGAACACAAAAGAGGTCTGGTAATTACCCTTGGAAGTCTTGCTATATCTGTGTTCAACATGTATCTATGGCTATGTATGTATATAAATATATATATAGTATAAGCCCATATGCACACATGTGCAAGTATGCAATGTGCACATATGCAAGTGCATTAGCATGTGTGCAGACATAAATGTCCTTGGCATTGTGCCTGCATGGATAAGCAGTACATGTACAAATGGGTCTCATGCATTTGCATGATTGTACCATAGAAACTTAAGAGTCTATATATATGCACATATGTGTAAGTTTGCATATAAGTGTATGAATGTGTGTACTAGTATGCTTGGATATGAATGTGAGTAAGCATATACAAATGTGTGAAAACAAACTTATTCTCACATACTCATGCCTTTATGTATAATACTTATGTGCATGGTCATTGTGAAACTGTATATATGTGTGCATATATGCATACACACATGTGTGCATTGCAGTGTTTATGTGCATTCCTTATGTATGTGTAGTTGTGTATGAGTGTGTGGATTTGTTCAGGAGTATGAGTTTGTATGTGCTTGTGTTTTTGTATACACATTGCATAGTGTGCTGTGATATGGGCACATGTATATACACATACTGTGTTAATGTAAAGGTCCATGCACATATGTACACACATGGTATTTGCTGTTCTTATGTAATTGTGCATGTGGGATTGTGCTTGTGTATTCATTTGTACAAGTGTATGGATTGTGCAAGTTTGTTATGTGTGTACATGTACACACATTACTGTGCCTTCATGTACACCTTTGCATGTGAAAAACAAGTACATAAACACACATGCACAATGCATGTTTACATGCCATCAGGTCAATGGCATATGTATCCATATACTGCACTGCATTTATGCATGCAGACATGTGCATGTAAAACACAGAGCCTATCATATACATATTCATAATTACATGCATGTGCACATGCAATGCACTGGAACACAAGCACATGTACTCATACTTAGTATTGAGATATACAAATGCATCTGCATTTGTGAGCTTGCATAATCAATCAATTCATCAACAAACATTTATTTAGTGACTGCTGTTTGCCAGGTCCTATGTTAATTGATGACATACATGTACAAGTCATTGCATTAAATATACAATGCATACACTGCCATGTGTTGGAATCTTTACAAACTGCTAACTAATTAGAGTTGATCTAATCTTACAAGAAGATGTTTTGGGCAGAACCTGAAACAAGGTACTAAGTAGAACTGATTAGTACAAGACTTGTGTTTACACCTTTACTCATTGGAGCTCACAAGTATGCCAGCTTCACAAAGTAAACTTTGTACCTTTATGAGTTCACACCTCCCTTGAAGCTCTTTGGGCCAGAGAGCACTATGGGAGAAAACCCATAATCCCATTCTCTCAGAAGACTCAGATATAAGGCCAGTGAAGAGAAAGCTATTGCAGAATATATTCCACTTGGCTGGCTGGTTGCAGAGGAGAGTTCAGCTGGACTGGAGAGGAGCAACTCTGGTGCAGACACAGAGCACTTTGGGAGATTTCAGCAGAATTACGCCAGAAGCCCTCTCTCCAAGGCAAGACAGATTCAACTTGGTGCTGGCTCTGGAGGCTGAAGAAAGCAGAGGCAGAAGCAAAGGACATTCAGAAAGAGCTCTTAGAACCAAGGAGAGAGAGAGGCCTCTAAGCTAACCGGGCTATATTGGAGATAATAAAAGATCTGAACTTTTATCACCTGGCTGCATTTGGGAACAAGATCACCACATTTTGGCGCCCGAACAGGGACCCACAAAATCCTGATTCCAGGGAAGGCACCCAGAGAGAACTTTTATAATATTTTAAAGAAGAACAAGAACCCAACATTTGAACTCCAATAGCCATGCACTATTACATGTGTATAATTTGGTGTGTATATGTATGTTCTGTGTTTGTCTTTAGACATTATATACATACATACATATATATGTGCATGAATATTCTTTACCTATGTTTGCAAAATATTCTTTATTTTTATGTATTCATGTATATAAGAATATGTTTGTTACTACATGTTCATGTTGTGTGTGTGGTGTATATGCATATGTGCACATGTACATTCTTGTTTGTATGTGTGTATGTACATGTATGTGGAGCTTTTTTGGGCATATAACCATACCAATGTGCACAGTGAATATATGCAATGCAATGTAGACATGTTGTTTGTATTGTGCATTATATTCACATATTTATGTGCACATGGGTACCTTTCAAAGGTATGTACACTTTGTTCGCGTGCACAGGTATGGACATGTGTGCATGTACAATGTTTCCTGTCTGTTCTATGCCAGGATGTACATGTCAATGTACAAAATATGCGAATGTGGGCATGCACATTCTATTGTGTATAAATATGTATTGTGCACATGCACATGTTTGCTTTTACCTCTGTGCATGAATATGTGCATACATGTGGATTCATCCAAGTGATTAGAATATTATGCACATTCATGTGAATGTAACTTACACACTGTGCAATAAAGGCATTCATGAACACACAGAACATAATACACACGTATATACATGTACACATATGTACAACTTGTTTTACATTATTTTAATTTGTGTATAGTCATTTGTATAGTCTTTGTGTGTATTGTTTTGCTGCTTGTTTACTTTGCTTGGATTCATGTTGTGCCATGCTTTCCCTAAATGTATATTTTAGAAAATGTTTTAGTATTATTACTCTTTGTTATCATAATAATTCATCAAATATCAGATGCTACTTTGTGCCAGGTCCTGTGCTTGGTGATCAGGATATAAAAAAAATTGCACAGACTCCGCCTTTAAGGAAATTAAGCTCAATTGAGAGATGAAACACTATATATCTAACCAACAGATATTGTGTGTTGTGAATAAAATGCTGTGCTAATTGTGTTACTATTGTTATTTTTAGAATTTGCATTTTATTTTGTTAGGAAGCCTTCTATCATTACAAATGGGCAAACCACTCAGCAACTTCAAATCTTCCAAGAGTGCCTTGGACACCAGGAGATCAAATAACTGACTCAGGGTCATATGTCCAGTTTATATCATGCACAGTATTTGAATATAAGTTTTCCCGACCCTGAGAGTGGCACTCTGCTCATACCCCAAAGCTGCCATTCCAACAATGAATTTGCAATGCTTGTTGTAAAGTGCCCATAGCTTTTAAGGAGGCCCAGTGACATCATATCACATTGTTTTGACTTGCATGTGAATTGGATTTGACCAAGGTCGAACCTTACTCTACTTCTAGAATCATGGAATTCCAGTAGCAAGAAGGACAACAGGCTATGATGCAAGATGCAGTAGATGACCATGGCATCTCTGACCAAGCTTTAAGCTTTAATAGCTATCTGAAGTTATTTTAGGATACCCTGTATGTATATTGAATTAAATGGCTTGAGTATATAAAATTATGTTATTCCACTTATATATATTTGTTTAAGATAGTAGTTCTCAGATTAGGCATCCCTAAATTTGCAAAGGAAAATTAGAAAGACAAGGGAATCCTTACACATACAGGTATTCTGGTAAAGGTTTAACAACAACCTTTCTCATTCTTATGAACTATTTTTTAATTGTAAAACTTCATTTAAATTTTGAACCTTGAAGGCTCCATTGAATCTTTTTTTTTATGATCACTCTCCAAATAACTCTTTGCTTAGTTCCAGATTTGAAAGCAACTCCTTGCTGCTATGACATGTAGTGTATTTATATACACAGATGCATGTACATGTATAAATAAATATACACATATTTAAATGTATATATAAATGTATATAACTCCTTGCTGGGATAGCAGATACTGAATGTATCGAACTGTATGTACATATATGTATACATACACATGTATAGATACAGATAATGTGACATATACAGGTATTATATATCTGTATCTATGTATATATTTACATGTATTATTCATGCATGTGTATGTACATGCAGTTTGATACAGCCAGTACACATCATACCAGCAAGGAGTTGCTTTCAACTCTAGACCTAAGCACATAGTTATTTGGATAGTAATCATGTAGAAAGATTCAATGGAGCCTTCAAGATTCAAAATTTAAATGAAAATTTTACAATATAAATATATATGTATATACAGTTTAATATAAATTTTAAAGTTTAATCTGCATTTGTTAATATTTTTTCCATTCCTTTAAGTTTATACCATCATTACAATAATAAACCCAGCCCCAATTTGAAGCATTTGCCAATTTCTCGTGTGAAAATGAATATTTCTCAAGCAGTTCAGCTGGGTCTCTGCAAGTTACACATTAAAATATTCCTAAGTCATCAGTAATAAACTTATAGATGGAGGCCATTTAAGCACTCTGACTCTCTCCCAAGTACTCAGATATCATATAATATTTCTTGTTTGCAAAGTATTCTTCTCTTGTGGTAAAAAACCCAGAGGTAAGAGTCAGAAGATCTTATTCTTGCTCATAATCTAATTCTAACAAGTTATTTAATCTCTTTTTTCTGGGGTTGTAATGAGTGTAAGCTGTAAAAGCTCTCTATAAAAACAGGCTGTATTATTATAATTATCACACACTATAAGGCATCTTTATGTGGAATGTCACCATCTCATTCTGTGTTTTGCATGTTAGTAAAGTGAGACTCAAGAAGCAAAAAGTTTTGGAAATCCCAGCATTGTTCACAGCAAAATCATAGCATTCTTTATTTACTCCCTGCTTAAAGTGATAGTGATGAGTCACTTTCTCTGGCGTGGAGAACAGAAGTTTTATCAATAACAGCAGAATGAGTAGCAGACAGAACATGGTATTTTTCTAAAGTATTTGACTGTCAACTTATCTCTTCCAGGACACAATGATTTTTGAAGCAAAGGAGTAGGAATTGCTATTTATAAAGTAACTTTTCCCAGTGTTTCCTATTTCTTCAAACAATTTAAAGAGTTTTGAGTTATGACTTGCAGCATGTGCCATCCAATGTGAGCTGAGGCTGTTACTTCCATTGAAAAGCCTGCTTTCCTGGCTGATATTTCAACAGCAGAAGTGAATAGTGAGCTGTAACTTGATAAAGAATATCACCACCTAGAAAAAAGTACTTGTCAAAAAGCATAGTCTTAATAAGCATTGAGCCACATGATGTTGCAGTTACCAGTGATGAGATGACCTGAAGGTGTTCAATTCCATATCAGCTCAGATTTTGAGACTGCTATTTTTAATTGCAGAGTGAGGCTGCACAGTGGATAGAGTGCTAGGCCTGAAATTAGGAAGATTTATGACTTTAGAATACTTATTAGATGTGTGACCCTGAGCAAGTCACTTAAGCCTGTTTGCCTCATCTATAAAATGAATTGGAGATACCTCTCCAGTGTCTTTGCCAAGAAAATTCCAAACAGAGTCATGAAGAGTTAGACATGATTGAAATAATAACAACAGCAAACAACTCTTTTCATTATTTATTTATTTATTTTGTCAAGGTGCTTGGGGTTAAGTGACTTGCCCAGGGTCACATAGTTAGGAAGTGTTAAGTATTTGAGGTCAGATTTGAACTCAGGTCCTCCTGACTTCAGGGCTGGTGCTCTATCCATTGCACCAACTAGCTGCCTCTACAATTTTTTTTTTCATAATAGCTTTTTATTTTTCAAAATAGATGCAAAGATAATTTTCAACATTTACCCTTGAAAAACCTTGTGTTCCATTTTTTTTCTTCCTCCCTCCTTCCCCTCTCCCCTCCCCTATACAGCAAGTAATCCAATTTGGTTAAACATGTGTAATTCTTCTTAACATGTTTCCATATTTAGCATGCTGCATACACACACACACACACACACACACACACACACACACACATCAAATCAAAAAGGAAAAAAAATGAGAGGAAAAAAACTCAAGCAAGCAAACAACTATAATAAGGTGAAAATACTATGTATAATCCACATTCAGTTCCCATAGTTCTCTCTCTGCATGCAGATAGTTCATTCCATCACAAGTATTTTGGAATTAGTCTGAATTACTTCATTAACAACAACTCTTTTTTTTTTTCTTTTCTGCTGAGGCAATGGGGGTTAAGTGACTTGCCCAGGGTCACATAGCTAGGAAGTGTTAAGTGTCTGAGATCAGATTTGAACTCAGGTCCTTCTGACTTCAGGGCTGGTACTCTATCCACTGACACCTAGCTGCCCCAACAACAATTCTTAATAGCAGCAGTTAGACCTTGAGTTTTCACCAAGGTTATCCTCCTGCCACAGCATCTAATCAAAAGTATAATTATCACTAATGTTTAGGGGCTCTTCAGTTTCTTCAATGGATTGTTACTAACCGTGACATGAATTAGTCTCTATGACTAAGATTAGGTGTTGAGAATTTTTGTGACTCAAACTTCATTTCCCTGTGGCCAGCCTAACATTTTAGTTAGATTAATCATAGACATAACTTCTATCACTAGACTCCTATCCAAAGCCTTCCTGACTGGATAGGAACTTCCTAGGATTTATACTTTGTTGTCACAGCCTGTGAGAAACAAGGGTTTCATTCACACAAAGATGAAGTTTCATAGTTGTTATTTGTTACATTGTGACTTACATGTCCATGGTCTCCTTGGATAAGAAACTTAGAAGATGTACACTAAGAGGTTTCTAGAACATTATAATGACAGATGAACATGTTTTAATAAACAGTGAGTTTTTCTCTTCTTTATAGAGGCACTGTCAGATTTTGCTGGAATGCATTTTTTTTTTTTATCTTTTATTACATGAAATGAACTACTAGGTAGGGAATGGGAAAAGAAATATTCTGAAATGAAGATGTAAAAAGAAAAACTCAACAAAAAGTTTTATTGAAGTTTTTTGTTTTCAAAACATATGCAAGGATAATTTTTTCAACACTGACCTTTTTTTTTTTAATTTTAAATTTTATTTTATTTAATAATAACTTTGTATTGACAGAATCCATGCCAGGATAATTTTTTTTACAACATTATCCCTTGCACTCGCTTATGTTTCATTTTTTCCCCCTCCCTCCCTCCACCCCCCATCCCAAGATGGCAAGCAGTCCTATATATGTTAAATATGTTGCAGTATATCCTAGATACAATACATATTTGCAGAACCGAACAGTTCTCCTGTTGCACAGGAAGAATTGGATTCAGAAGGTAAAAATAACTCGGGAAGAAAATCAAAAATGCAAATAGTTCACATTCATTTCCCAGTGTTCCTTCTTTGGGTGTAGCTGTTTCTGTCCATCATTTATCCATTGAAACTCAGTTAGGTCTCTTTGTCATAGAAATCCACTTCCATCAGAATACATCCTCATACAATATCGTTGTCGAAGTGTATAATGATCTCCTGGTTCTGCTCATTTCACTTAGCATCAGTTCATGTAAGTCTCTCCAAGCCTCTCTGTATTCATCCTGCTGGTCATTCCTTACAGAACAATAATATTCCATAACATTCATATACCACAATTTACCCAACTATTCTCCAATTGATGGGCATCCATTCATTTTCCAGTTTCTAGCCACTACAAACATTTTGGCACATACAGGTCCCTTTCCCTTTTTTAGTATCTCTTTGGGGTATAAGCCCAATAGAAACACTGCTGGATCAAAGGGTATGCACAGTTTGATAACTTTTTGGGCATAATTCCAGATTGCTCTCCAGAATGGCTGGATTCGTTCACAACTCCACCAACAATGCATCAGTGTCCCCATTTTCCCGCATCCCCTCCAACATTCCTCATTATTTTTTCCTGTCATCTTAGCCAATCTGACAGGTGTGTAGTGATATCTCAGAGTTGTCTTAATTTGCATTTCTCTGATCAATAATGATTTGGAACACTCTTTCATGTGAGTGGTAATAGTTTCAATTTCTTCATCTGAAAATTGTCTGTTCATATCCTTTGACCATTTATCAATTGGAGAATGGCTTGATTTTTTATAAATTTGAGTCAGTTCTCTATATATTTTGGAAATGAGGCCTTTATCAGAACCTTTAATTGTAAAGATGTTTTCCCAGTTTGTTGCTTCCCTACTAATCTTGTTTGCATTCGTTCTGTTTGTACAAAGGCTTTTTAATTTGATGTAATCAAAATTTTCTATTTTGTGATCAGTAATGGTCTCTAGTTCATCTTTGGTCACAAATTTCTTTCTCCTCCACAAGTCTGAGAGATAAACTATCCTATGTTCCTCTAATTTATTTATAATCTCGTTCTTTATGCCTAGGTCATGGACCCATTTTGATCTTATCTTGGTATATGGTGTTAAGTGTGGGTCCTTGCCTAATTTCTGCCATACTAATTTCCAGTTATCCCAGCAGTTTTTATCAAATAATGAAATCTTATCCCAAAAGTTAGAATCTTTGGGTTTGTCAAACACTAGATTGCTATAGTTGACTATTCTGTCTTGTGAACCTAACCTTTTCCACTGATCAACTAATCTATTTCTTAGCCAATACCAAATGGTTTTGGTGACTGCTGCTTTATAATATAATTTTAGATCAGGTACAGCTAGACCACCTTCATTTGATTTTTTTTCATTAATTCCCTTGAGATTCTCGACTTTTTATTGTTCCATATGAATTTTGTTGTTATTTTTTCTAAATCATTAAAATATTTTCTTGGAAGTCTGATTAGTATAGCACTGAATAAATAGATTAGTTTAGGGAGTATTGTCATCTTTATTATATTCACTCGGCCTATCCAAGAGCACTTAATATTTTTCCAATTATTTAAGTCTGACTTTATTTGTGTGGAAACTTTTTTGTAATTTTGCTCAAATAATTCCTGACTTTCCTTTGGTAGGTAGATTCCAACACTGACCTTTGAAAAACTTTGTGTTCTAATTCCCACCCACCCCCTTCCCCTACCTCCTCCCCTAGACGGCGTGTAACCCAATATATGTTAAACATGGTAAAATAAAAACTCAATAAATTTTAAGGGAAGATAAGTAGCTGTGTTTTTCTAAGAAAAGTCTTATAATTCCCCTATACTTTCCCCAGTGTGTGTAGCATCTTGAATAATCAAAATAAAATGGTATCAATAGTCTGTTTATTGTTGGTTCTGTCATGTCCAATTCTTTGTGATTCCATTTGGGGTTTTCTTGGCAACCTTCTTTAGCTCATTTTACAGATGAAAAAAGTGAGGTAAACAGGATTAAGTGACTTGCCCAGAGTCATGTAGCTAATCAGTATCTGAGGCCAGATTTGTTCTCAGGAAGACTCAACTTCCTGACTCAAGCTCCGATACTCTATTCACTGCACCATCTGGATGCCCAAAGTATTCTGTACTGGCTAGTTTTATGTAGTCTTATGGGGATCCAGAGGAATTTAAATATAAGGCCTAGGGACACATTATATGGAATCTTGATAAACATTTCTAAAAGAGTTTTACATATTTTACAGGTGTTTGTTCTATTGAAAGAAGATTTTTTTAGGGAAATCTTCATGAATGATGTGGCATTGGATCTGGATTGAAACTCAAATAGAGTTTCAATAGACAGAGAATAATTTTATGTGGAAAAAGAAAATAATGGGAGTAAGAAAGTGAAGAGAGCATTTTTTGAATGTTTGGTCTATCTCCTGACAGAGAAGTAATAGACTAAAAGAGGTGAGGGAAAAGAATGGGTGCAGACAAGTAGAAAGGGCATTCTCCTTGTGAAATAATGATCTGTAGTCTGTGAAGTTAAAGACATGTTTGGGAAATAATAAATAATTAAGAATGACCAGATTATGGGGATTGTGAAGGGAAGTGAAAAGAGAATATCAGAAAGATAGATTGGAACATATCCTTCATTTTCATATATAGAAGAGGGACTATGAGTGCTGAATGCTACACATTAATACAGTTACTATTAATTTTGTTCACTTTGTAATAAAAACAACAACAATAATGGTTTGGGATGGATTGTAGTCAGAATGTGGAGTGCTTTGAATGCCAGCCTATGGAGTATTTTCAGGGACTTCTAAGTAGTAATAGGATAGATTCATTGGGAGAGACTGTATGTGGGAACTTTTGGTAGTCAAGGTAATGGAGATCTGAAGAGAGAACAGGTTCAGAAAATATTGCAGACTTAACAAATGAAAATTTGGTCATTGACTATTATTAAGGATATACAAGAATGAGGAGAAGTTGGCATGTGAGGAGATGATTATTTGAATTTGAGAAACAAAATAAGAGTAAAGCCTTAAGACAGAAAATAATCAGCAGGAAGTTGGAATTGGAAGATTGGAATATGAGAGAAATATATAAACACAGAGATTTTGGAATCATCAGCGCAGAACAATTAGAACTGAAGATTGAGAGTATGATGAAATAACCAAGGAGACTATACTGAGAGAAAAGAGAGAACCAAAAACAAAAACTTGGGCTATTTCAACATTTAGAAGAAAAGAGACACCGTGGAGAAAACAGCTGTCAGAGAAATAATAGAACTAAACTAGTGCAGTAATGTGGAATCAAATAGAGGAATGATTTTTTCAGGAAGGAAAGAAGATAAACAATAGTGCTAAATGCTACAAAGAAATGTAGACTGGAAAAAAAGGTCATTATGTTCAGGAAAGCATTTGAAATAAAACAAGAAAGAGAGCTACTTTTCTTTTCTTTCTTTTAAAATAGTATTTTATTTTCCCAAATACGTGCAAAAATAGTTTTTAACATGCACCTTTGCAAAACCTTGTGCTCCAAAATTTTCTCTCCTTCCCTTTCCTCCCCCCTCCATAAGATAGCAAACAATCCAATACAGGTTAAACATGTGCAATTCTTCTAACCATGTTTCCATATTTGTCATGCTGTGCAAGAAAAATCAGATCAAAAATGAAAAAAAAAAAAAAACATGAGGAAGAAAAAAGCCAAGCAAACAAACAACTACTACAACAAAAAAGGTGAAAATACTATACTTGATCTATATTTAGTCTCCATATTTCTCATTCTGGGTACGGATGGCACTTTCCATCACAAGTCTATTGGAAATGCCATGAATCACCTCATTGTTGAAAACGGCCAAGTCCATCACAGTTGATCATCACATAATCCTGTTTACTATGTACAATGTTTTCTTAATTCTGCTCATTTCACTTAGCATAAGCTTTTCCAGGTTTATATCCAGGGATATAATTCCAAATTAGGAGAATCTCTTTTCAAAGGATTATGGAGAATGTTGGAGTGTGAAAATTAATGAACTATAGAGTATTTCTCTAAGAAGTGTGGTGGTACACTTCTTGACATAAAAGTGAAGGGTCAAAGTATTGAATGAGACTCATGTTTTCAGACATGATCAAAGTAGGAATTTGTTTTTCTGGGCTATGTTTATTTGTGAAAAGAATAAGAAGAAAAGGAGAGGGAACTAATGATGTGGGTTGTCAAAGAAAAAAAGAAAAGAGATTCATTAGAGAATTTTTTTTTTTAATGCATGAAAAAAATATAAGGAAGATGAGAAGAAAACAGACAAACAGGACAGCTTTGAAAGTTATATGTTGAGTTTATTAGAAGGAAAAGCATTACAGGATAAAGATTTGAAATTTCAGGTGCAATCCTCTTTTTCTGTTTTACTTTATATATGGAAATGCTTTTCTTGTCTGGTGCTTGAGTTGAGTTTTTTCAAAAATGCTTTTAAATTCAGTAAAAGGAAGAGAAGAGAAATGAATGAGGATGGTAGCAGATTCAAAAAGTTTGTTGAAGAAGTTTTGTTTTGATGGGTGTGAGTTTTATTTTGTTTTGGTATAGGAAATAGGTGGAATGCTTATAAACAAAAGAGAAAAAAACAACATTCAGGGAGATATTTTATAAATGTGAGAATTTAATATCTATCGTATACAAAAATCATATTTTGCAGCATCTATCCTGCCTCTTCTTTTTAATTTGTTTTTAAAATTTTCAATGGTATTTTATTTTCCAAATACACATAAAGATAGTTTTCAATGTTCATTTTCATATGTCTTTGTGTTCTAGATTTTTCTCCCTGCCTCCTTTATCTCTCTTCTTCCTAAAAAAGTAAGCAGTCTGATATACTTATTTCTATATTTGTTATGTTGTGCAAGAAAAATCAGATCAAAAAGGAAAAAAGCATGAGAAAGAAAAAAAAAAGCAAACAATGACAACATAAAAAAGGTGAAAATACTATGCTTTGATCCACATCCAGTCTCCGTAGTTTGCTCTCTGGATGTGGATATTTTCCATCCCAAGTCTATTGGAATTGGCTTGAAGGTTCAGTTCTTTTAAAAATAATTTTATATTTGTCATGTTGTGCAAGAAAAGTAAGATCCAAAGGGAAAACAAGCATGAGAAAAAAAAAAAGGTGAAAATACAATCCACGTTGTATTGTGGATTGTATAAATTGTATCAATCCACATTCAATATCCTCTCTTTCTTAATAGGTAAATCATATCCTCAGATTTTCCTGGCAATTCTTTCCTTAATGCTTTACATACAGCCAAATCTGTCTTGGGCCCTTCCCAAACAGTTTCTGGGCATCTGAAGATAGAGGCATTGATGGTGATGTTGTGGGTTTTGCCATCACCTTTTAAAAGCATTCAGAGTAGCTCTTACAAACTTATCAGCTGCACTAAAGAGTTTCTAACCCTTTGCTCTATGCCAGTGGAGACTGTATTTAGATGGCCATGACTTTAAATTAAGTTTTCCAGTTTATTGTAATATTTTATATTCTGCTCATAAGATTTCCAGGCAACCAGCTCTGAAACTGAAATCTTACGCATAATCAACAATTTTTATTACAAAGGAGAAAACCGATGTTATTTGTCTGTAGATGCTCCAACTTCACAGTTCCAGAGAACGCATTTTCTCCCTTTTCTTTCACAGCTGTGTTCTGCACCAATAATTGCTACTGAGGGTGCTACAATACAATTTCAAATTAAAAAAAATAATTTGCAAGAAAAAAATGGACAAACTGACTTAATAAAACATGTATTAGGTAGTCTACTACAAATAAGGTTTCTACCTCTTCTTCCATAAATGGGTAAACTTTTTTACTTTATATATGGAAATGCTTTTCTTGTTTGGTGCTTGAGTTGAGTTTCTACTTTATACTTTGGATTATTTAGTTAGTAATGGTACAATAAACTCCATCCTTATTCATTGTACAATCTCACAATTAAGTTGAAGGGATATTTTGATTTTTTTAGGTTTCATTATTCAGCAGGAAGAACACTATATTGGAAGCAAAAGTCTTGGGTATCTGGAATCAAATCATGGTTCTTCCATTTGATGCCTTGGCAAGTTAATTAATTTCTTTGGTTCTCAGTTTCCTTATCTGTAAAACAAGGTGGTTGGATTAAGGTCATTTTCACCACGCCTGACATTATGTATCATCCCAGCAAGATAAATGAAGTAAAAACTGAATATTTAGTGATGGTTCCTTTGGGGAGATATTTTTTCTTTTAACTGAAGATTTCTAAGCACTGTAAACATGTATTTTGTTATTTTCCTGATATTAGATCACAGTACAACAGCTTTGGATCTTTTTACTAAGGCTGGTTTATATTGAGATATATCTAACAATCACATCCATCAAAAACATTAAGAGCTTGAAAGAAAGGTATGAAGGAAGTTTCAAAGTGTCATTGTCATTCTATCTTCCAGCTGACAGTATGACAATGCCATTCTTTTCCAATGAGCAGAGCTGCAGCATGAGAGAGAACAAGAGGCTGAGTTAGGAGAATCATAGCAGGGACCAGATAACCTTCAGTTATTGTGGATGTCAGAGGTTGAGGTCTCTCTTAGGAGTCTGAAATCAACCTGCATTTGATAAACTAAAGGGCAGAAGAAGTGAGAATTCTAAGAATGGACAAATTGTCCAAAGTCCTGGCTAGTAAGCAGAACTCAAGGGGGAGGCAGATTTATAGACAAGCAGAAAAACCACATTATAAGGTACCAGCTCCAAGAAAACCATACAAGTGTGGTATAGTAGTGGAAAGAACATTCAACTCATAATCTGGAGACCTGGGTTCTAATTCAGGTTTTGTTACTAATAGTTGTATGATCTTTGACAAATCACTTAACTTAAAAATTTTTTTTTATTAAAGCTTTTTAATTTTCAAAAGATATATGTGGATAATTTTTCTTTTTTTTATTATTTATTATTTTTATTTTTTAATAACTTTTTATTGATAGAACCCATACCAGAGTAATTTTTTACAGCATTATCCCTTGCATTCACTTCTGTTCTGATTTTTCCCCTCCCTCCCTCCACCCCCTCCCCCAGATGGCAAGCAGTCCTATACATGTTGAATAGGTTACAGTATATCCTGGATACAATATATAAGTGCAGAACCAAACAGTTCTCTTGTTGCACAGGGAGAATTGAATTCAGAAGGTATAAATAACCCAGGAAGAAAAACAAAAATGCAAGCAGTTTATAGTCATTTCCCAGTGTTCTTTCTTTGGGTATAGCTGCTTCTGCCCATCCTTGATCAATTGAAACTGAATTAGCTCTCTTTATCGAAGAGATCCATTTCCATCAGAATACATCCTCAAACAGTATCGTTGTTGAGGTATATAATGATCTCCTGGTTCTGCTCATTTCACTCAGCATCAGTTCATGTAAGTCTCGCCAGTCCTCTCTGTATTCATCCTGCTGGTCATTCCTTACAGAACAATAATATTCCATAATGTTCATATACCACAATTTACCCAGTCATTCTCCAATTGTTGGGCATCCATTCATTTTCCAGCTTCTAGACACTACAAACAGGGCTGCCACAAACATTTTGGCACATACAGGTCCCTTTCCCTTCTTTAGTATCTCTTTGGGATATAAGCCCAGTAGTAGCACTGCTGGATCAAAGGGTATGCACAGTTTGATAACTTTTTGAGCATAGTTCCAAATTGCTCTCCAGAATGGCTGGATGTGTTCACAATTTGTGGATAATTTTTCAACATTAACCCTTGCAAAACTTTGTGTTCCAATTTCCTCCCTTTTCCCACAGTCCACTCCCATAGTTAACAGATAATCTAATATATGTTAAAAATGGTAAAAATATATTAAATTCAATATACGAATACATATTAATACTATTATCTTGCTGTACAAGAAAAATCAAATCAAAAAAGAAAAAATGAGAAAAAACAAAATGCAAGCAAACAACAACAAAAAGAGTAAAAATGCTATGTTGTGATCCATATCCAGTTCCCACAGTCCTCTCTCTTGGTGTAGATGACGCCATCACAAGATTATTGGAACTGTCCTGAATCATCTCATTGTCAAAAGAGCCACATCCATCAGAATTGATCATCGTATAATCTTGTTGTTGGCATGTACAATGATCTCCATTCTGATCATTTCATTTAGCATCAATTCATGTAAGTCTCTCCAGGCCTCTCTGAAATCATCCTGCTGTTGTTTCTTATAGAACAGTAATATTCCATAACATTCATATACTGTAACTTATTCAGCCATTCTCTATCTGATGGGCATCCATTCAGTTTCCAGTTTCTAGCCACTGCAGAAAGGCCTGCTACATTTTTGCACATGTGGGTCCCTTTCTCTCCTTTAAGATCTCTTTGGGGTATAAGCCCAGTAGTAACACTATTGGATCAAAGGGTATGCACAGTTTGATAATTTTTTGAGCATAGTTCCAAATTGCTCTCCAGAATAGCTGGATTTGTTCACAGTTCCACTAATAATGTATCAATGTCCCAGATTTCCCACATCCCCTCCAACATTCATCATTATCTTTTCCTTTCATCTTAATCAATCTGAGAGGTGTGTAGTGGTACCTCAGAGTTGTCTTGATTTGCATTTCTTGGATCAATAGTGATTTGGATTTCATATGACTAGAAATAGTTTCAATTTCTTCATCTGAAAATTGTCTGTTCATATCTTTTGACCATTTGTCAATTAGAGAATGGCTTGAATTTGAGTAAGCTCTTTCTATATTTTAGAAATGAGGCCTTTATCAGAACTTTGAATGGAAAAAATGTTTTCCCAGTTTATTGCTTCCCTTCTAATCTTGTCTGCCTTAGTTTAGTTTGTACAAAACTTTTTAACTTAAGATAATCAAAATTATTTATTTTTTGTTCAATAATGATTTCCATTCTTCTTTGGCTACAAATTCCTTCCTTCTCCACAGATCTGAGAGGCAAACTATATTTTATTCTTCTAATTTGCTTATAATATCATATGTCTAAATCATGAACTCATTTCAGCCTTATGTTAGTATAGGATGTTAGGTGTAGGTCAATGCTTAGTTTCTGCCATACGAGTTTCCATTTTCCCAGCAGTTTTTGTCAAATAAAATCATTTAACTTTTCTCAGGTTTTCTTGATCTATAAAATAAGATTTCCCCATCTATTAAAAATCAATTAAATTACATCTAAGGTCTCTTAAAGCTCTAATGTTCTATAATACTTGACAAAGTTCTGACTTTGCTAGAAAAATCATATTTTCTTACTGAAATGAGAACCAAAGAAATGATGTGTATAGTCCAGATCACAAAAGTGAGAGCTGATTAAAAAAAAAAAAAAAAAAAAAAACTTCAACTGGACAGAAAAGAGATGCTAATTAAAGTTAGCTCATTGGGTATACTTGATAAATGATTCCCTTTATAAATAACCTTTCCTTTTAGTTGAATTGAGAATAATCTTTGCTTAAAATGGCAGAATGAGATTCAGATTCTTAACCTTGTTTCTTCCCCCTCAAGGGAATCTTTTACTCATCATGTAGAATAGGAAAAATGATTCCAAGCTTCTAAGATATCTTCAGTTTTCTCTAGGAGTATGGTAGTTCTTAACATTTGTTTTAGTTTAAAATTGAGAGTAATGCCATACAGTACATAATTTTTAAAGTGGTTTTTAAAGAAAATTTTTAAAAGGAATTCCTGGCCTAGAAATTGAACTTAATTTTAAGCTTCATAATTGAAAATGGGCTGTGAGGGAATTTTGTGTTACTTACATGACAATTATATTATCCTTAAGAGCAAGAAAGATTTTAATAACTTTGTTATTATAACATATTTCTTTTGTAGGGAAATCATTTTGAAGTGTTATTTGGGATCTACCTGATTATGATGCATGGTAATCACTCTAAAGTAAACAGTGTTTATTGTGAATAACCAACAGGTCTCAAACTGATTGGTGAAGTAGAAGGGTATCTACTCCAGGCATGGGAAAACTTCCCCTGTCAGGATAGGCAGATGGGAACAATTTGTTCCAATGATCATAAAGGTGGCTGAATGTTTATCAGACATCAAAGATGACAAGGAGATCCAATATAGTCCTTTTGACTTTTGTCTTCAAATTGGTCTTTGAGGATTCCAGAAGAGAGAGTGTGGCCGAAGACTTTGTGCATCTTTATCTCACTTTAATGCAATTCACTCTCAAGTCAAGACATCACCCTGTGATGTCATTGGTTCTCTTCAAAAATCTCCAGTATCAAATATAACATCCTCTTTTCAGGGATTCAAACTCCTTCTTACCTCCCAGTCCCTGCCATGAACTCTGTGTTCCAGTGAAACAACACTGTCATAATGTTGCTCTTCCTTCCATAATTCTCTCCTATAAGTCTTTGACTCTGGGCATTTTCATGGTTTATCTCCTATTCCTGGTATTCTGCCCCTCCTTTTCTCTGCCTTTTGTCTCCACTGATTTCCCTCAAATCTCAGCTAAAGTCTTACCTTCTCCACCTACCTTTTTGGCTCTTTAATCCTAGTGTTTCTTTCTGTTGATTATCTCCAGTTTGTCTTCTCTAACAACTTGTTTATGTATAGTTATTTTCACAATTTCTTCTCCATTCGATTATGAATTCCTCGGGGGCAGTGACTTTTTTTGGCCTTTGTTTTTTTTTCAGTGAATAGCATGTTGTCTAGCACATAGTAGGTGTTTAATAAATACTTGTTAATTGATGACTTCTGGTGTCCCTCTGTATAAAGGTTCTTATCCTGGACTCCACTTAGGATTCCTAAGGTATCTGGAGATAGATTTCAAGGAGTCCATAAATTTGAAAGGAAAAAAAAATTATCTTTATTATTACTACCTCTAATTAAAAATTGACATTTCTTTTAATTATTTAAAAAACACTGTCCTGAGAATGAACTCCTAGGCTTCATCAGAGTTCCAAAGACAGGAAAATGACAATGGAAAAAGTGGTATGCCTGGAATCTGGAAGACGGGACTTCAAATTCAGGCTCAGACAATTACAAGCTTAGGTATGATCTTAGGCAAATCACTTTACTTCAGTTTCCACAACTACAAAATGGGGTTAATAGTAGTATTGCTGTGAGGATCAAATGAGAAACTATTTGTAAAGTGCTTAACAACAGTGCCTGGCACACACGTTCTGTCCTATATGAATGCTTATTTCCTTTCCTTACCCAAAGGTGTCTATGACACAAAAAAAAGTTAAAAATCTTCACTCTGTATGAAAGTTCTCTGAGTTAGAGGTTAAGGCTTTCATGCACTCAGGGATCAAAATGATGATGAAAGCTTGTGACCACTTTTCTAAAATGAAAGCTTTCCCCCCCATTTTAGTATATACATGCATATAATTTAGAGTTCTAATTTCCTTTGTGGTTAGAACACAGAGTTTTAGAATTAAAAAGAAACTGTGTATGACACTTTTTCCATCTTTATAAATTTTCCACACAACTGACCATAATGCTTTATAATATTCCTGAGAAAAAAACCAGCAAAATAATAGTTGTATAAACTCCACTATTACTACCCAAAGCAATCACTTTGTCTTCAACATAGATGGAGAGAAGGTAGAAGATGGAGATTTATTAAGGGAGTGATACTTCATAATAGAGAAGTCTGATTCATATGACTAATGAAAATGAAATCCTACAGTATTTCCAGTGCATTGTTCATGGAAAACAAATCTCAGACTGTTATGTATACAAAAACCTAATACTGTTTTCTACAAACTACCTTAGTAAAGTCAGCTACTAGGTTTATACATGGCACATCAGGTGTAGAAATTGTTTTAGAAAACAATTTAGAACTTGAAGATGTTGTTTACATACAAATGCACCAATCTTTGGAATTTTAATCCTTTCAGGTGCCAGGACCTCTTGATGTTTATGCATAATCTCTAAACCAAATGAAGTTAAGGAATACTATTAACTCCTGACTTCTTATTTGGGATATGAGGTCATATTTAAAGCAGGGAAAACCCAACAAATTTTTCCAAATACTAAAACAAAAACAAAAACAAAAACAAATATCAATTTATATGTCCACTCTTGATCTCTCTTCTGGATTCTGATCTCGCATTTCTAGTTGGCAGATAGTTATGTATACTTACATATCCCTCCAACACCCAGATTAAATGTGTACAAAATGAAAATCATTGTTGTCTTTAATCTGGGTAAGTAAATATCCAGAGATCTAATTACTGGTGCCAGTTTCCTTTGTCTTGTCTTAAGATGATAGAGGATGATGCCCTTGCCAGAGAAGGCTTGTGTGTGGGAAATGTGTCAGAGAAAAAGAGTCTTGATGGAATATGCATTTAGCATCTGAAAATGCTTGGACTTGGAAGGTCTACTTTTAAACAAGGACCTGGCAATGAACAGCCTAGTACTTGAGGCAGTGTCCTGAGCTCCTCATAGTGCCTGATATCTGGGTGCTTTATTCCATAGGGCTGAGGTTTTGGTGTTTTCCTCAGATCATTTTAAGAAATCTTCTTTTTCTTTCAATAACCATCTCTTGTGCCAGTGATTCCATGAAGCCTTCCTTGATTTCCTTCAGCTGAAAATGAATTCTCTCTCCTCCTATTTCTTATAGCTTTTTATCTGGTCCCTTGCTTTGTCTCTGTGATACTCTACATTGCACATCTGGGACTTCTCTGTAAACATATTTCATCCCCACCATGACTTGTTGATTCCTTGTGGGCAGAAACTACCGTTTTTCACCTTTGTGTCTCTAGTGCCTCTAGTCTTTGTACATAAATAGGTGCATAATAAATGTATTTCTTGAACTCTTAATCTCATGCATATAAGTTCTTTGGAATTAAAAGCATTTGCCTGGAGGACTATGACAAGACTATTTGGAATATGATGTACCTTTGGTTGACTGTCTTTGGCAATTCCTTTTCCTTTCCTGCTCAGCTGGTCTTTGGAGCCAGGTAACTAAATCAATAGGCTTACTTGGAGAACGATGCAGCGCTGTATCCCCAGCATTGTTCTTACACTATTTCCTTCATAGTCAACAACAAACATTTATTTATTATTTGATATATGTAAAGCAGTATGGTGTAGTAGATAAAGGGTGGTCTTATAATCAAGAAGACAAGAAGACAAATTCTGACATTTACCACCTGTGTGACAGTTGAGAAATTATTTAACTTGTCAATAACCCAAGTAACTACATTAGCCTAAATTACAGAGAGGTTGCCCATCTACATGAGGGGAGAGAGCTTTCATATTGGGAATTCCTTATAGTGGTGGAATCAAAGGTATGATTCTACCCCCAGGTCCTAAAATGTGCAGGGCACTGTGTTAAATGCTTAGGATAGGAAAAGGCAGTCTGGAGTAGTGGACAGAGCATTTTGTATTTAATGCTGGAGGCACTAGGAAGCCACTGGAGTTTATTGAGTGGGAGGTCTGGGGGATGGTTCTTGACCTAAATTTCAGGAAAATCACTTTAGTGAATGAATGGTAAATATATTAAAGTAGGGAGAAACTTGGGGCAGGCAGATCCACTAGTAGGTAATGGTGATGAGGTGATGAGGACCACAGAAGGGGCTTAGGAGAGATATTACAAAAGTGAAGTTGAATATTGGAGGTGAGAGATAGTAAGGAATCCAGAATGGCTCCTAGAATGAGAGCCTGAGGCTCTGGAAAAATGGTGTTAATTCTCCAGGATAATAGAGAAAGTAGGAGTGGGAGAGAGGTTAGGGGGAAAGATAATGAGTTCATTTTTGTACATGGTGAATTTCAGATGTAAACTGGACATCCAATTCAATTTATCTGAAAGGCAGTTGGAAATGAAAGATTAGAGGTCAGCAGAGATTAGGACAGAATAGGTAGTTCTGAGAATCATCAGTATAGAGATGGTAATTAAATCCATGGGAGTGAATGAGATCACCAAGTGAAGTAGTCTAGAGGGAGAAGAGAGTCCAAGAGCAAACTTGAGGGATACTTACAATTAGAGGGTATGATGTGAAGGAGGTTAGGGTTAGGGTTAACAAAGGAGACAGGGAAGGAGTAGTCAGACAGGTAGGAGGAAAAGCAAAAAAAAAATGATGTCCTGAAAACCTAAAAAGAAGAGATCAAGGAAAAGAAAGTGATCAATCATATTAAAGACTGAGAGGTCAAAGAGAAGCCATTAAATTTGCGTCATTAATACCTTTGGAGAATGCAGTTCTGATAGAACAATAAGGCTGGAAACAAATTATAAGGGGTTAAAAGGAGAGTGAAAGTAGAGAAAGTGGAGGCACTTATTGTAAAGAGCTTTTTTGAGAAGTTTAAAACAAAGGGCAGAAAAAAATATATCATATAATTAGCAGGGATGGAAGGAAGCAAATTAGGGTTTTTTCAAAACAGGGGAAACATAGGCATGTTTCTAGGCCACAGGAAAAGAGTTGAGAGAGAAAGAAAGCAGGAGGGCATGGGAGGGACAAAGAGGAGAGGGAGAGAGAAAAGAGAGAGAGAGAGAGAGAGAGAGAGAGAGAGAGAGAGAGAGAGAGAGAGAGAGAGAGAAGAAGAAAAGAAAGAAGGAAGAAGAAGAGGAAGAAGAAAGAAGAAGAGAAAGAAGAAAGAAGAAGAGAAAGAAGAAGAAGAGAAAGAAGGAAGAAGAGAAAGACAAAAGAAGAAGAGAAAGAAGGAAGAAGAAGAGAAAAAGAAGAAGAAGGAAAAAGAAGAGAAAGAAGAAGAAGAGAAAGAAGGAAGAAGAAGAGAAAGAAGAAGAAGAAGAAGAAGAAGAGAAAGAAGGAAGAAGAAGAGAAAGAAGAAGAGAAGAAAAAGAAGAGAAAGAAGAAGAGAAGAAGAAGAGCAAGAAGGAAGAAGAAGAGAGAAGAAGAAGAAGAAAAGAAAAAGAGAAAGAAGGAAGAAGAAGAAGAAGAAGTAAAAGAAGAAGAAATAAAAGAGTGGAGATGACAAAGCAGAGCAATATTTTGGAGGAGACAAGATGGAATGGGATCACTTGAATAAACATAGGGGTCTGTGTTGGTAAGGAGTAAAGACACTTCCCAGTGTGAGATGGGGGTAAAGAAGGAGAGAATAGCAGAAAGCAACCAATGGGAGATAAGGAAGAGTGAGAAGAGGAAGTTCACAATGAATGATCTCAATTTTTTTTAAATTAAAGATTTTTATTTTCAAAACATATGCATGGATAATTTTTCAATATTGACCCTTGCAAAACTTTGCATTCCAGTTTCTCCCCTTCTCCCCACCCTCTTCCTTAGATGTATTTGTATTAGTCCCAGTGAGAATGGTTGTGTGATTTTTCTTTACCTTTGTTCAGCTGTATGGATATAAATATGAAGATGACGGATGGTGACCAGATGTGCAAATGTTCATCTTTCCCTCCCCTTAAAATGTTTTATTTTACTACATAGAAGATGTGTCATAGCAAGTCATCTAAGAATACAGTTCCTGTGTACTTTAAATCCTGATCACATTTCTTTTTCAATAAATACAGTTCATTTTTTCTTAACAGATATCAAAAACAGTTCTACTCCATTAAGGTGATACATAGAAATATGTTGAGGTTTAAAAAATTTTAATAATAGTTTTAAATGTTCAAAATACATACAAATATAGTTTTCAACATTCACCCTTGCAAAACCCTGTGTTACAAGTTTTTCTCCCTCCCTTTCCCCCCTCTTCTAGACAGCAAGCAATCCAGTATATGTTAAACAATGTGCAATTCTTCAATACATATTTCCACATTTATCAAAAGAATGTTCATCTTTGAATGTAGGGCACCACTCCTCTCCCCTCAAGGGATGGATGAGGAAATGAGTGGTCTGAAGTTAATGGGAGGGTTGCTCTTCTGTCTATTGGAGCTTCTATCCCAGTTAGGAGACTGGGCTGATAAAGAGAGGTAGAAAATGGAAGTGGTGCATAAAATAGCATAAAGTTGTGTCAAATTAATAGTATAGACCATAATGAGAAAAGTGGTTCAGAAGAAGAGAATATTGTAGATTGAATAGAGCACTAAGGAGGCCCCTGTGTGTGCGTGTGTATGAGGCAGTGTCTAAGATCTATGGCTTACTGGAGTGTTTGAGCTTTATCATGACAATTTATTACAAATTAATTACAATTTATTACAAAGATTTTATCAGGACTATTTATTACAAATTATGTCAAGTTGAGAAATTTATGTTGTTAAATATAAACATATATAAAAATATTTCAAAATGTCCCTTTTTACCTGTTCTTTCTTACCCTGAATAAATTACAACCTAAGTAACATGGAAAGAATGAAAGAGGGTTTGGAATCAATAGGACTTAAGTCTGAATTCTATCTTTTCTGCTTACTAGTTGTGAAATCCTATGCAAAAACTATTTCCTTCTCTAGGCCTCCATTTCTTTAGCTGTAAGATGAGGGGGTTAACCTGGTAATCAATAAGGATCTCCTCACAGTAAATTCATGATGAATTACTTGCCTTGCTCAAACTGGTCTTCACTCAATGGCCAAGTAAGGTTCATGCAGGTGGGCTCAAGATAGATTTTGAAAGATAATTTAGACAGGGATGATGAAGAATGATTTTGACACCTGGCTTATAATTTTTCTTTCTTCCCCATATCTTGCCCTCACACTAAGGGACTTCAACATAGGTTATTGATTTTCTTTCCAATACCCTAATCACTCAGTTCCCCAAACTGCTTACCCCCTACGAGCTATTCCAGACAAAGAAAAGAGCCCTCTTTTAGATGTGAAATGATCTTTTCCATTGCTTTTGAAGGTTCTAGACATTAATGCTCCCAGTTTACAACACAGAAGCTATCTGTCATGATCCATATCCTTCTAAGTAAAGGTTGAAATTGCCACTGTCAAACCCAATTGAATGTAAACTGGAAGCAACTTTCTGGGTTCTAGCTGTTGTCTTAGGCATCAATCAGCTTACAATTTAAAAACCTACAAAGTTCTTAAGTGGGCAGACAAAATTTAGTTTAGGTTTGTATTCATGGAACTTCTCAGGTAACCTAGTCTGTTACTGGTAAATATTAGATCCTAACATATCTAATAGAAAAAACCTTAACAGTATAGTAATTTTTGTTGTTGCTTTTACAACATTTTTTATTCTATAAGTTGTTCACTGGATTCTGCTCACTTTATAGTGCATCAATTCATATAAGTCTTCATAGGTTTCTTTAAAACCATTTTCATCAACAGTTCTTTTTTAAATAATATTTTATTTTTCCATATACATGTAAAAATAGTTTTCAACATTCATTTTTTAAAAATTTTGTTTTCTGAATTTTTCTCCCTCCCTCATTTGCCATCTCTCTTCCCAAGACAGCAAACAATCTGATATAGGTTAAATATGTGCAATCCTTTTAAACATGTTTCCATATCTGTCATATTGTACAAGAAAGGTCAGACCAAAAGAAGAAAAAACAGGAGAAAAAAACAAACAAAAAGCTAAAAATATTATTTGATTCACATTCATTCTCCATAGTTCTCTTTCTGGATGTGATTGGTGTTTTCCATTCCAAAGCTATTGAATTGCCTTGAATCACCACATTGTCAGGAAGAGCCAAGTCCATCAGAGTTGCTCATCACATAATACAAAACAAAGGTTTTAATATGAAAAATATCTGAAAGTTTAAAAATACATTTAGTGAGTATGTTCTTATCATAGTATGTCTCATTCCAGCCTCTCCTTAATCATTCTAATAAATTATAAAATCTCACTGCTATTTTCTCCCTACCTTTAATCCTTTCCTCTCAAAATTAACATAATATTATGTTATGTTAATAACATAATCGTACTCGGTAAAGTGTGTAGTGACAGTATTCCCTCATTTTTCTTATACTTCTTTTAAGCAGTTATTTATCTTTCTGTTAAAAACACATATTCTTGATGTACTTTGTCTTTACAATATTCTTTTCCCATTCCCTACTCCTGAAGGACTCTCATCCTTCTTAAAAATAATTAAACAAAAACATTTAACAAGATAGAAATCTTGTCTGAGAATGAATATAATATGCTCTCTACACCTGTCTGCTATGAATGAGTGGGTATATTTTATTATCTCTTTTCCAGGACCCTCGCTGGTTTCTCCATTACTCAGATTTCAGTTTCTTTTCATTACCATTTGTAGGGAGCCATAGATAGTGGGGGAACTTTGGGTAAGTTCTTCAGTCCAGAGGGAATTTGCTAACAATGTCTGCTTTAGCTCCCCATCTCCCTTTGGGGCCTCTCACCCTTCCTGAAAAAATCAAGGAGGGCGTGACCACCTGTGTTCTACTTGAAGCAAGAGATACTTACAAAAAAGAGGCATATCAATAGAAGGGTGCTTATAGTTAACACTTGTGCAGTGTGCTGTGGTGATGTAATGGTATTATAGTTGGCACATGTTCAGTGTGCTGTAGTGATGTAATTGTACTAAGGTATTTAGGGACTAAGAAGTGTTGAAATAAAGGGACTCCATCTTTGACCACCCTTATGGGTCTCCTGCTTCATCGCTTCTCCACTAAGACCAAGATTTGGGCTGGTCCCAAGATCTTTCAGAGAGCTAGTCCGGATGGTATATTTTGGACCCCTAGAATGGGGGCTCTAGAAAGCATGCTACAACCATTGTTATAATCATGATTCTTTTGATTCTTCTTATTTCATTCTGCCTCAGTTCATCTAAATCTTTCCATATTTATTCTTCATATTCATATTTTTTTACTATACTGTAATATTTTATCACATCTATAGGGTTTAAAAAATTCTCCATTGATAAAGTCACATTTTAATTAAGTAATTCTTTTGAACAGTAAAATCTTATTAACAATAGCCTTCCTATAAAATAGCAACCTTCCTATAAAATTCCTTTCCTTTCTCCTTCCCTCAGGAAGTAACTGACAAAATAAGGAGAGGACACGAAGAAGGGAGAGAGAAGTGTAATGGGTTTGGCCTTACTCTTTTGAGTCCATTGGCAAACCTCAAGATACCTCAAACAGATTGCATCTCATTCTTCCAGTATCACCCAGAAGTATCCTATCCATTTTCTTTTTCTAAACAATTTCAGATATAGTGATTATCCACTGAAGAATTGCCAAGCCATAGTTTCTCTGTGACTTATAATGAGATATATAGAATATGTGTGGGGGGTTGTGGAGAAGAGAGTGGAAGGAGGAGGCGTGGGTGAAAACTTCAGTCAACAAGCTGACTAGATGAGGTGTCTAGTTTGGGTGTTATTTTTAAAGAAAAAGAGCATGTGGGCAAATGTGTGTCTGAAGATGAGCTCCTCAGAAGGAGTGTTCAGATTAAATTTTGCATTCCTCAGATCTTATAGACTGACTAGAAACTTTAAAAATATAATCATTAAAAAGACATTTTAATGGCTAATGGAATACACACAGCCTCTGTATACACATGGGCACTGAAGCAAGCCTATAAATAACTCACATATGCTCTGGTCAAAACAAGTGTGTGCTGGAGCCAACTCTTACCTGCTTGAGATAGTTGACAGTTAAATTTCCAGTTTGAACTTTTACACTGACAAATAGTACAAATCAGGGCTTCATTTATTGTTTTGGTTAATTGCCCAGTCTTAAGAAAATGATAGAGAAAATCTTAGTAATGCAGATTGAATTTTAAAATATTTCATACATGAATTGATGCTAAGTAAAGTGAGTAGAACCAAGAAAACATTGTACAAAGCATCAAGATTATGTAATGATAAATTGTGATAGACTTTTCGACAATGAAGTAATTCAGGCCAATTCTAATAGACTTGTGATGGAGAGAGTCATCTGCATCTAGACTCTGGAGATTGAATATGGATCACAATATAGTATTTTCACCTTTGTTGTTGTTGTTTGCTTGCTTGTGTTTTTCTTTATAATTTTTTCTCTTTTTGATCTGATTTTTCTTGTGCACCATGATAAATGTAGAAATATGTTTAGAAGAACTGCACACCTTTAACCTATATTGGATTACTTGCTGTCTAGGGAAGGGTGAATGGGAAGAAGGGAGGAAAAAAAATTTAGAACACAAGGTTTTGCAAGGGTAGATTTTTTGGTTGTATTTTGAAAAATAAAAAACTATTATTATAAAAATATTTCATGCCATTTTCCCCCTCAGAAGATCAGTTATTAAGTATTTACCAGCATGCCCATATCTGGCAGAGCAAGCACTAAGTGTTGGGTTGAAGGGCAGTAGGGTATAATTGAAATCACAATGGCTTCATAGGCAGAGGATCTGAGTACAAATCCTTTCTCTATTATTTTAAGAGGAAGAATAAACAACCAGGTCCAACTGCTGTCCTCTAAAAAGAATACCTCTATGTAGTGCTAACCTTGCACAATGACCATGTCTGAGGAAGTATGTGACTCAATTGAAAGAACTTGGTACTGTGGTATGATCTAGCAATTTCTGGGGGGTCTGTTGGTCCTTCAGAGGTGGCCCTCCTTTGGTTAAAAAGAAGAGGGTTGCCAACTTTCCTCTAAGATTTTGGGCAGTCCAGTGAGAAAGAGTGACAGCAATCTAGAATCTGTCTCTCCTTTTTAAAATGCAGCACCTTGCCTTTTCTTTGCTTTTGTCTCTGAGTGATGGAGGACCAAGGGACCACCCAGCTCTGCTATGCTAAAACAAAGTGCTGATTTTCAGCTTTGAACCATATGTTTCCCAGGCCCCAGACTGAACCATGCTCAGTACTCTGGAGATACACTCTAGCCAGAGCTCTCCAGTTCCCCTCCTAGACTCAGCTTTTGAGCAAGTCATTGAATTTCTCTAGACCTAAGTTTCCTCAAAAGTAATAGGAGGCTGGCTCAAAATCCTATGATTCTGTTATTGTCCTATGGAAAATGATGAGAAGATACTCTCAGAAAAATCTGGAAAGTCCTCCATGAGCTCATGCAAAGTGAAATGATATGTGCACAAAGTAATAGTAATATTATAGGATGATTGGCTGTGAATGACTTTGCCATTCTCAGCAATACAGTGATCCAATATTATTCTGAAGGACTTATGATGAAAAACGCTGTCCTTACCCAGAGGAAGAACTGATTATGTATGAATGCAGATTGAGGCATACTTTTTTTTTTTTTTCACTAGAAAAGAATTTGGTTAAAGAAAGCTTCTTGTAGAAGATGGGACTTTTACTGAAACTTTAAGAAGCCAGAGAATCCAAGAAATGAAGATAAGGAGGGAGGAGCTACAGGGTATTAAAAAAACAGAGTTGGGAGATGGAGTTTCTTGTAAGAAGATCAGTAAGGAGGCCAGTATCAGTAGAGTAAAGAGGATTATGGAGGATGTAATGTGTAAGAAACCTGGAAAGGTAGAAAGGCATCAGGTTATGAAGGACTTTGAAACCTGAGCAGAAACTTTTAAATTTATCTTGGAGGTGATAGGGAACCCCTGGAGTTTATTTAATGAGAAATGGCGGAGGGCGGGGCAAGGAGGGAGTGGAGAGACATGTTCAGACCTGCATTTCAGGAAAATCAGCTTGACAACTGAGTAGAAGATGGACTGGTGCAGGAAGAGACAAGGCAGGAAGACCAAGAAGAATGCTATTGCAATAATCCAGGTATAACACACATTAGGAGATCCTGCATCAGGGTTGTCAGAGGAGAGAAGTACTTCATACTGATGCCTTATTAGCAAAAACAAATAACACAAAACCAAAAAAAAAAAATAAGGCATATCTATTGACCTCTTTTTCTCATCTCCAACTGCTTATTGGGCATCTCAAATTGGATATTTTATAGACATCTTAAATTCAACTGATTTCCCCCAAACTCTCCACTTTTCCTAATTACCCTATCATTCTTCCCCCATTTACCTAGGCTTGCATTCTAGGTGTTATCCTAGACTTCTTTCTCTTTATCTTTCTGTCTTTGTTAACAATAGAGATGTTAGGTTTAAACATATGGATCTGAAAATGATCTGCATTAAGATGATTGTTGAATCCATAGGAACTTGATGAGATCACCAATATGGTATAGACTGGGAAGAATAGGTTAAAGCTTTGAGGGACAGTCACAGTTAGCAGGAATACTTTTCTATTTGACTATTTACTATTGTTTCTTTTTTGTTTTATATTTTTTATATTAATTGATTATTAGTATTTACTATTGTTTTCTGATTGTTTCTTCTTCAGCTGAGGCAATTAGGGTTAAGTGACTTGCCCAGGGTTACACAGCCAGGAAGCGTTAAGTGTCTGAGGTCAGATTTGAACTCAGGTCCTCGGGCTTCAGAGCTGGTGTTCTATCCACTGTACTACCTAGCTGCCCCCCCCCCCGCACCCTCCCCTTCCCTCCCCGCCAGTTCCCCAATTGTTTCTTATTTATATGTGAGTATATGTCAGTGTTGGGAGGAGAGGTAATCAGGGAACCACTGGCTAAATGAGCCCATGGATAACAATGAAATTTTAATTATGATTTATTGATACCTATTAATTAAGAGTTTGCTCCTTAAAAACTTTGAGTAGTTGCCGCACAGCTTGTAAAACGTATAGAACTTTTTGATGGAATTTTGGGGCAACAAGCCATTGGATGACTGAAGGATAAGCCTGGTGGCTTTAAAACATCATGAGCAGTGATAAAGAGAATCATCATTCACACACAGAAGTTATCCCTTGAGTTAGCTGAGGGAGTCATATCTGGCAGTTGAACAAAGAGTCAGCAAAGGAAGAAGAACTCATCTCTTGAGAGGGAATTGTTCTTCATCCTTTCCTCTTATCTTCCTACTCTTCAAGAGCAGGGACAGGAGGAGAATTTCCTTTTCCTACCCATTTGTTAAAGATGGAAGATGACCAGCAAGGAAATAGAGTGTACAATGGAGATGGCATAGTATAGTATAGCAGTATACAGATAGTATAACAGACTTAGGAGCCCAGTGGAAAGAAATGCCTTGACGAGATGCTGTATGGAGGAGCAGGAGCAGCATGACAATCCTCAGAGAAGAAGAAATCAGGACCTGTTAGCCCTGGAGATGTAAGTTTCCTTGGCCATGGGCATATTCTGTCCTATGGTATTGCTTTTCTACTAGTGTGCAATGAATTATGTCCACTCTTCCCACTGATACTGTATATATTTTGGGGAGAAGTTGGAGGGGAAAGTTGTGATTTTTTTTTTTTGCTAATAAAACACAACTTTTATTTAGATAGTGTGTCTGAGATGTTTAGACAGGTGTTACTTGTGGGAAAAACAGCATCGGAAATGAAGTTCAACACTACAGTAACATTTTATTCTTCAGGATATTACACTTTAATTTTCTTGAATTTTTTGGCTATTGTATCAAGTTTTGTGTTGTAGAAAGTGTGCACCTTCAAAGTCGTTTGAACATTCCTTTCCTGAGGACATAGTGAAAATGAGATTTCTTTAATGAAGCAGGCACATGTGCACATTCCCTCAGAAAATAAGCCAGTTGCATCAGTGCCCCACACTCTTACAAACTAGTATTACTTAGAGAAAGACATCTAACAAAATCTATTCTCTTCTTTGATTTTCAGCAGAAGCTGTGATGTTCCAAGGCAACACTCACTGTCATTTTAGTAAATGCTTTTTACTTTGAACTAAGTATGTCAATTGATTCTCATTTTTTCCAGACCTGAGCTATTTGTTGCTGTTATTTTTTTTTAATTGCAATAAAAAGTAGATAGAATAGACTGGTGTACAACATGGCCTGAAAAATAATTGTATGACCCATCCCAAGTAGTTTGAATCAATTCCTAGAAGAGGAATTTAAAATTTAAAATTACTGTACTAATATTTGCAAAGAGATCAAATATCATGGTGAATTTTCTTGAAATATTACTTCTTATCATTCTACCATTCAGGGAGTTCTCTAGGGGAAGTCCTAGGGCAACACAAATGTGCGAGTATAAGTTGCCTCCCCTTTTTTTATATACTTAGGAAATAAAGTTAAATGAACATAAGACAAGCTTTGTGAAGGAAGAGAAATCATAGAAGGGAAATGTCAGTAGGAGACTAATTAAGTAAATTCACTTTATTTCCCTAGTGTATATGTGTGGTGGGTAAAATTCACATTGGGGGAGAGTGAAACATAAATTTAGGATCTTAAGTAGGGCCAGATCATGTTTCAGGCTTGAGCAATTTAAAAGACAATGACAGAAATAAGGTCCTTTTACAAAATTCCAAAATGTAGTAAGTGTTAAAATACTTTACCCCTTTCCCTCCATTTCCTAAAATAAAATGTGATTTCTGCCCCATCACCGAGGTATGTTTAGTCATAGCTAACTGAGGAAAGACTAGATAAAGGGTAAAAAAGAGGAAGGGCTTCATGACTTGTAAGGAGCAATGGTGCCCAGAGGTAGAAAAGGGTGATTCTGCAGTTTCACACATTTTACATGGGCAATGATATTGAAAGAGGAGGCTTATCCTCATCTATTTAAGCACCTATTTGGTCTTCTAGCCATAGTTGACACTGACATTGAGAATGTGTAGAAGATGAAGAAAAAAAGTATAAAATATCCCCTCCTCCTTTCTCCAACTTTAACAAATAAGCGGGATTTTTTGGGACAGAGGTCTCTGTAAGTCTCTCTGGGTATTTACATACATCTGGGCATAATGATTATTCATTCAAGGATTTATGATTTGCTTTCTTCATTTAATGTTTGGTAACACTACAAAACAACAACGAATGCAAGTTTATTAGAGTATCTGTTATATATTAGTAGCTTTGTGGAAAGAGTAATTTCTTTCCCAGAAAGATTTATGTATAGTACCCAAGAGAGAGGAAAAATTCTAATCTATCAAGAATCCTTCATGTCATGAATCTTAGACACAAGGGTTATATTCAAAGATCACCAACATATCTCCCCTGAGGGATTCTACCTTTTATACTTAGGTTAAGAATTCTGCCTTTCCTATGTCTTGCAAACATTGCTAAATGGATTTGTACTTTAAAATATTTCATTCATAGTTGAATAGAAACAAAATCTGAGTTACATTTGAATTGGTAAAATCATTCCTGATTGAAACCTTTTTGTGGTGAGCACACATTTGACCAGCAACTTTCCCCTCTTATTTAAGAAAAAAAAAAAAAAAAACTCAAAACCCCTTTTATTGGCTCCATATGGTAGTTTTGTGTGATTGCATTACAGTGTGCAGTCTGGAGCAATTTTATGCGGTTACACTTGAATGTGACAGATTCAATATATACTATAAGGTTTCTAACAACTTGACCTCAAATGTCCAGCTAAACAGATTTATATAGTGGCTTATTGTTAGTATAGTGGTACCAGTGTAGATTATCAAAAAAGGGAGAAGGATTTCAAACAACTACAGACAATTTTATAATATAATAGACTTGAGCAATGGTGCAAATAATTGGAAATAGCAAAAAGTCTTGACACTATTCAGTCAGTGAGCTCAGGCCTGCTAATACTTGAATGGATCAATGATTTTATTGATATGGGTACTCCTTTGAACAATATATATCAAAATCTACCCATGTCTTCTAATCCCATATGATTCTTGTCTATGTCCTCCTATAAATTCTCCAAAGAAAATCTACTGCAGATCTTCCTCTAAATCTTAACATTTCATAGAGATAGTATAACATTCAAGGTGTTCATCTATTATGTTTTACCCTTATTATATCTCAATTTCCTGCCATGTTTAACCTTGTTACTAGTCTTCTGATGGGATAAAAATTTATGGAGGTGAGGGTAGTAAGGAAAATATCTGTGGAATAGTATTCACTTGGAGTTTGGGCTTATATGTGTGGTTGTTTATCCTTCACTATAAATAGGATCAATGACATCATGGGATCATGTCTTGACTTATGAGTGGAGTGGATTTAAGGGAGGCAGAGCTGCACAAAGTCATCAGCTTTACTCTCTCTTCCAGAGTCATCCAAGTCCTGGCAAAAAAAAAAAAAATGTCAGGATGATTGGCAAAGACCTGGGAAGCAGAAGATGACCTTGATATTTGAAATCTGACCAAGCTCTAAGTGCTCCACAGAGCCTGTTTTAGCTTCTTTCATGACTATTGGAACAAATTGTTCTCATCCATACATTCCACGAGCGGAAGTCTTCACATGCTTGGGGTAGACATCCGTCCAACTCACTGAGTGGTTTGAGACTTCTTGGTTACTCTTAACCTGGTTTAGCCTATCTCCTGAGATGGTTTACTGGAAGGGGACCCACTGAGCATGTTATAGCTTTTTGCAACCACAGGTTGTTGTCTTTCATATTGGAAATGAAATAAAAATGACATCACTATGTCAAGGTCAATATATAGTATATCTTATTGTGCCTGATCAGACTAATATGAGTTTGGGAGACTCTACCATAGTCATCCACAAATAGGAGAGTTCTCTAAATTTGTGCATCTCATATTTCTTTTGAGCTACTGAAATTCTGCTTTGCTCATGGAGTATCTTCTTTGAAATGGGCACATCATGCTGGACGGTCCCATATTGGTGTCTCCCATGTATTAATCCAATTCCAAAATTCTTCACAGAGATCTTGAAGTGTCTGTGTATCACTTTTTCTGATCTTCATGTGAGTGCTTGTCTTGTGTGAGTTCTCTGTAAAATAGTCTTTTAGGCAAATGTGTTTGGCATTAGAACAATGTGGCCAGGCCTTAGGACTTGCTCTCTCAGCAGTAGAGTTTGAGTCCTTAGCAGTTCAGCTCAAGAAAGAATCTTGGTGTCCAGTACCTTATCTCGCCAGCTGATCTTCAGAATTTTCTGAAGATAATTAAATGGAAATGATTTAATTTCCCAGCATGCCACAGGTATACTGTTCAGGTTTTACAAGCATACACCAATATAAGATACAATAAAAACAGCACAATAACTGTAGATTTCAGCTTGGTTGACAACCTAAGACCTTTTGTCTCACATACACTTTTCTTCAGAGCCTCACAAACATTGAGCTAGCTCTGGCATTAATCTCATAATCTACACACACACACACACACACACACACACACACACACACACATGCTTTCCTGGAAAGTATACTGTCATGGTAAATGAACTTGTCCACAGCCATCACAATTTCTCCATTTGCTGTAAGCAGTGATTCCATGTATGGATAGTATGGTGCTGGCTGACCATACCATCCATAGATGTTTGAATCTTGGATGTCAAACAGAGCAACTCTGCTTTCTTGGTGTTAATCATTAAACCAAAATTAGTACAAATGGCAGAGAATCAATCCATATTTAGTTCTATTTCAAGCTCAGAGGCTGTATTGAGTGCCCAATCATCTGTTTACAAAAAGTCATGAACCAATTCTCCCTCCACTTATAGTCTTAGCTGATAGCCTTTTCAAGTTATATAATAGAGAAAGCCAGTGTGGCTTCAGAAAGAGTCAAGGAATAGTCAAAATGAGGTTTCCTTCTTGACAAGTCCAGGAGAAATGCTACATGGTCCGTATGTAAGATTTGTTGGTCTTTAATACAATTAGTCTTGAGGACTTGTGGAAGATCATGGCAAAATTTGCTTGCCCAGAGAAGTTCATTAGTGTTGTATACCAGTTCCCTAAAGGCATATTTACAATGGTTCTGGATAATGCATGATGCTCTTTTGCTTTCCCAATCACTAAATAGAATTGTGAGCTTCTTCTCATGCTTTTTTTTTTTTTTTTTTTTTTTAAGCATTAGAGTTTAGCATGTGAGTTTTCAGCAATGTTGTCAGGTGCTTTCAATGATGATGCCTTCAAAACAGCATTAAAGTCAACTACACACTGATGGAACTATGGTGTAAGAGATAAAGTCTTCATCAAATTATAAAATACAAACTTTACTATGCATATTTTTGAGTCATTGTCCCATTCTCTCTACTCTCCTCCCATTAGGAGTATGTCACTTTCTTAAGTCTTTTCTCACAGCAATCAGAGAGAGGACAAAGTTAGTTTGTGATCACACAATTTTAATTACATGTAATTGAAATGCAAAAAAATTATAAATGTTCTCCATTGTACCTACTTACCCTCCCAGATTTCTAATGAGAAGGGGAGAAAATTTCCTCTTTATGAGCATCCATAGCTCATAAAGAGGAACAGAGGAAAAGATGTTTTTAATTTGCTTCTTTTCTCACCCATGGATTAAAGAAAATTGGAGAAGATAATGCTTCTCCCAGATTATCAAACTGCTGGCATTCAGGATTCAACATGGTCCATCCTGGGCAGAGTTAATCACGTTGTGGCATTTGCTCCTCCTGCCTCCCCAGATTTGCCCTGGAGGTGCTAGCTATACACTGTCAGTTTAGATGGGAAGAAGAGAGAGAACAAAATGTATTAAGTTCCTTTTTATTCTTTCATGTAACTCCTGTTTCTATTACACAAAGAATCATGTACCTATTGAAGAGGGGCAGTTTCTTTCATGTACTAAAATCTTAGCATTTGTTCCTAAAGCTTCCCTTTGTGAAGCATTTCCTAAGGCCTAGAAAATCTCTCAGAAGATGTGGCAGATTCTCATACAGGCTACTTTTTCCATCCAACTCATGAAGAATGTGTTTCAGCCTGCTATTGCCCACCATGCATCTCTCAATTGTCCTGTGGGTTACCAACAATTTTGATTCTTTAGAGAATGTGGTATTCTCTGATTCACAGTCATGCAGCAATACCCCGAGAATATTTGATGGGATAAATTAATGGGTTTTTGAGTCAGGAAGCAGTTTAGGATAACTAAGTACTCCATAGTTTTCCAAATACAATTCAGGCCTCTCTTTTCCTCCTATTCAGTTCTGAACCCAGATCACTGTTTACCTACAATGGCTAATGTCATAGATTTAGAGATGGAAAGGAACTAAGTAGTCATTTATTCCAACTCACTCACTTTATACCTAGGGAAAAGGAGGCCCAAAGGAGCTAAATTAAAGACTTGTCCAAGATTATGTAAATATATAATGGTTGACCATATTGATGGCTTATCTACTCAACAAGTCATAGTCTATGCTAGAAAATACCTTCAAGATTATCTAGTCATTTTACAGATGAGGCAACTGAAGCCTAAGGATAAATGACTTGCTAAAGATCACATAGTAATTGGAAGTCACATCTCTGATCTTTTCAGTATGCTAGAGCTTGCCCATCACTACTAATTCCCTCTTGCACACAATCTTCCTCCCATCTGACACAGGAAATTTTCAACCAGTCCAAGGACATTAATGCTTTAGTCTCTAAAGAGTTATGTTGCCTTACAGCAGTATGATTTCAGTGTTCTCAGTTAATTATTAATTGTCTTCCAGTTGTTTTCTTTTTGAGGTAGACATTGTGCTAATTACATTAAATTCTGCAACACTGCATAGCCTCTTAAATCAGATCCATAATCACCCACATGAGTTCAGGAGGATGAAAGAAACCTATTATCTACTTGGATGGACAGCCCATAGACTTGGTCTATCAGTATAAATATGTCCAATACAGCTGGGCAATAAACTTTGTCTAGAATTGAATAAAACAGAAGGTTGGATGACATCTGAGACAGTATGGAATACTTTAAATAAACAGTTATCAAACTTTTTGGTCTCAAGACCCCTTTATCCTAATAAAGGGACTTTTAAGTGAGGAACACAAAGGAATTCTGTTTACATTGATTTGATTGATGTTTCCCATATTAGAAATTTAAAAATCCTAGCATTATTATGAAAATAGTTTTGGCTTTTGAACTCCCTGAAAGAGGTGGGGATCTCCAGACTGTACTTTAAGAATAGCTACTTTAGATGATCTCAAATTTCTTTCTGAAATCAAAACTTATCTTTTTTTTTTAACACCAATATTCTTTGGATGCTTTTTGCAATGTATAGATTAAGTTCAGTCAAGTCATGCTGCATTTATTAAGCACCTTCTATGTGCCAGGCAATGTGCAAAGCACTGAGATGCAAAGAACAGCAAAAACAGTAGCTGGCTTCAAGGAACTCATAGTCTAATGTAAAGACAATATGAAAACAACTATGTACAAACAATACAGACAAGATTGATTGGGGGTAATCTCAGAAGGAAGGCACTAAGATTAACTACAACAGTCTCTGAAAAACAAAACCTAAAGATCACCCAAAGGGTGATGTAAAAACACATGATAGGCTTAAATAGACTGTACCATGTTGTCAGTGATGAATTAGGGACACAAAAGTATCATAAATCACCCAAGAGATGTGAGATCAGAGAAGGAGGCAGACAAGAGCTAGGGATAACTGAAGGACAGCTGGCTGCAGACAATAGATCTAGTTCAAGATTTTTAAATCTTTCTTGTGTCATCAATCTCTTTGGCAGTCTGGGGAAAACTATAGACTCCTTAAGAATAATGTTTTTAAATGCATAAAGTAAAATACATAGGATTTCAAAGAAAACTGCTTATAATGAAATATAAGTTAACAGACATATAACAGATATATATATATATATATAACAAGTTAACAGACCCAAGGATAAGAACTCCTAATATTTGCTTTGACACCTGGGTAGAAGATTTATAGAAGGATGTGGTGTACAGGATGAGAAGATGTGGATAGGTTTTACTCTGTACTAACAGGGATGGAGAGAGCAGTTGCATTGATGAGATCACAGGTCTAGCAAAATCCAGCAAACTTCTGTCTTTTCAGTGAGACTAAGCTCATTGAGGACAGGAAATCTAATACTTTTGAAGCATTATTGTTTGTTATTGTTGAAACCTGTAATTCATTTTAGAATCATATAATATTAGGACTGAAAGGAAGTAATCGATAAACCTTCATCTTCACTTTACACATAAGAAAACTTCAATTTACTTTACTTTACTTCACCTTCACTTTACATATAAGAAAATTGGGCCTAGAGAGATTAACTGACCTCAAAATCTCGCACAGCTGATCACAGAACTGAGAGCAGAACTGTGCTTTCCTGAGTCCAATGCTTCTACACAAGAAGACTTTTATACAGTACACCCTCAGTACCTAACTCAATGTCTTATATGAAATAGGCAATCAATCAGTGTTTGTAGTTGAAGATGGAGGAGACAGGACAGCACACTTGGTACTTAGAACCTTACTGCTCTCCTAGGAAATCTGGAATGATTGGTGCTTTTACTTTTATTGCTGACTTCTCACTTTTCAAGCACAATCCCTCTTTGACTCAGACACTTATTGAATAGAAGGAAATTTTCAAAGACAAACAAAGGGACATTATATGTCAAACATCTGGACAAGTTATAACCCTCTGGGCCATTGCCTTTGATTCTAAGGTGTGAGATAAATTCAGTTTTTAAAAATTATTATGTCTATGTGCATAATGTGTGCTATATATATGTATGCATATATATTATGTGTGTATATGCACATATTCATCTGTGTTTATGTGTGTATGTGATATATATATATATACATATATATATATAAATAATTTATACAGAAAACATATTTATGTATTTATAGATGCACACATATACACAAACTACATTGGTGGGGGGAGAGTGTTAGGGAGTGAGAGAGAAAGGCAACACAGTAGATAAAGCAATGGACTTGGATTCAGGAAGACCTGAGTTCAAAACCTGCCTCAGACACCTACTAGCTATTTGACCCTCAACATGTCATTTCACAGCTGTCTGCCTTAGTTTTTTCACCTGTAAAATGGGAAGATGCTATCAGTTATATTGTAGGTTTGGTGTGAATATAAAATGATATCATGTTTATAAAGCACTTTACAAATTTTAAAGTGCTATGTAAGTGCTAGCTATTATTTTTATTGTTATTATTGAGACAGTTAAGTGGCATATGGATAGACGAGTCAGGAAGCGTCATCTTTTGAGATCAAATCTAGTCTAGCTAGCTGTATGATCCTGGGCAAGTCACCTAACCCTACTTCAGTTTCCTCATCTGGAAAATGAGCTGGAGAAAGAAATGGCAGACCACTCCGGTATCCTTGCTAAATGGGGTCATAAAAAGTTGGACATGACTAAAAAGTGCCTAAACGACAATTGTTATTACCCATGTCATCTGTACATGCATTTGTGTTTGGTTTTTGTCTGGATCTGTTTTGCCTGCCTTATGGAAGGCAGTCCCTGGAAGGAATCTCCTCCCATAGATGTAGATCAGAAACAGCTACAATTTATAGTTTTAGTGATTTGCCTAGACACTAAGAGTTTACATAATTGACCCATGCTCACACAGCCATTATATGTCAGAGACAGTATTTGAACCCAAGTTTTTCTGACTCCAAGATCATCCTCTGTCCCCTGGGCCATGCTGCCTCTCAAGTGCTCTTAGTGATACAAATTATTTGTGTCATGAGATCTGCAGCGCTCTAAAGAATTCCTGGGAACTCTGGAGAAAAAGAAAAAGTCATGACTTAAAAGAATTCCCTCAGAGAATATGGAGGACAAGCACCTGACTGGAGTTTTCTTTCTTAAAAAATATGTTATTTCAGGATGTGCTTTCATTTTATAGAAGCAACTGGAAATCTTGCTCAGTCTGCTGCCATTTCTGCTTTAACAAATAATCTTTAAAAAAGGAAAGGTTGATTTCAATAGCTTGTGGTGACTTACTTGCTTTCCTATAAAACAAATTTGATTGTAGCAGATGTGCTTACACTGTCAGAATAATAAAACTGAGAAAGCTTTTACTACTGAAAATCACACCACTTTGGCTTTTAGAGATATCATGCAAAGTATGTTCTCTAAATAAACAGAAAGAAAAGTTTCAATTTAGTTAGTATCATCAAATAAGGAATCTGCATTTGTTGAATTTGCTTTTTTTTTTTAGGGGTCCAGAATTAGGATATTGAACGTATGTGTAAAGTGATCCTATTAATGTGAATTTTTCTTATTCAACCCTTTTACAAGCTCATTTTCACCCCTTTCCTACTCATAATTGAAGGTAGGTAGTTGTTAAAAAAAAAAAAGTCATATCCATTCCCTTACATTAGTCTTCATAGGGCTGACTGGGCAGAAAATAGCTAACACTGTTTTGATGTTGAAAAACTCTCCCTAACAACTGCTGGAGATTTCCTACCTAATCACAGTGTTCTAGGAACAACTTCTATACCTCAGAAAGGATACATCACTATGATGCAACATTATATAACCGAGTTTCTGACACTATAAAAATGTTACATTTTTATAGGGAAGATTGACAAAAAAAAATTTCCTTGTAACGTGCTATGAAGCAGATAAGACAAGTATTATTGCCCCTATTTTACAAGTGAAGGAGCTAGAGCAGTTAAATGACTTCTCCATAGCTTCCTCTGAGACAAGAATTGAATCCATGTCTCTTGACTCCAGGAGACGTCCTTTTCTAGAAATTTTTAAAAGTACCTCATAGGTCATCAGGCAAGGCCCTTTCACATAGATTAAATGTGATGAATAAAGGCTTCCCTTTTGTTACTCCCACTATGATTCTTTCAGAAACCCAGAGTCAGGTATCCATATATATATAGAAGCTGATTTGGATGATGTGCTTTTATTTTACTTTGGAGACAATTGGGGTTAAATGACTTGCCCAGGGTCATGCAACCAGTAAGTGGCTGAGGCCAAATTTGAAGTCAGGTCCTCTTGATTCCAGGGTTATGCTCTATCCACTGTGCTACCTAGATGCCCCAGGATAGTGTGTTTTTAGTGACATGTTAGCCAACACCATATATGCTTTTAGGTTATAAGCATATGAAAAATACCAATGTATTTTAAAACATCTCCTTTGCCCACTCAGCTTAAACTATTCCTTCTTGTGATCAGTAGTACCAATTTTATGCTTTCTCTTTCTCTGGCAACTCATATCACTAAGATAAATATATGCCTGAATCCTACCAGTTCATTCTCAACACATACATCAACAACAATTTAGCAAAAAGATTATTTTAAAACAAGGCAAAATTTAGTCTACTTTTTTTCCCCTCACAACTGCTACTTAAATTTATTTTTGGTCCTGGAATGAGGTCATGTACTAATTTGCATAATGAAGTTAATTGAAGGAGCAAAAAAATATTTAGCAACCTGAGAGTAGGGTTAATGAGAACTAGTGCTTCAAATTTCTTCTTCTCCATTTATCTACATATGTTTTTTTTAAAAATCACTTTGTGGTAGCCAATAAAAATTTTAAAATAAGTTTTTATTGATTTTTTTTACATCATAATACTTTCTTTCAATATTCCTCCTTCTCTTGAAAAGCTATTTCATATAACAAGTAGTATTTTTTAAAGCAGAAAGAAATAAAATCAGCCTAACTGACAATATAGGGAAAAAGTCTGAAAATTTGTTCACATTTATTTACATTGATCTCCCAATTCTGCAATGAGGTGAGATAGAGTTATCATCTCATATTTCTTCATTATAGACATAGTTATTCTTTGTAGTTTTGCAACATTTGTTTTTTATTTTTTTTGTGTGATTGTTTTTTCCCCTATTTACATTGGTGTAGTCATTGTGTGCATTGTTTTATTGACTCTTCTTATTTTATTCTGTATCAGCTCATATTTCTCTGTATTCATTAATTCTTACTGCACAATAATATTCCATTATACTCATGGATGATAATTTGTTCAGTCAATCTCAATCAATTAGCATTCACTTTCTTCCTATTTCTTTGCTATCACAAAAAAGGGTGTGTGTGTGTGTGTGTGTGTGTGTGTGTGTGTGTGTCTGGGGACTTTTTTTCTTATCAATAGCCTCCTTAGGATATAAGCCTAATAGCAGAATTTATGAATCAAATATATGGACATTTGAATGATTTTATTGCATAATCTGAAATTGTTTTCCAAAATGGTTGTACTGATTCATAGCTCTACCAACAATGTACTAATGTGCCTTATCATGCCATAATCTCTCCAATACTGATTCTTCTCATGTTTTATCATCTTTGCCAATTTGCAAGATATGAAGTGAAACCTCAAGAGTTGTTTTGATTTGCATTTCTCTTATTAATGATTTGGAGCATTCTTTCACATTATTGTTATGAATTTGCAATTCTTCTTTTGAGAATTGTTGGGTAAAGTCCTCTTACTACTTATCTACTAGAGAATGATTTTTGGACCAATAAGGTCTTATTCCTGCTACAATTGAATTCTTAAAGAATGACTCTTTTTTGCCCCTCCCCCCTTTTAATAGTATTTTATTTTTTCCAAATACATGAAAAGATAGTTTTCAATATTCATCTTTGCAAAACTTTGTGTTCCAAATTTTCTACCTTCCTTCCCCCTCCCAAGACAACAAGCAATCTGATATAGATTAAACATATGCAATTCTTCTAAAGATATTTTCATGTTCTGTGCTGCATAAGAAAAATCAAATCTGTTGTGTCCTGCTTTCTAGAGCCCCCAAGTTGGGGTGACAAAATGTACTGTGCTTTCTGGAACCCATATCAGGATGTTGTGTGCTTTCTAGAGCCCAACCAAAGCAACACTGTGTATACACTAAGTAGATACTGTGCACATGGGACCACATAAACAACTTGCTATTGTATGTATTTTGCCACCTGGTATCACTGTTCCACTTGATATCACTCTGCTTCAATCACAACACAGGTTATTACTACCTCCTGACTTCTCAGGAACCCTTAGGAGAGATGGGAGCTGAACCAGACATTGTCAGCAGGTTCCCTCTGGGCTGAAAGGTCTTATACCTCACCCAGAGTTCTCCCACTATCTGTGGCCCTCTACACAAATCAAAAGAAAAACAAAAAGCAAACAAACACAACAGCACAAGGTGAAAATACTATGCTTTGATCCACATTCAGTCTCCATAGTTCTCTTTTGGATGTGGATGGTACTTTCCATCCCAAATTTATTGGAATTGCCTTGAATCATCTCATTGTTGAAAAGAGCTGGAGTGATTCTTTTCTTTAAAAAAAAAGATAATATGCCAATGTCTTTTCAACTGATTTAATTTATAAGGTTTGCTTATTAGTTGGTATGAATATAATATTTAGAGCTGGAAATCATCTAAGATCATCTAAAATGATCTAGAGATTATCTAATCCAAATTTTTCATTTTAGAAATGAAGGAACTAAGGACTGCAGAGATTAAGTGGCTTTCAAAAGATTTCATAGATAGTAACAAATTTAGACTTTGAATCTCTATACTCATACTATATACACTATAGTATAGTATACTCTATACTATACTTGAGACTCTATACTCTATACTCTATACTGGTATACTCTATACGAAATACAGAGCTCCTTCAGGACAATCAAATTCAGACATTTTCAGTCTGATTCATTTTTCTTGACCAAAATAAGTATACAAATACTCATTTCTATCTTAATGGTTGAATCTATGTTGAATCATTTATTCACAAATGGTTATTGATTATCTTGTTAATTCTGTCAAAGGTTTAATCAATTAGAAAATTATCAATTTAATGTGTTATAAAGTTAAATAGAATTCCTCTACAATCATTCACTGCTATACTACAATGAAATGAGGAGATAATCCCCTGAGTTCTAAATGAGTACTACTGATAAGCTAGGGCAGGTTCTGCCATGGTAGAAAGGTTCTGAGTACTGTCCCAATAACAGATAAAGTTTACTTTATTTATTTATTTATTTTTGCTGAGGCAATTGGAGTTAAGTGACTTGCCCAGGGTCTCACAGCCAAGAAGTGTTAAGTGTCCAAGACTAGATTTGAACACAGGTCCTCCTGACTTCAGGGCTAGTGCTCTATCCACTGTGTCACCTAACTGTCCCCTAAAGTTTACTTTCTAAGGAATAATCTAGCTAAATACAGAACAGCACCTTATGATGCACATAAAAATACAGATGGTCCTCATGCTTTTGTTATGTTTCTGTCATAATGGGGAAAGTGATGGAAAGGAGGACAGAGAATATTCAAACTCACAGGTTTGAGAATACTTAACTTTAACTTAGCTATTAGTACTAAGTGTTCTGTCTAATGACTACTGTGTGGACATAACTGGAAGAACTGAATTATATTAATGTTCTTACTACCAATAAAATCAAAAGAAAAAAGGAAACTATAGCTAAGGGGTTGGCAGAGTCAATTTTGCCAAGTGTCTCAAAGCAACAAGAAACATTTTTATGGAACACTTGATTATGTTACATTGCAGTACTCATGATAAGCTATTGTTATGCAAAGAGATATATATATCATTTGGATTTTGAAGATTCAACTTTATGAGATATTTCATTGAATATCCCGACTTTAGCTCAGCAGATATTTCTTTACACTTAGGAGGATCAATTTGCATTTCACAAGAAGCAGCTGAGAACCACAAAACAAGAACCACCATTTAGTCATCTTTGCAGTTGTATTGCAAGGTGTTGCATTTAGTGTTCCTCCCTCTCTACTTTTAATTTACTGGTTTATAAATGTGATAATTTCATGCAACTGGCTTCCTAAAGCAAAAAAAGTATTTAACAGACTCAGGACCACTGATACAGTCTTTCTTACTTTGTCTTTCTATCTGCCCAATATTAACATGGTATGTCAGCTTGTTAGGTATGATATACTTCTCATTGTTTTCATTTATTTCTTTTTAATTTTACAGTTCTGGTGTGTGTATGTGTGTGTGTGTGTGCGTATGGTACACATGTGTATCTGGTTGAGTTTTAGATGTCAATTACACAATGTATATCAAAAAATGTTAAATGAATATTAATTTGGATGTATTTAAGAACATATAAAAATTTGTCCCACTGAATGTAATGGTAATCTTATAATTGTAAACCTTTTCATTTTACAAGAATTCTACCATGTGGGGATTTTTCCATAATGAATTACTTTTAAAATGTTGGAAAGGACTGTTTACAAAACTAAACAAAAACAAACTACCATAAAAATAATTTTAGTTTATGCATCAACACAGAGATCATAGAGTTAGAGCTAGAAAGAACTTTAGAGATCATGTAGATCATAAATTGATTTCTAAAACGCCATCTAGATGCTTCAGAGGTCATCTAGTTCTACTCTCACATTTTATACAAAATGAAACCAAAGCCCAGACAGTGACTTACAGTAGGCATTAGAAGTCAAATTTAAATCAATGATCATTCCTTTGTTCACTGAGGGGAAGATAATGAAAATATGGGAGGGGGAAGTCATATATTATTAATACCAATATTTGGCGATCAAGATAGCATCAATAGTTCTTATTTTATATGCCTACTTTATCATCTTATTAAAAGCTTTATGAGAATAATCTATCAATAGCCTCAGTGCATCAAGGACATCCTTGATAAAAGCATCAGTAGGGAATTGGAAAAGTTTCACAAGCAATTTACATAACAGACCACATATTTATCACCACACAACTGAAAAAATACAAGATGTCTCTTTACTTATAATTTGTTGACTATAAAAAAAGCATTAGATTCAGAATAAAACAGCCTTAAAGACTCTTCTAACAAGATATTTTCCATATACCCAAATTATTCAAAATTATATGAAAAAATATAACAGAGGTATCCTTGTTCCTGTAACCTAAAATAATTACCATTAAATTCAATGCGACAACTTTTTATGTATTTCTAAATCCCAAATTTCATAACCATTTAATCTTCTGTGGGTGGCTAGATAATACATTGGATAGAGTGCTGTGCTGGAAATCAGGAAGACTTAACTTCCTGAATTTAAATCTGGCCTCAGACACTCACTAGCTGTGTGATTCTGGGAAGTCACAAAACACTGGATGCCTAAGTTTCCTTATCAATAAAATGAGCTGGAGAAGGAAATGACAAATCACTACCATATCTCTGCCAAGAAAACCCCAATTAGGGTCACAGAGAATTGGATGGAGTTGAAATGACTCAACAACAATAGAAAAAGTTCTTTGATATATATTAGTCATGTAATTGACATTTAAAGGCACAGAAAAAAGTGCCCTCTGATTATAACTATCAGTCAAGACATAAAACAGGAAGATACAATTACAAAAGGTATTCACTACTGTCATGAAGGAGATCCAACAAAAATAGAAGAGATATTTCTTTTAGGTAGTGAGGTCCTTCAGATGCTACTGTTTGTAGATGACATTGTACTATTTGCTCAGAAACATCATAGAATCTCCTGGATAAGATTTTTTTTAAGTCTTAAGATTTTGACCTAACCACACACAAAATAAGAACCAAGTGAATGGATAATATCAAATGTTCAAATTATGGCATGCAGTTAAATAGATTGCCTACAAAGATTGTCCACTAATATTTTTTTTAGGATGTCCCAAAAGTCTTTAATAGATTAAAATTGTCTCCCACATATATGTATGTTATGGGCCAGAACTCTAAACTTGAAACAAAGGATTCTTACAAGGTAGTAAGTCAGTGGAACTGACAGAGACAATAGCTATCTAATTTAGCATGGTGCTTAACAGTTCTCTAGTTCAGTACATGTACTTAGTATTTACTGTATACTTCTACAAGATTCACACCTTTGATAAGAGACCATATAAACTTGGACAAACTCGGCTAGAAAAAGAACTAGGGAAGACAGAGAAGTGGTGGCTGGTTCTCCTCCTTTGCTTCTCCATTGAAACCAAGATGCGGAAGGCCTCCAGAAAACTAGCTGAGCTCCAAGTGAAGGAGACAAAATTTTGATGGAGATAATAAAGGATTTGGATTTTAACACCTGGCTGCATTTGTGGGGATTGCTGAACTGAAATGAAGGCTGCTCCCAGAGACCCTAAGAAAATCTCAACAGAAAACATAGCATTTTAAAGAGAATATTATTACATATGTTTATGTGTTTGTGTGTATCTTGAATAGACACTAGAAATGTATGTAAACCTACTCAGGTCCAGAATATATAAGTGAAAGAGAGTAGACTCAATTGCCTTTGGGAAATGTCAAACCTCGTTTAATGAACTGCAGTTTTTCTTCAAAGCCTTTTTATTACTAATCTTGAGGCAGTGTGTTACAATGGAAAAAGCACCAGCTCAGGAATCACTGAATTTGTTTAAATCCCAACTTTGGTGCTCACAATCTATGTAGTCTTGGTCAAATCACCTAAACTCCAAAACCTTAATTTCTGTTTGTATAAAAAGTGGGTGGGGGTGGGGGTGGGGAATTGGATTAGATATTCTCTGAGGTCCCTTCCAGATCTAGATTTCTCATCCTCATTGTAGCAAGACTTTTAGCCCATGAAGTATATGTGGAAGAGGATGTTCCAGCATGGGAAAAGTCATTAATTTAGTGGACCTTTAAAAAAAAAGCATGACTCTGTCTTTGGTTCTTCTTTCTTCCCATCTGAAAGCATAATCTTTGTGTCTCTCTTCAGAAGGCTGGGCTAGGGATTAAGCCCAGTTAAGATGGCGGAGAGGAGGCACACTGCTGCATAAGCTCCACGCTTTCTCTCACTATCCACTTCATTAGAAGCCTCTGAATTAATGCTTGACTGAAAAAAAACCCACAAATAGTTACCAAGAGAAGCCATCCTTGAGATTCGCCAAGAAAGGTCTGTCTTTACTGGAGGGCTGGGACGGTTTTAGATTGGGCGCAGGCTGAGGGCAGCGGCAGTGAGAGCACGGGAGCAGACTGGAGAGGGGGTGGGGAGCGATCGCAGCCGTCTCTGTGGGGAGAGCTTTGCTACAGGATTAGATACTTTGCTCCGGCAGCAAGTCAGCAGCCCAGCAGAGAAGCTAAAAACACCGGGGCTGAAGAATACAACCCCAAACAGCTGGAGTCTCTCGGGACCTGGCCGTCTCCCCCTTCCCCCCCCCCCCCCCCCCACAGTGACTCAGCACGCTCTGGGATCTCAGAGCGCAGGCGCACACAGTCCTGCTAGTGCCTCACTGCTGCCCCTGCCATCTATCAAATAGATGATAGAAGGGTCAAGTGATTTTTTTCCAAGGTAGGAAGGTATGGGCATGTTTATAAGAGTAGGAAATGAGCCATTGTACATTGTACATTGAAGACCCATAGTGGGAGGCCAGAATTAGGCAGGAGAGAAAAATTGTAAATCAGGTATTAAACTCATTGAGAAAGATTGAAAAATAGGCAAGAATGGGAATGAGAGAGGGCAGCAATCTGTTGGAGGAGTCAAAATATGTTACAGGAATGCTTGAACAAGTAGAGGAATAAACCTCATACCCAGCCCCTCCCCCAAAGAAAGACTCCAGTTTTTTCTGTTTTTCTTTGCTAGTTTGTCTCTGATTATTAGACAGAATGAGCAAGAAGCTGAAGAGGACTTTAACCCTTGACAGCTTCTATACAGATAGAGAGCAGACTCTAAATCCTGAGGAGACTAAAAACAGACAGTCCCCAGGTGAATCCCCAAAGGAGGAGATCATCTGTTCCTCAGCACAGATGAACCTCATAGAAGTGATTAAAAAGGCTCTCACAAGGGAGCTAGAAGAAAAATGGGGAAAGCAGAGTGAGGCTTGGCAAAAGGAGAGGGAAGCTTGGGAAAAGGAGAGGGAGGCTTGGCAAAAAAGCCTGGAGAAAGTTAAAGAGAGAGTGGATAAAGAAGTAAAATCCTTGAAAAATAGGATTAGTGAACTGGAAACAGAAAACAGCTCTCTAAAAAACAAAATTGGCGAAATGGAAAAAAATTCCACAGAACAAAAGAACTCAATTGGACAATTAGAAAAAGATTTTAAAAAAGTGAGTGAAGAAAATACTTCACTGAAAATCAGAATTGAACAAGTGGAATTGAATGACTCGAGGAGACAAGAAGAATCAGTCAAGCAAATCCAAAAAAATCAAACAATGGAGAAAAATGTGAAATACCTTCTGGGGAAGACAACAGACCTGGAAAACAGATCCAGGAGAGACAATCTGAGAATCATTGGACTTCCAGAAAAGAATGATGAAAAAAAGAGTTTGGACACTATTTTCCAGGAAATTATCAAAGAGAACTGCCCAGAAGTCATAGGAACAGAGGAAAAAATAAACATTGAAAGGATTCATCGATCACCCACTGAAAGGGATCCTAAAATCAAAACACCAAGGAATATAGTGGCCAAATGCCAGAACCCTCAGATGAAGGAAAAAATATTGCAAGCGGCCAGAAAAACCCAATTCAAGTATCAAGGAGCCACAATAAGGATCACCCAGGATCTGGCAGCATCCACATTAAAGGATCGAAGGGCCTGGAATATGATATTCCAAAAGGCTAAGGAACTTGGTATGCAACCAAAAATAACTTACCCAGCGAGAATGAGCATCTTTTTCCAGGGAAGAAGATGGACATTCAACGAAGTAAGCGAATTTCATCTATTTCTAATGAAAAAACCAGAACTTAACAAAAAGTTTGATCTACAAATATAGAATTCAAGAGAAATCTAAAAAGGTAAAGATTAATCTTGGGAACTATATTTTGACTATATAGATGTATATAGAATACATATATACCTTGTTCTAGAAATTGATGTGGAAAGGACATTGTATCAGAAAAAGGGTAAAGTGGGGGTAGTACATCTCATGAAGAGGCATAGGAAACCTATTATTATATCTGAGAGAAAGAATGGAGGGGGATGAATATAGTGGGTATCTTACTGCCTTCAGAATTGGCTTTAAGTGAAAAATCTTAAGACATTCAATCTATGGTGAAACTTCTCCCACCTCATTGAAAAGTGAGAAGGGAAAAGTGAAAAGGGAAGGAATAAGCTAAGCGGAAGGGAATACGGGAACTGGGAGGGAAAGGGGTAAGATAGGGGGAGGAACTCTAAGGCGGGGGGAGGGATACTAAAAAGGGAGGGCTGTGAGAAGCAAGTGGTGCTCACAAGCTTAATACTGGGAAGGGGGGGAAAGGGGAAAGAAGGGAGAAAAGCATAAACCGGGGTTAACAAGATGGCAAGTAATACAGAATTGGTCATTCTAACCATAAACGTGAACGGGGTACTCCCCCATAAAGAGGAAGCGGTTAGCAGAATGGATTAAAAGCCAGAATCCTACAATATGTTGTTTACAGGAAACACACCTGAAGCGGGGAGATACATGCAGGTTAAAGGTAAAAGGTTGGAGCAAAATCTACTATGCTTCAGGTGAAGTCAAAAAAGCAGGGGTAGCCATCCTGATCTCAGATCAAGCTAAAGCAAAAATTGATCTAATTAAAAGAGATAAGGAAGGGCACTATATCTTGCTAAAGGGTAGCATGGATAATGAAGCACTATCTATATTAAACATATATGCACCAAGTGGGGTAGCATCTAAATTCTTAAAAGAGAAACTAAGAGAGCTGCAAGAAGAAATAGACAGTAAAACTATAATAGTGGGAGATCTTAACCTTGCACTCTCAGAATTAGATAAATCAAACCACAAAATAAATAAGAAAGAAGTCAAAGAGGTAAATAGAATACTAGAAAAGTTAGATATGATAGATCTCTGGAGAAAATGTAATGGAGACAGAAAGGAATACACTTTCTTTTCAGCAGTTCATGGAACCTATACAAAAATTGACCATATATTAGGACATAAAAACCTCAAACTCAAATGCAGTAAGGCAGAAATAGTAAATGCATCCTTTTCAGACCACGATGCAATGAAAATTACATTCAACAAAAAACCAGGGGGAAGTAGACCAAAAAATAATTGGAAACTAAATAATCTCATACTAAAGAATGATTGGGTGAAACAGCAAATCATAGACATAATTAATAACTTCACCCAAGAAAACGATAATAATGAGACATCATACCAAAATGTATGGGATGCAGCCAAAGCGGTAATAAGGGGAAATTTCATCTCTAGAGGCCTATTTGTATAAAATAGAGAAAGAGAAGGTCAATGAATTGGGTTTGCAACTAAAAATGCTAGAAAAGGAACAAATTAAAAACCCCCAGTCAAACCCTAAACTTGAAATTCTAAAAATAAAAGGTGAGATCAATAAAATTGAAAGTAAAAAAACTATTGAATTGATTAATAAAACTAAGAGTTGGTTCTATGAAAAAACCAACAAAATAGACAAACCCTTAGTAAATCTGATTAAAAAAAGGAAAGAGAAAAATCAAATTGTTAGTCTTAAAAATGAAAAGGGAGAACTCACCACTAATGAAGAGGAAATTAGAGCAATAATTAGGAGTTACTTTGCCCAGAAGGCTGGGCTAGGAACTGGCAATTTCCCCCCAAGCCAGGAGCAGAGTATCAGCGAGTTAAACTCATAAATTTGAGAGGTTCAGAGGTTCTTGGTTCCTCAGAAAGCAGCAGGAGAGATTACAGCCTATTTAGAAAAGATGGCCACAAGCAGAAGAATGAATCAGATGTCTTCTAAGGATTTGAATTCTTTGGATGTAGCAGAGGCAAGGTGAAACGTAAAATATCCATTCAGAAGTCCTGCAGACTATTTTATGTTTACATATTTTAATTTGTTTAACATCTTTGAATACTTACTTCAATTTTACTTAAGAAATTGAACAAAAATATAAACACAAATTGTTCAAAGTATTCAATTATTCTTAAATAAGTTTTACTGTTTTAAATCAACATTGATTACCAGCACTTTGCATGAAAACATGAAGCTTTTTGTTAAGTATTTGGAAAGAAATTATTGATAGCTGCTCATCTTCAAATCTAGTGTTTTCTGTGGTATTCCAGGGAGTACTCCAACACCCATCCACATAATATTAATTGTGAAGGAGAAAAAACATCCTACCTTGTTAAGGCAAGAACAGTCTTAGATGTGTTATCTGGTTCCACAGGCCCAAGTGATGCCTGAATCAGTTTGGTGTCTCTTGACAAATTCATTGTCTTCCAAAGGATGAGCAGAGATGGTCAATCAAGGTCAGAGAGGAATCAAAACTTCTTGGCCAACCTGATGCCAAGGCTGGAAGAACTTCTGAGGCCATAAATATCAAGAAGCAACTCTAGGTGTTTTAATTATGTTATTGCTAATGATAATTTAAGTTTTCTTGTCAAAGTGTGATTGTGAGTCTTTTGTGTTTTTAGAATTTCTTTTGTGTAGAATAAAGAGCTGTCTTATACCTAATTTACAATGCTGATTACTTCTCTATTCTTAAATTTTGAGGAGTTCCTAGATATGAATTAGACCTTAGCTTTAAGTAATTTTCCCAAAGTTAGGATGGGAATGGGGGATGTGAGGGAGAACAAAGCTCTAAAGAATGTGAAAATGGGCCTAGTCCCTCTTTAGGATACAGGGTACCCTCAGAAATGAACCTGATCCATATATGAAAGAGTCAGCTATTGAGAGAAGCCCCTAGTTATGAGAAAAAGGGAAGTATGTTAGCATCTTTGTTCAGAGGCAGGTTTTTAGGCTATGAACATTTTTTTCCTCTGGATAAATTGCAACTTCAGAAAGAAGGTGTATACATATAAAAAAGATTTTGACACCATGGTCAGGTTAGAATACTTACAATACAATCAACATTTATTAAGTGGCTACTATGTATACTTATATGTTAATTATCCATATTTTTTGCCAGATAATCACATTATGAAATGCATCATATTCTTTAATTAATAATATTGTTTCAACATATTCACTTCTCTTCCTTCCCTTCCCTTTCTTATTTCTTCTCTCTCCTTCCTATTTTTCCTTTCCTTTCCTTTCTTTTTCCTTTCCTTTCTTTTTCCTTTCTTTTCTTTTTTCTTTTCTTTTCTTTTCTTTTCTTTTTTCTTTTCTTTTCTTTTCTTTTCTTTTCTTTCTTTTCTTTTTCTTTTCTTTTCTTTTCTTTTCTTTTCTTTTCTTTTCTTTTCTTTTTCCTTTCCTTTCCTTTCCTTTCTTTCTTTCTTTCTTTCTTTCTTTCTTTCTTTTCTTTCTTTTTTCTTTTCTTTTTCTTTTCTTTCTTTCTTTCTTTCTTTCTTTTTTCTTCTCCTTCTCCCTCTCCTCTTCTCCTTCTCTTTTTCCTTCTCCTTCTCCTTGTTTTTCTTCTCTCTCTCTCTCTTTCTCTCTCTCTCTCTCTCTCTCTCTCTCTCTCTCTCTCTCTCTCTCTCTCTCTTCCTCTCCCTCTCTTCCTCCCTCCCTCAGTTTGGAAATGCACAGACATTTATGGGTTAATCATACTGCTAATTCTCATAGAAATTTTCTCAGAAATTCTCATAGAAACTTTGAAACTTTGACTCACTCCATTTATGAGATGAGCCTGTTTGCTTCTCCTTAGGCAGCTGGTATGCCCCACCCTCCCACTCCTGCCATCACTCTGATTCATTCCAGGGTACTCACCATATTTGTGTGAGACTTACTGTGGATACCAGATCAGCTTTAGCTTTACTGCTACTCAGAACTCCTGAACTCAAGCAATCCATCAATCTTCCTTAGTTGTAGGGATTACAGAGGTATGCACCATCCTGTCCAGCAACATATTTTCTCTCATATGCAGTTGTTAAATTGATTCTGAATTTCAATTATGAGGACAAGAAACTTCTTATTTAAAGTATAAGCAGCATGTGAAAATCTGAAAATTTAGCCCTTTCTCTTGACAAATTAAAAAAAAATATTTCTCAGAATAATCACATTATTATATACTTTCCCAAAGCAGTTATTCTCCAATTGTATGCTGACGGAATTCTGATAAAAAGACTGCTTGTATAATTTGAGAAGTGGGAATTATATCCTTGTGAGCTGAGCAGATAAGACCTTGTAGCTTGGATGTTTTCCCATTGTTATGGCATCTAGTGAACCAAGGAATAGTAAATGTAGTGCAGACTGCAATGTATGCAAAAAGCAGTCCAATGGTTGTTATGATCATTAATTCTATGGTATTTTGATGGTGAAATCAGGTGGACCAGATCATGAAAAATGTACATTAGATATTATCAAGGCAGTTAAATGGTTGTTTCCTCTTTTTAGAATGTTAAGGTCAAGTGCCTTCATTTTTTCTTAATGGTGAATCAAATCCTATATGTATATCAAACATACAACACTCAATAGTTGATGTAATTTCAAGAGTTATGCAAGACTCTGTAAAACGTTTCTTGCATGGACCTTCTTTGGTATAGCTGTTTCCTTCTAAGTGGCCTTAAAGCCTCATTATTAAGATCATCAATAGGTCTGCTAAAGAGCCATATCTATGGTGGGATGATGGACTTTTTCCAAGTTTGCCATACTAGGACAGTGTTGACATCTCTTTTGATCACGTAGTGGATAGAAACATGTGAGCTTAGAACCTGGGTAGCAGGAAAAATTAGGTAAAACAGAAAGGTAGAGAGGGTAATGGAACATGGCAGATTCTGAGTATACAGAAGCTGGGATGATAAAAAATGATAAGGCTTGGGTAGGAATAGAGGGAGGTTATGAATGAATATGTTTGTATAGAGGAAGAAGAGGAAGAAAGGAGAACTTTGACCTCATTCACATGTAGGGGTATGTGTCTTTGACCCATTTCTCAATGTGGAAAGCCTACAGTGTAATCACAAGATATTAAACTGTGTAAAAATGATGTATAAGCATATATCTCTGAGTCAAGAAAGGAATAACACAATAAATTGAACAAACAAATTAGACACATCCCTATTATATATTTCCAACTCTTCATGACCCCATTTAGGGTTTTCTTGATAAAAATACTTGGACTGGTTTACCATTTCCTCCTTATTTTACAGATGAAGAAACTGAGGCAAACAGGGTGAAGTGACTTTTCTAGGGTCATATAGGTAGTTAGTGTCTTGAGATCAGATTTGAATTCAGCTGTTCCTGACTTCAGGCCTATCCACTTTGCCATTTAGCTGCCCAGATATATCTTGTGGAGAGTTTTAAATAGTTAAGTTCATCAGAGATAAGGTAAAGTAGAATAAATGATATAGTTACTGTACTTTATTCTGGAAAAGGACCAAAATGACATCACTATGTTAGAGTTGAGTTACAGTGTATCCTATGGTTTATCAGGATGTTCTATCACATGTTGGGCCAATTGTCCGTGTGAACATTTGAGGTGTATTCTCTAAATTTGTTCAGAAACACCTCCAAAGAAAGAGAAAGTCACTCAATCAAGGAAGAAAGCTTTGAGGAACAGGACCCCTAGAGAAGAGTCAGCTATGTACTCAAGAGAAAATTAACTCTAACTGTGGAGAGAAGCAGTCCCTGGAAAACTAAACTGAGCAACAATGGTAGAAGCACTATTCTAATCCTACTTACTACAGATAATGATAATTTTTTTCCATCAAATTACTGGGACATTGTTTGACATTTGGTCGGCTCAGGGGATTAAGGACTAAGTGACTTCACTTCCTCATCACCCTAGTACAAAGCAGCCACAAGAAGCTGAAGTGGTTTCCAAATGTTTGCTTGTGGGTCACATTCAGCTGAATAAATTCAAGGGCGTTCACACTGTCTGTTCTTTTTGAATATCTTTCTCCTGCTTTAGCTAAATAAACCTCCTCTTGTCAAATGAGATAGATGTCACATTTTGTTCCATAATCAAAGTACCAAGTACAATAAGAGACTAACCTGAATTAGACTTAGACCAGAACCGCAAACTCCACAGCAGAAACACTGCATCCTAGAAAAATTGTGAGAAGATTCTGAAGAGAAAATTGACTCTCAGGTTATGTTGTATCAGAACTCTTTAGTTGCCTTTGCTATACAATTGTCTGCTAGTATACTTTGCAGACTCTCTTGCTGCTGATTCCAAGTTTATGTATGGGACAATGTACTCCAGGCTTATGGGGATTATATTTTGTAGCTACTATTTTTTTTTTTTACTAGTTTTTACTATGTCATCTCTGTTTAAAAGCTAACTCTGTCCACTGGCTGTTAATGGGAAGCACACCCATGGGAACTTGTCAGCTAAAGTTTTAGAAATAACCAAGCTTAGGCCATGTTTAATCCAGAGATACCACTCACTTCCTGAGGATCCAGCCTAAAACTAACCCTACTTACAATACAAATCTCAATTTAGTTCTCTACTGGTCACACTAGTTTGATTTACTGGTTTTGAGGCCCCCAAAATGATTAAGGGGAAAAGGTCCAAATTAAAGTGATGGAGGATCTAGTTCAAGGACTTATGGAAGGTGAAAGATGAAATGACTTGAAACAAAGATGTGATCTTCTGAGCATATTGATTTTTAAAATTTTTTCTTTTTTGAAATCAGCTTTCATCCTTTCTTCCTTCTAAGGCAGCTGGAAGTAACTTGCCCAGGGTCACACAGCTGGGAAGCCTTAAGTATCTAAGGTCACATTTGAACTCAGGTTCTCCTGACTTCAAGGTTGGTCTCTATCCGCCGCACCACCTAGCTGCTCCCTTACCATCTCTAATAGAACAATATTCTATTATATTCATGTATCATAACTTATTCAGCCACTCTCCAGTTGATGGGCATCTACTTCCTTGCCACTACAAAATTTCCAATTCTTTACTACAAAAAGAACTGGTACAAACATTTTTGCACATGTGGGTCCTTTTCCCTCTTTTATGCTCTCTTTTGGGATATAAATCCAATAGTGAGACTGCTGGATCAAAAGGTATGCGGACACAGTTCCAAATGAGCATATTAATTTTTAAAACAATGAGGGATAATTGTCCAACAAATCTAGGACTAGATCTCTTCACCTTAGTTTTGGACCTCAAATACAGGAGAAAACAGATCTTTTTATGTTAAAAACAATCAAATGAAGCCACTTAATTAAAAGGAAACATATCATTAAGTAATCAGATTTCTAATTAGATGAAAGATTGTAGACTTTTCAAGTTGGGAGGGGGAGAGCAAAAAGTATAATTCCTTGAATTCAGAAAAAAGAGGTGTTCTGCTCCTCTCAAATGTCTGTGAATAATCAAACAAACATGGAAACGATAACTGATTGATCAGTATGAGGTAGATTTTCAGATAAAACAAGTAAGTTGGCTGAGATGTACAATTGTGCGAAAACTCCTTATATTAGTCTTTGGCTCTGATCAGGATGCTGGATAACTTAGGCCTTTAGGCAAGAATCTCTAAATATCAGGTAGGAGTGATCCAGCTTCTCAACCATGCATAGCTAAATTCAAATAATATAATAAGATTTTCTTCCAATTCCCACAATTGAATAAAGTTTTCTCACAAGTCACAAGTCGGAATTTGGACTAGACTCATAATTGAATCAAAAGGGAACTGAGCTAGTTTCAGAATTAAGTCACAAAAATGGAGTCAGTATAGTTCACTCAACCCACAATTAACCAGTTGTTGTCCTAATCCTCTCAATTTCCTAAAAAAAAAAAAAAAAAAAAAAAAAATTTGGAAAGATCCAATCCCCTAGGGAAGAAAAGGAAAAAGGGAAGGGAAAAGGAAAAAGAACAACAACAAAAGAAAACCCATAATATTATATAGCACTTACTTTTTCTGTACGAAAAAAACAAAGCCTACCATGGAATTCTTAGATGTATTGGAAACTCCATCCTCAATCAAAAGAGATTTAGGTTCCTTGATTCTTAACCTAAAGAAGTAGGAGGAAGAAAAGGACATGGATCTAAGTCTTAGAAAGATTTCTAGGTGGCAATTTTTTTTTTTTGAGGCAATTGGAGTTAAGTGATTCACTCAGGGTCACACAGCTGGAAATGTTAAGTGTCTGAGACCAGATTTGAACCTAAGTCCTCCTGACTTCAGAGTTGGTGCTCTATCCATTGTGCTACCTAGCCGCCCTACTAGGTGGTAATTCTTAATGGCAGAAGAGTCATAGAAAAGAATTACAGAAAAAACTTGGTCCTACTAATCTCTCTGTAGATATGCTGAATAAACTAGACTCTGTCTCAGTTTCCATATCTGTAAATATGCAGCACTGAACCCATCATATATACCTGCCTCCTTTTTCCTCTCTCCTCAATAAGGAAAGAACATGGCACAGCATATTCTAAGAAGGATAGGAAGGATGCTGGTGATTTCGGCTTTTCATTCATTTAAAAACCTTTTGCAGATTTGCCAGCTTAACTTGCTTCTTAAATTTGTCTGTGTATACTGTCCTCTTGTTCTTTCTGTAGCCACAGCCAATAAAGGGAGCTGCTATTCAACCCTTAGAACATATGGCATACATCATGATGGAGTAGGGTGGGGCAGGAACTGGGATGGGGAAAAAAATAAAGACTTTGATGGCTGCATCTGGGCATTGCACTCAAAGAGCACCCAAAAAGAAACCCAAAGTTCTATCCTTAACAAAGCTAGCATTTGAGACTGAAGACAATGGTTTGTGTTTCTTTATTCATTTTAGTCATCCGTTTGGCATTATGGCTGAGGTCACCCACCCAGTCATGTACTGCTGCATCTCTGCTGGAGCTCCAATGGAGAAGTAAGACAAAGAGACGCTGAATCAGCAGGAATCAGCTGGCGACTGATGAAATGGCTTTTTGCAAAATATTGCAGCTGAATAGTTCACGTTGTAAATCTTTTTTCTTTCTAAAAGCAAAGAAGAAGACAAAAAGAAATCCGTGTTCTCCCTCATTGATTTTTCATAGCTTTGAATCACTGTCAGTCCCCACCTTGGTATGAGGCTAAAGCAAAGGGCTATGACTGAATAATACAACTTTCTAAGTGTCCATTCCCTTTCTAGTGGAAAAGATTTAGCAACTATAATCCTGTAATCTTTTCCACAAACAGTAACTGAATTTCACTTGGACCAGTCAAAATGAAACTCTGTTGTGGTTTGAGGGTCTGAATACTATGGACATGGGTTAGATTTTTAACAATTGCTTATCCAACTAACCTTTCCACTTCCCTGCCCCAGTCCCCCCCTCTCCTAAGATCTCCCTCAAAAAAAATAACCCTCTAGAAAATTCTCAGAAATATTGCTTGCTTCAGGAAGAAATGTGACTTAGTCATGTTAAAAACATGTTGGAAAGCTCTGCTTATCCTCCTATTTCTTCATTTAGCAGAAGCCTCAAAGACAGCTCAGCTGATTCTTTGCCACTAATGACTTAACCAGTGTTATCTAGTTATAGTGCTGGAAATTCAGGGAGTAGTCCCATCTATATAGCATTCTAAAGATCAGGATATAAGCGAAATGAAAATTCAGCCTATGTACATACAGATCACCAGTTATTTATTTTTAATTGGCATAGGGAAAAAATTCAATAAACGGAAATTTTTATAACTTAAAAACACATCCTGACCAAACCTATTTCCAGAGACTACAAACTAAGTATGTTTAAAACTAGTGAACCCCATCCTATTCTTTCATCAAGGAAAGCATCATTACCCAAACCCATTACTTCAATCTCACATTGAGAAGTAATGTGTCCCCGGGTCTATTTTGTATACCCTTTCTCTCCTTAAGATGGGTAAGAATTCTTATCAATTTTTTTAAAGTCCAACTCACATAAGCAATATGGTCAGAGAAAGAATCAGGAAAGGATTCTCATGGAAGATGGGATTTTATCTGGGACTTGAAGGAAAACAAGGAAACCAAGAGTATAGATGAAGGAGTATGAGCATTCCAGGCATGGAAAACAGTCTGTGAAAATTCCCAGAGTAGGGAAATGGAGGATAGAGAATCAGGATCAGCAAAGCGACTGATGTCACTAGATCACAGAGTTCATGGGGATAGATAAGGTGGAGGGAAGTGAAGAGAACTACCAGAATTAATTTAACAGGAGGTGGGATTGGGTGATGTGGGCAGACCTGTATTTGAGTAAGATCAATTTACAATCAAGAGAGGAAAGATTAAAATGCAGAGAGACAAGACAGGGAAATCAAGCAATGTCCTATCAGAAAAGTCCAGGCAAAAAGTGTTGATTGGCTTCATCAGGGTCATTGTAGTGTCAAAGGAGAGTAGAGGACATATACAAAAAATTCTGAGAATAAGAGAAAAGAAAGTAGAGGCATCTGTGATAGACTTGTAGATGGCCTTCTCAAGTTTAACCATAAAGGGAGGAGAAATATGGAATAATAGCTAGTGGGGATGGAGGGATCAAATGAAGATTTTTTTTTAATAAGGAGGAGATGAGGGCATGTTGTAGGTAGTAAAGAAATATCCAGTAAATAAAGAGAGATTGTAAGTAAATGAGATTTTTGATTTCCTTCTCAGGTTATTTTTACTTTATGTCTAAGTCCATTTTTTCTTGTGCAGTAAAAACTGTATGGATATGAATACATATATTGTATTTGACATATACTTTAACATATTTAACATGTATGGGCCTACCTGCCATCTAGGGGAGGGGGTGGGGGGAAGGAGGGGAAAAGTTGGAACAGAAGGTTTTGCAAGGGTCAATGCTGAAAAATTACTCATGCATATATCTTGTAAATAAAAAACTATGAAAAAAAGAAAGTAAGTAGATGAGAGAATAGGGATGATAGAGAGGATGACCTGCTGGAAAAGAAGGCAAGGAATGGGACCACTTGTGCATGTAGTGAGATTTACTTTGGCAAAGGTAAGCCCTTCAAGTAAGATGGGGGTGGAAGAGAAGATAATTGTAGAAGGTATCTGAGTGATATGAGATGAAAAGGAGAAAGAATGGCTTCATTTTTTTTTTTTTATAGTGAAATATAAAACAAAGTTCTTAGTTGAGATGGTGATGGTGAGGAAGGCGTGGAAAATTTGAGAAGGAATGAAAATGTCTGGAAAAGCAACTATGGTAAGAGGGATAATGAATCAATTAGGGAGAGGCAAAACTATTGCCTTGATGTAGTGAGAACCCATTTGAGATTATGTAACGTACATTTGTGCATCCAGTCAGCACTGTTTTGTGATTTTTTTTCTATCCAAGTTCAGTAGCACTTTAGTATGAATAAAGGCAGAAGATGGTTGCAATTATTCTGAGTAAAACTGGGATTTAACTAGGAAAGATCTTAAGATAGGGGGGCAAGGGATTTAACGTAAAAAAGACAATATAGAGTTGAACTGGTTCACCAAGAGAGAGGTCAGAAGAGGAGAGGAGAACAAGTACAGGTTTATGGCCTGGAAACGAACAAAGGAAAGGATCAATGGACTAGAGATGTGGATGTGGATGAAGAACAGGGTTTGTGTTTGCAAGGCAGAAGGAAGGTAGAATGATGAGATATTGTGAAAAGACAAAGGAATTTCAGAATTCATGAACATGGGAATGGTTCATTTGTGAGTGATAGTAAGGTCAAGGGATGACCATGTCTATGTGTAGTTGAAGTGGAATGGAATAGTAAACCATAGAAAAAGAGTAAATTAAGAAAATGGGGAGCTATTATGTTTGAGGAAGCATCAACTTCTAGCTAAGAAGATGGTGTCTAACTTGTGCCTTCTCAATTGAAGGGGCGGGGATTGGAGGGGGAAAGAAAGGAAAGAATCTGGAACTCAAAATTTTAAAAACAAATATTAAAAATTATTTTACGTGGAATGGAGGAAAAAAATAAAATGTTAAATAAACAATATGTTATCTGAGAATGAAATTAGATTTGGGATCATAATTTAAAGCATAAATTCATGGTCAGGGATGGGAATTCATTTAATGAGAAGTGGTAAAAATATGTATTTATCTAGAGTCTTGAAAAGTTAATCTATAAGATCTGATGCTGAAAGGAAAGAAGGATATTATTTCTTTATATTTATTAAGTTGAATACAATAACTATCTAGCCATCTTTCTGACTTCCGCATTTCTCTCTAAGAGGAAGAAATCTTTGTAGTTTTTACTTTTGAGTTTCGTGACCTCAACTCTTCCTGCTTCCTCATCCTATTATACCCAAACAATTGCCGAGTCTTGTCAATTCTCTCTCCAAGACATCTCTCTCTCTCTTTTTTTTTTTTTTTAATAACTTTTTATTGATAGAACCCATGCCAGGGTAATTTTTTACAGCATTGTCCCTTGCACTCACTTCTGTTCCGATTTTTCCCCTCCCTCCCTCCACCCCCTCCCCCAGATGGCAAGCAGTCCTTTACATGTTGAATAGGTTACAGTATATCCTGGATACAATATACATGTGCAGAACCAAACAGTTCTCTTGTTGCACAGGGAGAATTGAATTCAGAAGGTATAAATAACCCAGGAAGAAAAACAAAAATGCAAGCAGTTTATATTCATTTCCCAGTGTTCTTTCTTTGGGTGCAGTTGCTTCTGTCCATCTTTGATCAATTAAAGCTCTCTTTGTCAAAGAAATCCACTTCCATCAGAATACATCCTCAAACAGTATCGTTGTTGAGGTATATAATGATCTCCTGGTTCTGCTTGTTTCACTTAGCATCAGTTCATGTAAGTCTTGCCAGTCCTCTCTATATTCATCCCGCTGGTCATTCCTTACAGAACAATAATATTCCATAACATTCATATACCACAATCTACTCAACCATTCTCCAATTGATGGGCATCCTTTCATTTTCCAGCTTCTAGCCACTACAAACAGGGCTGCCACAAACATTTTGGCACATACAGGTCCCTTTCCTTTCTTTAGTATCTCTTTGCGGTATAAACCCAGTAGAAACACTGCTGGATCAAAGGGTATGCACAGCTTGATAACTTTTTGAGCATAGTTCCAAATTGCTCTCCAGAATGGCTGGATGTGTTCACAATTCCACCAACTATGTATCAGTGTCCCTGTTTTCCCACATCCCCTCCAACATTCCGCATTATCTTTCCCTGTCATTCTAGCCAATCTGACAGGTGTGTAGTGGTATCTCAGAGTTGTCTTAATTTGCATTTCTCTGATTAATAATGATTTGGAGCATATTTTCATATGTCTATAAATAGTTTCGATTTCTTCGTCTGAGAATTGCAAGACATCTCATATCCCATCTCCTTTTAAAATTCACTCATACACCCCCCACTCCAGTTCAGGCTCTCTTGTTACTTCTCATCTGAATTATTAAATTGCCTCCAAATTGAAACTTCCTACTTCCAATGTCTTCAGTTCCCTCTCCAATTTGTCTTCCACACAGCTCCCAGAAGATATTACTTATATGCTGACAGTGTTAATTAGATGACAAAATGATCTGGAGCCAGAAAGACATGAGTCTGAATCCTGACAGAGATACTTACTAGCTCTGTGGTCTAGGCTCTCAGCCTCAGTTTTCTCATCTATAAAATGATAATAGTCCCTACTTTCTACGATTATTGTGAGGATCAATTGTGTTAATATATGCAAAGTGATGAGGATAATGATGTCACCACTCCCCTCCTACAAAACTTTGGTGGTTCCCTATTACTTTCAGGTGAAAGAAGATATGGTTCCTAGATAGTGTATCCTGGAGAGAAGGGGAACAAAAGTGGATCTTGTCCTCCATAACTGAGTTATTCAAATAGTGGGAAACCAAACTGGTACATATTATGGGGGGAAAACAGTGCAGAGGTGACTGTTCCTCACTTTTTCTTGGATTATATGGCTTTGAAGCATGTGTTCTTGCAAACATCATTGAACATAAATTTTTTGCTATTATTGTATATGTCCTTCCTGAGACATGGTGCCCAATGTGGTGCCCAACTACGAACATAATACACTAAATTTGGTCTGATCTCTTTTGGGCCTCTGGGGATGGCAGGAGTCTAATTCATCACACCTGGATGATAAGCAAGCACTGTGTTTAAACTCTGGCAACATGAGATCTTGAGATCTGCTCGAGAAAAAAAAATCACTGAGTTCCCCTTTGCATAAAACTAATACAAATCCTTTATCTCTCTCCTCATTTAATCCTTACAACAATCCTTCGAGGTAAGTACTTATTATTATCCTCCTTTAACAGAGAAGGAAATTGTGATAGAACAAGGTTAAATGACTTGTGCAGGATCACATCCCTACTAAGTGTCAGAGGCCAAATGGATGAAAAGTTAGGGATATTTTGGTAAGGTATGAATTGAACTATTTAGACTCTGAAGCAATTTCTAAGAGTCTGTGAAATGAAACTGTTTTGCCTGGGGAAAAAATGGCATGATAACTTTTTTCAAAAATTTAAAATAGGGGCAGCTGGATGTTGTAGTGGATAGAACACCAGCCCTGGAAGTCAGGAGGACCCGAGTTCAAATTCAGTTTCAAAAAATTGAGACTAACTAGATGTGTGACCTTGTATAAAGTCACAACTTTGATCGCCTTGCCCCCCAAAATAAATAAATACTAGACTAGTGGAAGAGGGGATATAAATAATTCTTTATATTTCTATAGCAGAGGTTCTTAATTTGGGATCTGTGGACTTTATATATATATAGATCATTCTATTTCTATTTAGTTAATTCCATTTGTAATTCTATGTATTTTGTTTTATGCACTTCAAAACATTTTTCTGAAAAAGGATCCCTGACATAAAAAAAAAAAGCTAACAAGCCCTTTCTAGAGGAAGAAAAAAAAAACCAAGAATGAACTGAAATTACGAGAAAGAAGATTTTGGCTTCCCTCCATGTAATTACAAATGCCCTAACAATCAGAGCTGTCTCAAAATGGAAAGAGCTGCCTCATGAACTGCTAAATTTTTTGTCAGTAGAGGTGTTGAATCAGAGTTTGGACATTTTTTTTTTAATATTGTAGAAAGAATTGGAGTATTCATGACTCAGTTTACTAGACTATGTAATTTCTGAGGTTCAACAATTCTAAAAGTTCCTCTTCTTCTGGAAGCCATTTGGTTGATTTTTTCATGCTCTGATTCTTCACTTTAGCTACTGTTCTCTATCTTTGAGATGTTAATCTCCACCTGTCCATCTAGATTGCAAAGCCTCAATTTGCACTCCTAGAATATGTTGATACCCAGATCTTGTTTGCCCAAGTTAATTCTTCCCTCAACCCCAAACTCAGCTTGTCCTGTGGTCTCCTTACCTCTTGACTATTACTCTGTTTTTCTATTTGTCACATAAACCTAGAGCCTGACTTCTGTTTCTTTTCTCTGCCCTGGTGTAAATCCTCTCCCTAGCAGTGGTCCTCAAACTTTTTGTTCTCAATATCTTTATCCTATTAAAAATGATTGAGAATCTGTCCAAAGAGTTTTTGTTTATGTGGGTTATAGTTACAGATATTGATCACATTAAAAATAAAAACCAATTATGAATTTGTAGACTCTGAAAGGATTTCAGAGATTCCGAGGATGCTTTGGACCAGACTTTGAGAACCATTGCCCTAGTGTCTAGCCTATTTATCTGAAATTCACAGCCAGTTATTTTCTTTTTGCTTGCATGTCTTTCCAAATTCTGTTGACTCCCAGGCCTAAACTGTGCTCTTTCTCGCTCTGGATCCCTTACTTCTAGCAGCAACACCCACTTAATCCAGTCCCAGTGTCTCCTGGACTATCCTTTCTTTCAGTACCTGAGTCCAAGTTCTGAAACACATAGAGGCATTTTAATTAAGAAATTTTCAGTTTTTAAGATTCAATCAGATACAGCATGCCTCGGGACAAAGCAAACTGAAATGTGCCAGTTCCTTAAAAGTTTTAAACAAGAATTTGAGACTCATTCTTCCATGAGCAATCCTGGATAGCTTTAGGCAAATTGGCCTCCTTAATAGTCAGTTAAGTCATTCAAAAGGGTTAAGCTTAGGTTAAAGAGAGGGAACTAACATGCTGTACAAGAAAGGCAAGAGCCAAAAACATCCCTACAAACTAGAATTATGTGTTGAATCCAGTAAGATTAAATTTAATAAGAATAAATATAAAAAGTCTTAAACTTGGTTTAAAAAAATTAACTTGGAAAATACAGAGTGGGGGGTTATTGCTAAATAAGAGTTTCTTATGAAAAAAAGATATTGTATATAGTGCAATCTCATTTGTAATCAATAGTATGACAATTCACAAAAAAACTAAAATGGTCTTAGCTACATTAAAAACAGGAAGGTGATAGTATTAGTCTACTCTCTTCTGTGAGACTGTATCAAATGCTCAGGCATATCTCAGAGACATATTGTGAGTTAAGTTCCAGACCAATATAATAAAGCAAATATTGCAATAAAGTGACTCATACTAATTTTTTGGTTTCCCAGTACATATAAAAATGATGTTTATATTATAAAATAGTTTATTAAGTTTATTAAGACATGAAAGCAAAAAGAAAATAACTGGCTGTGAATTTCAGATAAATAGGCTAGACACTAGGGCAATGGTTCTCAAAGTCTGGTCCAGAGCATCCTCGGAATCTCTGAAATCTTTTCAGAGAGTCTACAAATTCATAATTGGTTTTTATTTTTAATGTGATCAATATCGATAACTATAACCCACATAAACAAAAACTCTTTGGACAAATCCTCAATCATTTTTAATAGGATAAAGATATTGAGAACAAAAGTCTAAAAAAGTACATTCCTTAGTTTAAAAATAATTTATTGCTAAAAAATGCTAACCATCATTTGAGCCTTCAGCTAGTTGTAATCTTTTTACTGGTGGAGGGTCTTTACCTCTCAGTGCTGATGGTTGCTGACTGATCAGGGTGATGATTGCTGAAGGTTGTGATGATTGTAGCAATTTCTTAAAAAAAGACAAAGATGCAGTTTACCCCATTGAATGGCTCCTTTGTTTACTTGAACACTTAAAAGCCATTATAGTGTTTTTAAATGACCTAATTTTAATATTGTGGTGTTTCAGGGAATAGGGAGGCCATAGAAAAGAGAGAGAGATAGGGAATAGCCAATTGGTGGAAAAGTTATAATACATACAACATTCATTAAGTTTCCCATCTCATATGGACACCCCAAAATAATTACAATAGTAATATTAAAGTAAATAGAACATAGATTACTAAAGGTGAAATATTATAAAATTACCAAAATGTGATACACAGACATGATATGTGCATATACTGTTGAAAAAATGGTGCCAATAACCTTGCTTTATGCAGTTTGTTTCTATAGATCTTCAATTTGTAAAAAATGTAGGATCTGCAAAGCACAATAAACTTGATGTGTTTGAGGAGAGCAATTTTATTACCAAATGAAATGTTGGGGTTTGATCACATGAAGAATTCACAATTCTTTTTTTTAAATTAAAAAAAAAATTGTTTTATTTTTTTAGAATTTTTTTATTTTAAAAGCTTTTTATTTTCAAAACATATGCATAGTTTTCAACATTCACCTTTGCAAAACTGTGTTCCAATTTTTTTCCCTTCCTTCCCCCCACTTCCATCCCTAGGACCACAATATAATATATATTAAATGTATAATTCTTCTATACATATTTCCACAATTATCATGCTGCACAAGAAAAATCAGATCAAAAAGGAAAAAAAATGAGAAAGAAAACAAAATGTAAGCAAACAACAACAACAACAACAAAAATGCTATGTTGTGATCCACACTCAGTCCTTACAATCCTTTCTCTAGGTGTAGATGGCTTTCTTCATCACAAGATTATTTGAACTGGACTGAATCAATTTATTGTTGAAAAGAGCCGTGTCTCTCAGAATTGATCATTGTATAATCTTCTTGTTTCTGTGTACAATGTTCTCTGTAATGGGCTGAGGCTTGAGTTCTTCCTTTTCCATTCCCCTGCCTCCACCCACCAAAATCATCATTTCCTATACAACACATCAGGACTTGCACAAAGAGTGGGCGGGGGCCATTCTTTCTCCAAGATTATATATTAATAGAGTATGGTCCAATTACTATTTAGCCTCATGTGCTTGGGACCTCAGTGCATCAACTCAAGCCTCAGCCCATTACAGTTCTCCTCAATCTATTCACTTCCTGTAGCATCAGTTCATGTAAGTCTCTCCAGGCTTTCCCGAAATCATCCTGATGATCATTTTGTATAGAACAATAATATTCTATAACATTCATAGACCATAACTTAAAAATTCAAAATTCATTCCACTTAGCAAAAACTAGGTTTATCTAGACGAGGTCATGTTGTGCCACAATTCCCTTTTATTGTCCTGCCTCAGTTTCCCTAATTGGTCCTGCCTCAGTTTCCCTGAATTGTTCTGCCTCAGTTTTCCTGGTTGCAACTCCCCTTTTCTGCCAGTTAGAACAGAGCTAATTAGGGCTGTAGAGATCTGACATTCCAGAAGATAAGATTCCAGATGTCCTATATCAGATACCTAATTGGCATTGTTTATATCTCAAAGTCCAAACTTCCTGGCTCTAAGCTGGACACCTTAACTCCCAGTTTGTAAGAATTTATGGTCCTACCTCCCAACCTGTCAGAACCGGATTGATGGTCCATATCTGGAGATTCCCACTCACCAGAGTTTGGACTCTACCTCCTGCCTTTGTTTAGCTACCTGAGCTAAGAACTATCAATATGTCATTGAGAACTCACATTCGCTGCTGGATGCTTTGGACATCAGCATGCCCCCAGCACAATCTCTCCTTCTCAGAAATCCAAATAAAATATTAAAAACCCTCTAAGATCTATCTTGCCTCAGTTTCTCTGGCATTACAGTCACAGACAAAATGAAGACAGACAACAGACACTAGGGATGGTTAATATGAAATTGGGGGGGGGGAGCATATAGTTAGCAAGGAAAAGCGTTTTAACAATTAACAATGGAAAAGATAAATTCTCTAGTGAAATTCACAATTAACTAGGAGAAAGAGAATGTTCTGTGAGGTGGGAGCATGCTCTTAACTGGCAGGCTAAGTTCTAAATAGCAACCTAAAAGAGCTAGTTATCTATAAGAAAGAGAAGCATGGGGGCTGGGGGGATGAGAGGAAAGACACCATTTGGCATGGGGGAGGGCTGAGGGGAAAGACACTAGAAGCCAAAATACTCTGATGGTCTTAACCCCAGAAGTTCAGCAAAGATAGTGTGAGCCATGGATAGATTTAAAGAGGAAATTTATCCTCAGGGATTGGACATCACAACTTGGATTTCTGGCTGGAAACAGCAAAGTGGGGCTACCCGTGACCTCCACAGAGAGTGGGACTGTAAGGTTAAACTGACCCCTATCAGAGTCTTTTCCTGCATGTTTCAAGAAGTAATTTCATTAATACTTCAGGCTCACTCTGCCAATCTCATCTAGTAACCCAGGACCTCTATTAGAGTGAAATAAAATCCAAGCTACTGTACTGTTCTGGACATTAGAAAGGCTGTTGATAAACGGAATCATTTCCACAGGAGATATCCAGAATAATTTGGGAATTTGAGACTATGAGGACCAGTTAAGGAACTATAGATGTTGGTCTAGGGAAGAGGCAACTTAGAGAGATACAATAGTTACCTTCAGATATTTGGAGGGGGCAGTGCAGAAGAAGTATAAGACTTTATCAGACAGCATAACTCCAGGTTAGCCAGGACAGATTCCATAAGCCTCTCTATGGGAGAGAAAAGCTTGAAAAGTCCCACTGAGAGGGAGCTTTTTCTTTCTGCAGCTTTTCTGCAAGCTTTTCAGGAGCACAGAAGGCTTTTAGTTACAAACCTAATCTCAGTTCTATAATTTCAGAAATAACTATCACTTATCAATTAGTATTTACTAAGTTTCATAGTAAATGTGCTTCCTTTTGAGTCAATTAAGAAAAAATAAGTCAATTAATGTCAAACAACTTAATGATTAATCTCAAAAACCCCGGAATCAGCTAAAATGTTTTAGCAGTTCCATAATTTTAGGATTCTTACAAGGTGCTAAGTAAGTGGAATTGAGGAGACAGTGCTTAAATCTAGTTTAGCATTGATTTAATCCTACAAGAAATAATGGTTTCCTAGTTATATAATGATTGGTGTTTACTCAGTGTGGGACATAGAAGAAAGAGCTGTCAGGGCTAGAAAGGACAGATTCATTCCATCTTCCACCTTTGTTGTGGCTGGAGGCTCAAGCACAAACCTTTGGAAGTTGAGGAGATTCAGAAGCCAGAGAAGGAAGTCAGGCAGAACTAAGGAAGACAGAAGTGGTGGCAGGTTTTCCTGTGGAGAACACTGAAACCAAGATCTGGAAGGCCTCCAGAAAACTATCCGAAGGTCAAGTGAAGGAGATAAGACTTTGAAGGAGACAATAAAGGATTTGGACTGCATTTGGGGTGATCACTGAACTGAAACTAAGACTGCCTCCAGAGACCCCAAAGAAACCTCAAAAAGAGAAGGGTTACATTTTAGAGAAGAATATTACATATTTCTATAGACCCAAAGTGACCAGTTCTAGGTTTACAGAAATATCTTGGATTTTATTTTTTGATGTGATAGTTAAAACTTTGCCTATTCAAAGGATATGAACAGACAATTCTCAGATGAAGAAATTAAAACTATTTCTAGCCATATGAAAATATGCTCCAAATCATTATTAATCAGAGAAATGCAAATTAAGACAACTCTGAGATACCACTACACACCTGTCAGATTGGCTAGAATGACAGGGAAAGATAATGCGGAATGTTGGAGGGGATGTGGGAAAACAGGGACACTGATACATAGTTGGTAGAATTGTGAACACATCCAGCCAGTCTGGAGAGCAATTTGGAACTATGCTCAAAAAGTTATCAAACTGTGCATACCCTTTGATCCAGCAGTGTTTCTACTGGGCTTATAGCCCAAAGAGATACTAAAGAAGGGAAAGGGACCTATATGTGCCAAAATGTTTGTGGCAGCCCTGTTTGTAGTGACTAGAAGCTGGAAAATGAAAGAATGCCCATCAATTGGAGAATGGTTGGGTAAATTGTGGTATATGAACGTTATGGAATATTATTGTTCTGTAAGGAATGACCAGCAGGATGAATACAGAGAGGACTGGCGAGACTTACATGAACTGATGCTAAGTGAAATGAGCAGAACCAGGAGATCATTATACACTTCAACAATGATACTGTTTGAGGATGTATTCTGATGGAAGTGGATCTCTTCGATAAAGAGAGCTAATTCAGTTTCAATTGATCAAGGATGGACAGAAGCAGCTACCCCCAAAGAAAGAACACTGGGAAATGAATATAAACTGCTTGCAATTTTGTTTTTCTTCTCGGGTTATTTATATCTTCTGAATCCAATTCTCCCTGTGCAACAAGAGAACTGTTCGGTTCTGCAAACATATATTGTATCTAGGATATACTGTAACCTATTTAATATGTAAAGGACTGCTTGCCATCTGGGGGAAGGGGTGGAGGGAGGGAGGGGAAAAATCGGAACAGAAGAGAGTGCAAGGGATAATGTTGTAAAAAATTACCCTGGCATGGGTTCTGTCAATAAAAAGTTATTAAAAAAAAAAAAAACAAACTTTGCCTATGTCTTAGAATTAACTCTTAAGGCCTAAGAGATCTTCAGGAATGAGGGAAGGGCTCAAAAAATCATCTACAGCCCTACTTCTCTTCTGGCTGAAAAAGATAGCTAAAAGCATTTTTGTATAAGTAATTTTAAGGAGAATCCAGGTCCACCAAAGGGGACCTCCTGGGGTCTCTTTGACCCTTTGACTCTTAACTGAGAGTCTATCTCAAGCACAATGAAATAGTCTCCCTGCCAAAAGGCACCTTTGATGAGCCAGTTTTGGTGGGTTCTATTCAGGAACTACCTGGGAAAAATTTGAATACTCAGCATGACAGTGGGGGGTGAGAAAGCCAGACAGCTTTTTTTCAGTCAAATTTCAGTCAAATGCAGGTAAGACCACTATTCTCTGTTTCAATTATGGATATGTATTAGCTATGTAATTTATGGAAAATTATTTTATCTCTGCCCAGTTTTTTGACTTGTAAAGAGAAATAATAATTGTTGTGAAAACCACATGATTGCAAAAGTGCTTAGCATAAAATGTGCTATATGAATGTTAACTGCTTTATTGAATATAATTGCTTCATATTTGATAACTTTATGGGGTTTTTTTTAGATGTGACCAACTGATAAATGATTTCTAAAGTAATTTGGAAATTTCTCTGAGATATGATAGCAAAAGCAATTTTAAAGGAGCTCTAATTAAAGCCTACTAAAGGGATATGTAAATTGTAATATATTTACATTGATAGTGTTAACAGAAGAGTTTTAGAACTTTAGGAAAACAGAAAAGCAATTTGGCACTATTTTTAAAACTCTACTTATCTAGAGTCAGACTTTTGAAGGCCTTGTCAGTAAAAACTGGCACTTTAACCCTTTTCTTGGCTCACAAAAGGGAACTGATTTGTGTGAATTGGAAAATAACCAAATTGCAATTCAATTTTTCTAAGACATTTAATTGGAATCTAGGAAATCTCATTAACCAAAGTTAAGTCAATTTTAAACATCTGTTCTATCTCACTTTTAAGAATTGTCTTGTCTTCTCCCTAAAACAAAAGGGAAACTTATTTAAGGGAATAAAAATTATAGTTAAAACTATTTGGCTATTAGGAAAATTCTAAAATTGTTAACTAAGTTACTTGGAGTTATTGTCACCGTGTTAAACCTTATCAATTTACCTCCAAGTATGAGCATCTTTTCCCCCTTCACAGAATGGGGGAAGGTATCAAACAGTACAACCCACAAAAACACTAAGAATAGTTGAGGTTGTCAACAGTAAGCTCAGCCCCTTCCCTGGGATCTCTGTCAATTCCCCTTAATTTGTAAACTTGCCAGTTTTCTTGAAACCATCAGGTAAGCAAGGTAATCAGCCCTGAGAAATGAGCCTGTTTAGGATTTACAGTTTCTAAACAAGGAATGTTTTTACTAAGAATCTATATTCTTGTTTAATGATTGATCCTTTGCACCAGAATAAGTTTAACCATATAAAACATATTAAACAAAATGTCTATAGATTTAGGTCCTGATAGACTTTTAAAATAATGTATCTAGCCCTAAGCGGTGATTAGTAGGATTTGCTGTTAGAGATAAACTCTCTTGGGACTGTAACTGATAATCTGAATTTGATTGCCTGATCATTAAGTCAGTAACCCACCCTTCAAGATAAATGCCATAAGTTTCTAGATGGACATCTTATCTGGGCAAGAGTTCAGGACAACCTTAGCTTCTGCTTAAGGTGGGATCCTTCTGACTCAATTTCCCAATGCTTTTCTTTGTTTCCCACCTGATTATTCCTGAGTCTGACTAATTATTGCTGCGTGATAGGTTGTCAAACAGATCTAAAGATGCTTTCCTGCCATGTATGTGCTCTCAAACTGAGGCCTGAATGAACTGTTTTGATGCTATTATAACCATATCCCTGTTTTTTTCTCTCATAGCAAATTTCTATAATCAGAGCAAATGGTCAGTTGAAGCCATGAGCTCAATGCAAGTATCGCAGGAGACAAAATGGTTCCCTTCTCTAGATCTTAAAGATGCTTCCTTTTGCATGCCATTGCATAAAGATTCGTAATTTGTTTTTGCCCTTGAAGAGGCAAATCCAGAGGAATGTAACTCCCCACCAATGAACATGGATTACATGGAAGTAGCTCAGGGCATCGGTGACAGCCCTCCCCCCACATTTGGACAAAGCCCTATCGTCCAGTCCCCCTCCCCCACCCAGGGCTTTGAAGTCCTACATCAGTCTGATTAAAAACCCTGAAAGAGAGAAACGAATCTCTTGCCCAGCCTTAGCCCAACCTACACTGTACATTGATGGAAGGCGTTGCTGGAACCCTATCCCACTCTTAGTTCTCAAATAAATGGTGTCTTGGGGATGACTTTCTTGCCTTAGAACTAGCTGCCACAGCCTTTCTAATTGAGGAAAGCTCTAAACTCACTATTGGGACAAAAGCATTTTTGGAGCCTATGGGAATCAGTGGCTTGCTAGTGGGAGGCTTCCCGAGCCTCTCCTGCTAGGACCTCACCCCCACCCCATTTGACTCTCTGGGTATATCACACCCTTAACCCTGACATTCTGTTCCCTGACAACACTCAGTGGGGTGACATTATAACCCAAATGGTGAATGGTTTACAGATGGGTCCAGTTTTCTTGGAACTGAAGAAAGGAATGAGTGAACATCTATACAGACTCCAATATGTTTTTCATATTTTGCACACTCATGGAGCAATATAGAAAGAAAGGGAACTTTGACAGTAAAAAAAAGTTCTCCTATTAAATATGCAAGGGAAATAGCTAGCAGATTCACCTGCCTGTGCTGCTGCCCAATTGCTCCTGATTATGGCACCTTTCTTCCCCAGCCTGGAAGAAAGGGGACCCACCCTTGCTCCTTCTTGGTGGTTTCCGACATCCTCAGTCAGCTTCTATTCCCAAAGGCAAGTCAGTGGGAACTTCTTTTTGGCCTTCCCAGCTCTTGGAAGCACCACAATGGCTCAGTTTCACTTCTCAAATGACTCTGAAGGTAGCTGAGATAAATAAGATTAGCTTTCTTTCTTGTCATTTTCCACTTTTTCCAGGTATACCTTTAAGAGCACTCCAAGGATGAGAGCTTTGCTCTTAGTATTTTCTCTCCAGCTCTCTCAGTGTCACTGTGGACCTGTGCCAGTGCAGAGATAATTCCTTAGTCTTTAGTCAGGCTAGGGGACATTCAGGATTGTTGGGTGCATCCTCAGCATCCTCAAGGCAGCCCACAGATGCGACCTGATGCATTATTTGCAAAGGCCCCATTCCCAAATGTCACCATCCTCACCCTGGATGATGCCCCATTTGTACTAGCTAACCTCCTCCCCCCCCACCCCAACCAGGGGAATAACTTTAACCCAATTGTCCCCTGTTTTCTTGCCAGAAAGGATCTCTTACCCACATAGTTGTAGGATATCAATTCCAAAATTATTGTGACAAACTCACTCATAATGCTTCTATACCACTTCATAACTTTCTGAGAACTAACATTCTGATTGATATAATGTCATGCAATTATAATTATCCTTGAGGACAACTAACTAGGAAGCTACTACAAAACTTGACCTCAGGTACTATCTGTGCAACTAAGGGATGTGCTTTTCTTTGCAAAATGGGTTTTCTGTGCTATTGCCCCCACCCCTTCAAGGAGAAAAAAGCAGGATTTGGGGGAAAACATTCTTTGGTATTTATCCTAGGAAAAGCTTTTTGCATGAGAGGCATTCGTGATGGCTTCATATTACCACCACCTCCAGCTTTTCTCTGGATGAGGTTCCTGGGTATTGTCTCTATTAAGCCCGATACTAACTCCACTTTGTGTAATGGGCTGAGGCTTGAGTTGATGCACTGAGGTCCCAAGCACATGAGGCTAAATAGTAATTGGACCATACTCTATTAATATATAAGCTTGGAGAAAGAATGGCCCCTGCCCACTCTTTGTGCAAGTCCTGATGTGTTGTATAGGAAATGAATATTTTGGTGGGTGGAGACAAGGGAGTGAAAAGGGAAGTGGAAGGAGAGACTGCTGGCTGGTGTCTTGACACAGCTGCTCACATTGCTATCGTGATGGCCCTTCACCTCCGATCTCCCTCTGCTAGCTGGCTTCCTGTCCCAGCTGCCCATATTGCTATCGCAATCCTTCTTGCCCATATTGCTATCACAATCCTTCTTGCCCATATTGCTATCGCAATCCTTTTTCACCTCTTCAGTTCAATAAAGATTGAAGATTTTCCCCTTACCCTGAATTCCTGACTCCGGCTGATTTTAAATACGCGGTCATCACAACTTTTAATTATTCCTTTTTTTGCTCATCATTGGCTCCTGCATTTTTAACCTACTTGTGAGATGTTTCCTTCAGTCTCTAAGCTATGAACTTCCAACTATTTGTTCACCCTGAATACCACTGATTAACTGATTCTGACACTCAGCACCCTCCCCTCCAAATGCTGCCGCCGCCATCTTGCCTCCCCTCCCTGGTCTGTACCCCACTAGGCAAAGGGACAGTTCTATACCCCTTATCAGTATGAAGCAGCTTCAGAAGATGAAACTTCCATCCCTTTGAACCAAATGAATTTGGGGTACAAATTGCTTGAGAGGGGAAAATGATGTAATATAGTATTGAGGCTTCTGTTCTAACAATAAGTCAGTAATTCTCAAAGACTTCCCACACTTCCAATCTAAGAACAACAATCTGTTTGATTCTGAATAGACCACTCCTCAATTCATTGCTGATCAGTAATAATCAGAAACCAAATTCTGAAGCCACTCCTTAACTCATTGCTGACTGATAATCTGGTCAGTGAGAACCAAATTCTGGAGACCACTCCCTGGCTCTTACCCAGGACCATAGAATTAGCATGTCAATGATAGAAAGCTGGATAAATGTGCCTCTTTGCTTGTTTCCTTTTTAATTTCTTTTAGAACTTAGCCTACTTGCAATGGTGTTACAATTACAATAACACTTTGTCCCTTGACTAGGAATCGAGTTCAAGCCTGCAAATTCTTTTGAGAAACCTCATTATACCAATCTGTGACCCCAAACTTTTGGGGTCCCTTTCCCAACCTCAATACAAGCAGGATCTTAGGTCCAGAATTCTTGGTCAATTTCAGGGCACTGCTGCTTTATCTCTGGGTTGATTCCCTTGAAAATCCATATGGAAGAGGATCACAATTTTTAATGGAAAGGGGAGAAATATTCATTCAAAGGTAAAATGATGAATTTACATTAAGGATCCCAAATTCACAGCTTAAATTCAAATTCATTCTAAATAAATTTAAGCAGAATAATTGAAAATCAATTTAAAATAGTTAGTCTAACTGAGAATTAGATCTTTTTTTCAGAATTAATTTGAAAGGCTAAAAGATTTATGATGTTTCTATGTCTATCAGTGGCAAAATATTTTAAAATACATTATACTATAAAAATATTTAAAAGACTACATCTATCTTTCCTCATCTTAGATAAGCTGTTTTGTTGCAAAAATTTATGTAAGAAGAACCAGTTTTTTAAGCAATGCAACAAATTGTTGGACACATTTTTGTCCCATTTTCCTCAAATAATTTAAGGAATTTCATATTCCATGGCCTATTCACTGGAGGAAAAGAGGGAAAATATTAAGGTATAAAAGAGATTTTTGTTTCCAGAGCCTGGAAACAGGCTCCCTAAGTCACCTGGAGGCAGTCTCTATCTAGAGAGAAAGAGGGTGGGGAAGTATCTCCTGAAGAGAAGCTGAAAGGGCCACACTCTTTTATATACTTGAGGAGGAAGTTGGAAACACAGAAGACCCCTATCTAGAAAGAAACTGAGGCTAACTCCAGGATATGGGGAGAGGGTTTTGGGGAACCTACTATACATCAGAGAGGCCAGACATAATCACAAAGAGGTGGAGATCTTTAATCAAGGCAGCGATCTAATCAGGACAGTCTTGGACCTTGAATCTCTCCTCCAAGAAGAAAAGCTTAATTTAGGAAAAGTTCAGGTTAGTTTGAATTGCAAAGACAAGACAAACTGTCTGGGACTGCCAAAAAATGAAAGCATAGAGACAGGAATAATACAGAGAAAAACACGCTTTTAAAAATCTTATATGGACAGACATTATACTAGTTCCCTCTGCAATATTGGGGACTCAAATACCCCTAAAACCTCAAAATCTTACTCTTAAGCCTAGAGAAGTAGAAATATGCATTTTACCCCCCCCCCTTTTCAAGTTCATTATTCAATACCCAGTAAGCAAAGTGGTTCCCAGCTGTGACAGTCTCTCTGCCTCACCTCGCCCCCCAGCTTTAGATAAGGAGTAGGAAAAATATTGAGATGTGCATATCTTACCTTTTGTTAAGAAGAAGGCCAAGGTTTTCGAGCACCAAATGATGTGATCTATGATGTTGGGTTTGGTACCAAATGATGTGGTTCATGGACCAAAATGGTGTGGATCGGGGGTCCTCAAACTATGGCCCATGGGCCAGATGCGGCAGCTGAGAACGTTTATCCCCCTTATCCAGGGCTATGAAGTTTCTTTATTTAAAGGCCCACAAAACAAAGTTTTTGTTTTTACTATAGTCCGGCCCTCCAACAGTCTGAGGGACAGTGAACTATTTAAAAATTTGAGGACCCCTGGTATGGATGATGTAGATACCAGATGATGGCAGGCACCAAAAATTGGGGTTCGACCATGTGAAGAATTCACAATGGCCATTCTCTTTGGTAAAGGCCATGGCAAGGTGAGACTGTTTAAGACAGCTACAGAGAATGGGTCTCAGGGGTTTGACATAACTTGGATTTCAGACTGGACCACCTCCCCAGAAGGTGGGACCATGGAGCTGAACTGATCTCTATCAGAGCTTTCTGACCACTTGCCTCAGGAATCAATTCTTTAGTTTCTCTTGGTCCAAAATACCATTCAGGAAATCCCATTCAGGACCTTAGGAAGTAATACAGAAATTGATGGTGATTGGTTTCTCTCTGTAACTAAAGACAAAACCATGGAGATCATTAAATGCTTAAATATTTTTGGAAAAAAAAGGGTGCCCATGATAGATGAAAATGGACCCTGATTGGTGAACAATTAATAAGGGGATGGACTTTCAAAAGAGGAGGTGGGCTTGAAAGCTTTCAGCTCTTCCTGATGAGAAGTAGATTGTTCCTGAGACTCAGATGCCTCCATCAATCTAGATCAAGGAATTCATCTCTACTCAAACCACTCTACATGGTTTTCTCTTTCATGAGCTGTTACCCTAAATTCCTATGGTGGGGAGGGTTTGAAAGCATAGATTAATGTTTTGGGGCTGGAAATTGGCTAGATTAGATTCTGTTTACACTCTAACCAGAAGTACTGTTTTCTAAGTGGGGTCTGGCCCAAAATGGTGAAATTTATTCCAGGAAGATTTGGGGCAATCTCATCTATTAGCAATGTCCTTCAGAAACTGCCCTACAGGGGCTGGTCCCTGAAAAAGAAAATAGAGAGAAAAAGCCTTCATCCCAATTTAATAATTGGTTATTATTCTAATAGAAAAATTAATCATTTGTCTCATGCTGTTTTGGGAAATAGTGAGTTCTACATTAATGTTGGGGGGGGATGGAGAAGGGGTGGTCTCTTTAATTACTTATCAGAGAGGTTTTCAAAGGGATTACTATTCAGATTACCTCAGATGGTCCTTCCAATTGATGTTTTGGTTCATCTTTCTCACCTATCTATTTTCCCTGTTCTTTCCTGTTTTCTTTTGGGCCAAGATCTGCAACTGAATTGCCCTCAAGGTATGTAACTATAACTTTTTGCTCTCATGTACAAACTCCAAAGGATCACTTCCTCTAGCAAGAAAATTTTCTTTTTTTGTTTTTCCCATATCTGGATACTATATGTAGGTAATAAAGGGAGGCCCAAATGAGTCCATAAGAATATTCTTGCTCTTTCTGGCCTTGATCTTGTTAGACATAGAATGGTGTAGTTCAGCTTTCTCAAAGTGTCTTTTGTGAACCACTGTGGGGTCCCTGAGACCCATTCAGGGGAATCTCTGAGGTCAAAACTATTTTCATGGTAATAATAAGACAATATTTGACTATTAAAATATAATTACATATCCATACAAGGTATTATTATCCTTATATATTGCAACCATAATAATATATCACAACAGATTGAATACAGAAACAGAAAGGGCAATCTAGTTATCTTCTATAAAGCCAAACATTGCAAAAATATGTAAAACAATGCCACTCTTTTCAATATTTATTATTTTGGAAAAATAGTTTTTATTAAAATATGTTAACATGTAATTGGCTTATTACATTTTAAAATGAATTAATAAATGACTATTTTTAAAGTATCAGTTTTTAATTTCTTATATATGTGACCCACATAAATAAAAGCTCTTTGGGGGTCTTTAATAATTTTTAAGACTATAAAGGAGTTCTGAGACCAAAAGCTAGAGAATCTCTGGTATAAAACAATGATATCTTTTAAAGATTTCTAGAGTAAATAATAAGCACAGTGGCATAAAACAACAATTCATTTTTTAAAAGCCTGGAGTTTTTGTTTTTAGGGTTGTTTTAAGCTGAAAACTTATTATGAGTCAACAATACAATGTAGTAATAACAACAAAAAAAGTCATTTTAGCATATGTCATGAGGCAAAGTGTATAGAGCCAGCACCTAGAACAGTGCTGAAGAAAGTTGGTGCTTAATAAACTCTTGTTGATTGAACTAAGAAGATGATAATTCCACCGTACTCTGTCCTGCTCTGACTGAAAGAGAGCCATATTTTATGAAAAACAAAGATACGCAGGAAATTTTCTACAGTGATAGACCCATGAGGATGGTGGAGGATCTTGATCAGACCGATTGAAAAGTAGTTAAAGTAACTGGGTATATTTAGTCTGGAGAGGAGAAGACATGGGGGAGGGGAGGGGAGAAGAGGAGGTTTAGTGGGAAGAGATCCATAATAGCCAACCTGATATAGTTGAAGAGCTAAAGTATAAAAGAAGGATTAAGCTAATTCTGTCTGGATACTGAGGGCAATACTAGGAGCAATGGGCTGAAATTAGTTTTTGAAATTAGCAATAGTTTGGTATAGGTAAAGAACTTTTAAAAATGATTATTTTTATTTTTAATTAGAACTATGCAAAAGTGGTAAAGCCTATCCAGAGAGTTAGTAGATTATCCTTTCCTAGAGTTCTTTAAGCAAAGGTTGGATGGCCAATTGTCATAGAAGGAATTTTTGTTCAAATATGGGATGTACTAAATGGAATTTGAAGTCCTTTCTAATATTGAAATTCTGTATTGTGGTTTTTACAGTCACAGGGAAAGATAAGACTGATTCAACCAGTTTGGCCATCATACAGCACATCAAAGGAAGAACTCTGAATGAGAAAGCTCTTGAATATTGGCCTAAGGAATCTAAAATTTGATATGCATTGGAGAGCCACTGAAAATTTTGAGCATATGAATAAAGATCAATTTTGAATATTACAAAATTGCTTTACAAGAGTATGAAGGATGGATTAAAGAAGAATGGAAATTGGAGGATGATAGACCACATACTAGGTTATTTTAATAGTGTAGGCAAAAAATATGGCTATATCAAACAAAAGTAGTAGTATGAATGGGAGGGAAATGGGGGGTTTGAGAGATAGGCAACTGACTAAATGGCATATGATACAGGGCAGGAGAGAGGGAAATATGACTCCGAAGTTATAAGCCTGAATGCCTGGGAGAATGGAATTGCAGTCTCACAAAACATAAGGAATTTAATAAGATGATAAGGCTTTGGAGGGAAGATGAGTTTGGAAATACTGAATTTTGGGCACCAGTAGGATATTCAGATGAAAATTCTCAATAGGAATTGGGACTAAACTTTGTGATACATATTGGGATTGAACATGCAAATTTGGGATTCATCTCTATAAAGTCATAACTGAACTCTTAGGAACAGATGGGTCATCCAATTTTAGGGATAGGAGATGAATCCAGTCAGAAAAACTGAGAATGATTAGTTAGACAAGCAGAAGGAAAGCCAGGAGGAAAGAGTATAAAAGAAACCAAGGGAGGAAAGAGAATCCAAGAGAGAGGCATGAACAGTGTCAAATGACACTGGAAAGTCAAGGATAAAAAGATTAAAAAGAGGCCATTGGAAATGTCAATGAGGAAGTCTTTGGTGACCTTGGAATGTGTAGTTACATATACATAGATATATATAATTTCATTTTTTACTTAGTTGTATTAGATTTATGATTTCTTTCTTTTTCTTTTCTTTTTTTCTTTTTTCTTTCTTTTTTTTTTTTTTTGTTGTTGTTGTACAATTGAAAACTATATTATCAAAAACTATCCCAAGAGAAAATTATTCTTAATGTGATTTCCTTTAAAACATATTCAGTGTGGCCAAGAGGGGTGTTGGTTGAAGCTTTTTGTTCCACAGAATAGGTTTAGTGCAGACAGCAGACTGACCTTTCCCACCCTCTCTACTCACATGATTCCACTGGGGACTGAAGTCCATGGAGAACAGCTAGTTTTGTTTTCTGTGACCATTCAACCTTCAGTCTCTCTGCTGAGCCTACTAATTAGCCTTATTTGTGGCTAGAGTTTTCAGAGTCTGGACAAAGAGATTAAATTTTAAAAAGACCTAAATGACAAAGTCAGCATCTAAATTGGTATCAGATGCAGAATGATTAATCATGAGGAGGCTAGAGGGAGTCATTCCCAAAGCTAAATAGCTGTCAGGTAAATCTGAGTGTTTGAAGTTTTGAACTCAGTTCTGTCATTAACTTGCAATGTGATTGTAGGCTCATAGAGATAGATCTATAAAGAGCCTTAGAGATCATCTAATTCAACCTTCTCATTTTACAGATGGGAACTGAAGCTCAGAAAGCTCAGGGTTACACAGGTAATCATTATCTGAATCTGGATTTGAAGCCAGGTTTTACTGACACCTCACATTAGAGGTGTCAAACATATAGCCCATAGCACTCCCAAATGGAGCTGAAACAAATTAAAATGTAAGCATAAAATATTCAACAAAATTTTTAAAATGCAATAGAACATAAATAATGTTAATATGTGGTTTTCTAAGTCAACATGTGGCCTATAGGAATTCTTATGTGGTTTTACTGGCCCCCATTTTTATCTGAGTTTGACCCCATTGTACTATGTCATACTGATTCTAAACAACTGATTCAGTAAGCTACTTTCTTTGGAAAACTTTGTTAGCCAGAGACGGAACTCAAATCCTCTTCAGCCTCCAAAAGCAAAAGGTGTTCTTGCCTGAATCAAAAAGGACAGGAAAATGTTTCCTCTGTCACACAGAATTTATTAAGTACCTACTATGAGCCAGGCATTGACCTAAATTCTGGGGATTAAAAAAAAAAAGGCAAAAGAGAGTTCTTATTTTCAAGAAGCTCACAATTTAATGGGGAAAGAAAACATGCAGACAACTATGTATAAACAAGATGTTATCTCCAGGATAAAATGGAGATAATCACCAGTGGTAAGGTAGTAAGTGAAAGAAGGATCCTGGAAAGGCTTTTTGAAGGAGGGAAGGTTTCAGCTGAAATTTGAAGTAAATTAGCAAGGAAAAGAAGTAAAAGCAAGGAGGAAGACAGTTGGGGGTATAGGAAATAGTGAGTGAAGATGCTCAGATTTGGGAAATGGAATGTCTTCTGTGAGCAACAGCAAAGAGGCCAGTGTCACCAGATTATTGAGTTTACCTAAATTACTGTTCAGGTTGCTATGATCTCTGAGCTTTGAGTTCAGCCCTGACCCTGACTTGGTAAATGACCATAGCATCCTAAATTTAGAAGTTAGCAGTAGACAGCTATGACTAGAGCAAGAAACTCAGAGATCACTAAGAATTGCCAGGGAGAGTGCTGTCCTTTCCTGCTCACATATTTTTTTCCTCGGCAAACTTTTGGCAGTAATCTAATCCCTGGAACTTCAGTCTCATACTCTAGCTCAACTAGAAGAGTGAAACCTTGACATGTCCTGGGTCTACTTCCTCTCCCTGGCAGCTATATTCAAGCTAAATCTTTCCTTTTCCCTTTATACTTTTCCAAAAATGGCTCGGTATGGCAATTAAATGGTACAATGGATAGAGTGTCAGGTGTTCAATCAGGAAGACTCATCTTAAGTTCAAATCTGGCTTCAGACTCCTATTAGCTGTCACTTAACCCTGTGTGTCTCAATTACCTCATCAGCTACAGAAAGAAATGGCAAAGCACTCCAATATCATTGCCAAGAAAATCCTAATTGGGGTCACAAAGAATCAGACATGACTGAAAAACAATAAGGTATTATATTTCTATTGCAGAGAAAATGGCATTTTCCTTTCATTTGCTTAGTAGAATCTGAGCATAAAATACAAGGAATTTTCAACCACTTTACCTAACTTAAAGAAAAAGCTGGTTTCATTTAAACTAGTTAAAGATGCTGCACTGGTAACATAGCATCAAAATATTAAAGAACCTTAGAAATTCTCTCTCAGTCTGAGAAGACAGAGGACAAATCGGTAGACCAGTTTCAAAGGAAGAAAAAGGAGAAAGAGAAAGAATTCTTAACTCCTGGTTTTGAATCAAGATAAGAGTTGTAATGGGAATGGGGCATAGAAACCCTCATATTTGAACCTAGAGGTGGTTTTGCAAATTTATATATATATCTTTTGGGATTAATGATAGTTTGCTTGAAACTTTTTGCCTTTTTTTTTCATCCTTTAAATAAAGTTTTGTTCTGTAGTACTGTGAATTATATGCTTACAAGTAGGAAGGGAGTTTCAGAATACTGTGGGTTGGGAGTGGTACCACGTGTACACTTCCCAAGATTCACTCGAGGGCTTACTATGAATCGAGTGTTAAAGAAAATCCTTCATAGTGTACTAGGGCTTTTCCTTGAACAATGAAATACTCTATCATGAGGGCTTCAATGGGAATAGCAATAAAATGCCAGGTACTTATCTCCTGAGGAACCTGTAGGTGGGTTGAGAAGCAACAGTTAGAACTGTATGTGGAACAAGTGACTGGTTCAAGATTGGGAAAGGAGGCACTGTCACTTTATTTAGTTAACTTATATGCAGAGTATATCATCATGAGAATGCCAAGTTGGACAAATAAAAAGCCAAAAGTAAGGTCGCCAGAGGAAATATCAAAAATTTCAGACGTGGAATTAATATTATTCTAAAGGCAGAAAGTGAAGAAAAATTAAAAAGCCTCTTTGAGGATAAAAAAAAGAGAGTCTAAAAGCTGCCTTGAAGCATAATCTAAAAAACAAAAGTAAACTAAGAACCTGGCAACTGGTCCCATCACTTCCTAGCAAATAGAGAAAAAATGGAAACTTTATATTCTTAACCTTTATATTTTCAAAGATCACTTGATATGATGACTTTTTTGATGAAATAAAAAAAAAACCCACTTCTTTCTTGAAAGGAATGCTATGGTAAATCTGGAAAGCATACTAAAAAGCAGAAATATTACCTTGCCAACAAAGATCTGTATGGTCAAAGCTATGGTTTTTCCAGTAGTTGGCTATGAGAGTTGTACTATAAGAAAAGCTAAGCACTTAAGAATTGACACTTTCAAACTATGGAGAAGGAATTTGCACATCTTTGAAATGCTATGATTAGCATATGACTTTGGGAAAGTCATAGCATTTTTTTATTACTGTTTTTGTGTCCCAAGCATGTAATTAAAAACTACTAAAATTAAACTCATTTGAAAGATGGGAAAATGAAAAAATGACAAAGATTATAAACCTGGAATTTGGTAACCTTAGAGTTGGGTCTGAAAGACAAACAGGTCATATGTTTGCTTTATTTTCCTCAAGCGAGATGGCATGCGTGCATGTGGATCTCCAGTTAGAACTGAGAACATGGCCCAAGCAGGTCCAGCCACTGAGCTGGGCTGCTCTTAAAGATAACAAGGCACAGGAGGGTTTAGGGATAGGTCAGAGTGGAAGGTCCCTGAGGCCTGTTTGGGTCTCTGATTGGCATGAGCCAGTCTGAGTTGGTTCTATAGCTGCTGGCACAGGAGAAAAAGTTCTGTCTTCAGAAAGCCAATACTACACAGGATTTCTAGTATGTCCAGCCTAAGGGATGCTCAGTCTGCCTCCTAATTGGTTGGTTCTGATTCTTGTCTCTTCTGGATAGTAAGGTAGCTCATGCAAATCAAGATAGTAAAGTCATTAACCATTCCATTTTCACAGGCTCAAAGCACCTCAGAGGCCATTTAGCCAAACACATCCTTTTAGAGAGGTGAAAACCGAAGTCTAGGGAAGTTAAGTATGACTTGCTTAAAATCCCACAGGTAGCAAGTGATGGAGGCAAAATTTGAACCTCATCTCTTATAAGAGATAAAAATTTTTAAAAATAGCTTTTTATTTACAAGATATATGCATGGGTAATTTTTCAGCATTGACAATTGCAAAACTTTTTGTTCCAATTTTCCCCCTCTTTCCCCCATCCCCTCCCCCAGTTGGCAGGTATGTTAAGTATGTTAAAGCATATGTTAAATACAATATAAGTATATATGTCCATACAGTTATTTTGCTGCATATGAAGAATCAGACTTTGAAATAATGTACAATTAACCTATGAAGGAAATAAAAAATGCAGGCAGACAAAAAGAGAGGGATTGGAAATTCTATGTAGTGGTTCACACTCATTTACCAGAGTTTTTTCGCTGGGTGTGGCTGGTTCAGTTCATTACTGCTCTATTGGAACTGATTTGGTTCATCTCATTGTTAAAGAGGACCACATCCATCAGAATTGATCATCATATAGTATTGTTGTTGAAGTATATAATGATCTCCTGGTCCTGCTCATTTCACTCAACATCCTTTCATGTAAGTCTCCCCAGGCCTTTCTGCAATCATCCTGCTGGTCATTTCTTACAGAACAATAATATTCCATAACATTCATATACCACAATTTATTCAGCCATTCTCCAGTTGATGGACATCCACTCAGTTTCCAGTTTCTAGGCCACTTCAAAGAGGACTGCCACAAACATTTTTGCACGTGTGGGTCCCTTTCCCTTCTTTAAGATCTCTTTAGGATATAAGCCCAGTAGTAACACTGCTGGATCAAAGGGTATGCACAATTTGGTAACTTTTTGAGCATAGTTTCAAAACGCTCTCCAGAATGGCTGGATGTATTCACAATTCCACCAACAATATATCAGTGTGCCAGTTTTCCCACATCCCCTCCAACATTCCACATTATCTTTCCTTGTCATTCTAGCCAATCTGACAGATGTGCATTAATTTGCATTTCTCTGATTAATAATGATTTGGAGCATCTTTTCACATGGCTAAAAATAGTTTCAATTTCTTCATCTGAGAATTGTCTGTTAATATCCTTTGACTATCAGTTGGAGAATGGATTGATTTCTTATAAATTAGAGTCAATTCTCTATATATTTTAGAAATGAGGCTTTTATCAGAACCTTTGACTGTAAAAATTGTAATGACCGTGTATTTAAAGTCAGCCGGAGTCAGGAATTCAGGTTAAGGGAAAAAATCTTCAATATTTATTGAAGTGAAGAGGTGAATAAAGATTGCTATAGCAAATATAGGCAAGAAAGATTGCGATAGCAAATATAGGCAGTTGCGACAGGAAGCCAGCTAAGAGAGAGCGACGCGAGCCGAGCCAACAGTGGAGTCAACCGTGGAGGCAACCGTGGCAATGGCCGTCCCAAAAGTCTCTCCTCCCCTTCCTTTTCCACTCCCCTGCCTCCACCCACCAAAATCGTCATTTCCTATACAACACATCAGGACTTGCACAAAGAGTGGGTGGGGGCCATTCTTTCTCCAAGCTTACATATTAATAGAGTATGGTCCAATTACTATTTAGCCTCATGTGCTTGGGACCTCAGTGCATCAACTCAAGCCTCAGCCCATTACAAAAAATATTTTCCCAATTTATTGTACCTTGTCTGCATTAATTTTATTTGTACAAAAACTTTTCAATTTGATATAATCAAAATTTTCTATTTTGTGATCAATAATGATCTCTAGTTTTTCTTTGGTCACAAATTCCTTCCTCCTCCACAGGTCTGAGAGGTAAACTATCCTATGTTCTTCTAATTTATTTATAATCTCATTCTTTATTCCTAGATCATGAACTCATTTTGACCTTATCTTGGTGTATGGTGTTAAGTGTGGGTCAATGCCTCGTTTCTGCCATACTAATTTTCAATTTTCCTAGCACTTTTTGGCAAATAATAAATTCTTATCCCAAGAGCTGGGGTCTTTGGGTTTGTCAAACACTAGATTATTAAAGTTATTGACCATTTTGTTCTTTGAACCTAACCTATTCCACTGATCAACTAGTCTATCTCTTAGCCAATACCAAATGGTTTTGGTAAATGCTGCTTTATAATATAATTTTAGATCTGGTTCAGCTAGGCCACGTTCATTTGATTTTTTTTTTCATTAATTCCCTTGAAAGTCTTGACCTTTTGTTCTTCCAGATGAATTTTGTTGTTTTTTTCCCTAGGTCATTAAAATAGTCTGATTGGGGAGCACTAAATAAATAGATTAGTGTAGGTAGTATTGTCATCTTTATTATATTTGCTCACCCTATCCAAGAGCAATTAATATTTTTCCAATTGGTTAGATCTGACTTTATTTGTGTGGAAAGTGTTTTGTAGTTTTGCTTATATAATTCCTGATTTTCCCTTGGCAGATAGATTCCCAAATATTTTACACTATTGGTGGTTACTTTAAATGGAATTTCTCTTTGTAACTTTAACTGTTGGATTTTATTAGTGTTATATAAGAATGCTGATGACTTATATGGGTTTATTTTGTATCCTGCAACTTTGCTAAAGGTGTGGATTATTTCTAATAGCTTTTTAGTAGAATCTCTGGGGTTCTCTAAGTATACCATCGTATCATCAGCAAAGAGTGATAATGTGGTTTCCTCATTACCTACTCTAATTCCTTTAATCGCTTTCTCAACTCTTATTGCCAAAGCTAGCATTTCTAATACAATGTTAAATAGTAATGGTGATAGGGGCAACCTTGTTTCACTCCTGATCTTATTGGGAATGGTTCCAGTTCATCCTCATTACATAAGATGCTTACTGATGGTTTTAAAGAGATGCTCCTGATTATTTTAAGGAAAAGTTCATTTGTTCCTGTACTCTCAAGTGTTTTTAATAGGAATGGATGTTGAATTTTATCAAATGCTTTTTCTGCATCTATTGAGATGATCATATGGTTTTTGTTAATTTGGTTATTGATATAGTCAATTATAAGAGATAAGATTCTTAACAGAAACTCTGCAGACTTGCTGAATGAAGTCATGAAAATATTTTTATTCACTATCTTGCAAGAAGAGGTATATGTTCACACCCACACTTAAAGCACCAAAGCATAACTCGTGCCCAGTCCTGAAATACTTGATTCCCCACTGGCTGGTCACAAAGGTGATAAAATGTCTAATTCCCCCATATGAGTCCTTACCCCTAATTATATCACCCATTGGTGTTCATTTTATTTGGTCATGGTTCCCTTTAAGTGCCTAAATTGGCAAAAAAACAGTTGTGTGTTCTCTGTCACTTAAGCATTTACAAGTGGGTTATTACAATGCATTCCTACCCTAATGCAGAAACAACATCTCCAACCCCATTTTCTACATTCTGATTCCAGTTAGCTCTCTTTCCATTATATTGCAAAAATAGTTCAGCCTAGATGATCTGGCTGCTAGCTGGAAACAGACTAATTACCAATAAGGGCAATGAGATAATGCAGTGGATAGAGTGCCAGGCCTGAAGTCAGATCTGAATTCAAATCTGGCCTCAGACTCTTATCAACTGGAAAATTAAATGGCAATCACTCTAGTGATTCTAGTGTGCTAAGAAAATTTAAAAAACAAAGAACAAAAAACAATTCCAAAAGGGATTACAAAGAATGGGATAGGACTGGAAAACAATAACAAAAAGCTTTAGAAAGGAGGTAGTGTAAGTATAACTATTCTTTTTTTTTTTTAAACAGTTAAAGAAACTGAGACTTAGAGAAATTAAATCCTGAGCCCTTATCATTCAGCAATTGACTGTCAGAATTTCAGTCAGCTAACTAGCATTTATTTATTTATTTATTATAGCTTTTTATTTACAAGATATATGCATGGGTAATTTTTCAGCATTAACAATTGGTAAACCTTTTGTTCCAATTTTTTCCCTCCTTTCCCCCACCCCTTCTCCCAGATGGCAGGTAGACCAATACATGTTTAATATGTTAAAGTATATGTTAAATATAATATGTGTATACTTAACTAGCATTAAGTGCCTACTAAGTGCTAGGCAATGGGAATACAAAAATGCAAAAAAACAGTCTCTATCCTGAAGTAGGCCATGGAGTAATGGGGAAGATAGCAGGAAAATAACTAGCATGTGCAAACAAATAGATACAGGATCAATGTCTTCTCTGATGAAGACTAAGGAGGATTATGAAAGGCTTCACTTCCTATATCCACTTTAGCTGAAACTTGAAGGAAACCTGGAGTGGAAGACCATGAGTGAGAGACTTCCTGATCTGAGAAGGGTGAAAGTGCTCTGAGGGGAGAGACCTTGTCATATGTGAGGAACATCACAGATTCAAAGACCATGTTTTCCCCCTTCCAAGCCCAAGTTTCATTTGGAGATCACTAACAGCCAGGGAGATATTCTGACTTTCCCTGAACTACTGCTTAATCAGTAAAGTATCTCAATGGTTTTGCAGAAGTGAATTTGCACAATTACCCATGAGGAAGTAGGACTGATTTTATCTGAGGTTTTAACCAGAACTCAGGAAAGTGAAGGATCCAATCTGATTGATTGGCACAGGGCAGAAGGATGAATAGGAAGAGGAAGTTTGAACCCTGAAGCCCAACACCCAGTTCCTAGTAGTGACCAGGAGATCCTCTCAATTTCTTTTGTAAGTACAGCTGGTGTAACACTTCCTAGGCTGTTTGATTTTAATGACTAACTTTTTGACTACTCTGATCAGTCATTGTTTCTAAGTGTGATTAGGTTTTTTTTTTTTTTTTAGTAGCTTTAAAAAGAGAGAGAGATCTTTGCATATTCAGTACACATGTATTTTATGTGTTGATTGCAAGGCTTTAAAGTGACAGATATAAATACTTAATGTTGAAATTACACAGAGCAAGTAACTCAGAGGCAGCCCGGTAGGGTCCAAATATCTTTCTGCTTCAAACAACTAATCAAAAACAAATGAAATATTAATGCCAGAAAAGCAGAGGCCCCACCTTTACAAGATACCGGATGTTCAGGCAAGGTGTTCCTGCTCCATTGATTTGAAAAGTTTTTAATTTTATAGTTCCTGTGTTCTGACACTAATTATGTTTTATTTTGTTCTTTGTTCAAGAACTTGACTCAGCAGTGTGGTGGAAAGAACATCACATCTGAAAGCAGAGAATCTGGGTTCAACTGCTTCTCTTAAGTTACTCTGGGCAAGTTGTTTGACTTCCTTGAACCTCAATTTCTTCCTCTGTAAAATGGGCGGGGGAAGTTAAGACAAATTGTATGTGACAATTTCTTTTTGTCTACTACCCAGTGAAGTAGGCAGTGAAAGTAATATTATTCCTAATTATAGATGAAAAAACAAACAAACAAACCTGAAGCTATAATAGGGAAAATGACTTACCATAGATCACACAGGCAATAATCTTCCAAGGCAGAAATTGAACCCAGGTCTCCTGAATCTAGGTCTAGTATATTTTCTATGCCACCATTTTGCCCTTGAAACTTAGTGTCACTGGGAGATTTTGACATAACTAAGATCACAGAGATAGTAAGTGACAGGGCTGAGACTTGATCTATGCCTCTTTAATCAAAATGTCTTGCATTTTTCTTTATACACACATTCATATATCCACACTGACACACCCACACATACACACATACATATGACACACCCATAATGGTGAAAACTGAATTATAGCAATAGAAAAAATGTTAGGTTAACTTAAACATCTGGATCTTATCTTTAAGCTGTGAACTTAAATTTCTCTTGATTTTCTCTACTGCACTTAGACAGATGTGTTTTAGGTCATTGATTATATATCCCAAAAAACTCTGTTAAAGCCCCTCTCTGGCCTTAGTTTACATTAACTATAAAACTGGGCTATATGTATGTGTATGGTGAGATAGGGTAGGGGAGACAGAATTGGCTAGATGATCTGTAAGCTTCCTTCAAGTTCTAAAGTTTTATGATTTTGGAGTCATAAAGTAGAGCTTTTACTTAAATATAGAAGGTTTTTTTTTCCTGTTTAGTCATGTCTGACTCCTTATGACCCCATTTGGGATTTTCTTGGCAAAGATACTGGAGAGGTTTACCATGTTCTTCTCTAGCTCGTTTTCACTATGCCACCTAGCTTCTTTTAATTTCAAGGAAGAGCTCCTAAATTTTGGGGGGTTAGGAATCCCTTTGGCAATCTGGTGAAGCTTGTGAATCTCTGCCTAGAATAATGTTTTTAAGTACATAAAATTAAAATACACAGAATTTCAAGGCAAACCAATTATACTGAAATACAATTATCAGTGTATTAAAAAAAGTTCTCCAAGCCCAGTTTAAGAACTCTCGACTAAATGATGCTAACAATATTTGTAGTCCTCCAACAACTAAAAACTATAGATCTTAGCCATTACTTACCAAGAATAATTTGTTAAAATAGATGGCTACCAATATGGCTATTTGAAACAATCTCCTTCCTCACTCTCCATTACGTGCCTTAACTTGCCCTAGATTGCCAGGGATTCCATTTTTCACTAGGAAGTGTTCTCCTTGTATACTTCTAACACTTCCACCCCCCATCAATTGTAGATGTGTTTTATGGCATTTATCCCAGATGCAGTTTGTGATATTTACTTAGGGCATAAATATTCCTACTTCTTTATTATTCTCTTTTGCAAAAATGAGCAGTGAAAGAAGCATAATAACATCCATTTCTGGAACAAAGGAAAGAAGGAGAAAAGGAGGACAAAAAGAAGAAAGGAGGGAGGGAAGGAAGAGGGAGAAAGAAAGGAAAGAGAAAGGGGAGTAGAAAGGGAAAATGGAAACAAATATTATTGATCACCTACTAATTGACAGACACCATCCTAAGCACTTTACAAATATTGTCTCATTTGATACTTATAATAGGGAGGTAGGTGCTTACTGCCATCATTTTACAATTGAAGAAATTGTGTTTTGCTCAGGGTAACACAGCTAGCAAGTGTCTGAAGCAGCATTTGAACTCAGATCTACTTCCTTTGCTAGAATGTCCATGCAGAAACTTCTTTTTGATTCCCCAAGCAATAGCCAAAGATTTATTAGCACCATGGAATCTGTAAAACTTCTGCCCTTGCTAGGCCTTGAATCTAGGTCAGTCCCGGTATTGTGTTAAGAATCACACAAAATACTACTTATAAAACACTTAGCACAGTGACTAGCATATACTAGATGCTATATAAATGCTTAGTCCAAATCCTTATTCCCTCAAAAGAGAGTATACATGGTAGAAGGCTCAGGATCTTTCCTCCTCCTTCTCCTCTTCCTCTTCTTCCTCCTCCCTCCTCCTTTTTCTCCTCTCTCTGTCTCTGTCTCTGTCTCTCTCTCTCTGTGTCTCTGTCTCTCTCTGTCTCTCCTTTTCTCTCTCTCTCTCTTTTTTGAGGCAATGGGGGTTAAGTGACTTACCCAGCTAGTCAATCAATAAAACATTTTCTACTATTGGAATTTACTCAATTTTTACATTCTGTGTGTATTAAATGGTTTCATTCATTAAGCAGGAAAGCAAAACCAGAAATTAATGAAAAAGTGAGAGGGAAAAATTTCCAAGGCCTATACAAGGTAAGGTGGAACAGACCTTTATTAAACAACTATTATGTTCGAGGTAATCTGTTAGGCAATGAGCATACAAGGACAAAGCAATCCTTGATTTAAAGGAGTTCAGATTCTAATGGAGGAGTACAACATGCATACAGATAAATGTGAAGTAAATCGAGGAGGGAGATATTAATAATTGGGGAAGGATTAGGAAGGAAAGATGTCACAGAGGAGTGAGCATCTAAATTGAGCCTTTAAGGTAAATGAAAAAGATGAGGAGGATAATTGGAGATGTATTCTAGACAAGCATATAAACATATGGAAAGGCATAAAGTATAAGGTGGAATGCTGGTATAGCATCTACTGTGTGTGTGTGTGTGTGTGTGTGTGTGTGTGTGTGTGTGTATGTATGTATGTGTGTAGTATAATAGTTCTGGAAAATCTGTACTACTTCCCTCCAAGGAAGCATAAAGCCACTAAATACCCTGAAAGTTGTATTTCTTCCTAGCTGAGAAAATAATACTTTTATTTCAGGATCAAACTTGGAAGATGAAGCTTTGTAGTACAGTGGGAATTTTAGAAAGCTTTTTGAAGAAAGTGGGTAAAAACTGAACAGCAGTGAAGGACTCTTCTGGGGGACTTAAAAGCCTCTCAGCATCTGGACTCTTTTCCTTCCCCAGATTAGCAGCTCCAGCTGGATTTAAAAGAATATAGAAGAAAGTAACTGAATTTGGCTTCTTAGAGAAACCTCTGGAATCTTGGTGAATCTACTCAACTCTCTTTCTCCATTTTGTGTTACTACCTTAAGCAGTAGAGAACCTCTAAAGGTTGCTTTGTTAGTTAAGGATTTTTTAAAATTTATTTTTTACAATGGTTCATAAAAATAAGGTAGTTTTAGTGGTATCCTGAATCTGTACCATGATACAGAATGTGTGAAGCAGATGGAAATATTTTATTGCACTAAATTCATCAGGCAGAATGATCACTAACCTGACTTGGCAATTAATAGATTGCCTGTGAATTCAAAGAATCTCATAAATTATTGTTGTAATTTAAATTATCAAGGGTTTTATTTTAATTTTTCTTAGTTTTGCAAAGAAAAAACTGGAACCTTTGCCCCAGATTAAAACCCTCATGAGCTAATTTCATTATCTCCAAAGAGAGGGATTGCTTTATATTTGTGCCCTAGAGAGAAAGGGAGTGGAATAGAGACCTAAAAGAGTCACACCTGGAGCCAGCTACAATGACTTCTGCTGAGCAACTCTGTGAAACGCTGCTAGAGTTACAATTCATTATATAGTGCAGGTGAATATAGCATTGAGTTTGGAATTAGTAAAACTCATCCTCCCGAGTTCAAATAGACTGCAGACACTTGTTCCCTGTGTGACCCCCATGCAAGTCATTTAACCTTCTTTGTCTCAGGTGCATATCTGTGAAATGAACTGGAGAAGGAAATGGTAAACCATTCTAATATCTTTGCCACCCCAAATAGGATCATGAAGAGTCAGACATGATATAATTCACCAAACAATAACATCATTTATTAGAAGTGCCTTTGTTGTAAAAAAATAGAAAGAAAAAATGGAAGAGAAAAAATAAGGGAAGAAATAAAGAAAGAAAAGGAGAAGAGAGAGAGGGAGGGAGGGAGGGATATATATTTATCTATAATCCTGAATATCATTTATTGAGGAAGAATGTTGAATAAGGAGAGAGAATAAGGAACAAAGTTGAGATTGGGACTTGTCTACTGTTTCCTTAGGCAAACAAGCATGATTTTAAACATAATCAACTATTCTAGATAGATGTCAAATCTCTTCTTGTGGAAACAGTTAACAACTCCCTCCTTCCCTTTAAGCCCTTTCCCAAATCCCTAATTCAATGTAAATTTGTTATAATATTTGTTTTTCATATTTTTTAAAAAATTTGATCTACAGAGTGGGGCATAGTGGGAGGTAGAGATTAATTTTAAAAATGTAATTGAAATGTAAAAATAATAAACTATTATTTAAATTATTTCTTATTAAAACTATTTCAATAGCAAAGATCTCAATCAGTGAAACTTTTGCTTTCAGTTGTAAATCAGGCTAAAGTTCTAGTAGGGAAAATCAATTTGTTCAGTTCATTCATTAGGAGCCTATATGTTTATGGTCTAAGACAATCATTTAATTGTTTCAAATTGGATGTTCTGATCCTTAACCTTCTTTTGTAAATAATAATGAATACGAATGATAACAACTAGCAGATTTCACACTTTTGTATTACTCCGTAGTAGATGTGATTTTTTTTTAACTTGAATAGGTTTAAATTTTACAATTATGTTCAAACTTAAAAAAAAGTCTTAGGACAATTTTCAGAGAATGAAATTGAAACTATTTCTAGTCATATGAAAAGGTGCTCCAAATCACTATTGACCAGAGAAATGCAAATTAAGACAACTCTGAGAGACCACTACACATGGTATCTAAGATGACAGGAAAAGATAGTGACGAATATTAGAGGGGATGCAGGAAAACTGGGACACTGATGCATTGTTGGTGGAGTTGTGAACGGATCCAGCCATTCTGGAGAGCAGTTTAGAATTATGCTCAAAAAGTTATCAAACTGTGCATATCCTTTGATCCAGCAGTGTTTCTACTGGGCTTATATCCCAAAGAGATCTTCAAGATCTAAAGAAGGGAAAGGGACCTGTATGTGCCAAAATATTTGAGGCAGCCCTGTTTGTAGTGGCTAGAAAATGGAAAATGAATGGATGCCCATCAATTGGAGAATAGTTGGGTAAATTGTGATATATGAATGTTATGGAATATTATTGTTCTATAAGAAATGACCAGCAGGATGAATACAGAGAGGCTTGGAGAGACTTACATGAACTGATGCTAAGTGAAATGAACAGAACGAGGAGATCGTTATACACAGCAACAACAATACTGTATGAGGATATATTCTGATGGAAGTGGATTTCTTTGACAAAGAGATCTAATTCAGTTCCAATTGATCAATGATAGACAGAAGCAGCTACACCCAGAGAAGGAACACTGGGAAATGAATGTGTATAGAAGGTCACAGTCAGTGGGGGAACTCTGGGTGAGGTATAAGACCCTTCAGCCCAGAGAGAACCTGCTAACAATGTCTGGTTTGGTTCCCCATCTCTCCTAAGGGCTCTCAACCTTCCTGAGAAGTCAGGGGGCAGTGACAACCTGTGTTGAGATTGAAGCAGAGTGATAGCAGGTGGAAGAGTGATACCCGGTGGCAAACTACATACAATAGCAAGTTATTTATGTGGTCCTACATGCTCAGAGTTATTTTTGTTACATCATAAAAAAGGGGAAAGCCCTTGAAATAAACAGACTCCATTTTCCTACCCTCCTCAGGAGTCCTGCCTCATCACTTCTCCACTAGGAAGGTATATTTTATAAAGTCCCCAGGATTGGGGACTCTAGAAAGCAGGACACAACAAATGTGAACTACTTGTATTTTTGTTTTTCTTCCCATGTTATTTTTACCTTCTGGATCCATTTTTTTCTTGTGCAACAAGAGAACTGTATGGATCTGCACACATATATTGTATCTAAGATATACTTTAACATGTTTAACATGTATAAGACTGCCTGCCATCTAGGGGAGGGGTTAAAGGGAGGGAAGGGAAAAGTTGTAATAGAATTGAGTGCAATGGACAATGTTGCAAAAATTACCTATACATATATTCTGTAAATAAAAAGCTATAACAAAAAAAAAAGTCTTAGGAATTAGTTTGGGGCAGGGACTGATGCTGAAGCACTACATTCTTTTTAAATATTTGTCACATACATAGGACTTTGCTAAAACTAAGAAATAGTAAAGAATTAACAGGGCTCTAATTTTCAACATTCATCTTCGTGAAATTATAAGTTCTGAATTTTTCTCCCACCCCAGAAGGCAGCAAGCAATCTGCTATAGTTTGTATATGTACAGTCATGTTAAACATATTAATCATTTTGTGAAAGAAGTCTTGGAACAAAAGGGAAAAAAACATGAAAAAACAAAACAAAACAAAAAACAACATAAAAGTGAAAATAGTGTCTTTGATTTGTATTCAGACTTAAACATGATTTTAGTTCATGATTTTCTAAACTTCCCTCCCCTGGTGAATGTATGTCCACTTTCATTTGTACACATTGAGCCTACATGTCTACATATGGACATAGGTATATAGAATATGCCAATAGAGTTTATACATAATTAGGCAAAAAAAGAACCTTTATCAAATTATTAATTCATTAAATTAATTAAATTGTGGAATCTTCTCAATCATTGAAAAGTACTTAATCCACAGAATTCAAATTGTTTTCCTCTTTAAAAAACATGTGATAAAATTTAAGCAGACATAGTAGATAAGATATTTGAAAAGGATCTTTCCAAATTCAATAATTCAAGTTGGGTTTTAATAAAAAAAAAGATTAGTAACTAATAACATGAAGTCATTTATAGATGTAATTAATAGAGTTCACCATTAGGATGAATGGATTATAGACATTTTTTATGCTGCTAAGAAGGTGGTGTCAGATAAAAGGAATTATGTTGTTCATAATACCTTGGATTTAACCTCATTTTCACAAATGGATCAAGGTTTTATAGAATGGTATGAACAGCCTTGATCACAATCTAAAAATTTGCATAATACTCCTTTAATCAAAAGAATAGAAAAGGTTCTTTCTTTCTTTTTAGATAGTTAGTTGCTAAAAATAACAAGCCATCATGTTGAAAGAACAAGGAAGTTTTTTTTTTAAACTCTGACTGTAACTTTACTTACAATTTACTATTCTTTAGTATGTAAAATGTATGTCACATAAGCACATACAAAGTAATTGGTTTAAAAAATCTAAACAAATATTTAGATAAAGTAGTATATGAAAACCATATATAATCTTGAAATGATGAATTTGCTTTCTTTGGGTTAAATATTTTACATATATCCATAAGATGTACAATATCTGAATGTACATATATATATATATATATATATATATATATACGATGCATAAGTAATGGGGCTAATTGAGACACATATCTCACCATGTGTTCTTATAGTTTGTTCCATAGATTATATGTGGAATTAAACACAGCTTTCCTCGTCATTTCTGGCAAGTCAGATGAACCCTTTGGAACTCTGGGATGATATAGTAATCTTTTGGTTTCCATGATGGCAGCAACTGAAGTGGAGTTGTGAAAAAATATATTGATCACTGAGGCAATAAGAGACATCCACCCAATAGACCTTAAAGGAAGAGATAATTTCTGCTCTTGCTCTCTTTCTTCCCATATAGAATATGTAGGAACTATGTGAGGTCTTTTCTTGGACTTCTTTTGGGAGGATAGGAGTGCCTCTTTTTGCCTCTTTCCCATATATATATATATTCTCCAGACTGCTTATACATGATAACTACTACATGTGCTCAACTAGCTGGAGTCTCAGTAGAGATTTCAAAGCCCTGGCTATTTTCTTCTACTTTTTTTGTGTGTTTTGGGGGATTTTATGTCCTGAGAATAGATGAAAGAATAGCAATCCTGAGCTTTGGAGATCATCATCTTGGGTCTCTCCTCAGCATTCCTTAGCAGATGAGTAGTTTTCTGCAAACACATCAGTATTTAAAAAGATGCCCACTGACAGGATGCGGAGCCAAATCCTGGCCTGACTTTCGAGGAGCTATAGCCCTCAGATAGTTGTTCAGACCAAGCAGAGCCAAAGTAAAGCTGAAATGGCTGTTCAGCAGTCCTGCAGAATGTTTCAAGCTATGATATTTTAAGTATCAATCTCAAGGGAGATTATAATAGGACTTAGGGCTTAATGTTTCATGTTGTAAGTCTTTGTTAATTTATGAATATGAGTCTTCTGTGCTTTAAGTATTTATTTTATGTGGAAGATATACATATTTATAATATTATAGCTTTCATATGTTAAATTGTTGATTCAAAAGGAAAATCTATAGCCACCTGCTATATTTTAAAGCTAAAGAAATTGAAACACAGAAAAAGTTAAATAATTTGTTCAAGGTCACATTGCTAATAAGAAATAGAGTTAATTTGGTTTCAGGTTTTCTGATAACAAATCCAGTGTGTTTTCTTTTGAGTCATGTAAGTAAATAAATCTTATATATAAAACAATAACTTTTTTTCTATGCAATGGAAATTATCACTGGGGTGCTCCCTCTTTTCACATCTGGGCAGGACCAACCTAAGCATCTCGGAGTAATTAGAATTGATATTGTTTTTAAAAATCTGTCCAAATGAAAATTTGGACTTCCTTCAGATACTCAGTGAAACCCCAAAGAAAAGAAATGAGGCAACACATGCTGGTCTATGGGTATAGAACTGCATATGTTGTCAGATTTGGGGGATATATTGATTGGTTTTGTTGAATTTTTTTCCTCTTCTTTCTCGTTTTAAAAAATTCCTTGCCATCAGAGTACATGCTCTTTTAGGGCAAGAATAGTTCCAATATTGCTTTATATTGCCTAATTACAGGTAATTAATAATTGCTTATTGGATTGGATTGGATTTATTCAAATTAGATAAAATGTAACACATGTCAGAAACCATAGTGCTATGTAAATAGTAGCCGCTGTTATCAGTACTAATATTATTATATATGAGCTAACATTGAAAAAAAATTCCTTGTTATATAGAATAGCTTTCTAGAAAGGAGAGGGAAGAAATGCAAGGGGAAATTTAAGCAATGTAAAAAATAAAAAATATCAATAAAATGCATTTTTAAAAAGAAACTCGAAGTATTTGGCATTCCTTATTCTTAGGAAATTCGTATTTTTATTTAACTTTTGCACCTGTTTAGAGCTCTTATATCAAGGATTGTTTCCATTCACTTAATTGAAATGTGGAATCATTCAAAAAGTAGGAAAAGGCTTGCTAATTTGAGTCAATTGTGAATTTTTTTTCTCTTGAATAATCAACTAAAATGCTAAAAATAAACTTCTCTCTATCTCTTTCAGGCTTTTGAGTGGAATAATTATGTATCCTTGGAAAATATAAAGATAATTTTAATTCTAGAGGCTTGTCTTTATAACTAGGAAAAAATAGTGCAAAGAAATCAAATATTATATCTTAAAACTATTAGTACCTATTGAAAAGTCCCATTTTCCTAGTGCATTTCACTCTGTTGCATGCAGCAAGGGTTGATAGAGAGAAAAGTGAATAGTGTGATTGTTGCCCAAGGGACAGTCATCCCCTTTGGAGTTGCACTAATTATTTCAAACTAACTATTAGTGCTACTTCAAAGCTTGGAGTTCCCAAGCATTTGGTCTCCTATCCCACAGATATCCTGGAGATTTTGACTGGATAAAGTTTCAAATATCCAGTGATTCTTCTCTCTAAGATCGTTAAGTAAATAGAATTTCACCTGGAATTACTCACTTTTCCTTTTTGTTTCTTCTGGCTCTTCTTCCTCCCTGGGATCTTATCATTTTCATCAAGAAACGTGAAAACTATAGCTATAAATAGTTTAAAAACTGCTTAAGTATTATACAAATGCAATTATTATAACAAGGAGGTAATAGGGCAAAGAACACTGGACCTTTAAGATCACCTCATTTTGCACTCAATACTTAACCTAACTTAACCTCATCAGTAAAGTGAGGATAATAATAAAACCCACATCACAGAGTTTTCAGGATCCAGTGAGATAATATGTGTAAAGGCCATTATAAACCTTAAAGCTTTACATAAATATTAGCTGTTATTATCTAGAAGCCTTTCTGGTTCTAATTTTAGGATCCTATGAGCGTTTGCTTCAAGCCGTTAGCCTGCCTTCTGATTTTCCCCACTTCCTCATCTTATCTCAGCATTTGTATTTGCCCTGTCTTTCCCTGGGTTTACAGATCCTCTCTGCCAATCTGATGAACTAAACCAAGATGATGTTTTCATGGAAATTAGGTCATGTTACATTGTCAGGCAATACATTTGCATTTTAAAAGGAGTTTTCAGGAAATGATCCCTAGAGTGTTATTTTCCCCAATTCTCCCTTCCTCCCTCATCAACTTCTCCTCATTATTAATTTCTCTACCTAAACACAGAAATATAGAAGCATCAGCTTTTAGACCTGGAAAAGAAATTAGAAAAGGTCTAGTCCAACCCATTCTTTTTGAAAAGGAAGTAATTGAGGCCTTTAAAATCCAATCCAATTCAATTTCATTCAGTTAAGTCATTTTTCAGTTGTGTCCAGCTCTTCATGACCCCATTTGGGGTTTTCTTGGCAAAGATATTAAAGTGGCTTGCCATTTCTTTCTTCAGTTCATTTTACAGATGAGGAAACTGAGGCAAACAGAATTAAGTGACTTGCTCAGGGTCACACAGCTAGTAAATGTCTTAGGCCAGATTTGAACTTAGGAAGATGACTCTTCCTGAATCCAGCTCTGGTACTCTATCCATTACACTATTTTCCCTTTCCTTTCCTACTCCCATAACTCCTAACTTCCAACCAGTGAGAAATGTTCATTCTGTCTTCTGAATTGTGAAAATATTTCTCTGCTTCTATTTTACTTTCCTATTATATCTTTTAGGGTCTGCTAGGTGGCACAGTAGGTAGAATGCCTGGCCTGAAGCCTAGAAGATTCATATTCCTGAGCTTAAATCTGGCCTCAGACACTTAACCAGTTGAGTGATCTTGGGCAAGTTACTTTTGATTCAGTTTCCTCATTTACAAAATGATCTGGAAAAGGAAATAATAAACCACTCCAGTATCTTTGCCAAGAAAACTCCTATGAGGTCATGAAGAGTCAGACATGCCTGAAAACAACTGAACAACAAAGATTATGTCTTATACTAGAACTATTTGAGTATATATTATTTCCCTCATAAATATAAGCTCCATGAGGGTAACTGACTGTATTTTATTCTTTGTTATTCACATAAGCATTGTGACATATCCAATAGATACTCAATAAACATTTATATTCATTCATTCGTTCGTTTGTTTGTTTGCTTGCTTATTTATTTGTTTATTTCTTTATTCAGGGTGAGAAATACTATGTTGTGAGCCACACTCAGTTCCCACAGTCCTCTCTTTGGGTAAAGATGGCTCTCTTTATCATAAGACCATTGGAACTAACCTGAATCATTTCATTGTTGAAAAGAGGGATGCTCATCAGAATTGATCATTGTATAATCTTGCTGTTGAATTGTACAATGTTTTCCTGATTCTGCTCACTTCACTTAGCATCAGTTCATGTCAGTCTCTCCAGGCCTCTCTGAAATCATCCGGCTGATCATTTCTTATAGAACAATAATATTCCATAACATTCATATACCACAATTTACTCAGCCATTCACCAATTGATGGGCATCCATTCAGTTTCCAGTTTCTTGCCACTACAAAAAGGGCTGCTGTAAAAATTTTTGCACATGTGGGTCCCTTTCCCTCCTTTAAGATCTTTTTTGGATATAAGCCCAGTAGAAACACTGCTGGATCACAGGTATGCACATTTTGATAGCTCTTTGGATATAGTTCCAAATTGTGTTCCAGAATGGTCGAATCAGTTCACAACTCCACCAGCAATGCATTAGTGTCCCAGTTTTCCCACATCCCCTCTCAACATTCGTCATTATCTTTTCCTGTCATCTTAGCCAATCTGAGAGGTATATAGTAGTACCTCAGAATTGTCTTAATTTGCATTTCTCTGATCAATGGTCATTTAGAGCACTTTTTCATAGGACTAGAAATGGTTTCAATTTCTTTACCTGAAAATTGTTTGTTAATATTCTTTGATCATTTATCAATTGGAGAATGGCTTGAATTCTTATAAAATTGAGTCAATTCTCTATATATTTTAGAAATGAGGCCTTTATCAAAATCCTTGAATGTAAAATTTTTTTTCCTAAACATTTGTATTTAACCAAAAGATATGGAATTGAAACTAATTTCTTCCACAAGTATCCTAGAGGGAAAGTTTTTTTTTTAATTATTATTTGAAAAAGTTATAGTGAAAATAACTATGTTAATTTAGGATGAAAAACTCCATTTTATTTTAAGCCTCCATTTGTGACTAAGTAGTTATGCATGGACACTACTTTTCATAATATGATAATATTTGAATGGTAAACAGTTAATAATGTAGTTCCCCCAAAATACCTAATAATGATTTTATAAAATATCACAAATCTGCCAAAAATTAATAAGCACTCATAATGACCTTAGAAAACCAAAGCTTTTATTGATAGTTTCATTTCATCATAAACTTAGGTAATTGATGGCCACTTAAATCTTAGATGTAACTTTTTAAAACTCTTAGCCAAAACTCTACCAGAGCTATTAACCTGCTTTTGGGTTGGAATAGAACAAATTTCTGTGTTACCCATAATTGAAAATTCAGGTGTCCCACATTCATTGGAAAGCAGTATTGATTGTCGAACAAGAAGTCACTTCTCCTACTTGGCAGAGAGCAAACCTTGTTGAGATCCCTAGTACAAGACACACTACCACTTTTAAGAATCAAATTGGCAGTTCCATCATATAAGAGTAAATAATTGTACAATTTAGATTTGATTGAATGGGTGAATGAGTATAAGTTAGAGTAAGTCCAATACACTAGTCAGCATATGTAAGGGTGTATAGATTTGAATTTGCAGCATACATCACAAAAAAGCCTTTCATATCATTCCTTATAAAGCAGTTGGGGTGTTTGGGGTGTCCAAGGAGGACGAGCATTTCTAGGAGCTTGCTGAGTACTTTTCAGCGCTATTTATCTACCTTTGGTGTCCACTTGTCACCCAACTTTCATCTATGGCTCCAAGAAACCATACAATGCACGACAGCCATATCAGTAAACCCTCTGGGCAGATGGGCTAAACCAGATTGAGGGTAACCAATGGACCACAAACCCAGTGATAAGTTAGGGATGTATACACACTAAATGTGAAGACTTCCCTTGGTGGAATGGGCAGATGAGAACAATTTATTCCAAAGATCATGAAGGCAACTGAAGCAAGCATTGTAGAAGGTTTACAGTTTGGTCCCATATTGAAGATGCCAAGGTCATCCACTGCATTCTGGGTCAGAGCCATTGTCCTGACTTTTTGTCTGGGTACTAGACTTTGATGATTCTGGAAGAGAGAGCAAGGCTGACAACATTGTATAACTCTATCTTGCTCAGATTCAATTCACACACAAGTCAAGATTATCACCCCATGATATCATTGGGTTTAGTCAAAAATAAAGGACAAATAGCAATATAGACCACTTTCTTGTTGGCTGATTCTGACTTATACGATTCTTGTTTTGAGCATCTTACAATATTTTTTCTTGAAGCATGGGAAGTCTTACAACTCTAATACCTGATCACTGTAATACAGCAAAATCTGATAAGAAAAACATCTAACTAGAACTGAAGAAAACATTCAGATTCTAGACTGTTTAACCTCAAACCTCTTATTCTTCCCAACATCCCCTCTTTTAGCCCCATTCTAATTCCTATCTTAAAAATAGCTGCTCCATTTACCTCATATGGTTATTTGGGTAAATAAAATATAAAAAATTTTAGAAAGTAAAAATTTTTAAAGAAAGTGTCCTAAAACACAAATTATTGTAACTTAAAGGAATCTTAAAATCCATATAATTCAACTACTTCATTTTCTATGTGAGGCCCAGAGTTGTTTAAATAACTTACCAAATATCATACACCTTGTTAATAGACTTGAGAGAAGAACTTCAGCTCACTTGGCTTACAGACCAGCAGTATCTATAATATACTATACTGTTTTCTATATTAGACATTTCTCAGGGAGTTGGGTATAGCTAGAAGGAACTGGATGTCCTTCCAGTTCTCCCCAAAAGAAAGTTAGCTTCACCATTGATTAGTAAAATCAGGGATCTGCAAGCTGTGGTCCAAGAGCCAAATCTGGCCTGCTTCCTGTTTTTGTATGGCAGGAGCTAAGAAAAGTTATGCATACAATAAAACTTTATTTAAAAATATAAAAGCTATTTTTAGTTTCTGGGCTATTCAAAAATAGGTGAGCCATAGTTTGCCTACCCTTGAGTAGGATGGTTAACACCCAGTTTTGGAGAGGCCTTAAATGCAGAGAGCAAAGTCAGAACAACTATTGTGAGGTGGAGTAACAATGTGGGTGGCTTATAATAATAATGGGTAGCTAGCATTTATATGCCATTATATAAATGCTAAATAAGGTTCTTGCCTATTTAAGATTTAGTGCTTTAAAACATTTTCTCATTTTATTCTCACAACACCTTTAGGTGGTAGGTAGATGCCACAAGAAACCCTCATTTTCTCAGAGGAAACTGAGATAGATAAAAGTTGTGACTTCTCCGATTTGAATTTGAACTCAGATTTTCCTGATTCCAGGTTTAGAAATCTATCCACTGCATCACTTATCTACATGCTCAGAACCTATCCAAAGCAACGCTCCCCTCTCCCCCCCAATCTTCCAATTCAGCTAAGTTCAATTAAATTAGCAAATGTCTACTGTGTTCTAAGTACTAAGAACTTTATAATAGTTCTAAGTACTATTCTATTATTATAGAAAAGCAAAAATTAAATAGCTTATTTAAGTTAAATGTATAAATATATAATAATGAATTTAATCTAATAGTCATTTATATTCTATGGGGGCAGAGGAGAGAGAGAAACAATAAGTATTTTTATAAATAAATGTCAAATTTACATGAAATAGCTCAAGGTATTTGAGAAGGGGAGGTCGTATCAGAGTTAGGAATACTAATTCTTCTAACTCTAAGTCTGATTAAATAGAATTTTATTTGAAAAATATATGTGGGTTATAGTGGATAGAAGATAAGTTCAATTTGAGCTGTGTGAACTTAGGCAAGTCACTTAACCCTGTTGTTCAGTTTCCTCTTCTGTAAAATAAACTGGAGAAAACTTTGCAGCATTTTTGCCAAGAAAACCCCAAATGACTCATGAAGAGTCAGACATGACTAAAATGACTGAACAAAAACTTTCTACCCTGCTCAGACCAATTTTAGAATAATAACAAGAGCAACAACAATAAGGTATTAAAGCTTATAAAGCACTTTACAAATAGCATTACATTTTATCCTCATAGCAACTTTGGAATGTAGGTGCTTTTGCTATCCTCATTTTACAGATGAGGAAATTGAAATTGGTAGAGAGGTTAATAAGTGAGTTGTCCAGGTTCACATAGCTAGTTAGTATCTGGGGCCAGATTTGAACTCCAAATTCTGTCTTTCAGATTCAAATTGTTCTCTTCATTGTGACTCCTTGCTGTCTATAGCTAGAAGTACTGTGTTCAATTCTGCAAACCACATTTTAGGAAGGACATCGATAAGTCAGGAACTGGATAAGAGGAGACTCAAAGGAGCATAGCAACCTAAGATTATGAGCTGGAGGAGTCAGAATTTATGTCCTCCAACTCCCTCATTTTAAAGCAGAAGAAGTGGGGCCCCCAAAAAGAGAGTCCCTAAGATCTCACAGTAAGTAGGAGAACTGGAATTGCAACTCAGTTTCTTTGACTCCAAATCTAACACTGTTTCCTCTTCATGACACCATATGTAACTATGCTATCTTTGAGTTGTACCTGAAAGTCTGTCATATGGAAGGACTAGATTATTTGGTTCCAAAATGGGGAATGAGGAGCAATAGATTTGTAAACGAGAATTTGTAAACTTGGTCTTAGTGTAGAGAAACTTCCTAAAAATTAAAGTTTTCCCAAAGTGGAATTTATTGCCTAGGAAGGCAGCAGGTTTTGTTTTTTTTGTTTTTTGTTTTTTTTTTTTTTTGCTTGTCTTCATTTTTGTTTTTGTTTTTGTTTTTGTTTTTGGCATGAGAGATCTTTAAGGAAAGGCTGTATGATCTTTGTTGGTTAGGTCATAAGGAAAATTCTTTTCAGGAATTGGCTGGCTAAGATGGCACCTTCCAACTACAAAATTCTGTGATTCTATGATGACAAACTAGTAGTAGCCAGTTGGGGTTATAAAAGATCCTCATAGAAGAAGATAGGTGAATTTAGGAGTGTAGAAAAGAGAGAAAAAAGATTGGAGTTGATTTCCACCTAATGAAAATAAACAGAAGCAAAATTGTGTATTCAACCAATTCCTTTAATTGTGTTAATATTGATTTAAACATAATGGAGTCATAAGGAAAGAATGACTTTTAAAGGGAATCTGATAAATGATGGAATCCCTTCTAATTTTATGCTACAAGTGTATTATAATACAATTTGTTTTAGACTTCAATTCAGGGTGAAGAGTGGACTCTTTGGAATTCATCCAAGTGATTCAATGATTAAAGTATTAAAAAACCCATCATAAAGTGGTTTCACTCTAAAGGCAGCTCCATGGCAAGAATCCCAAGGACAGGACTATAAAAAGATTCCAAAGATATTTTTTAAAAATTATTTTGATGTCTTTCCTTAGATTTGTTGTGTGTGTGTGGATGCACGTATATATGTATGAGAGAGAGAGAGAGGGAGAGAGAGAGAGAGAGCCTGTACTTTAACAAAATGTTGATGATTATGGGCCAAGAACTATTATACTAAGAAATGGATGAGGACCACGCTCCTTTGGTAGTGGACTAGGAGAACGGGGCCAATCTGCCTTCAGTATTGTTGGGCTGGTGCTCTCAAATCAGACTGTTAGCTGCCTAGGAGCCAAAAGGAATAATGACTCTCTGATGGGTAGTGTTGTATTCTCAGCAAGGGATCCTAGAATATCCCTTTCAAAGAGATGACTGTACCTTGGGTCTATCATCTGATTTTAGGATGGACTTGATTTTATTTTAGAAATCCAAAGTCTTTTATTTACTTTTTATTTTGGGGGATGAACTTCTAGAAAGCACTTTGCTTGTTTTCAGAAGCACCCATCATTTATGTATGGATGACCCAGCAAGGAGAATTCTAGGATGTAATCTTTGTTCAAAACTTCTTGTGAATTACAGTGCCAAAGCAAGTGTTGAAAAGCAATGAATTTCTGCATTAGTGACTATTTCACTTCTTTCTTCTTACTTCCTGAAGGCTGCATCAAGGCATCTGTGTGTCTCTTACAAAATTTGAAAATTGTGTACCTTGCCATAAAAGCATGAGTACAATTTTTCCTCTTTAAAGAGTAATTTCATTAACTGAATAATTGTCCTTTAATTATAAATACTTAAGGTATACCATTCCTCACTTCACAGTCTTAATACTATAATAAGTGGCTCAACTTGCCTTTTTTTGTTGTGCCATTTATATGCTCTCAACATTGAAACCTGAGTTAATTCTACCATTCACATTCTCTGCTTCTACTCCCAAAGTGATGAAACCCAATGGACAAAGTCAATCAATATTATTTCTGGTTTATTCAATGCTGGACTCTCCTTACTATTCTTTACTTTTCTTTCTTTCTTTTTTTTTTTTTTCTGATTAACTGTCTTTTATACTTGCCTCAGACATTATTTCAAGTTTCCTTTTCTTTCCTCAAGCCCCCAATGCCATTCTACCTCACATTGCTTCCCAACTGTCTGCTTTCGTTTTAATCTTGGTTGCATTAGTTTTTGTTTTTGTAAAATCTTTTAAATTTAATGTAATCAAAAATATCTATTTTGTATTTCATAATGTTCTCTATCTTTTGTTTGGTTACAAATTATTGCCTTCTCCATAGATCTGACAGGTAAACTATTTCTCACTCTCCTAATTTGCTTATGGCATCAAAATATATACTTAAATCATGTATTCTTTTTGACCTTATCTTGGTATATGGTATGTGATGTTGGTTTATGCCTAGTTTCTGCTATACTATTTTCCAGTTTGCCCAGAAGTTTTTGTCAAATAATGAGTTTTTAATCCCAGAAGTTGGAGTCTATGTGTTTCTCAAACAGTAGATTACTATAATTATTTGCTACTTTGTTTTGGATATATAATCTATTCTACTGACCAGCTACTCTATTTCTTAGCCAGGACTAAATAGGTTTGATGATAGCTGATTTAAAATATAGTTTTAGGTCTGGTATGGTTAGGCTACTTTCCTTTGCATTTTTTCTGTTAATTCCCTTGATATTCTTGATTTTTTGTTTTTCCAAATGACTTGTTATTTTTTTATGGCTCTATAAAATAATTTTTAGTAGTTAGATTAGTTGCCAATTAATTTTTAATCTATCTTTCTATGACCCTTTATCACATGTCATTTTTATGTATCATAATCTGAAAAGAACACATTTAATATTTCTGCCTTTCTGCATTTGATTGTTAGGTTTTTATTCCCTAATATGTGGGCAATTTTTGTGTAGGTATTATTTACTACTGAGAAAAAGGTGTATTTTTTCTATCCCCATTCAATTTTCTCCAGAAATCTATTATATACAACTTTTCTAAAATTCTATCCATCTCCTTAACTTCTTTCTTGTTTATTTTGTGCTTGTATTTATCCAAAACGGGGAGGTTGAGGTCCCCTACTAGTATTGTTTTGCTGTTTATTTCTTCCTGTAACTCACTTAACTTCTTTAAGAATGTGGATGCTATACCATTTGGTGCAAATATATTTAGTATTAATATTACTTCTTTGTCTATGGCACCTTTTAGCTTGATGTTATTTCCTTCCTTGTCTCTTTCAATTAGATATATTTTTGCTTTTGTTTTGACTGAGATCAGGAATCCTACCCCTCCTTATCTTTTACTTCTGCTGAAGCACAATATATTCTGCTCCATCCTTTTGCCTTTACTCTCTCTGTGTCTCTCTGCTTCAAATGTGTTTCTTGTAAATAGCATAGTGTAGATTCTGATTTTTAATCCATTCTTCTATTTTCTTTTGTTTTATGAGAGAGTTCATCCCATTCACATTCATAGTTACGATTTTTGTGTATTTTCCTCCATGCTATTTTTCCTTCTTTCTCTTTCCTTTCATCCTTTTCTTCCTCACCAATGTTTTGTTTCTGACCACTGCCGACCAGAGTTTGTCTACTCTTCTATCAGGTCCCCCATTGTCTTTCTCCTTTCTCCTCCTACTTCTGCCCTGACTTCTATCAACTCACCCTTTTCTTTTCTTTTCTTTTCCCTTTCCCTACTTCTCTAAGCATAAGAGAGATTTCTCTGAGTTTCTATGTTATTCCCTCTCTGAAACAAATCCATTGAGACAAAGGCTCAAACAATGCTTCTCTCTATCTTCTTTCCTTCTACTGTAGTAGGTCTTTCATGCCTCTTCATGCTTTTTTCTACCCTATTCTGCTTCCCCCTTTCCTCTTCTCCCAATAAAATCCTTTTTTTTTTCATTCCTTAATTAACTTTTTTATCATCATATACCCACATCTCTAAGTATACTCCTCCTACTTGCCCTAATAGAGATAAAGATCTTAAGAGTTACAACTATCATCTTTCCATGTAGGGATGTAAACAGTTTAACTTTATTGAATGTTTTTGTTGTTTTTGTTTTTCTTTTCTGTTTACCTTTTTATGCTTCTCTGATCTTTTCATCAGGAAAGTTTAAAAGCCTCCTATTTCATTGAATATTCATCTTTCCTACTGAAAGATTATATTCAATTTTTCTGGATGATTGACCCTTAGTTGTAATACAAGTTCTTTTGCCTTCTGAAATATCATCTTCCAAACCCTTTGATTCTTTAACAGCTAAGTCTTGTGTGATTCTGACTGTATTTTTTTTTTTTTGATATATGAATTGTTTCTTTATGACTGCTTGCAGTATTTTCACTTTAATCTGATAATTTGAAATTTGGCTATGATATTCCTGAGAATTTTTATTTTGGTATCTCTCTCAGGAATCTATCAGTAGATTTTTTTTCAATGACTTTTAAAAATCTGGTTCTTGGATATCAGGACAGTTTTCCTTGATGATTTCTTGAAAAATGTTGTCCAGGGCCTTTATTTTGATCATGACTTTCAGGTAGTTCAATAATTCTTAAATTATCTTTTCTGAATATCTTTTCCAGGTCAATTTATTTCCAATGAGGTATTTTACATTTTCTTTTATTTTTCCACTCTTTTGATTTTCTTTGACTGATTCATATCTCAGAGTCATTAGTTTCAACTTGCCCAATTCTAATTTTTTAAAATTGAATATAGGCATACGTATTTATACAATTACCATGTTGCACAAGAAAAAATCTGATCAAAAAAGAAGAAAAATGAGGAAGAAAACAAAGCAAGCAACAACAAAAGAAGTGAAAATGCTATGTTGTGATCCACACTCAATTCCCAGTCCTCTCTCTGGGTGTAGATGGTTCTCATCATCACAAAATTATTGGAACTGGCCTGAATTCCAATTCTAATTTTTAAGTAATTATTTAATTCAGGTATCTTTTTTACCCCTTTTCTGCTTTAAAGGAGTTGTTTTCTTCAGTGGGATTTTTCCATTTGGCCAAATCTATTTTTTAAGCAGTTGTTTTCTCCAGTATTTTTTTTTTTTTTTTTTTTTTGGTGCTTCCTTTTCCAAGCTGTTGATTTCTTTTTTCATGTTTTTTTTTTTTTTTTTTTACAAAACTTTTATTTCTTTCCCCATTTTTTCTTCCACTTCTCTTGATTTTTAAAATCCCTTTTGAGCTCTTCTACAGGGAATTTTTGAGCTTCAGATCAATCTATATTCTCCTTTGAGGCTTTGCATGTAGGCATTTTGACATTGCTGGCCTCTTTTGAGTATGTGTTTTGATCTTCTCTGTCAATATAGCAGCTTTCAGTGGTCAGAGCTCTTTTTTTTTTTTTTTTTTTTTTTTTGTTTGCTCATTTTTAAAAATTGAGCTCTGCTCTTAGGGAATAAAGAACACTATCCCAAACTTCTTACACTAGGGGCTAGGGGCTTGCTCATTGGCTTTCTGGGGCTGGCAGTTTGCTCATTGTGTTAGGGTGGCCTGGCCTAGTCATACTTGTTGTGCCCTGAATTCTAGGCCTAGCAAATTTCCCTGTTGTGCTGGGGCTGGCAGCCTTACAGAGGGCTTGTTATGGCACTAGTCTGCTGAATCAGAACTTTGGACCTTCAAGTGCTGATTTGTGCAGTGGCTAAGTGTAGAGGGTCAGACAAGATAAGAAGGTCAAGGATAGGAGACAGTGAGTTGGAGGGATAATATCCAAAAGGAGTGGGAATTATCCCAGCAAGCAGGGGGAATCATTTCAGCAGACATTTGAGATAAGTCACCTGGAATTTTATGATTCACTGGCATTTCAAGGCCTCTTAATTTCTCTATTCCTCAAGAACAAAGGAATGTGGTTCTAATAATTTTATTCAGAGAATAATCATTCAGGGAAAGTGAGGCATTATAAGACAAATGGTTAACAGATGTCTCTCATCAGGGGAATGTTTGCCCAGAGAGGAAAATGAGCCAGTAATGTAACAAGTATGAAGAATAATTGGTCAATAGCCTGTGTACTCCATAGTAGTCAACAATATAAAGAAAATGTGAGAAAGGCTGCCATTGAGTAGACCCTCTATGATGAACACATAGGAAGATACAGACAAGAGTTACACAAAATGGGTAGCATGGATAGAGTGTCATATGCATTCTTGAAAGGGCACACATTTTTTTGTGGTAACATATCCACTGGACCTTATACTATTACAGTATAAGCTAACCAACCTGGATTAGTCAGATCAATATATATTTCTTTTTTCTCTGTATGAGCTAAATATATCAAGCAAATACAGAATTGTGAGGTGGAGAAAGTGGTCATTATTCAGATACATGTGACTGGCTAGAGGAAGCCTTAGAACAAATGTCTAGAAACAAGACAGTATTTCTTATATTTTAAAATAATTTTTGAAAGCTTTTTTCTTTCATGACTTTCTTTTGAAAGAGTTCTTAAAAACAAAGAGATTCAAGTGTTTGTAAAGCGTAAGAGCATATTCAAATGTGTCAACATTAAAAAGATGACACATTATTCCTCCAGCTCTTGTGAACTTATGTTTTGCTGATTATCAGACCGCTTGATGAATCTGGGGAAACCTGATATATTTTCAATCCTCAGACTTATTCAAGATGTGTTTTCTTCCCAATGATGTTGCCAAGAATAGTTTAATGAAAATAAGGAGCTGATATGGAATTACTCTAAGAGGTTAATGATGAAAAGAAATTGAAAACTTAGATAATAATAACTCTTGTGGTGGAGAGAATGCGGCATTTGTCTCATTACATAATGTATAATATAAGATAGATTTTCTTCAATTAACATAAATTGCAGACTGAGTAAATTACTAATTCAGTGTAAATGAGCTGGTTGTAGAATGAATTACTTGACATTCTGTCATCTTGTATATGTTCAGTTCTGTTTTATTTTTAGTTAAAGACAAAATTCGTGAAATTTAATATTTTTAAAATATGTTTTAAAAATAATTGACTAAGTAGAAATTAAAATGGAAAGGTATAATAATAGATATAAAATAAGGCTATTGTTAGAAATAAATGCCAGTTATTTGAGGTTTTGTTTGTCTGAAATGAAGTCATGCCTCCTAATGTATATATTTTCCATTAAAATTTCCCTGCTCATTCAGACCCATAATTAAAAACAAAACAACTAACTTAGGGTTTTTGGTTTTCTGCCTATATGTTATCAAGCAATAATATGCTTAAATTTCATGTCTTTTCAATATCTAAAGAGCATATTGTAAATATTATGTTTCCCCACTGTTTGTGAGTCAGATGAACATTATATAAACAACTAACCAAGGCAAAGTAAAGCAACATTCCTTATAAGAAAAGAAAGAGGGTAACATTTACCATTTCTTCTTCCAATATGTCAATATATTTCCTTCCTCAGATTTCCCTAATCAGAGCTCTCTTAGGAAGGTAGGTCATATCTAGGCATTAAGCCCCGGATTTGGTAATGATCTAAGACAATGGTGTCAAACTCAAATGGAAATAAATTCTTATGCTGCATATTGAGTTAAGAAACCACAAATTAACATTATCTATGTTGTATTGTATTTTTACTTATTTTGCTAGGCTTTTCCATTTACATTTTAATCTGGTTCAAAGCCAGGTCTCAAATTGGACAATTCTGCTCTGTGATATGGTCTGAGTTCTCTCTGTGTTAGATAGATATGTTTCAGAATCTCATATTCTTCCCATCATCTTTAGTAAATTATAGTTGGCTTGGAAATTTCACAAAATTATAGGCTTTACTTTATTTAAAATTATTTATATCTTTTGTTTTAATGCCATCTACTTTTCCAATATAGCTTGTCTCCTTCTCCTAACAGTAAATATGGGGTGATGGTTGATCAAAAGAACTCTGAATAATTAAGTCTTCCTGATATAAAGGAGAGGTAACAAAATTAATGCATATAGGGGTGCATTCCTTCCAGACTAGTGAGGTACCTCATAACCTTGAACCCAGGTCCCAAAATTCTAAACTCAATACTCTTTCAATGAATAACTCTACTTATGTCCAATTATTATTCCCGTGATTATTAAATATCAATAGTGTTGGTTATAGAACTTAGATCTATGTAGAGTCATATACTCTTAAACTTTGCATTGAAAACAAAACTACTGAGTCATTGAAACAACCTTGAATTGTAGTCATTGTTATGCCACAGTTCTCTTTAACTGTCCTGACTCAGTTTCCCTGCACTAGTTTCCCTTGTCTCAGTTTCCTTAACTGTTCTGTCTCAATCCCTTAAACTGTAAAACTCACCTTCTGGTCCATTAAGACTGGGGACCATTTGCTCTAGGGTTACAAATTGTTAATGCAAGCAAGATAAACAAGAGAGGTCTACTCTTTTCTGTCCTCAAGAATTTACGATATTCCTCTAAAATATTCCAAGATATCTCACTGAAGTCTTTGTTTCTGTGTATTCAGACATCCTGTCTCTGATTTTTAGGATTTATGGTCTCCCCTATCCTGACAGAAGTTTTCACGCCTTTTCCCTCTTCTTTGTTTCTAAAAGGTATTTAAGGGTTTGAGATTCTCCCATTCATCGCTGGATGCTGGACACTGATTCTTTGAGATGACAATCTCCTCCTGTCCTGGGACCAACATGGATCTCTTGGTCCCAGTATATCTTTATCTCTGTCTGACTGGATAATTTGAGACGAGAGTCCTGTCCAGTCAATTATGCTTTCCAATTAATAAAATATTAAAAACTCTCTAATCTCTCTCCTGCCTCAGTTTCTCCAGCATTACAGTCATTTCCTATATCTTTCAACTAAGGATATCTGAAGGCAATAATAATAGGACTTACAACATGGAACTATTCTCATTCATTCATGTCACAAAATTTATTAAGCATCTGTTATATGTAAGAGATATATACAAAAATACAAATTAAATATGAAATAGCTCTTCCCTACAAGGAATTTACATTTATTCAGGATAAGTGAGGGTAGACATACAAGACAATTTGTGGGAGACAGCACCAACAAGTGGGTTATCAGGAAAGGCTTTGCCTTAGAACGTGGAATATAAGCTAAGATATAAAGACAGTTAGAGATAGTGAGAGGTGAATATGATGAGGGAATTCATTCTTGGCATGGGGTTATAGTATTTCAAAGGAGATAGAACTAAACTTATAAATTCTGAAAATATCTATTTAGGAAGTCAGTTTAACTGAAAAGTTGAGGGTAAGTCTGAAAAGGTAGATCAAAGAGAGTTTAAAAGCTTCAAAAGAGGAGTTTATATTTTATCTATAGTTTATCCTATAATCAAGGGGGAACCACTGAAGACTTCTGAGCACAGGACTAACATGGGCAGATTTTGTTCCTTAAAAAAGATAATTTGACAGTTGTGTGGAATTTACAATGGAGAGGGGAAAGATTTGCAATCTAGAGACCAATTATGAAGCAATTGCAATAAATCATACAAGAAGTGATAAGGGCTTGAACAACGTGTGACTATGAGTGGCATGGAAAGAATGGATGTGAGAGGTTATAATGTTAGAATCAACAAATCTAGAAAACTGATTGCATATAGGAGTTGAAAAAGGAAACAGTAAAGGATCACTCTGAGCTTGTTACTAGAAGCATAAGTAATGTCTTGAACAGAATTAGAGGTTTAGAGAGGAAGACAATGAGTACTTTTTAAAGTAAGTTGAATCAGAATAAAGATATTTGATCAGGAATTCCAGAGGGAAATTAGGGCTAAATAAATAGTTTTGAAGAGTTGACTAAAGACGATAATTGAATCCATTGGAATTGAAGATATTATCAAGAAAAAAAAGAAGAGAAGCTAGGATAAAGATCTAGGAGATACTTTTAGGGTAAGGGAAGGAAGGAAAAAAGGAAGTAAGGAAAACAGGAAGACAGGAAGGAGGGAAACAAGCATTTTAAGTGTCTACTATGTGTCAGGCACTGTGCTAAGTATTTTACAACTATTATTTCATTTGATCTTCACAACAACCCTAGGTGAGATGTTTTATTATTGTTCCCATTTTGCAGTAGAGGAAACTGAAGCAGAAAAAGCCCTTATCACTTCTTGTTTGAGTTATTGCAGTTGCTTTATAATTGGTCTCCAGACTCCAAATCTTTCCCCTCTCCATTGTAGATTCCACACAGTTATCAAATTATCTTTTTCAAGGAACAAAATCTGCCCATGTTAGTCCTGTGCTCAGAAGTCTTCAGTGGCTCCCCCTTGATAATAGGATAAACTATAGATAAAATATAAACTCCTCTCTTGAAGCTTTTAAAGCTCTCTTTGACCTACCTTTTCAGACTTATCCCCAACTTTTCAGTCAAACTGACTTCCTAAATAGATATTTTCAGAATTTATAAGTCTATGTTCTGTCTCCTTTGAAATACTATAACCCCATACCCAGAATGAATCCCTCATCATATTCACCTCTTACTATCTCTATCAGTTAGACTCACACAGGCACTCACACAGGCACTTAGTTAGATTCACACAGCTAGTATCTGAAGTTGGATTTGAATTCAAGTCTTCTTGACTCCAAATCCCAAGTGTCACCTTGCTACTTTTAGATATGGCAGATGGATAATGATCCAGCAAAGAGACTGAGAAAGAACAATTAAGTAGGAGGGGAATCAGGAGAGAGCAACATGAGACAAAAATGAATAACAGAATATCCAAGAAGAGGGGGATGACACAACAGTGTCAAAAAAGCTGAAGGAAGATCAGGAAATTTAATACTGTTGAGATTTAGCAGTTGAGATCTAGCAGTTGAAATCATAGGTAACTTTGGAGAAAGCAATTTCAGTCAACTGATGGGGAGAGAAACCAAATTTTAAGTTTTTTTTAAGTGAGCAGGAGGTGCAGTAGAGGAGTAGAGGAGATAACTTTTTGGACACCTTTATTTTTAATTTGACTGTGGGAGGAAGAAAAGAGAACATCATCAGTTTTAGGGTTGTAGATTCAAGTTAAGGTATTTTAAGGAAGGAAAAGAGACAAGTGTGTTTGGAAGCATGCTAGTAGAAAGTGAATATTTGATAAGGAGTACTTTAGAAAAGGAATGAATGAGGAAATAAGTCTCAGTGGAATACAGGAAGAGATGATGAGTGAATTTTTGTAAGGTCACTTCTTCCACAAAGTCTGGATCAAAGGAGGAGAGAATGGAACAAGATATAGAAAATTTTAAATTGAGGATTAAGTGAATGTATTGTGATTTTTCATTTTCTGTTTCACATAGAACCACCACTCAACTGAGTCCATAGCAATTGAAGTCCTTTCTCTTTATTGTCCTGAACCCAACCATTGTGGTTTATAGAGTGGGTTCAGTCCTAGAAATCTGATCTCTAATTAAGGAAATTAAGCTTCTTGCTCTAGAATTCATTAGATCATTAACAAATTTCCGGTTGGGTTATGTCCCAAACATTGAATCATGCACATCTCTGTTTCTCGGATAAATTTCCTAATCTTCATCATGTGAAGCCTAGTATGTAGCTGTATTGCATTACTCTTCCATTTGAAAATTTCTGTAATTCAGAAACAATTAAACTTCTCAATATATCAATATATTTATCAGAATTCATCATTCTCTCAGGGAGGACAAGATTTCCAGGACCATTAAATATAAAAATATCTCTAAAACATATTTTGAGATGAATGTTTTAAAGTGTAGTGAAGATGTCCTGATCTTATAGCTGGGATATATAGCAAGAGATGGAGTGCTGGGCCTGGAAGCAATAAGATCTGTGTTCAAATCCAGCCTTAGACACATAACTAGCTGTGTGACTAAGAACCAGTAATTTAACCTCTGTCTGCTATAGTTTTCTTCACTATGAAGTTGGGAAAATAATATTGCCTATCTCTCAGAGTTATTGTGAAGAGAAAATATGATAATATTTGCAAAATACTTAATACAGTGCCTAGCACACAGTAGGTACTTAATCTTTGTTTGCTTGCTTGCTTGCTTCCTTCCTTATACATTCACTTGGACAACAGTTTTGGAATAACCTTAAATAAGAAGTGAGGTTTATGGGTAAAAATTATCCTTTCCCAAGATTTAGGACTCCAGTCTTTGTTTCATCTTCCATATGACAAACTGGCAATGGTGAATAGCTGGTTTTTGTTTTGTTACTAATTTTCTTGCTTTTAATTTCAAGAAGCCTGCATTGCACTATGGGGGAATCAATTAAATAACTTCTCCATCTTACAGGTCCCTCTCAAAGTCTTTGCTTGTTTTTTGAGTTTTGTTTTGCCTAGTTTGTCCCTAGAGTTGTTGGAACCTACTTTAATTTTAATCCACAATCTGCTTTCAAGGAACTTCCATCTATTGATTTGTGTTCTATCCTTTTAGATTAAACAGAATAATTCTAATCTATCTTCCACATAGCATCCCTTCACATTATAGCCCTGTGAAGTTTTTTTTTTTTCCCCCCCCAGGGAAAATATACATAGTTCTTTCAGAAGCCCTCCTATTCCTTGGCCTTCAGTTATCTTGGATATAGTCCAGCTTGTCTAAAATATAATGCCAGATCCAAATACAGTAATTCAAATGTATCTTCTCTTGACTGTAATAAAGTATATGGGAGAATATGATCTATCTTATTCTATTCACTTTAATCTTATTGCACCCATTTTATGTGTTTGTTCTGTAGGTATGAGAATCTCTCTATCTTCATGATGGTAAGTGAAAAGTTTGGAAAGGAAGGATGTGATTTTAAGACTTTCAGTGGTAAAAACACTGAATTTGGAGTCATTTGGTCTGGGTTCATATTCTGATCTTATTATCTGTAGTACTTTAGGGAAGTCATTTAATTTCTCTGGGCCTTCATTTCTTTATCTATAACATAAGGTATTTGAACTAGATACTTTCTAGAAGTCTTTGCAACTCTAAATTCTATCTGGGAAAAACAATGTAAATTTTATTTACAATAATTTTATTGGCAATAAATCCAGAATTCAGGCTTTGCAATCTAATTACTTTAGAAATATCTTTGCAAAAATTGAATTATTTACAGTATTGAATTATTTATAGTAGCACTTGGTAGCATGTCAAAAATGTTACACTTGTGATGTGATCAAATTTCTAGTTGCATTCTCTTGGAAGAACTTCAGTTTTTCTAGTTCAGTTTCCTAGTTATATGTGTTTTTCCTTGTGGCTTGTGGTTTTCAAACCTTTGTTGACACAAGCTTCTAGAGAGAGACATTTTGCAAAGCAACTTGTTATACTTTGCATAACAGTTCTCATCAACTGTTTCCACTTGAATGAATTCCCAGAATTTCACTACTTCTTGAGTTGAGATGGTATATACAACTTTTTTCAACTTCTATGGCAGAGTTATGGAAAGAACCCAGGAGTCCTAATATTCTGTCTTGCCTTAGATCTATTAGACTTGATTCCTTGCCAAATGTACTTAGTGAGTTTATTTTCTTAGCCATTCAAAATGAATAGCTTGAATTCACTTTAGGAATAACTATTCAATGATTTTCTTCTTTGAATATTGGAATATTGAATTTAAATATTGAAAATTAATATTTTCTATATTAATTTTGACACAGTTGGCTGGCTTTTCTTCTATTCTTTTTGTGGGGTACCCATTCTTTCTTGTGTGGTAGAGATGTCCCTTAGCTTCTCTAAGGCTATGCCTCTAATAGGTTCCAAGCTGTAAAAGTATTGAGTGCCATGGTTATAATGATTAACTCAGTCAGTCTTCTAGAGATCAGCCTAAGCTGAGTTCACAGGTTGACTTCCACTTGACTTTTTTTTTTCCGGCTCTTCAGTTTTTGAAACTGGCTACTAAGAAGTAGAAAGAGCATCATTCTGCATTGGTATAGGGAGTGCTCACACTAACAGAATAAAATATATTTTGAAATACTCAAGTATTAAGCTTTTGTATTCAACAATTCAATTGGATTCCATAAACATTTAATAAATATTTACTAGGAACAAAAAAGCAACATGGAATATTGGATAGACAGCTGATCTTGGATGAATGAAAATTATGCTAGTCACTAGGCATATAATTATAAAAAGCAGCCATTCTCTGCTTTGAGGAAAATAATATTCTTTTGGGGAAGGTAATACATAAAGTAGAAAGATAAGAGAGTTTTGATCCAGGAAGTCACAAGGATGAAAAGTATAGCATAAATGGCTCTTGTTACTAATTCATTCCAGAAAAATTATAGTATAATCATTTCAACGATAACAATTATTTTGAAAACATGGCTTTGTTCCAGAGCAATTGATATAGTAAGGTACAATTTGAACATAACAGGAATTTTGCATTTGGTTATGCCTGATTTCATTCAAGAGTGATAATAAGGGGACAATGAGCCCTTCCAGCCATATCTGATGCAGGATTTGAACACAGATCTTCCCAGCTCCTAGATTAGCATTTTGTCTACTGCCATAGGTAGTGATTACTACCCATCTGCTCCTTTTTCTCTTTTTTTTCTGCTTCTTCATAAAGGTCACATCCACTAACCTTCTATGTTCCTCATGGCTCTGTCCCGAGTCCTCTTCTATTCTCCCTCTGTTCTGTTTCTCTTGGTGATCTTATCATTTTCCATGGATTTAATTATTATCTCTATGCTGATGACTCTCTGATCTGATTACCAGCCCAAACTTATCTTGACATCCAATCTCACATCTTCATTTACCCATTAGACATTATAATCTAAACATAATGTAAATACCTTAAAGCCAATCTATGCAAACTCTGTAAACTTCCCCTTCTTCTTAGCTTCCCTATTGTTGATGAGGGCACTGCATCCTCTGAACCATACAGGCTCATAACTTAGGAGTCATCCTCAACTTCTCACTCTTTAACTACCCAGACATAGCCAATGTGTTTCCAAATCCTGTCATTTGTAGCTTCATAATAACTCAAATATTCCTTCTTTTCTCTTCTAATACCAGCAGCCTGGTTAAGGGCTTCACCACCTCATGCCTGGTTTATTGAAATAAACCTGCCATGTTGTCTTCCTTCCTCAATACTTAACTCTACTACAATCTATCCACCAGTCACTCAGCAGATCTTCCTAAACCACAGATATCACTATGTCTCCCTCCTATTCAATCAACTCCAGTAGATCACTATCACCTCAAGGAAAAAAACCATAAAACCCCTTAGTAAGTTTTTAAAGCCCTTCACCACCTGGGCTCTTCCTATCTTTCTAGTCTTATTCTATACTATCGTCCGTGCAGTCTGTGATACAGTGATTTTGTCTCTTTACACATGATACCTGTCTCTCAACTCTGGACATTTTCACTAAATGCGCTTCATGCCTGGAATTCTCTCTATTCTCATTAGTATCTCCTGCCTTTCTTAAAGTTCTAGATAAAATCTCATCTTCTAAAAGAAGCCTTTTCTGGTTTCCATAAATGCTAGTATCCTCTATTCCAATTTACACTATATATGTTACATTTACAAATAATTGTTTGTCATTTGACTTTCTTTATATCTCCAAGGCTTAGCACAGTACCTAGCACATGTATTGTTGAATTTTTTTTAATTGGGTTTGACTCTTCTAATGGACATTTTCTTGGCAGAGATCCTGGTATGGTCTGCTATTTCCTTCTCCAGTTCATTTTATAGATGTGGAAACTGAGGCAAACATGGTTAAATATCTTGGCCAGGGTCACACAACTAGTAAGTGTTTAAGGCCAGATTTAAATTCAAGAAAATGAATCTTTCTGACTCCAGGCCCAGAACTCTCTTAATTGGCTCATCTAACTGCCCTAATGGAATGACAAGGGAAGGTTAAAGTTTAATACAGTTTATTTTGCTTTCAGGTTTCAAATAGTAAATGCAGTCTAAACTGCAGTGCATATACATACCTATATATATATATTTTTTCCTGTAATTGTATGTATATGTATGTATGTATATTTTCTTGAATAACCTGGATTAAGAATCTAAATATGGAATGAGCCACAAGCTATATAGACTCAAAATATAGCTACAAACTATATTTGAAGATTTTCCTAGAGCTTATATTCTAGATTGGTCAAACAAGTCAATTTGCCTGAAATATTATGTGCAATTGATTTTATGCTTTAGATTTTATTTTATTTTATTTTATTTTTATAACTTTTTATTGATAGAACGCATGCCAGGGTAATTTTTTACAGCATTATCCCTTGCATTCACTTCTGTTCCGATTTTTCCCCTCCCTTCCTCCACCCCTTCCCCCAGATGGCAAGAGTCCTTTACATGTTGAATGGGTTGCAGTATATCCTAGATACAATATATGTGTGCAGAACCGAACAGTTTTCTTGTTGCACAGGGAGAATTGAATTCAGAAGGTATAAATAACCCGGGAAGAAAAACAAAAATGCAAGCAGTTTATATTAATTTCCCAGTGTTCTTTCTCTGGGTGTAGCTGCTTCTGTTCATCTTTGATCAATTAAGGCTCTCTTTATCGAAGAGATCCACTTCCATCAGAATACATCCTCAAACAGTATCGTTGTTGAGGTATATAATGATCTCCTGGTTCTGCTCATTTCACTCATATGCTTTAGATTTTAGACCAAGCCAAGAGGAACTTGGGCAACTACAGCAGAAAATTCTGGGAGGAATTCAGGGCAATGATGCTCAGCCACCTATTTCCTTTCTTGTACCTTTCAAAATAGGAGGCTGGTAATTTTACAGATGGGAAAACTACCTGTATTATCTGTAGCAACAATGAAGAATGACAAACATAATATCTATAGTCTTTATCTTATTTTACAGAGAAGGCAAATGAAACCCAGAGGGATGAAGTGATTTGGCCTTTTACATTCTATTTTTTCTCAGTAGTAGTTTATTTTTCTAATTACATTGATTTTTGTAAGATTTTGAGTTCCAAATTTTTTTTCCTCCCCAACTTTACCTTCCCCCACTCCAAGATAGCAAACAGTCCAATACAGATTATAAATGTACAATCATTTTAAAAATATTTCCACATTAGTCAGGTTGTGAAAGAACAACCAGAACAGGAAAAAAACCACAAGAAAGAGAGTTTAATGATCTCTTTGGTATACAGACCCAGTAGTGGCACTGATAGATCAAAGAGCATGGACAATTTACAACCCTTTAGGCATGGTTCCAAATTGCTCTCCAGAGGATTGGATCATTTCACAACTCCACCAACAATGCATTAATTAGTGTTCCAGTTTTCCAACATTCCCTCCAACATTTATCATCTTTTTCTATCTTCTTAGCCAATATGTGTGAGGTAGTATCTTAGAGTTGTTTTAATTCGCAATTCTCTAATCAATAATGATTTAAATTATTTTTCGTATGACTATAGATAGCTATAATTTCTTCATCTGAGAATTGTCTGTGCATATCCTTTGACCATTTACCCACTGGGGAATGATTTGTATTTTTATAAATTTGATTCTGTTTTCTATCTATTTTAGAGATAAGACCTTTATCAGAAACACTGTCTATAAAAATTGTTTCCCAGATTTCTGCTTACCTTCTAATCTTGGCTACATTGTACAAAACTTTTAAAATTTAATGAGATCAAAATTATCCATTTTGAATTTCATAATTTTGTCTATTTTTTGTTTGATTATAATTTCCTCCCTTCTCTAAAGATTTGAAGGGAAAACTATTTCTTGCTCCCGTGATTCCTTGCTCTTATAGTATTATCTTTTATAAATTTATCTTAATAAGTCTATATATTTAGAAGAATTACACATGATTAACTCTTTTTTTATAAAGCTTAATTTTTGAGAAAGCATTTTCCAGTTTTCCCAGCAATTTTTGTCAAATAGCAGATTTTTATCCCCAAAACTAGAGTCTATAGGTTCATCAAACAGTAGATTAATAAAGTCATTGACTATTGTATCTTGTGTGCCTAACCCATTTCATTGACCTACCACTCTATTTCTTAGCCATTACCAAATGGTTTTGATGATCAGGGCTTTGTCTTCTTGACCTTTTGTTCTTCTAGATGAATTTTGTTATTATTTTTCTAGTTGTATAATTTTTTTTTTGACAATTTGATTAGTATGGCACTAATAAGTAGATTAATTTAGATAGAATTATTATTTTTATTATATTGGCTTAGCCATGAGCAATTGATAATTTTTTTTCTCAATTGTTTAGATCTGACATTTTATGAAAAGTGTTTTGCAATTGTGTTCATATAGTTCCTGGATTTGTCTTGGCAGGTAGACTTCCAAATATTTTATATTATCTACAGTTATTTTAAATGGAATTTCTCTTTCTATTTATGGCTGCTGGACTTTGTTGGTAATATATAGAAGTGCCAATGATTTATGAGGGTTTATTTTATATCCTGCACCTTTGCTAAAGTTGTTAATTTTTCCAAGTAGTTTTTTAGTTGACTCTCTAGGTTTCTCTAAGTTTACCATCATATCATTTGCAAAGAATGATAAAAGTTTTGTTTCCTCATTGCCTATTCTAATTTCTAATTTCTTCAATTTCTTTTTCTTCTCTTGCTGGTACAGCTAACATTTTTTGTACAACATTGAACAATAGTGGTGATAATAGGCATCCTTGTTTCACCTTTGATCTTATTGGGAAAGTTTCTAGCTTATCTGATAATGCTTGCTGATGGTTTTAGTTAGATGGTACTTATTATTTTAAGAAAAACTCTATTCATAGTGGTGTTTTTATTAGGAATGAGTGCTGTATTATGTCAAAAAGCTTTTGCTACATTTATTGAGATAATCATATGATTTGTTAGTTTTTATTATTGATATGATCAATTATGCTGATAGTTTTCCTGATATTGAACCAACTCTATATTCCTGGTATAAATCCTACTTGGTCCTTGTGATTTATTCTAATGATAAATTGTTGACTCTCTTTGCTAATATTTTATTTATGATTTTTGCATCAATATTCATTAGAGAAATGGGTCTATAATTTTTCTTTATTTTGGCTCTTTCTGGTGTAGATATCAGCACTATGTCATTAAAAGAATTTGGTAGGATTTCTTATCCATCTATTTTCCCAGAGAGTTTATATAGTATTGGAATTAATTGTTCTTTAAATATTTGGTAGAATTCCCTTTTCATTTTTGATACTAGTTATTTGGTTTTCCTTCTTCCTTTTTCTAATCAAATTAACCAAAGTTTATCTATTTTATTTTTTCACAAAATCAACTCTTAGCTTTTTTTTTTTTTATTAAATCAATAGTTTTCTTACTTTCAATTTTACTAATCTCTCCTTTAATTGTCAAGATTTCTAATTTGGAATTTAATTGGTAGTTTTAATTTGTTCTTTTCCTAGCTCTTTTAGTTGCATGCCCAATTCATTGATTTATTTTATTCATGTAAGTTTCTAGAGATATAAAATTTCCCCTAAGAATTACTTTGGCTGCATCTCATAAGTTTTGGTATGTTATCTCATTATTGTTGTTCTCTTGGATGGAATTATTGATTGTTTCTATGATTTTTTGTATGACCCATTCATTCTTTTTAAAAATAGTATTTTATTTTTCCAAATACATGCAAAGATAGTTTTTTAACATTTACCCTTGCAAAACCCTGTACTCCAAATTTTTCTCCTTCTTCTCCTTATCTTGACCTTAAGACAGCAAGCAATCCAATAAGGGTTAATCATGTGCAATTCTTCTAAACATATTTCCACATTCATCATGCTGTATAAGAAAAAATCAGATCAAAAGGGAAAAAACATGAGAAAGGAAAAAAAAAAACCAAGTTAAACCAATAATAACAACAAAAAAGGTGAAAATTCTCTGCTTTGATACACATTCAGTTCCTATAATCCTCTCTCTGGATGCAGATGATACTTTCCATTCCAAGTCTATTGGAATTGTCCTGAATCACCTCCTTGTTGAAAAGAGCCAAGTCCATCAAACTAATCATCACATAATCTTGTCGTTACTGTGTACAATGTTCTCTTCATTCTGCTTACTTCATTTAGCATAGTTCATGTGCTTCTTTCCAGGCTATTTCCAAAATCAGCCAGCTCATTATTTCTTATAGAACAATAATATTCCATTACATACACAACTTACTCAGCCATTCTCTGAGCAACCACTCAATTTCTACTTTCTTACTGTCTTACTGTCTACTTACTGTCTACTGTTATTACAAAAAGAGCTGCTACAAACATTGTACATGTGGGTCATTTACCCTCTTTTATGACCTCTTTGGAATACAGATCCAGTAAAGACACTGATGGATCAAATGTTTTATACAGTTTTATAGCCCTTTGGGCATAGTTCCAAATTGTTCTCCAAAATGGTTGGATCATTTCACAACTCCATCAACAATGTATTAATGTTCTAGTTTTCCTATATCCTCTCCAACATTCATCATTATCTTTTCCTGTATTTTTAATCATTCTGAGAGGTGTGAAGTAATATCTCAGAGTTATATTAATTTGCATAGAGCATTTTTCATATGACTAGAAATGGCTTTAATTTCTTCAACTGAAAATTGTCTGTTCATATCCTCTAACTCATTCATTCTTTAGAGATTAGACTACTTAGTTTAATTAAAGTCTATTTTTCCATTGCTCTTAATTAGATCTAATTTTCATTACATCATAATCTGAAAAGGATAAATTTACTATTTCTGCCTTTCTGCATTTGATTGTGAGGATTTATGCCTAATATATGGTTAATTTTTGTGTATATGCCATGTACTACTGAGAAAAAAATTATTTTTCCAGAGGTCTATCTATCATATCTAACTTTTCTAAAATTCTATTCTATTACTTAACTTTTTTTCTTTATTTTGTAATTATATTTGGTACCCTTTAGCAAGATATTCTTTCCTTGCTTATTTTTTTAAATTAGATCTATTTTTGCTTTTGTTTTGTCTCAGATCAGTATTACTACTCCTGTTTCTTTGTTTTATTATTTATTTTTACTTCAGCTGAAGCAAAATATATTCTGCTCCAGTCTTTTACCTTTATTCTGTATGTATCTCTTTGTTTCAAAAGTGTTTCTTGTAAAAAAACATATTGTAGGACTTTGGTTTTCAATACTATCAGCTTCTATTTTATAGGAGAATTCATCCCATTCACAGTTATGATTATTAACTCTATATTTTCCTCCATCCTATTTCTCCCCATTTATACTTTCTCCTCTCCTTTCACCCTTTCTCACCTCATCATTATTTTCTTCTGACACTCACTTCCCTCAATTTGCCCTCCCTTCTATCAGCCCCTCCTTTTTTTACCCTTTTTCCCTTCTACTTCTGCTCTCCCTTTTACTTTTTATTTCTTATTTTCCTTCATACTTCCTTATCAGATAAGATACATTTCTATACCCATCAAGCATCAAGGTATATATTATTCCCTCTTTAAGCCAAATACAATGAGATTAAGGCTCTCCATTATTTTTCTCTACTGTAATAAGTCTTTTGTGTCCTTCATCTGATATATAATTTACTCTGTTTTACCTCCTTCTTTCTTCTTCTCCCAGTGAAAAAAGGGATTTTACTTTAATTCCTTTTTCACCCCTAATTTCATTTTTATTTCTTGACATTAAAATCAACTTTTACCCACTCCCTCTATGTATCCCTTCTAACTGCTCTAACAAAAATAGTTCTCAAGAGTTACAAGTATCAATTTCCTGCATGGGAATGTAAACTGTTTAAATTTTAAATGACATATTTTTTCCTATTTACCTTTTTATACTTCTCTTGAGTCTTGTATTTCCATATTGAATTTTCTTTTTAGCTCTCATCATTTCATCAGAAGTGATTTGAAAATCCTTTATTTCAATGAAGATTCATCTTTTCCCCTGAAAGATAATGCTCAGTTTTGCTGGGTATTTGATTGTTGGTTGTAGTTCAAGTTCCTTTGCCTTCTGGAATATCATATTCCAGGCCCTTTGATACTTTAATGTGGAAGATGCTATGTCTTAGGTAATCCTGTGGGTTCCTTGATATTTGAATTTTTTTCTTTCTGGTTGTTTGCAGACCTTTCCTGAAGTCCTTCCAAGATATCTTAAGCTGGAAAATTATTTAATTTCAAATTTTTGTGGGTTCTGTCACGCCATAATCCATTAAAAGACTTGATTTAGTGTTGATTCCAAGGGAAACTGGGGAGATCTTAGACAACTTCATGCTTTCTACCATCTTCTCTGATATATGTTTAATAAATAACTCTCTAACAAAAAAAAAATTACCCAGAACATACATGTAAGTTTAATAAGCTTTATTAGTATTTTTTCCATCCCTTTCTTGAGTCTAGACAACAAAAAAAAAACAATAAATCCAGACCCAGTTTGTGCCATTTACTGACTTCCAAGGTGTAAGTTCTGAGACTGAAAATTTAACTCCAGGACAACCATGACTTCAGGTCTTCTTGAACTATAAATTGTTCTCTTCAGTACACATGTTATTCTATTATACTCCATTGCCAAATGGCTTTAAAATTTTTAATTTGCTCTCGATAAGTGCTATTATTTTTCACCTGAGATTTGTTTTAAGCACTGACTGGAATCTGGCAATTTCTCAGTTAAAGAAAGCTAATGAAATTCTTTTCTTCTTGTATTTATTTCTACAATGGGAGAAGGAAGAATTTAAATATTTTATTCTGGATCACAGAACTTTGTTCTTAAAGATGCCTATCCCCACCTTCCTGTTCTTTCATCAATGAAGTTTAAAATGTGTTTAACATTTTTTCCATCTGGAATATCTCAATGAGGTTAGTGTAAGAGCAAAATATGCTGTAAAGAATGGTTAGACCAGCAAAGAAACAAAAGGAAACATTAGGGAAAGGAGTGATAAATCAGCAATTTTGATTTATCCTCTGTTACCTAAGAATGAAAATGTGCCTGTTTTAAGTGAACAATGAATTTCATATGAAGGCCAGAAAGCTGCTTTAAATAAAATGGCAGACATCCTTGCTTTAAAGAACTTTAAGTTGTATGAAGTAATGGATAAAAAAAACTAGATTTAAAAGTAGTAAGACCTGAATTCAGGTCCTGCCTCTGAAGATAGCTAAACATGTCAATTAACCTCTATAACATCTTCAAAAAATTATGAATTGAGGAAAAAGCAAAGAAATTACATTTCCAAGCCAAAACTTTAAAAAAAAATCCTGTCATAGGGCTATTGTGAGGCTCAAATGATATCGTTATATAAAGTACTTTTGGAAATTTATAGTGTATTATAAATGTTGGGTATTATTCATTATATACCCTAACATTTAATAGAACCAATATTAAAATGAGTCAGATATCTTTAGCATTTATTGAGAGCAAATATTCATCCATAAGAAGTACATGTAAGACATTTTGGAACATGGCCAATGTGGGAATTTGTTTTGGTTGAATATGTATATTTGCTATAAGGGTTTTATTTTCCTTCCTTCCCTCCTTCTTTCCCTCCTTCCTTTCCTCTTCTTTCCTTCCTTTCCTTCCTTCCTCTCTCCTTCCCTCCTTCCTTTCCTCTTTCCTTCTTTCCCTCCCTCCCTCCTTTCTTTCTTTCTTTCTTTTTTTCTTTCTATGGGATAGAGAAGGTAGCTAAACATCCTTCCCTGTTAAAATGAAAAGAATGCAGAAGGAATCACAGATAAGGACAATTTTGAAATTTATATGTTGAACTTATTATGTACTTTAAAAGAAGAGTAAACTTTACATTATATGTTTCAATTTTCTCTTCCACAGTGCATATGGAAAAGCTCATTCTATATGATGTTGTTTAAGATTTTTTTAAAGGAGGGAAAAGAACTAAATTAAAGCATTATGTTGCTTATTTAGTTTCCAAAGAGAGGTAATGACAAAATGATATATATTCTTTTGAAGAAGTTAAGAATTTTATGCATGCAGGCATTTTATTCCTAGAAAATATATGTCTACAATCTGCTGTTGTTAAACCTGTAATCATATGTGAAATTGTGTAGTTCAGTTCAAGAAACATTTATTATCATTGATCCAAATGCATTTTTTAAATTTACAAATGATGTCCATGCAGCCCTCTTTGGAGTGGCCAGAAACTGGAAACCGAGTAGATGCCCATCAATTGGAGAATGGCTGAATAAATTGTGGTATATGAATATTATGGAATATTACTGTTTGGTAAGAAATGACCAACAGGATGATTTCAGAAAGGCCTGGAGAAACTTACATGAACTGATGCTGAGTGAAATGAGCAGGACCAGGAGATCATTATATATTTCAATGATAATACTATATGATGATCAATTTTGATGGACCTGGCCATCTTCAGCAATGAGATGAGCCAAATCAGTTCCAATGGAGCAGTAATGAACTGAACCAGCTACACCCAGTGAAAGAACTCTGGGAAATGACTAAGAACCATTACATAGAATTCCCAATCCCTCTATTTTTGCCCTCCTGCATTTTTTATTTCCTTCACAGGCTAATTGTATAATATTTCAGAATCCGATTCTTTTTGTACAGCAAAATAATGGTTTGGACATGTATACTTATTTTGTATTTAATTTATATTTTAATATATTTAATATATGTTGGTCATCCTGCCATCTAGGGGAGAGGATGGGAGGAAGAAGGGGAAAAATTAGAATGAAAGGTTTGGCAATTGTCAATGCTGTAAAATTACCCATGCATATAACTTGTAAATAAAAAGCTACTAATAAATAAATAAATAAATGCTGTTCATGGAGCATAATAGAGTATGAATGTGATTAAAGAAAAAAATGCCATGTTGGTTCAAGAGTTCCATTTATTATTAGCAGTTTTAGAAAAAAATAAAACTATCCAAAAATAAGATGCTGGATAGAATATTCTACTACCTTGGTAGATTGCGAATTCTTTATCACTGCGAATTTTCAAGTAAAATCTGAATAAAGGACTTTGTCTTGGATATTATAGAATGAACTGATATTCAAGTATGAGTTGGAGTGGATGGCTTCTAAGGTCTTTTAAATCTGAGGTGCTGTGATTTTTCTTATCATGACTATGATAGAATTGGACGTAAAATGGAGAACTGTTGCTATTTCATGAAAATTGGCAATAACAAGCAGGAAAGTTATGCCCATAAATACAGAAGGGTAGGAGTTCCTTTCTACTTACTTAACTTAACTAATTACCCAATCCTTTCTAACTTAATTGCCTTTCTAGCTAATTAGCAGCTTGATTAACAAATTAACAGTTTGAGAAGGTAGCAAAAGAATGAGAGAAATATGGAACTGCTTTGGGGAAGCAAAGAAGGCAGTTCTCATGGACAGGGAGAAGAATGAAAGGATCCCAAATTGGGATAGTGAAATCTGGATAGAGAACCTGAAGGAAAATATTAAAATGTTAGGGAAAAAAAGTATTTTTCATCCAACATAAAGGAACTGTGGTTTCAGTCCATATGGGAAACTAAGTGGGGAGGTGGGGAACTTCTTTCAATACATTCACAATATATTTGTAATTTCACAGAGAGAGCCTAGAGAATGCCTGGGACATAGAGAGATTAAATGGTTTATCTGTGATTTGTCTAGTTGTTAAGGGTCAGAGGCAGGATTTGAATCCAGATCTTCTTGACTCTCACACTGTATTTGCTCTTTCACAGTGCTTCTTACTACTCATACTTGAGTGAAATATTTTCAGCATAAAGAAAAGTTACCCCTCAAATCCTAATTGTCTTTTCAAATTTGTGTTGAAAGTACTAGATGGTTTCCTAGTAAAGTCTAAGGTCCTTGAGGATAGGGACTGTTTTATTTTATCTTTGGATTCTCAGGTTTTAGTGTAGTATAAGCTCTACTGATTGTTTAGGGAGGAAAAAGATAGGGAGAGAAAGGGAAGGGAACAAGCATTTATTAAGCAGCTATTATGTGCTAGGCATTGTGCTATATTCTTTTTTTATTATAGCTTTTTATTTACAAGATATATGCATGGGTAATTTTTCAGCACTGACAATTGCAAAAACTTTTGTTCCAATTTCTTCCCTCCCTCCTCCCCCAGATGGCAGGTTGACCAATACATGTTAAATATGTTAAAATATATGTTAAATACAATATATGTATACATGCCCATACAGTTATTTTGCTGTACAAAAAGAATCAGACTTTGAAATAGTATACAATTAACCTAGGAAGGAAATCAAAAATGCAGGTGGACAAAAACAGAGGAATTGGGAATTCTATGCAGTGATTATACTCATTTCCCAGAGTTCTTTCGCTGGGTGTAGCTGGTTTAATTCATTACTGCTCTATTGGAATTGATTTGTTTTATCTCATTGTTGAAGAAGGCCAAGTCCATTAGAATTGATCATCATATAGTATTGTTGTTGAAGTATATAATGATCTCCTGATTCTGCTCATTTCACTCAGCATCAGTTCATGTAAGTCTCTCCAGGCCTCTCTGAAATCATCCTGCTGGTCATTTCTTACCAAACAATAATATTCCATAGCATTCACATACCACAATTTATTCAGCCATTCTCCAATTGAGGGGCAGTCACTCAGTTTCCAGTTTCTGGCCACTACAAAGAGGGCTGCCACAAACATTTTTTTAAAATAATTTTTTATTGATAGAATGCATGCCAGGGTAATTTTTTACAGCATTATCCCTTGCATTCACTTCTGTTCCGATTTTTCCCCTCTCTCCCTCCACCCCTTTCCTCCAGATGGCAAGAGTCCTTTACATGTTCAATGGGTTGCAGTATATCCTAGATACAATATATGTGTGCAGAACCAAACAGTTTTCTTGTTGCATAGGGAGAATTGAATTCAGAAGGTATAAATAACCCGGGAGGAAAAACATAAATGCAAGCAGTTTATATTCATTTCCAGTGTTCTTTCTCTGGGTGTAGCTGCTTCTGTCCATCTTTCATCAATTAAGGCTGTCTTTATCAAAGAGGTCCACTTCCATCAGAATACATCCTCAAACAGTATCATTGTTGAGGTATATAATGATCTCCTGGTTCTGCTCATTTCACTCAGCATCAGTTCATGTAAGTCTCGCCAGTCCTCTCTGTATTCATCCTGCTGGTCATTCCTTACAGAGCAATAATATTCCATAACATTCATATACCACAATTTACTCAACCGTTCTCCAATTGATGGATATCCTTTCATTTTCCAGCTTCTAGCCACTACAAACAGGGCTGCCACAAACATTTTGGCACATACAGGTCCCTTTCCTTTCTTTAGTATCTCTTTAGGGTATAAGCCCAGTAGAAACACTACTGGATCAAAGGGTATCATTGTGCCATATTCTTTACAAATTTTTTTTTCATTTGATCCTCACAATAATCCTGTGAAGTAGGTGTTATTATTAAACCCATTTTATAGTTGAGCAAACTGAAAGAGAAATTGAGACATATTCAAGATCACATATTGTGTTAATAGTGTTTGGGGCAAAACTGTAAGAAGTAAGGAGTGTCAGAAGTAAGGAGTGTCGATTGGAGATAATAGTAGGAGGCAGCCAGGTGATACGGTGGATAAAGTACTGGGCCTAAAGTCAGAAGGTCCTCAGTTCAAATCGACTCAAACCCTCACAACCTACTCTGTGATCCTGGCAAGTCACTTAATCTTCCTTTGCCTCAATTTCCTCATCTATACAATAGGGGTAATAATAGCACCTACCTTCAGGGTTGTTTGAAGATCAAATGCAATAATATTTGTAAAGCACTTAGCATAGTGCCTAGTACTTAGTATGATATAAATGTTAACTATCATTAATTATTGGAATGATCCCTCAAAATATCATTTATAATAAAACATAAAAGAATCCCAACAAAGTATTTTATTCATTATTGGGAAAAGGAGAGAAGAAAATACTATTCTATTCAGTAATTCTAAGGGGTTATTGAAAGGAATAATGTCACTGAGGTGTTTCAGATAAAAATGACAAATTTCATTTTGATGATTATCTACAATACTTTCTGGGAGAGGCAAGTAGTTTTTGTTGTTGTTTAGTTGTTCTCAGTCATGTCTGACTCTCTGTGATCCATTTGAGTTTTCTTGGCAAAGGTACTATCATGGTTTATCATTTTCTTCTCTAGCTCACTTTATAGATCAGGAAACTGAGGTAAACAAGGTGAAGTGACTTGTCCAGAATCACACAGATAGTAAGTAGACCTGACTTGAACTTTACGTCTGAATCCAAACCTGGCATTCTATCCACTGTACCATCTACCTGATGTAGGCAAATTGCTTAATGGCATATTTAAGGATCCATAAGTAGTACCAAAAAAATATTTTTGTCTTTTCATTAAAAAGTACTGGTAATCCTCATTTTTAATTAATAAATAAAAGTAGTAGGAGGATTGTATTGAGTATCAACAAGATATACTTCTGTGAGAAAGTATATAAAATAGAAGAATATCTTCTATATTCTAAAGTATGTCTTTAGAGGGACAGCACAGTGAAAAATAATTGAATCAAGATCAGTGAAAGAAGATACAGAAGCAATACTGTAGCAAATGTATATTACAGATCACTTGTCAAGGAGGAAGAACTAGATTAAAAATTCAAAAAGAGATTAAAACTTGCATCAATTCAGAGTCAGGCTACAGGACATCTCCGGCTTCTGTCTTTGTCTCAGGGCCTTTTCTAGTGCTCTGGAGGTTATTACAGATCAAACCTACTAGCCGATTGCCAACTCCTGAGAATTTTATCTGTACTCCTCTAGAATTTACCTTTACCCACTCTGACCTTCTGTGAATCAGACCTCCTGGGCTTCATTAATACTCAATATCACTGGCCATAAGATTGGACACTGAGGGAGGATCTTAAACCTCTAATCACCTGTTTCCCTCAACAGACTTTCTCCAGCCATTAATAAAATTATTATTCCTCCTTCCTCAATCATTAGTAAACTCACACTCTGCTATAATCTCCGTTAGCCTACTGATTCTGAACTCCTGGCTGTCATTATACAACCCTATTCCCCAAATCTAAGAATCTCCCTGCCCCATTCTTTTACAGTTTAATCATACTCTTCTACTGGATACTCTCTCTTCACTAAATTTTTATGGCAATTTCTTCTGATTCATCTCCTACCTTGGGAGTAGGCACTGTTTACCTTTCTTTGTATCCCCTCTACTAAGTATGATGCCTGGCATAGAAAAAAGTGTTTAATTAATTCCTGTTGACTGAAGGAAGAAATGATTATTATTTGGCAACTGATTAGATATATAGGGCAAGGAATAGTTGAGTTGAGGATAAAATCAAAGTTATAAACCTGGGAAACTGGATGAATAGGATTTTCCTCAACTGAAATAGAGAAGTTTGGTAAAGAGATAAGTTTAGTGGGAAAGACAATGAGTTCTGTTTAGACCTATTGAATCCAAGAGTTTTCTAGGATATCCAGTTTGAAATGTTTAATAGGCATTTAGAAAAGTGGATGGAATGAATTTCAGGAGAAAGGCAACTCTCAATTTAGCATTACATTTGTAGAGCAATCACTGAGACTGGTGCTGTCTAAAATATGATTCTTCTAGAAGGCTAGATTCTGGGATCAAATTGCCTATGAAAATCTTCAATTCCTCAGAACAAAAATGTTATGGACCAGAACTCTGAACTTGAAACAAAGGATTCTTATAAAGTACTAAGTCAGTGGAATTGATAGAGACAATAGTTATCTAATTTAGCACGGTTCAGTATGATTGATTTAATCCTACAAGGAGATGTTATGGGCCAGAACTTGAAACAAGGAACTAAGTAGAATTGAGGAGACAGTGGTTAAATTTAGTTTAGCATTGATTTAATCCTACCAAATAATGGTTTAATATAATGATTGGTTTATACTCAGTGTGGGGCATATAAGCAAGAAGCTCTCAGGGCCAGAAAAGACAAACACACTCTCGGAGGCTGAGACAGATTCATTCCATCGTCCACCTTTGATGCGGCTGGAGGTTGAAGCACAAACCTTTGGATTCAGAAAGATTCAGAGGGCAGAGAAGAAGGCAAGAGCTCAAGCTCTCGGAACCAAGGAGAGAGATAGGCTTGTAAGAAAGCTAACTGGGCCCCAGGAAAGGAGACAAAACTTTGAAAGAGACAATAAAGGATTTGGACTTTAACACTCGACTGCACTTGTGGTGATTACTGAACTGAAACGAAGGCTGCTCCCAGAGACCAAGAACACCAAAAAAGAGAACATTATACAAAAGTCAGAGAATTTCAAAGGAATTAATGAAAAAAAAGCAAATGAAGGTAGGCTAGCTGTACTAGATCTAAAACTATATTATAAAGCAGTGGTCATCAAAACCATTTGGTATTGACTAAGAAGCAGAGTAGTTGATCAGTGAAATAGGTTTCACAACAAAACAGTGAATGACTATAGTATTCTAGTGTTTAACAAACCCAAAGACCCCAGTTTTGGGGATAAGATCTCACTATTTGACAAAAATTGCTGGAAAAATTGGAAATTAGTATGGCAGAAACTAGATATTGACCCACATCTAACACCGTACACCAAGATAAGGTCAAAAGGGGTTCATGATCTAGACATAAAGAATGATATTATAAACAAATTAGAAGAACATAGAATAGTTTATCTCAGATCTGTGAAGGAGGAAGGAATTTGTGAGCAAAGAAGAACTAGAGACCATTATTAATCACAAAATAGATAATTTTGATTATATTAAAAGGTTTTGTACAAACAAAACAAACGCAGAAAGATTAGAAGGAAAGTAATAAACTGGGAAAACATTTTTACAGTGAAAGGTTTTAGTAAAGGCCTCATTTCCAAAATATATAGAGAACTGACTCTAATTTATAAGAAATCAAGCCATTCTCCAATTGATAAATGGTCAAAGGATATGAAAGACAATTTTTAGATAAAGAAATTGAAACTATTTCTAGCCATATGAAAAGATGCTCCAAGTCATAATTAATCAGAGAAATGCAAATTAAGACAACTCTGAGGTACCACTGCATACCTCTCAGATTGGCTAAGATGACAGGAAAAGATAATGTGGAATGTTGGAGGGGATGTGGGAAAACTAGGACACATACATTGTTGGTGGAACTGTGAACGAATCCAACCATTTTGGAGAGCAATTTGGAATTATGCTCAAAAGGTTATCAAACTGTGCATACCCTTTGATCCAGAAGTGTTTCTACTGGGTTTATATCCCAAAAAGATCTTAAAGGAGGGAAAATATTTGTGGCAACCTTTTTTGTAGAGGCCAGAAACTGGAAACTGAATGGATGCCCATCAATTGGAGAATGGCTGAATAAATTATGGCATATGAATGTTATGGAATATTATTGTTCTACCAACAAGATGATTTTAGAAATGCCTGGAGAGACTTACATGATCTGATGCTAAGTGAAATGAGCAGAACTAGGAGATCATTATACATGGCAACAACAAGATTATACAATGGTCAATTCTGATAGACATGGCTCTCTTCAACAATGAGATGATTCAAACCAGTTCCAATTGTTCAGTGATGAAGAAAGCCATCTACACCCAGAGAGAGGCCTGTGGGAACTGAGTGTGGACCATAACATAGCATTTCTATACTTTCTGTTGATGTTTGCTTGCATTTTGTTTTCCTTTTCAGGTTTTTTTTTTTTTCTTTCTAGATCTGATTTTTCTTGTGCTGTGAGATAACTGTATAAAAAGTACACATATGTTGGATTTAACATATATTTTTACATATTTGACATGTATTAGATTACCTGCCATCTAGGCAAGGGGGTAGGAGTAAGAAGGGGATAATTTGGAACAGAAAGTTTTGCAAGAGTCAATATTGAAAAATGTTGGGAAAAACATGCATATGTTTTGTAAATAAAAAGCTTTAATAAAAAAAAAGAAAGAAAATCGTGAAGAGACCAGAATTCAGGGATGACACTGCTCATGATTTCCTGCCTTAGACCATGTAGGTGAGCATATATAACTCTCATATGTTTCCAAAGATACTCCATTTCTCTTTTGGCTACCTTCTCTTAGGTTAGCAAAACCTATTTTCAGATTTCTAGACTCTGACCTTTACTCAGAAAGGGAGAGAAAGGAGGACAAAAGGTGGTTAAGAACTCTTCTCTCAGGTGGTGTAGAGGATACATATGCTTCTGCCCCAAGATACAAATGGCTCCTTCTGTACTTTTTTTTCTCTCTAGAATAAAAGCAAAAAAGAAAAGGTAAAAAAGAAACTAAAAGACTGATGAGGTTTGTGAACTAACTTTTATATACAAGCATAAAGGGTCCTTCATACTCCAACAGAATGCCCCCTTCTAAGTGCCTGACTCAAATCATTTATGGGGAGAGGGGTACTTCCAGACAATAAAACCCATCCCCAAGGGGCTAAGGGACATCTGGCTCCAAACCAAATAAGTTTTTTTGAAGCAATCCGTATATTGTGTTATTTAGAAGTTGTCTTCTGCCCTTTTAAAAAGAATTATTGCAAATATTCATATACACTATAGGAAATATGGACATTAACATATTTCTAAAAAAATTCCCAGTGAGTTCATTGAACTTTAACATTCCATTCACTGCACTTAGAAATGAAAGAGATGATTAGTATACTTTGGCTTATCAATGATATCAGCATTAGTTCAAGAACAATCATGCCAGAGTAATCTCATTTTGCAATACATTAGGATTATTAGATTGGGATTTCAGGGCATTATCATAGTCATGATTTGCCTGAATTTTAGCAAGGCATTTAATAAATTTGTTTGGTGTGGAATAAGTGAAAATATAATTAAACTATGTGAGGCAAATTTCAAAAAAGATCATTTTGTTTGATGACCAGATGAAAATAATAATGATTAATAGATGTATGTCAATCTGGAAAGGTGATCCTGGAATGGAATAACAGACATTCTTGATCTTAGTTTCACTATATTCAACCTTTTTTAAAAAAAATAAGTTGGTTGAAAACACAAAAGGTATGCTTATCAAAACTATAGATAAGTCAGGGAAGTCACAGTAAACTTTAAAAGGATAATTGCCAAGTCATTTATGTATATATATACGTTTAAATCATCTGCCTAAGTAGAAAATAGGGAAGATAGGGCTAGACAATCATGCTTGTAAAAAAAATTATAAGTTTAGCAAATTGTAAACTACTAACATATGATTTGGTAGTGCCTCCCTACGGCACAAGAGAAAAAACCCTAACCTGATTTCAGGCTATATTAGTAGAAGCATAACACTCAGAATGAAGATTTTTAATCCTACTGAACCATTTTACTTTGCCTTATAACACACCTGGGATATTATGTCTTGGTCTGAATTCCATTGTTTAAAAGATTGCTGACAAGTTGGACTGCATACAAAGAAAAGTAATAACTCTGGTAAGAGAGCTAAAAGTCATGCCATCTCAAGTTCTAATGACATAGTTGAAGATGTTACCCTAAAGAACAAAAGATTTAATATAGGAGGAAGAATGATGGGCAAGATAGCTTTTTCTTTTTCTATATTTACTTAGTATTTTATTTTTCCCTAGTTACACGTAAAAAACAATTTTTAACATTTGTTTTTAAAACTTTGTTAACCTCCCTAATTTTTTTCTTATTTATTTTGTGGTTAGATTGTCTGATTCTGAGGGGGAAAGAAATGATAAAAAGTTTCTTATTTCATTGAAGATCCATCTCCTACCCTGATGCTTAATCTTGCTGGGTAGTTAATTCTTGATTATAACCTTAGGTCTTTTGCCTTCCAGAATATGGTATTCCAGGTCCTATGATTTTTTTTCTGCTGCCAGATCCTGGGTAATCTTGACTGGTTCTCCTTGATACTTGAATTGCTTTTATCTGGTAGCTTGCACTAGTTTTGATTTGATATTATAGTTCTGGAGTTTTGCAACAATGTTACAAATTGGGGTTTTCTAGAGGTTGATCTATGGATTCTTTCAATGACTATTTCCTCCCATTTCTAGTATATCAAGGCAATTTTCCTTGATGATTTCTTGAAGAATGGTATCCAGACTTTTTTTTTTTTTTTGGTCATGACCTTCAGGTAAATCAATAATTTTTAAATTGTTTCTCCTGGATCTATTTTCCAGGTAGGCTGTTTTTGCAATGAGGTATTTTTCATTTTCTTGCATTTTTCATTCTTTTTGGTTTGACTTATTCTTGGTGTCTCATAGAATCATTAGCTTCCATTTACCCCATTCTGGTTTTTACTGTATGATTTTTTTCAGTTAACTTTTGCATCTCTTTTCCATTTGATTAATTCTACTTTTTAAGGTATTGTTTTCTTTGGCAGATCTTTGCATTTTTCATTTGGCCAACTGTATTTTTTAAAGGAATTCCCCTCTTTTTTCAGGTGTTGATTCTTTCTTTTCTCAATTTTTTTCTATCTCTCTTATTTGCCTTTTAAAAAATTTTATGAGCATTTTGAAGAAGCCTCTTTGGATTTGAGACCAATTCATATCACTATTTGAGACTTTTTCTGTGGACATTTTGTTCTCATCTGAGTTGGTGTTGGTCTTCTATCACCATAGTAACTTTCCACGGTCAAAGTTCTTTTCTGGGTTTTTTTTTGCTCATTTTCTTTCCTTTTCTTTTTGTAATTCCTCTTTTTTTTTTTTTTTTTTTTTTTTTTTTTTTTTTTTTTTTTTTTTTTTTACTTTTATGGTTGAGCTCTGCTTCTGGGATAAAGGGGGTGCTGTCCCAAGCTTCCTGTGCAGCTCTGAGCAGCATAGAGGACCCTCATATTTGGTGTTTTGCTCCCGGGGGGGGGGAGGGGAAGGGACAACTATTTTATTCTTTCCAAGAAACAGCCTGGTTTCCCAGAATTTGCTTTCTGAGTTGATATTGGGGGCTGTCCTCTAATCTGCTCCTCTACTGAGCCAAGACTGAGGGTCTTAGTTGCTGATCTGCTATGTTTAAGACCCTCTCACTGGCTTTCCCAGACTCTGTCTGAGCAGGACTGAGCACTCCTTTAGCCCCAGTGAGACTGACATTTCTTGAAATCCTTCCAATCTACCTTGAGCTGGAGAGAGGTTTCATTGTGTCAGCCTCTGTTCAGAGGTTTGGTTTTATATGGTTTTTGAGGGAAACTGGTACAGCTTGAGTGGCTCCCTGGCTTCACTCTACCATCTTGACTCCATCCCTAGAAGTCTTGTTTTTAAAACTTTGAATTCCAAATTCTTTCTTTTCTTTCCTCACTGCTGTCCCCCTCCCACCACATTAAGAAGGCAAACAATTCAATATAGTTTATACATGTGTAGCTGTGCAAAACATTTCCATATTAATCAGGTTGTGAAAAAAAACATATTCCCCCCAAAAATCCCACACAAAACACACCTCTAGAAAAATTAAAGTAAAAAAAGTATGCTTCAATATGTATTCAGACACCATCAGTTCTTTCTCTGGGAATGGATAGCATTTTTCAGCATAGGTCCTTCAGTTGTCTTGGATCACTGGAGAATAACTAAGTCATTTACAGCTGACCATCTTACAATATTGTTTCACTTTGTAACACTTCATATAAGTTTTCCCATGTTTTTCTGAGAGCATCCTCATCATTTCTTATAGCATAATTGTATTACATAATTATCATATACCACACCTTATTTAGTTGGGCATCCCCTCCATTTCCAATTCTTTGCCACCAAAAAAGAGTTGCTATAAATATTTTTGTACATATAAGTCCTTTTCTTTTTTTAAAAAAATATCTTTTGGGAGCAGTTAGGTGGCACAGTGGATAGAGCAGCAGCCCTGAAGTCAGGAGGACCTGAGTTCAAATCTGGCCTCAGACACTAAACACTTCCTAGCTGTGTGACTCTGGGCAAGTCAACCCCAATTGACTCAGCAAAAAATAAACAAATTAATTAATTAAAAAATAAAAATAATCTTTTGGGAGGTCACTAGGTGGTGCAGTTGGTAGAGCACCAGCCCTGAAGTCAAGAGGACCTGAGTTCAAATGTGGCCTCAAATAACGTAACACTTCCTAGCTGTGTGACCCTAAGCAAGTCATTTAATCCCAAATGCCTCAGTAAAAAAAAAAAAAAAAAAAAAAAAAAAGCTTTTGGTATATAGACCTAGCAGAGGTATTGCTAGGTCAAAACATATGCATGGTTTTCATAGCCCTTTGGGCACAGTTCCAAATTGCTCCGCAGAAATTGAAACAGTTTACAATTCTACCAACAATGCAATGTTCCATTTTTTCCTCATATCCCTTCCAACATTTGTCATTTTCCTTTTTTGGCTTATTAGCTAAAATAATAGGTATATGGTAGTACTTCAAAATTGTTTCAATTTGCATTTCTTCAATCAATAGTAATTAGAGCTTATGGCTTTTCATATGGATAATATATTACTGGCTTTGATTACTTCATCTGAAAACTGTTCATATCTTTTGATTATTTATCAATTGAGGCATGACTATTATTTTTTAAACTTGATTTAGTTCTTGATATATTTGAAAAATGAGGCCTTTATGAGAAAAATTTGCTTTAAAATTTTTTCACAGTTATGATCGGTTATGGGCCAGAACTTGAAACAAGATTGATAGAGACAATGCTTATATACTTAGTTCACATTTTTAAGAGAGTTCACACCTTTCATATTTTTAAGAGTTCACACCTCTAAAAGAGCATATAAAAGGACAAGCCCACTGGAAGCTCCAGGAGATTCAGCGCCAGGATTCAGTGTGAGATTCACAAGTCCAGGAGATTCACAAGTCAGAAAAACAAGCCCACTAGAAGAGGAGCCTACTAGAGGAGGAGAGACAGATTCATTCCAACTTCACCTCCAAACAATTGTAAAATATTACCCTAAGACAATCCTGGAAGAGCAGAATAAGCAAGGAGACAGGATAAAACAATCTTTTAGTCCAGGAAACTTCACAGATTAGCAGGAGGGATCCATCTCACTTGGGTAAAAGGCTGGAAGGGACAGTCTATGACAGGAAGCTTCCCAGAGAGTTAGCAACTCGATCTACCTCAGCAAATCTACTGGAGAAGCTGAGCTACATTGTGATGGAGAGGACAAGTACCAACATAAGGACATGCCAAGTGCTTTAGCATAGCCAGTGGAGCCTGGGGACTCTAGGTCCAAGAACCACCTCATGCTTCAGTGTAGCCTCAAGTAAACAGGTATCCTCCAGTAGCAGATCTCCATGTGCTTTAGCACTGCCCTAGACAAACAGGCAGCCTCCAGAGGCCAGACCTCAGTGTAGCCCTGAGGAAACACAGAAACATTCCAACAGCTCTCAGCACATTCTAGACACCACCAGGAGGATCCCACTCAATATGAGGTAAATTGCCAAACCCCTACAATCTCCAGAAGCACCAACCTCAGCATCCCCTCGGCATAGTAACAAACATTAATAAAAACAAAAACAAACAAAAAATTTGACATAGAAAGTATTTATGAGATTGGGGAAGACCAAGACACAAGCTCAGAAAAGGACAACAATGGAAAGTGGTTTCAAGTCCAGAAAGAACTCATGGAAGAACTCAAAAAGGAACTGAATAATCATGTAAGAGATGTAGAAGAAAAATTGGGAAAAGAAACGAGCACAGATATAAGAGAATTATGAAAAAAGACTCAACAGTTTGGTAAACCACTTAAAGAATAGAATTGGCCAAATGAAAAAAAAGTACAAAAGCTAATTGGGGGAAAACAACACCTTAAAAGTTAGGATTAAAAACTGTGCATACCCTTTGATCCAGTAGTGTTTCTACTGGGCTTATACCCCAAAGAGATACTAAAGAAAGGAAAGGGACCTGTATGTGCCAAAATGTTTGTGGCAGCCCTGTTTGTAGTGGCTAGAAGCTGGAAAATGAAAGGATGTCCATCAATTGGAGAACGGTTGAGTAAATTGTGGTATATGAATGTTATGGAATATTATTGCTCTGTAAGGAATGACCAGCAGGATGAATACAGAGAGGACTGGCGAGACTTACATGAACTGATGCTTAGTGAAATGAGCAGAACCAGGAGATCATTATATACCTCAACAACGATACTGTTTGAGGATGTATTCTGATGGAAGTGGATCTCTTCGATAAAGAGAGCCTTAATTGATCAAAGATGGACAGAAGCAGCTACACCCAGAGAAAGAACACTGGGAAATGAATATAAACTGCTTGCATTTTTGTTTTTCTTCCCGGGTTATTTCTACCTTCTGAATTCAATTCTCCCTGTGCAACAAGAAAACTGTTCGGTTCTGCACACATATATTGTATCTAGGATATACTGCAACCCATTCAACATGTAAAGGACTGCTTGCCATCTGGGGGAAGGGGTGGAGGGAGGGAGGGGAAAAATCGGAACAGAAGTGAATGCAAGGGAGAATGCTGTAAAAAATTACCCTGGCATGCGTTCTATCAATAAAGTTATTAAAAAAAAAGTTAGGATTAAGCAAGTGGAAATTAAGACTCTATGAGACATCAATAATCAATCAAACAAATTCAAATAATAAAAAATGGAAGAAATATAAATTATTTTATGGGAAAAACAGCTGAATTAGAAAATATATTGAAATATCTTAAAGTCATAATCAAAAGGAGAACTTGGATGTCATCTTCCAAGAAGTCATCAAGGAAAGCATCTTTCAAAAAATTACCAAGAAAAACTGCCCTGAATCCTGTAACCAGAAGGCAAGATGGGTATTTACAGAATCTACCAATCACCTCAGGAAAAAGATCACAAAATAAAAACTCCCAGTCAAATTTCAAATTATCAGATATCTCAAGATCTCAGTAATTTTGCACTGACCCACCACATGATTAAAAGAAACCTTTTTCCATTGGCAGGGTAGCCAGAATAGTCTGTGTCTAAATCTACCTAAGCATAATTTTTTCCTAAAGTTGTATGGACTTAGTACTCATTGCTAGTAACAATGTGTGTTAAGGGAATAAGAGTTCAAGGGTCCTTTCTCCCAAGACAATCTGGAGTTTTGGTCTATTT